>NC_045479.1:66420805-67072472 GCF_009650955.1 Corvus moneduloides | reverse complement strand
CTGCCTCCCAGCTAAACTGTGTTCTGAACAGCCAGACTGCCAACTGGGGCTCCTGGGCTGGTCTGGTTGGAAAGCAGCATACTCCAGCCTAATGCCTTGTACCCACTTCAGTGTTTCTATCATTTCTGTGTGCCAAACACAGCAGAATGCAGCGCAAAGATAAAGGGAGAGACAATATCCTGCTCAAAGAGCTTCCAGCAGAAACAGGCACCTTCCAATGAGGGAAATGGAGAGGCAGTCTGCCTGAGCTCTGACTAGAATAGAAAACTAGAAATAGAAAGTGAACTAGCAGTTCTTGAGACCTGTATGCCTTTACAATGCACTTTTTTAGACAAAACACATCAGGTAATAATACCTTTCTTAGCTGAGTGCTGGAATTTTTGAGTACTGCCGCCCCAGGATTAATTGCAGTCTTTGGAAATGCTTTGTGTTATCTCTCTGTTACAACTGATGATGATTTGTTTCTGCTTTGCAAGTTTGAGTTGGTTTATTGGAAATTTTATGAGGGTAAAATAAGTTTATGGGGGTAAAGAGGAAGAATTATCACTGTATGTTAAAGGAAGAGTTATTACCACTACTCATAATAGCAGTGGGAAGGATTATCAGTAGCAAAAGCTCAAGAAGATTACTTGGAATTCATCAACGTACAGTAAACAACCTCTATCTCTTGCAGAATGTCAGCGCATATTTTACAATATAGTTGGTGTTGGTGATCCATGAAAAAAATCTGCTGCAATTTAAGTTTAATCATTCTGAATCTTAGAATTAAATTAATATTCAGTTATCACAAAAAAAAAAAAAAAAACGGAAAAAAAAAAGCTGCTTAAGAAAGGAACAGGAAAAAGCACTGTAATTTCATTTCAGTCTAATTCCAATTTAAAATATTTGTATCAGCATCCCCTTGGCAAGTTTTCGGTAGATTCATAAGACTCAGCAGAGCAGTATGAGCATGCAGATAACAGACATGAGATCACTAAGCAAACTAGTTTCAAAAGCTTCTGGTTTACATTAAATACTTTTTTAAAAGTACAGAATATATTCCTGAATTTCCTATGTCACTGTCATAAATATCAACTGATTAAATGTTGTTCTTATTTAACAAAAGTACAGATTCTTCCAGCATATTCACAGGCAGACACACAAGCTCGTCCTGTTGACAGAGATTAAACTCAGCACAGTCAGGATTAAAAAAAAGGCTAATGAAGATAGTATTAATGAAATTTATGTGAGGATTTCTTCTGGTAAGAAAAAATAAAGTAACCAGAATGAGGTTACATGTGACAAAAACATTTCATATTCTGCTGGAAATTTCTTGGATAATGTGAAGATAGGCATCCTATAATATAGTGAAAAGATGTAAAAGACCATGTAAAGAAAACAAACCTGTCTAGGATGTGATGGAATTACATGAACTAATATTAGTTTTGCCCTTGTAAATTTATATTCACATTTATAGTTATAAATATAAAATCAGATTATAAATCAAAAATATCCTGAGATGAATTCTGTACTAACTCTTTTCTTGCTATTCACTCATCAACGGCAGGTTTCAAATCAGCCTCTGCTGGAACTTAGGAATGTGAGTGATGCCCTGTTCTCTTTCACACTTTTTATGCAGCTTTGTTCAGTAACTGTATGGAGTCATAGCATATGTATATATACTATAACATATATATATATTTATATATAAAAGTATGCATACAACAACACACAATATTCTCAGATCTCTGATCAAGGTGCCTCCTTTTGGAAAGAATTCTTGGTTATTAGAGAAAAAAAAATTCCCCAAGACAAAATGACATGCTAGTTATATATTCCGCCTCGTTTTCAAGACACTTGTACTATGAGTTTGTTTTGAAGTCACTCTTTTGCAATGCAGTTATGTTAATGGAAATTAGGGCTGGAATTACAAAGATGGAAAACTGTGAAAAATAAAAATTCAGGATGCTCTGGATCATTAAAAAGGACAATTAACATTGTTTTGCAAAAACTATGGAAAGCCCATGCAAATTACATCTTATTTTAAATAAACTTGCTATGCATATATACATACTAATTTTGAAAGATGAGTTTTTAATTTTTAGGAGATAAGTTGGAAAATTAATGCTCTCATATTGATGTATTTATTATGTTTAGGCATTTACTATGTTTAGGAAACAGATTCTCCTGTTCAAGGTACAAATCAATCATGGACAAAGCCACCTTTCCCAAAGGCACCCAGCAATGTGTCTCAGGTCTCACCTGGAGGATCATCTCAGGGATATGCAGTGCAGGCAAATTAATCACAGTGCTTGTTCAACCTTCAAAGTCAGCTGAGTTAACAAAACAACTTAATAGTGATTAAAAAAAAAAATTGTATGAGGGCAATCCTAGTAAACAGGAGTAGTGACTGACCTACTCTTGGAAGAAGAAAGATCTAATTTTCCCCTCACACATTGCATCTACAACCAAAAACCCTAGTTCTTTAAGATGAGAAGGGAATGTGCCATACCAGTGGAAGGAAGTTCACACTAGCAGCATTGCAGCCACACAGCTGTTCCAGTGGATCCCTAAGAAAATGTTTTTCTTAAAAGACATTTATATCAACACGTACTGACAGACCCTGACACAAGTTCCTGTGCATACTTTTCAGTGGCAGTACACTGGTGTATTCTGCTTTCATTTACAGGTGGTCCAGCATTACTTTCCTAAACTGTAGAAATCTTGCTTTACATAGAATTAACACTTCAGTTGACAAAACACTTATTTATTTTCGCCTTTTGGTACATGATTCAGGATGAACATAGCTCTTCCACCTTTCACATAGTATATTTCCAGCTTTCAAAGCAGCTCTTTGGAAAAGGTGCATTTTCTGATGGGCTTTGGCATGTGGCCTCAGCAGGCAGCAATGGAAGGTGAGCCCTCAGTGAGACACAGCAGGAAGCACAGAGGGAATAAGATCACTCACAGCCTAAGGTAGTGCCTGATACAGACCATGTTAGCGAGCACATTTCTCCTTTCTGCTGGGAACTTTATTGAAACATTTTGGTTTTAACAGTACATAATTTCCTAACACAGTTCCATGTCTTTGAAATTCACCAGTGGTATCTTGACTGCAAGGAGTCCATCCTCCAACAGCTTCCAAGCCTCCACTCAGGTGACAACTGCAGTCAACTTCCATCATACTGTTCTTTAAATCTTGTCTTACCATGCAACCTCTTTACTTTGACCTTCAAGCCAACCAGGATCATGTGTCCTGACCGAACCATGTGACAAACTTGATTTTACTTAGTCTGGACTTTTCAAGGTAATGGGATGAACTCCTGTGTCAAGCAGGGTCTCCAGCAGCCTCAGCCTGCAGGCACTGTTAGGTCTGCTAAGTGGTGTGAAGATATAATTGTGATAATAATAGCACTGCTGAATCTCTATTGAACTAAGGTGTTCTGCTACACTTTTGACCCCTGCACATTTATACACCTTGTCCTGACTCCTCAAATGTTTTCAAAAGGGCTGTTTGTTGCTGCAGTGTCCTTGATGTGCACTTCTGGAGGCTGAGCCAGCGGGTGCTGCAGTGCTTGACAATCTTTAAATGCTTCAATGCTCTTGAATACCTGATTTATTTTGTAGCCTTCCTTCTTTTTGAAGCAGCTTTGAAAACGGTAAGACATACCCAACAGCAGTTCTCAGGCACTTAATGGCCACTGCTTCCCATCAAGTTGGCAGCATCTGTTTGCCAAATGACAAACACAGCCTGGGTCAGGTAAGCTCCGGGTCTCCACGTAACAAATCTGGAGGTGAGCAGAGTTGTTTTTTTCTCTCTCTCATAAAGCTGCCGTTGACACTGCTATGGAAAGCAACAATGTTATTCCGGGGTACAGCTTTGTCTTGTCAAGAATGGCAAAGGTGTTTTCACCTATTGTATGTCAAGATGCCTGAGATCCACTTACTGCTTGGCCTACATCCTTTCAAAGAGCCTTCCTAGAATAAAAAATTCTCTCTTATCTCTTTGAATTGCTACTTTGATCACTTCTTTCATCTCTTAAACAGTGACCCATGCTTTCTGATGTTCATCTGGACTAACAAAGCATTTTTAATGATTGACGTTGTCTTTACACATCTCATGATCTCTAACTGCACTGTCACAGAATATTTCTTCATCACCTTGACTTCTATAAATGTCTATGCTCTTTATAGATACCTTTAACTTTTGCTGTAGTATCTAAGATTAAGAGGTTCATGGTGTAGGTAGTAATCAGTAGGTAGAGATGAAACACTATTCTGGAGCATTGTGAGGTGCTCTCATTTTATTCACAGCATGTTTGTTGCCCATGAATTCTGTATTATGTGTTTATCAAGAGATAGATTCAGCATTGATTGGTCAGGGCAAAGAGGGAATTACAGGCAATATGAATAACAGACAAATGTAAAGTAAACTGCGCTTTCCACTGTATACCAGGTAATCATTACTATTTTCTCTCTCCTTTTTATTGCTTTTAAAGTGGAAACTGTGACTTTGTACTATTATTTAGAATGTTCCTGTTTGTGAAGGCACTGGGACCAGAGACTCATTCTGCTGGATTCTGTGTGCACACAGAATTTGTTTTCCAATGTAAATATTTATGAAATCTTTGGTGATGGAAGGGGATGCACCAGTGGCAGCACAATATGCAACACAAACACAGGCAAAAATGCAAAAGTTATATTATGCATATCATATAGAATCAAGCCACATCATATGAAATGCAGTCTTTTTCATGACTGAGCTGGTCATTCATAAGCACTGCCTTGATGATCCTATGCTGATGCATCTAGAGTAAGCACTTATCTGTCTCCAGTGATAATATATAGAAGCATTAGAAAAATCACAGTCTCAGCTTACTGTCCTTGAAACATTAAATTCAACAGTTACCACCACTAACCTCATTAATTCCAAAACATTACTTAAAGCATGCATGTTAAACAAATTCAGTTAACTTCGTTGGAATAATCTAAAAATATGGACACAGTCCATTATTTCAGCTCAGTTAATCAGAAATAGCTCTTTAAAGTCAGTAGCTTATATTTCATAGAAACTTGCTTCCTATAAATATTTTCATAGCTTCACTTTCCATATTTTCACTTTTATTTTTTAACAGAACCATTCAATAGCTTTTCTGCTTATAATATGAATTCTGTTTTTACTAAACAGTTTTACATATTCAAAATTCACTAAAGAACATGTTCAAAGGATAGTGTTATAAATGAAAAACTAGTTGAATTTGCAGGAAGAAATACTTGCCATTTGAAAATATAATGTCATTGAAACCAAGGAATTATCATTAAGATTACTTTAACTATGAAATTACAGTTCTGAAAGTGTAAAATAATGCTCCTTTAATATATTAGCTATAACACTTTTTTTTTTTGTTAACATTTAATTTCATTAAAATCAGAACAAAACAACACTTTTAAAATGACATCTTGAAATTACAGTTTTCTTTTTTTTTTTTTAACTTGAAAATGTTAAAGAAAAAAAAATTATGTGACTTCTGATGCAGAGCTTTTGGGATTTTTTTTTTTTTTCATTATCGACTCAGATTTAGACTAAAAAAGAATTTAAAAGTTTTATCATGCCCCAAGTGATAAAGCAGCGATGTCACTAAGTGATCATGTACAAAATTTCTCTACGAAGCAGTTGTGTAATTGTAAAGCGAAGAGGTTCCCAATCAGTACCTCTTTAATGAGTTAAGCCAACATTAAAAGGAAGGCACAGCCCATGGTGGAAATAAATAAACCTTGGTGGAAGATTGCAGTGCAGCCAAAGGCAACTCTACGGATTCAAGGGTGTTGCAGTGAGGTTGTGGAGCTGCAGCTCTACCAATATGTGATGGTTTACTGGAGACATGGGAATGAGATGCTGTGGGATCAGGAGGGATCTGGGGCAGGAATAGAATCTGTGGGTGGAGTGAAATGGGTAGAAAAAGCCAGAAACTGCAGCACCCAAATCTGTTTTAGTGAAGACTGAGGGTTATTGCTCACTGAAGAGTAAACCAATTTACAGTAAAGGTCATATCTACTGCACTGGGATATACATTTTTAATGAAAATAGCAGGGATTGTGGATGCTCATGAATGAATAACTGTGCATGAAGACCATCAGTACTGCTGTAACAAACAGATAATGCCCGTAGTTCACCTTTCGAAGCTATTAATCTTCTAACTGATGTCTGGTATCAATATCCTATACTGTTCCTAACTATACAATCAACCAGATATTGTCTTAAAAACTATATGGTCAAAAGAGATTTTCATGCTAGTGCACCTTTAATTTAGGAAGAATGTTTTTCTCTGACAGTAAACCTTTTAGTCACAGATGTTTAGCTTGGTGAAATGAAATAGTTCCCAGTATGCTGAAAGTCTGTCTATGATTAAATGTAATCACTTTTTAATTAACTGGAATTTTCAATATCTTGCAAGTACTCTTTATGAAGTTTTATTCAAATGAGGACATGGTTTACTTTAGTTTTTAAAGTTTGGAGCTCAGAGAAAAGGCAACCAAAGAGACAGTACAGATAAAATGAAGATTAGCACAAAAAGAATGATGCACAAAATCTGCTTAAAGGCTGTGCAGGATGTATGCACAGAAATGGACCTTGAGCAAGACCTTAACTGTGTATTTGTCTGAATAGAAACACCTGTACAGCTGTTCATATGTATCATTATCTTAACTCTAATGTTGTTATTAATTATTATGGTTAAAACTGTAAATGAGTGTATGTGTAGAGCAGTTTCAGCCCCCTCAAGCAGTGGCACAGAGAGCTCCACGTGTGACATCTCCCCAGGTGGACTGGCAGTCCTCCCCCAGAAAGTATCACAGGTGCTGTGCTTCAGCAATGCACTACAGAAGTCTCCAGGGCATCATGAGCCAGATAAAAACTTTCAAAGCCTCATGAAGCATAGAACTGCATTATTACAAATTTACCTTCCTGGATCAACGGGCAGACAAATAGAAAACCATTATAAACCAGAGCAGAAAACCTACTATTATTTCTTTTGAAAAGATCAAAGCTAAACCTTTTCCATCCAAAAATACATAAAAATTTCTTTATAATAACCAAGGATTTTGTTCTCCCAACTGAAAAATCTCAATTATATAAAGGACAAACCTTTCATTTCAGTAAATACGTACTATGGAGCAGTGCTTTAATATCATATAAATGTTATAAATACGATATAAAAAGCAGTATTATAAAATAATACTGAACATTATTAAATGAAAACTAAAATTTTAAATACCTTTTATCTCATTAAAAGAGAGATATTCCAAATATATTTTAGAAAATGAAAGAAAAATTTTAACACTTTTTGGAATTTTTGACACAAAACTTAACTAAAATCAACAGTGATCTATTAAATATTTTGGTTTTAATTGAATTTATCTTCTGAATAATCATCTCTATGTAGCTCTCCTCTTTCAAACAAACATTGTGTTGAACATGCATGAAATTAATTTAAATATATTCCTACATTTTTTGCTCTAGTGGTTATTAATGCTATTCTTCTGGTGTCTAAGTGGGCATTTAGAATGCCACCCACCCACCATTCCCTCTGAGGAGAATTCTCAATCTATTGTATAATCAAATGGAGCAGGAAAGTCTCAGTCTAATTCTTGATGCAGATAAGATGAGACAGATGTATTTCAAGGTTTGGAAATGTATCTGAGGAAGGCATCTAAACAATAAAAACCAATTTACTTGATTCAGGCTCAGGCCAAGCTTCCCTGATTGCACAGGTCCAGAGGGAAGAGGCAATCCCTGCAGTCAGCTTCTTGGCTTAGACTAAAAGAAAAGCTCAGTTTGGGAAGTAAAGATTACACGGTCCTTTCAACACCCCTGATTCGTTTGAGCTGGGTGTCAGCCCTCTGGTCACAGGGTGGATGTTTTGTCAGGCAGAAGCAATCCTCCTTGCCCTCAAGAGTATGGGTGAAAGGAGGTAAACCATCCATTTTGCTACTTTTCTTGAGATTTGTGAGGTGCTTCTGCAAAACAGCAGCGGCACTGCCTGCACCTACGCTGGGGTGGCATAGCTCAGGGGAGTTTAGGATAGCAGATGCATAATCATTGCATGTGAAAATATTTCTGTCTCTGAGAATTAATCGCAGCAACTTAAGGGATGCCCAAATTGTCTCTCTGCCCCCATCTACATGGTGACATTCTCTGAGGGAAAGTGTTTCTCTGCACCCAACAAGGTGAAGGAAGAAACCATGGTGAGGAGGAAGCTCTTTCTGTCCTTCCCACAGACTGGCAGCAACATGGATTTTTGTGTTGGCAGCGTAAGACTCTGTGATGGTCACGAAATGGGACTGCAACCAGCAAGCATCCGGTGGCAGGAGCTGGGAAGGGGCAGCATTGGAACAAGTAAAAAGCAAAGGAGTTTCCTTCCTTAGGAAGAGAAGAGAGCAATTGGCTTGATTTAAAAAGGCCTAGCTTCTAAGCTCTAATTAAAACTTCAAATGAAGGGGAAGGGAGGATGAAGGGAATGTGATTATAGCACTTTCTTCTGCAAAACTGCCTCAGTCCGGGGGTCCCATTCATCTCCAGGAGGACATTCCGCCCTCACAAAACCAGCCCAGCCTGGCACCAGCCTGCACAGCCCTGGCTGCTCGTTAGAGCCAGGCACAAGTGCTCAAAGGACGTGTGAGCTGGATGAAAGGGACATTGGCACAGCTGTGTGGGGAAGTAGCTGTCACTCGTGGCTGTACCAGCATGGGGCTTTCGTGAACAGCAAAGCTGCTTCTCGTCTCTCAGATGCTCTCTATGGCCTCATTGCCAAGATCACCATTCACACTTTTCACGGAAGTTGAGGATGGGATTCCTTCCAAAGAAGGGTCAGGGTGGGGAAGCTGCAAGACTGAAATCTGTTTTCAAAATGAGAGATCTGCTTCATAGTACAGACACTGTCAGCCTGTGGCTTGGAGTGTGGACCAGGTTTGAGCACACATGTACAGAGCCTGGGTGAAGCAAAGATAGTTTACTACTGGTGAATTCATAGAAAAAACAGTGCTCAGAAAGCACCAAGGCCAAGTGTGGCATAGGGTGGGCTGCCAGCCATGTACTTAGGGAAAGCTAATGGAGAAAATGTGTGGGAAATTACAGCCACTGCTATGGCATGTGAAGGAGAGGTGTTAAATTTGTAGAGGGCATAGGTTAATGCAGAGGAATCCCAAATGCACGCTGGAGATACATTTCCATTTTACCCATAATAACCTTTCCACTTCCCATTTAGGCCTGAAGGCACAAGCTGTGGGTTACCTCCAGTCAGATTGTGTCCAAAACCCATCTCTATATGTAAGGACATTTTCCACTCTGTAAGAGCAATCTGACCTGTGCTACCTGTGCAGCAGGTGTGAGCCTGATTCCACTTTGGGCAAAGCTGCTGCTTGCCAGTGATACAGGCAATTAAGGTTTGGATGGGAGTGTGAGCTCAAGCCTGCAGCTCCCTAGCAGCACAGACATAGTCTGAATTTCCTTTCCTCAGGGAGGTTATGTCCTCCCCTGAATAAATATATAGCTATTCTTGCTGTGTACATCTCCCCATTGCCACTGAGAGCATCTATACATCAATAGGGTTCTATATTTTTAAATTAATGCATCATTATGTACTGTCACAGCACTGGTAATGCAGACTTTTCTCCATTAACATATTTTTCGAAAAGTTTTTATGCTGCTAAAAGAAAAACTGCCTTGAAAAATGTTTCTTTCTCCCACATAATATTTCAGTTTAAAATATTGCCATTAATATTAATAATAATACTCTAAGAAGTATTCTTGCTTTTTCTAAGGTGGCAATTGAAGTAGTGGCAATTGAAAGTAGTCCTGAAAGATTTTTATTTTCTTTCAGTGTTGTCTTTCTCAGATCGTGTATCTGGCAGAAGAGAGTGCTTATGGGGAAAAGGGGAGAGACAAGACCACAGTCACTAACATAGAGTATTTTAATACAGAATCCAAATGAGTGCTGCAGCCTTTGTTTGGGTAATAAAGGAACAACTGATGTAGTGATAATATACGATAAAAAATAGCCAATGTTTTGATACAATAATGCTCCCATTGCTATAGGGATTTTTCTGCAGTTATTTAGTTGTGTAAATCATGTGTGTATATATATATATAAATAAAACCAAGCTTCATGCCAAATCTTCAGGCAATTTTTACAGCCATTAGCAAGGCAAACATCAAGTACAGGAAGTTTCTTAACATAAAATAAAAGAAAAGCAGGAAAAAAGTACCTTTTCCAAGCTTAAACTACCCAGACAATGCATCTTCTATCTGCAGGCACACAAACATACTGGAAAACAAAGCCTGTCCTGAATAGCTAACAATAAATCTAGAATCATAGAGCTGGGCTTTAAGGTGTCCTCTTACAACCTGCACTGAAGCAGCACCAAAAATATATGTAGCACCCTGTATCTCAACTGTCCTTGAGAACCTTCAGTACAGCATCTCCTCAAGGCTTTTCCAGTATTTCATACATATTGGGAGTGTTATTGTATAACATTCATCTTAAATTGGCACATTTTTCATGAACCTTCTTATTCTATACCAAGGGCTGTGGAAAATAATGAATCACTGAGTTTTTTAGTACAAATTGTATGTACTGGAAGACTGATAACTGTATTTGTCACTCTTGTCTTTTTCAAATTGAGCCCAGATTATTCAACTTAATCTTGCTATTCTTGTAGGGTTCCTTGCTTCTCTTAAACCAACACTAAAGCTGATATACAGTCTAGATAAAGCCTTGTGATGGACAAACAGCATTGAACCATGAAGGAAAAAAAATAAAAGAAAGGCTTGCTCTGTCAAGCTCATCATACATACAACCAACTAAGAGCTGGTTTGCCTTCTATTGATCAAAGACCTTTACACAGATCAAGGCAGCTCCTGCCCTCCACGGCGAGTTAGCACCACTGAGGACATAGACACTGCTACCCTCATTTGCACAATGTGAGAGCCTGCCCTGAAAATCTCTCTGAGTTGTTTTAGATTTCTATTCTGTAGAAGAAAGAGTATTACAGATCTTGCAGTAATTAAGCTCTGCATACTGCATCTTCCAGCCAAATGCTTTCATTTTTAATAACCATTTATTTTCTCCTTTTTATATTTTTTTCTTTTTGCCTCTGCAGAGTGCAGCAGCTCAAGATTCAATGGTGCTCGAACAGGGGAGGCTTTGTAAACTGAATCAATAATGCTTAAAATTTAATTAAGCTGTTGCATCTGAAGAACTGACTCCAAAAGTATATGTGATCCATCATGATACAGCCAGTGCTGTTTCAACTACAGCAATATAAAAGTGCCCATCCTTTCATTGTAAGCCTTTGGCAACATGATATTTTTCTGCAGAGACACAGAAGAAAAGAACAAAATCCAGCCAGGAACTCCCTGCAGTTTACTTTGAAGTGTTCAGCACTCTTTGACCTTCATAGCTAAGCATCTCTTCAAGCCCTACAAAACATGCATGGATTTCTGATCCCTAAGTGTTTGATTTTCTCAAGGTGTTTGGCTGTCCTTGCAGAGAATTATCACTGGAAAGGAGAGCAGGAAGAATGTGAGTCAGGGCAATCCCAAGCACAAATACAGGCTGGGAGAATGAATTGAGAGTGAGATTTGGGGATATTTGTTGATGAGAAGCTCAGCATGACCCGGCAATGTCTGCTTGTGACCCAGAAAGCCAACTGTATCCTGGGCTGCACAAAAGAAGGGTGGCCAGCAGGTCGAGGGAGGGCATTCTTCCCCTGTACTCTGTTCTCGTGACCCTACCTGGAGTGCTGTGTCCAGCTCTGGAACTCTCACCATAAGAAGGACATGGATCTTCTGGACTGAGTCCAGAGAAGGGACATGAAGATGCTCAGAGAGCTGGAGCACCTCTCCTATGGAGACAGGCTGAGAGAATTGGAATTGTTCAGCCCAGAGAAGAAATGGCTTTGTGGAGACCTTACAGCACCTTCTGGCACCTAAAGGGGCAACCAGAGCTGGAGAAGGACAGTGGACAAGGGCTTGTGGTGACAGCACAAGGGGGAAATGGCTTTGGGCTGAAAGAGGGTAGGTTTAGATTAGGTGTCAGGAAGAAACTCTTTACTATGAGGGTGGTGAAGCACTGGAACAGGTTGCCTAGAGAGCTTGTGGATGTCCCTCCCTGGAAGTGTTCAAGGCCAGTTTGGATGAGGCTTTGAGCAAATGGATCAAGTGTGTGGCATCCCTGCACATGGTGGGGTGTTGAACTAAAAGATCTTACAGGTCACTTCCAATCCACACTATTCTGTGATTCTCTGAGTTGTTTGGGGTATCATTTTTGTGCCTGACTTGTAAAGTGAAAAGAAATTTTCCAGCTCATAAACCCTGAGCAAAGGTGGCTTCTTGAGAAATTGCAAATACCTCTAACACCTTGGGAGTGTGCTTGGGGCTGGGAAGGCACCAGGACTCCCTTGACACTTCACAAAACACTCACACTAGCTCTTTGGGCTTTGCAAGCAGATCCCTCAGAGCCTGACACATTCATTAAACTAGAAATTGTAAGTAGGCAGCCCAAGCTTTTAAATAAATTTTATTTTATTTTAAAATGTATGTCCTAAATCACCACACAGTTGAACATTTTACCTATCTGGCTTTTCATTCTGAATGTCTTTCATGGGTCTTATTCCAACTAAGTATAAGAAAGAAAAAGAAAAAAAAAAAAAAGGAAAAGGAAAAAAAAGGATGTCATGCTTTTGTACATAATGCATGAACAGAACTTTTATAAAATTCTGAAATATTAAAATGGAAGTTTATTATGTTGTATAATGATTAATAATATTATATGAATGTGTGAGAAATTTCCTATAGAGATATTTAAAAAGAACTCAGAACATGGCTTTGTCACAGGTCTTTCAATGCTCTATTTTATGTGTGCCAAAATTATTCTTTTTTAACATGTTCTGCATTTCTCCGCATTGTGCTTACTCTGCCTCACCCTGTGTTAGCATCACTGCATTGCATAAGAGCTCAAGGAGAAGGGACAGCTGGTTATGGCAGAGTCAGCTGGTGATGTTGACAAGTTCCTTGACACACTAAAAAGCCAGGGAAAAACGGGTCATGCTGTAAACATCAAAGTTAATTCTCACCAGAGGCTGCGGGAATATGCAGGTCACATCACAAGGTGTTTATACTAAATATCCTAGAGCAGTAATATCACCTCCACCTGGGCATGATTCCTGCTTCTTACATGGAATGGCGTAAAAGATCCCTCCTGCCACCTCCCAGTCACTCTCTGATGCAGGAATGCTTCCCTGAAACATTTAAAAAAACACTATAATATACACTCCTTCCTTAAGCTTCTACAAAAATAAAGAAAATATCAGCAGTTTTTACTGAAGTCCACAGAAATATAGCCCGAGTTGCAGAAGTTGACACGGCACCCTAAAAGCTGAGCAGGAGCCTCACCAAGATGCATTACTAAGAAATTACTGACTAGATTCAAGCTAAGACAGTATTTTTCAATTTATAGACACATAAATTTCATAAAACAGAGTTGTGCTCCAAAAGCATTTCTACTTTGGGTCTGTTTTTCCAGTATTATTCATTTTCAAAGGAGTAATTCAAGATTTTTTTGTCATATTTTCAAGATTTGAACATTTTTCCAATCCACAAAGCATAAAAACTACCACTGCTTCAAAAGTTACTCATAAAGTCATATTTTTTAAAAATACAGGTTACAATGCTGCAAGAAAAGGTACTTTTTAATATATTTTTGAAGTGTTTTTCCATTGACTTTTAGCAAGATAAACTTTCTATATTAGCAATTAGACATGAAAAGTAGTTATCTTGACAGTTTTTGCGAGGTGGTTTGGGAAGTGCTATCTTTTGGAGGATTTGGGATTTTTAGTGCAGAGGGAGAAATCTCAGAAAATTCCCCTACTAGTACTTCTGAGATAATCTCTTTTCTGAAGTATATCTGTAAAAGATGCTGGAGAATGGGTTGGAACAGGGAAATAATTGAACTGGGGTATGGTCAATGCTTTATCTATTTCACTTTACAGCAATTTCTCTGCATAAAAGACCCTAATCAGACATTGCCTGCATTCCTAATGCCCTGCAAAAAAAGAGGAATGTGCTTACCTAGGAGTAAAACATATGGACTATAGGATAGGAAGAAATAGGGTCATAACTCTGGCTCTTAACACCTGTTGGCTCCCCAGTAGCTGTCAATATACTGATGTGTGTTTCTTTTGTGAAAGCAGCAGCATCATAAAATTAGTAGTTGTTCAGGGCATAAAGTGGACCACTGTTTCCAAATTTTGTAGCTTTTGGAATATCTAATTCAGGGTCTAAATTTATGGTGCTTTTTCCTACCGTGCCTCCACACATTTGAAAAATTGCCAGCGTTTCCTGATCTGGCTTTTACAGGTTGTTTCACAGATCTGCATACTCAGCTCAAGCTATTTAGCTGTATGTACAAGCAATTTGAACAAGCGTTTTGTTTCTTCTACTTCATAAAATATCCATCAAGCCTAAATATGCACTCCTGATCATTTTTCCCCCTGAGGTTTTTCTTCAGACTTACTCCATGGTCTCCGTCCTTTCCCTAGTCTCTTATTTCCACTCTGTCTGTTGTTTCCAGCTGACACATTATCCGTTTCATAAGCCATGAGCTGTAAGTTATTTCCACAGAGCAACATCAGTTAGCCCTGGATTTTCCAAGCTGCCACAGTCAGTGACTCCAACATGTTGCTTTGGCTCTCTCCCACTTGCTTTTCCCAACTCCCTTTCCAAAGACTTTCCCTCCAGCATCTGCCTTATTAGGCTGAGGGACAAGCACCACACTAAGGGACTCTTTTCAAAGCACAACAGGGGCCTCTAAGGAATGCAAAATCCTGAGCATACCCACTAGAGTTGGTCCAAGGCAAATGAAGGCTCCTGGATACCAGTTCCATGTTTTCCTTATCCTAACTCTTAGAGAGCAATTCCAGTCACAATGCTCTCAAGTTTCCAGTGTGCATTCCCTATGCATAGGGCCTAGGCTAAATGCTTGAGTCGTATGTCAAGGATATCCCTTAACCCTTAGCTTAAATCGTGGAGCAGTGCCATGGTGCTTCACTGAGGAGATTGTCCTCTCCAACACGTCTCATATCTAAAGCTCACACCTGGGGACACACCAAATGCTGATCTGTGCAGAGCTGTAGCCCCGTGCCTATGAGAGGTCAGTTTAGAGGGATGATCTCACACAGGAGAGAGGATGATACTGTCCCTGCAAAAGGGACCTGCAGTCATTGAAGTAGAGATTGTTCCTCTCCATAGATAATCTTCATTCTGACTAGTCTTGAACTTGTTAAAATCAGTGACAGGATTGCAGTGGGCTTAAACTGATTTAGAATTTTTCCCACCCTATTTGAAAAATGTAAGATTGAGCCTCAGTAAATTTTCCTTCCATTAAAAAAAATATTAGCAGAAATATACAAAACCCTCAGAAATACTCTGTTCTTCAGAAGACTTTATATGGTAGATGACAATTCAAAATAGACCTATTCTGGTATGTTATTAGGATATAACTGGGCACTTGCTCTGGGAAGATAAAGAGCTGTGCAACCTTGCACTTCTGGAGCCATCTGCTTTCAAACCACATTATATTCGATAAATTCAATCAGAATTCATAAGGAATTTGAAGCTTCTATCAGATCATCTAGAAGAAAAAAAAAAAGAAACAATTATAAAAAACTTGGAACTAAGTACTTTTTTTTATTCTAAACAAAAATTTGTCTGATACGAGGCTTACTTCTTATTTAAAATGACCTTGAGAAACTGATCTGAATTTTGCTACAGGTAAAAAACAGTGTAAGTTTCAAAATCACAAGACAGCCATCTTAAGGACATATCTTGGATAGAAGGACATATGAGGAACAAAATAATTACATATAAATTTAATCTAGGGTAGTTTATGTTCATGACGCAACAGATGAGGCAGTATGAAACTATATTGGTGGGGTAGAAAGCTTATTTAAATACATTTGAATAAGTTATTTCCTGAAGTCTGGATAAAAATAGGACAGAGTGTGTGTGGGCTATATTACTGAGACATGTTCCCATTCAAAATAGACATATTTCATCAGTTTTTCCTTTCAATAATCCAATTGTCAGTTTTATAGTCCATAAAAAAAAATGTGCAGAAGGGATAGGAAATGACTTTCATACATATCCTGACTGCTGAGTTGCTCTGTTTCATTACATTGCCCTGCAGATGACTGACAGCTCTGTAATCAACTTCAGACTGGATTTAGTGGTTCCACATCCCATTCTCTCATTAATTATTGAAGGCATTTTTCTCTGTTGCACGCCGGGTCGTTGTATCCACTGTGCTTATATTTGCATCTCCTGAGCAACGGAGGAGTTGTTGTTGAACTGGGAATCAGTCATCACATGCACACACACAAGAAAAGATGAAGAGGAAGAAAAGTAACATAAAAGAGCCATAAAAGTGTTTGCAAGAGGCCTGGAGCAGCTCCACTGCTACCTGTGAGGTCTCAGCACACTGTATTCAGAAACAAACCGGTTGCTTACAAGAGAGGTTCTTGTTTTGCAAATGCTTTTTGTTTTATTCTAAACAGAATAGGTTTTGGGTTTTGTTTTTGGGGTTTTTTTTTACTGTTAATGGTGCTGTTCACCCATTTCTTGCTGTCTGCTTAATTGGACAGTGCAGAAGAAAAAGAAATATTCCTGAGAACCTGCATGTACAAATAGCATCAGAGTAAAATCAGTGCCCTCTAAATGCCATATGTACTTAAGATTATATTTTTTTCTGAATTATTCAGTTAATGCTAAAAAATGCCATGTTCAGAGTTCTTTCTTGGGAAGACCAGGTGACTGATCAATTAAATATGCCTATAGAAATAGGTCAGGTACACATCTTCTCATCCACTCCTTCTCTTGGCAGCTCTGTGCCAAGGTAATTAATATATAGCCTTCTTTGTCAGGCTATAGGTGCCCAGCTAATATATAATAATATAAAAGGGTCACAGAATCACAGAATGGTTTGGGTTGCAAGAAACATTGAAGATCATCTCGTTGCAACCCCCCTGCCACAGGGAGGCCTTTCACTGGACCAGGTTACTCCAAGACCCATTCAGCCTGGCTTTAACACTTCCAGGAATGGGGCATTCACAACTCCTTTGAGCAACCTGTTCCAGTGTCTCACCACCCTCAGAGTAAAGAATTTCTTCTTTATGACCAATCTAAACCTAATTTGTTTCAGTTTAATGCCATGTCATCACATGCCCTTCTACAAAGTCCCTCTCCAGCTCTCTTCTAGCCCCTTTAGGTTCTGGAAGGTGGTCTAAGGTCTCCCTGAAGGTGCTCTAAGGCCTTCTGTGCTCCAGGCTGAACAACGCCACCTCTCTCAGCCTGTCTCCATAGGAGAGGTGCTCCAACCCTCTGAGCATCTTCATGTCCCTCATCTGCACTTGCTCCATCAAGTCCATGTCCTTATGTTGGGATCCCAGAGCTGGATGCAGCAGCTGCCTTTTTCTTAATTCACAGTATCATAGAATGTCATGTTTGGGTTGGATGAGGCATATGGATATGATTGGATATGGTTTATGCTAAACCATAAACTGAAAATCTCATATCTACTTACAATTAGTTTCAAAAATAGCAGGCTAACTCACCTACTCACCCATCTCCCACTCCCACTACTCCTAAGCTCTCTGACTGTATCCTTCATAAGTACCCACCTGCCTGCATTGACGTGATGATAATTTCACAGTGCACCAATATCTTACCTATGAAATAGAAAAAACACCAATTTCTGACCTCATGGGCATGTTCCATGAGCAACTGTCCATGCTTAGGAGAAAACAGAAATTTCATTTAAAAGATAATGCTGAGGTTTCAAAATTGACTTGCTTATAAAAAAGAATAAAATTTAAAAAACACTGATGAAACAAAAGTCAGGGGAAAATGTCTGTCTAAATATTAGAAAGTTTGATTTTTTGTTTTAAATAAAAGAATTATTTTAGAAAATGCATCAGAAGAAAGAGTTGAATATGTGTGTTTCATGTTAAAATATTGAGAGTTCCAGACACTCCAATTTTAGTGTAAAACAAAAAGGGCCACAATATTGACATAAATATGTACAGTAGACTATTTTGGTAAGTTTTTTCTAATGAATGTTTTTTCTAACTTTAGTAAATGAGTAGGGACATAACCCAAGATTTATAAGATATTAATTCCATATTTTTGCATGTTGCCAAGGGAACACAACTGGGAGGGACTTCTGATGTTACTGAAAGCAGTTCCTTCTCATATTAGCCACAGCACTGTATATCTCAACAATGGAAAACATAAATAACCAATCTGGAAATTTCTGTTAAGGGTACATCTCAAAAATTGAGACTGTTGATACACACCTTCAGGGGCAGGACTGATGTCTAAACAACTGAACTGAACACACTGTAATGAACAATACTTGATGATACTTGGAAAGATAAATTATTCATCTCTAGAGGATGAACAAATGACTATTTTTTAAAAATTGGATTTTTTTTCATGATGTATGAGAATGGCTGAATTTGTGTATAAGCAAATACTGAAGGCTTTGAAGAAAGTGCAGAATTTGATCTATGATTAATAAGTTGAATCAGATGAAAAACACTTTCAGCAGGCTTTTGAACATAATAAAATAGTGTTATTAGAAAGGTACCATGTAGTGGGACTAAACGTATGAGCATAAAATTTATTCATGAGTTCAGCTGAAGTAAGAAATACCATAATTTCTCTAACACTGGGAAGAAGAACAGGCTTTCTTAATGTTACAAACTGGAAAAACAGCTATTATATGTGAAATCATTTCAATGCATCTTGCTGCACAAACCAATACTGCTGCTAAAAGAAGGCATTGTTTTACATGTAAATAAGTTTTAAAACACTTCAAGTAGCAGACTCACAAACACAGGTCTCTGTAATATTTATTCCAGGTGACATTTTTAGCCATTAAAATTGTTTCTCTTGAAATATGTATGGAATATTTTCTCATGCTAGAAACAAAAATATTGAAGTTAATATCAAGAACAATTTTTTAAAGTTTCTTCGTAGTCAGTAAAACGTCAATAACTGTTCAAAAATGAGGTTAAGATGGAATAAAATATCCATTTTCTTTCCCTCTCAAAAAGAAACATTCTTACAAGGATAATATGCTAGTGCTTTTGTGTTTCTTCACCACTTGGCTTATAATTAACTAAAAGATTAACTTAGATATAATTACATAACGGCACAGAATGAACATAATAAATGAGAAGGCTTTGCTAATCTTACTCTCCCTTACTGCTATTCCAGTGATCACATTAAAGAAAAAAAGCATCTAAAAAGTTCTCAGTTACATTTGTTGGAACTTAGGTTAATTAGCACATGGGGTATCTTCATGTCAAAATCATATTCCCTTCTTGAAAATCTTTACTAACTACTTTCTTTATAGATTTCATATGCTTTAAAAAAACCCAGTAGCCTGTAGACCAAGGAATGTGGATTCTCATTGAACAGCTCCATGAAAGGAGTCATGAGGATAGAGCTGATATTTGAAGACAAGGTAAGATTTGGCTTTTAGAAATAGAGGAAAGAGAAAGGATTTTCAGAAGAATGCCTAGTAGAAGACATTATTTTGTGTGGATTCTCTGCTCAGTAATAGTCAGAAATTTTCATTGAAGATTTCTGGGACAGCAAGAAGAATCCAGAAGTGCTCTGTGACATCACCTGTACTATCTCACCTCCAATATGAAAAACTCCTTCAGCATAAGAGAAAAAAAATTATCATCCATATCATAATATCACATCCCTGACAACCATCATCTTCCCCATCATAAAGATAATGACTCTGCCAGCCCTTTTACTAATATTGAGAAACTCATCAAAAATAGTAATAATATTTCTTCTAATTTCCTATTTAAATGTAATTGAGTTCAGATTATACATAATAGCTCCTGTGCTAATATAATATTTTCAGTTTAAATAATCCTTAATTTTTTCTCCAGAATTGTGCGCTACATTTTCATTGAATGCTCTCTAGGAAGGCTGGAATTATCTCATCTGAGTTGTCCCAGGATCACATCTGTCATATTTAAGGATGCACCATGCTGGTGGCCCATAGACAATGTGTTTCCAGCTGATCCACTGATTACTCTCCCTCACTCTGTTATTTCCAGCTTACAAACACATAGCTGGAATCAGCTTTTTCTGTAAGCCTCAATGCATAACCTTGCATTTCACTTTGTTACAGCTCATCCCCTTCCCACTGTTCAGCTTTCAATGTCATTTCAGTCTCCTTATACAATATTCTAACAGCTGACTGGTGCCAAGACTGAGTAACAGAATATAACTAATAATGTTGTTATAAAGATTATTTTTTATAGACAAGTTCCAAAAATCACATAATCAAACCTGACAGACTGATTTTCACCTCTTTGAATATGCAGAATAGTAGAGGTCTATGAGCAGGAGCTTCACACAACTCCTGCTAGAAAACCAGCCTCTTCTTCTCTCTGAAATGGGACATTTATGGAGACCAGACTGAACTTTTGAGAATGCTGCTTTCCACACAGATTCCCAAAATACAGTTATGTGTGAAGCATATATGCACATACCTGTGTCCTGTTCTTTCAGGTAAGCTCACAGCAACCTGCATGTACCTATTTCAGGGTACCCAAGTTTTGACACGCTATGGGTCTTTCAACCCCACATTTCGCTTCTACATTTCCAAATATAAACCAGACAAAATTGTAAGTGGCTGAATATAGTTCAGTATTTCTGTACTGGAAATAAAAGCTTGTTTTGTCTCTTCTATTCTAATCCAAACCTCTTTTCCATAAAGCTGGTACTCCCACAGTAGTTAGAGGAGAAGGAGGGAGAAGAGGGACAACCATCATCCCTTTTCCTCATGAGTAGAAGTTAATTTCTACATGCTGTCGTAGGTAGAAATACTGGACTCAGTAACATTCTACTTTTTTTTTCCTACCTGTATGTTCAGAGCATCTAAGAAAGTTGCCTATAGAGAGAGGTTGTGGATCTGTTTCATCAACTGGAAATGAAAACTTTTAAGGTTTGTTCTCATTTAAGTTCTGCATCTTCTTCAGCTAATATTAAGAATGCACAAAAAGAAAAGCAATATTGTCTTCATGTAACAACATACAGATGAATAATCTGGTCCTCCAGGTGAATGGGATTTGAGACTGGGAATTTATCAACAGTACTAGGAAAATGGCATTTTTTATTTAAGGCAAATTTCTAGTTATAAGGATGAACTGTAGAAAAGAAATGACAATGAAACTGTCGCTGTCCAGAAACTGAAATGGGTGCAAGAAAATTGCACGGATGAAACAACAAGTGAAACAAAACTAGTTTGCATGACAGGCACAAATATCAATTCATCTGCCTGTGCAGGCAGCAGCATTTTCTTGGTCACCTAGTGCGAAAAGTGATTTTTATCAGAAAACATCAAACTTTACCCAGATAATAATCCATTCAGGTATTTGACACATCTGAGCAGCACCATTATTGTTATTTTCTGTGTATGGAAACTCACGTAGAGAGACCTGTAACAAATAAGGAATTTATGGGTTCTTTAAACTACAGATATTAGTCCAGTCTTTGGGTCACCTTTTCTCATACTGAAGGCTAAAATAAAGGACAGGGAATTTTCTCATTCAGAATAAGTCTGGAATTGTGTCAGATTAGTGATGAAAGTCTGTTCCATGGTCAGCTTTCGGTCTATTTCTGAAGGAGGATGATAGGTGAGATGGTGGGTACCAGCTAGAGGTGGCAGGTAGAATTAAGCCCAGAGTTTTCTTTACAGCCTCTGGAGGAAAACAGACATTTACACACACGATGGGCACATCAGACTTAATCTCATCCTAAAGCAGGTTTCTAAATTGATCAGATTAATCATGCATTATTTTGCATATTTCCTTTTATGGACTATAAAAGGTAGCTGTGGTAGTAAACTCAGATATAAATACTGAAGTTGCTGCAGGCTAAAATTAGTGAGATGAAACACACCCAGGAAGACAAATGTGCTCTCAAAGACCTAGAAATTCTCTATTTAAAACAAACCCAAACCAAAATCAGTGTTTATTTCCACTCAGAGTTTATAGTTTTGGTATAAAACAAAGGTACCCATATCCTTTCAGTATCCTTGAAGCATTTTAAATATGCATGTTGTGAGTATTTTAATGTATTAATCTTCAGTGGACTAGTGAGTTCAGATTTCTTTTTCAAGTTTCAATGTTTTCCTCACCCTTACCACCCCTATGATTTTCTAGTTATTTTCAAATACCATTGCTTTTATCTTCAAATATATAAAAACCATGGAAACATAAATCTTGACAGGATCTCAAGAGAGCATGTATTAATCTGTCCCCTAGATATGAGATAAGATGGGCATATCTTAACCATTTCTGTCAGATACTTTTCTGAAAGCATTTTCTTAAAAAAATCCAGTGGGGTAGATTTTACAGCTTCCTTGGGTAATCTCTTCCAGTGCTTTACTCCCTGGTAATCTGAACGTGTTTCTTATTACATGTTTGCAAGTTAAACTAATTCGTTTTTCCCTTATCCCCTGTGGATGTAGAAAGCAATTAATCATCACCTTTTTTATAATACAATTTAACATATTAAAGATAGCCAACCTGTCTCAGTCCCTGTCTTCCCTTCTGTAGACAAAAGGAGTCAAATTTTTTCAACCTTTCCTATAATTCATGCCTTATAAACTTTTTTCTCTTACTGTTTCTCCTTCAAACTTTCTGGGCTATGTCTATCTTCGACTACAGCGAAACTTAAGATTTTACAATGTAACAGTGGTAGGTGAACTTTAATCATTATTTCCCATATCTTACTTCTCACATGGTCTTAATGAATCCCAGAATGAGATTCACCAGTTCTGAGTTATCGTCTCTCTGTTGACTTTCTTTCTCCTCAGAATGTACTATCATTCCCAGGTCTCACGTGGCACATTGCTGCCTTGTGAGCTATCCCTCATTTTGTAGTTACACATATGATTTCTTCTTCAGGGTGCAGTGCCTTTTACTTCTCATTATTGAATTTCATCTTGTTAGATTTCATCTTATTTCCCCAGTTTCTCAAAATCATTTTGAATTTTAATGCTGCCTTGCAGGTTGCTTGTGACCTCCCTCCTGGCCCTGCTTGAATTCATCAGTGCCTCACAGATTAGAAAGAAAACTGATAATATTACTAAGCTAATCAGTGTGTGAAATGGAAAGTCTAAAGCAATGGTAGAGAGTGAAAAACATTGCTGATATTAGTTGGGAATAAATGCCTTGTGGGTAGCTGCCAGTTAGGAGATATCAACTCTTACATGATGCTTCTCCTGACACTGCATATTTTGAGACTATTTAGTACCTGCTTAGCAAAATGATGATTTGCAAACAGAGCATAACTTTCAAGTCTCTAATTCTTTTATCTCACGCATGTGTGCTGAGAACTTGTGTCAGCCTTCTATGTGCCAAAATGATGGGTCTGTCTCAACTGGATGAGTATCCTGACATGGGAGGCCACATGGGATGTGTAAAAATGTTTGTTGGTGACACACCAAAGGAAAAAAAAACCCAGTAACACATTTTCTAGGACAAAGCTATAAAGCTATGCAGGTCAGAAAGCAATGAAAGTTGACTATTTCAGCAGGACAACTGCAGCATCTGAGATACTGACAACATTGGTGGGAGGCACATAGACAACATACCAATGTCTGCAGCCCAAGATCTGCACAACACACCTCCCATATTTTATCAAGGATTATACACAGACTGCAAGTTTTCCCATTTTAAGATGTGGAACGTGAACTGCAGTGCAGCTAGGAGCAAAGTTTCCATACAAATTTAACATAAAGTAATCAACTAAAGAGTGCATGTTGCCTGACTGAAGGAGATAACAAAAAAGAAAAAGGATATTAAAAGGGATAAAGAAGGTATTAATTATATGTAAATCTGTAGATTACATCTTTTAATTTGGAAATTGTCTTCTGTATTGGGAACAGTGGGTCAGGGATTCTGGAGCTCCTGAGAGCCTGTAGTCAGACAAGGGGTGTGAGATAGCAAACATCAACAGACATGAGATGCAGACTCTGGAAGGTGCATCCAAAAATTATTAAAAAACCTAAAAAACAATAAATCTATTTTGTATTCCTTTACCTAAGTCATTAAAGGAAATATTGATCAGGAACCACCTTACAGGTATACAGGAAATATACAGATATACCTGAAATATCTTCATAGCCTAGCAATGAATCACTAACTGTGGTGTGAGGATGGTTTTTACTCAGCTGATAGTGACTCTGTCTCATCCTTTCATAGCAAATACTTAAGCAGCTCTTCTCTGCCTGTCAGAATTAAATCAAGAATGGTTATTCAATAACTTCTCTCATCTTCTAAAGAAAAGGTTAATCTTAATATATTTTTAGTGACGTATTTCTGTTCTATCATTTTTCAAAAAATATATGTAATTCAGATTCTTCATTGCCACCATGCATAGCTTTTTTTTGTAATTGTTTAAAAACTTTCAATATTTCCCTCTTACTAGGCAGTCTGCAGCATACTCCATACATCTGTTTTTCTCCTTTTACATTTATTCAGAAATACTACATCTTTTCACTTTTGCAGTCACTTCTTCATGAATGAGAGCAAAAATAAACTCTTTTAATATGTAGAAAAATTACATCTTAAATTCCCCTCAGATATTAATTCTTTTTGCATAAACACTCCAGTTTTACGACTCGCTCTAATCTGTCTCTTAAATGATAATACACAATTTTTATGGCGTTTCAAGATTTCAAATTTTTCCAATAGCTTCCTGTTATCTGAATATTCCTGTAGAGATGCCTCAACTGCTCATCAGGCAACTCTCATTTTCCTCTGGCAGTTTTCAGCTAGCTTCCATGCTTTTAACATTCTCGTTAAACAATCTTTACCAAGATGATTAATTGTGATGCTCTTAGGTACTCTTCCCTTGTTTTATCAGCTGTACATCCCATGCTCCTCATAGACTTTCCTCAATGAGCACTGGCCAGGAAGATCTGGGTCAGAAACTTTCTGTGACTTCCACAAGAAAATCTTCCATAAGTAACTCTAAAAGGCTCCTACCTGACTGTATAAGCCCATACCATTATATGAATTGGGGGAACAGACAGAAGCATCTCTTGTTATTCTGATGTCTGTTACAGTGCGGATACTGCAACACGCGTAGCAGACAACGAGGCCCGTGGAAAAGAAATATATATGGACCGATTCTTGATAGATATTTCAGAGATGTTTATTTCTCCAGCCCATGGCCGGGGCTCTGCCGAGGAACTGCAGCAATCACAGGACCCGAGGGTCCTTGCCTGCTCAGGGGAACACAAAACAACCAATGGGGAACGAGGCTGACCAGGGGCAGGGAAACCCCGTGCCTCCCCCCAGGACCCCTCTCCCAGGACCACATGGCAGGGGGAGGGACCCCAAAATTTCACCCGTTTATTTTTAATAAAAAGAGATTTAAAACTTAACATTGAAAACAACTGGATAAACATGAGATAACAAGGACAGTTTCAAAACAAAACAAGCCACCCTCCTGAGTCTTTAAATGTCTAAACAGATTCTCTGGAACATCTTAAGGCTTAAGAAGGGAGACAGGACTCTCCGGGCATGCTTTGTGGGGAAACTGAGGCAGGAGAGGGTTTCATTTCTTCCCTCCCCCTTTTCATCCCCCCCTCAGCATCAGAGAGGAGTTGTAGGGAAAGGGAATTGTATAGGGAAGCCATGGGGTGAAAAATGGATTAGGAATAAACTGGGGATAGGGTAAATTTAGGAAAGGGTTCATATTGGGTATAGGGTAAAAGGGGAAAGTAGGTTGTGGGTAGGGAAGTTGCTGGGATGGATATTGTTTATAATTTTGTGCATAACGGCTGCCTTTGACTGGAATACCTCCAGGCCCAGTAACATTTGCTGCTTGTAAACCCTTCTTTCCTTGCACTATATCAAATTGTACAACTTCCCCATCTTCTACACTTTGCAGGTAATTTTTAGGGTCATTCCTTTTAATGGCAGTTCTATGAATGAATAAATATTCCCCTGTATCATCTCGTGTTATAAATCCATAGTTGTTTCTCACATTGTACCATTTCACAGTTCCTGTGATTTCATTGCTACAACTCCTCCTATCACGTGCTTGCGTGTTTGTCTGACTGCTTGTCCCGCGTGGCCGCTGCCTCGCCGACTCCGACGTCTCGGCCGGGCCCCCGGGTTGAGGCTGCTCCGCGCTCTCCGAGCGGCGCTGCTCCGGCGCGTGTCTGGGCTCTGCGCGGCCCCGCGTTGCCATCGCCGCTGGCTCCGCGCCCCGGGAGTGGTTCCGCTCCGCAAACTCCACGCTGATTTGAGTGTGGCCTCGTTTCGGCTCGGCGCTGCGCAGCTTCTCGTGTCGCTGTGGAAACCGCCGCTTCTCCCTCCACAGGGCTCTCTGAGCCGTGTGCTCAGAGCGGCCTGCCACGCCGATGCCCGGTTCCTGGCTGCTCGTGGCCCACGGCACCCGCGGTGCCTGCGGCATCGCTCCCTCACTCGCGGCCGCGTGGCCGGGGACCCCGAGACAGGGATGGGGTCCGCGATAAGGCGCGCCCTCCCGAGGGGGCCGGGCGCATCCAGCGCAGGCACCTCCGCCGGCACGGCTGCAGTCATGCGCTCCTGGGATGGCGGCCACGCGGTCTCGGCCATGGGATTACAGTCATCCTCTGCTTTAGGGGTAATGGGACCATACAAATGCTCCTGAAGAGCTTCAGTGATTACAAGGGATGCACGGAGAGGTTCTATCACTAGTGCACGTTCTGTTTGATCCTTTATCTCACACAAGATCTCGGATCAAAAACACCTGTGAGTAGTTCCAGAAGGATTAATATCAAAAGTAAGTCTCGAGAAATATAAAAGAAATTTTTGAAAAGCCGGTTAAAAAAATGTTCTAGATCTCCTGGAACAAACACTTTCTTGTTTTGTTGTTCAAGGATTCTTTTAACTTCTAGATACATTTCTTTCTGTGGCTCAGAGAACTACATTTCCCACGATTCTTCCATAGTCCAGAGAGAATATCCAAACCAAGGCGAGAAGAGAGAGATCTAGAGTGGTTTTTACTCACGAATTTTCTGTCCTTAGGGATCGGTGTCTCCCCAGCATCTTCACCATATGTTTCAGTGCAGATGCTGCAACACGCGTATCAGTCAATGAGGCCCGTGGAAAAGAAATATAAGGACTGATTCTTGCTAGATATTTCAGAGATGTTTATTTCTCCAGCCGCATGGCCGGGCTCTGCCGAGGAGCTGTGGCAATCACGGGACCCGAGGGTCCTTGCCTGCACAGGGGAACACAAAACAACCAATGGGGAACGAGGCTGACCAGGGAGCAGGGAAACACCGTGCCTCCCCTCAGGGCCCCTCTCCCAGGACCACATGGCAGGGGGAGGGCCCCAACAGATGTCCTCACCTTTGTTCTCAGAATTTCGTAGCTATTTCTAATTGTCTTAGGGTCACTAATACCAATGTAGATAAGAAGCTTAGAGTAGCACTGATTTATTCAAGGTTTTGCAAGATCTTGAAGGTCATCAAATTCAGATGCTTGGGCATGTCACAGCAGATTCTATTTGCAATTAAAATAGTGAGAATAACAAGAAGATTAATTGCTTTCTGTGGAGGTATTACAGATCCATATCAATGTAATTGAGCTCATAATCTGGCCTGTTGACAGGTGAGTTCATTTATAAGGAGTGATTTCATTGTTACTGTTCTTGCAACAGTGCTTTCAAAAAAATGTAGTCCTTGATCTATTCTCACATTTCAAATACATTAAAAATATGCATAAAATAATATAATTTCTCCTAAAATATATGCTTAGTTAATTTCCCTTCATCTCAAATAAAAAGATTGCTTCTCTCTCCTTCGTCTTCCTGTCAATATGCAATTAATAGGTGGAAATGAACGTATTCTCACAGATGTCAGTGCTGATATTGGTAAGTATGGATGAGTTTCTCCTAGCACAGTGGTGAACCTGGGCAAACTGCTTGATTTCTGCAGCCAGGCTGCATCTGGTAATGGATGTAGTTCAGCTGTCAATATCTTGTACCATGAAGCCATGCTGTGGAGGAAAAAGTTAAGTCACACGGTGCAAGGATTTCCAGCCTCTGTGACCTTTCTGCTTGCACTGTTCAATGTCAGAGGGCAGCATCCTTGGCATCCCAGTGTGAGCCTCCATAGTCACATACGAATCCAATGTTACACTGGGAAATCCTTGGACTCTGCAGTTATTGGTTCAGCTCTGGCAGCAAGAGAGGCAAACAAAATAGTTAAAGCCTGTGTTAAATTTTACATGTATCAGCAATATCATAACTTCAGAGAAAACTGTAATCTTACAAAATGACAGTACTTAAAATTATTGACCCAGAGTGGAGTCTTCTTATATGAGGGGTTCTTACCTGTGCCCATACCCATTCATTAGGGTCTTCACTGCTGTGAACTCAGTATGGACGAAGTCCAAGAGTCCTGGTATGGTGTTGGTAGGTAAAGTGATATCACCTTGAATTGAGCCATCACTGGAGAAATTATCTCACTTTCAGATCAAGGGTGCAGCAAAACACACAAATGTTGTTGTTGTTACAGAACAGTAACATATAATATCAAACACAAAAGAAGGTTGTTCCCAGGTGCTGGAGAATCATTTGCCTTAATTACTGTCATTGACTGAAGCCCCTTAAAAACTGACTGCTTTAATTGAAATTTGTGGAAATAACATACATTAGGCAGGGAAAAAAGATTTTTTTTTTGTTTTACACCTCTGTTGTGTCTAAAATAACCACAGTTACACCATCTGTTGGTAAATGAATGCTTCTTTTGGTGAGTACAAGAGACCAGAGGGTATGCAGTTAAAACAAAACCAAATGTAAAAGCACTCTTTATTATGCATAAAGATTTTAAAAACTAAAACATATTTCCTCTATCCCCTCCCAAAAGCACTGCTAGCAATTTCACTGTATAGCAAAGTACATCAGAGATAAGTTATTACGTAAAGAAGCAAATCTCCAACTATAAAGACTTTAGATTATAGAGGTATCAAGACTAAACTATTTGCATAAGCTTGAATCTTGGCCAGCAGATGAAAAATATAACTCCAAGGTCACAAACCTTTCCAATGCACCCAAGGGGAAAGGGGTAGCTTCAAGTCTGTCATAAATGAAATCATAAATCTCTTTAGAGCAGCAACTCTGAGGAGGATTTGCATTCTTCTGGATTTTTGTACTTAGAAAGTTCATCCTCTGATTTTCTGTTTTCCCAATTTAGCAAAACATTCCTTTATTCACTGTATTGGGAAACTGTCCAAATAAGGCTAAATAAATGATGCACCTTTTATTTTATCCCTGTAGCAAACTGACTTTATCCTGCATGTTCTAAATTTCTGTTTAAATATTTTAAAATATCCAAGTTAGAATAATGTTATCAAGATATAAATTTTAAGACAGGATATGAGAGGATGGGACCCTTAGTCCCATAAATGATTGCAGGAAACTGTAGGTATGGGAAGCCTATTGAATTAAACAATGTGAGGTGGTAAACTCCACATGACAAAATTTCTCATTTATGTCTGTCATTGCTCTCCATGACCTTCATGCTATTGAAGGCTCCTAAGCTTTACTGCAATTGCAATATTTATATCATGTTCTTTGGAAAATATTTGGAAAATATACTTTTTTTTCCTTCAAAAATCCTATTTTGTACATCGGCATATTATCTCACTTCCAGCTTTGGAAAATCCTAGCTCCTAACTGAGTGCTTGCATAACAATTTAGGAGTCCAGAAGAAGACTAGGAGCATAGATATTAATTGTATCTAATCTTTTATGCTATTGATATGCCATCTCAAAATGGCAAACATGGAAATATTTGACATATCCTAGGATATTCCCTACAGCTGCAGCTCTAAAAGGTGTGGTCTTCTAAAGGTCCCTATAACATTTTCAAAGACTGTGGAAATATTGCAGATACCATGATATCATAAGGGGGTTTTGCAGAAGATACCTTAGGTGGATGGCTGATTTTGAAGTCTTACTTTAAAAAGTCAAGAAGGTTAAAAGAACTACTCCATTTTCTCTAAACTAGATATATTTGGCCAGTTGCATTTCTTAACAGGCTCCACTCATCATACCAAGAGATCTTCTTTATCTATAACGAGATCTTAAGCACTTAAATCACACTTGGACAACTACAGAGAGACACTTAAATGTGTGTGGCTTAATCTGAGTCTCACTCTAACTGTCAGATGCTGAGGTGAGTAAGGTTTTGATTCTTTCTCCCACTAGTCTCAAAAGCCAGCTAATAAAATTTGGTCAGTTTGAAAATACTGGATTTCAGTTTGGGACCAAAACCAACTGCATGTCTCAGTTTTAAGTGTGATGATCCCCTATGATTAAACTCTGATTTTATGATATGTTCATTACTAAAATGTTTTTAGGAACAGAATTGCTAGAAATGTAATAGAAATAGTGTTGTAGCTGTGACATTGTAGAACCAGGTTTTCTAGGGAGAGGTAACATATTGCTTTAGCCCTAAATGTCTTTCATGATTAGAAAAATGGAAGCCCTGGGAAGACCTGTTTTAATGTGTTTCTAGATGAAAAGCACCGTGACAATAATGTGTAAGATGGTGTGGTTTGGGGGGTCTCTGTTAATTTTGGGGTTTTTAAACAAAGTTCTGACTAGACAACTACTTGTGGTGCCTCTAAGGGCCGTTTTTTCAAGACTTGCGACATAAATGTAGAGATCTTGGTGGCTAAGAAAAATGTTTTGTTTCTTTTATCATCAAACTGTGTTTTTATAGATTGCTTGAGGTAGTTTAACAATGCATACTTTAGGAACATTATTTCTGCCTAGGCTTCACTGAGAGCATGCAAATGCTGTTTTTGAACTTGCTTTTAGCTCATTATGCATTTTAATGCAAATTTGCAATGGAGAAGGTTTTGGTTTTTCTCAATTAGCTTTATAGAACTTCAGTCTGATTTAAACCTATCCTAAAATAAATGACATAGCACCCAAGTGATTTAAACCAATGTTTAGTTCACTGTATAAACACTGTACTTAGATGAGCTACCCACAGGAATTCCTCCATAAGAAGGAACATCTTATGGAGTTGAAGAAATGGAAAAGCTGAGCTTGAGAGGCTTTAATGCATTCCTATTTATAAGTGCTATTTACATTATTATGCAGTCAGCTTTTGCAGTTTGTACAGTGTGATCCACTGCAGTTTGGGAAACTGCAAAGGCAGGATCTGACCTCAAGCCCATACACCCAGAGCCTTATCCTTTCTCTGCAGCATGGCTAAAGAAGCTTCAGCCCTCTCACCCCCAACCTCCACCCTCTCAGTAGAGCAGAGTATTTTCACTTCCTTTGTCCTTCTCTCTTTAGACAGAACTGCTCTTATCCTCTCCTACAGCCATCTGCCCAACAGCTAAACGAGGTGCCAGTTATTGAAATTTCCCAGCACCTTCACTTCCCCACAGCAGCAGCCTGTCTTCCTCTTCTTCCTTTCTTGCAACCATCCTGCTCACGAATCTTCCTATTATTCTCTTCTATCAGGAGCAATACTTTCCCTTGTGCCCTTAAATGCAAGGAAGGACGTACAATCAAATATGGTTCTACCAAGGGAAGCCAAGCTTCTGCCATAGGCAAGATGAGGAGGAAGGGAACAGGGGATATGACAGATGCCAGCCCGGTAGGAGTGACCACAGCAGCCACTACTGATAACAAGGGTCACTGCTCACCAGCAGAAGCTGTCATCTCCACCTCTCCCATTCTCCTGAGATTATCTCAGATGATCAGAGCATGGTGCTAACAACACCAGGGTAGTGGGTTCAACCCCTGTATGGGCCATTCCCTTAAAAATTGGACTTGATGATCCTCGTGGCTTGCTTCCAACTTAGAATCTTCTATGACTCTCACAAAAGCAACAGCAGTAGTCTGGCTGTTTCTGGATAGACGAAAAAGATACAGAAATTACCTATTTGGACAGAAGTTGTTGTTGCAATAATCACCATCCTATGCTTATGAAAGAAAATGCTTTGGGCTCTACAGAAACATTTTGTAGGCCAAGTCTACCTGTAGAGTGGTATTTGGATTGCACTTTCTTTCTGTATTGCTTGCCCTAGAGAGCTGTATGAATTGCTTGTCCTCACTTTCTGTCTTGATTAATATCCAAATAAAACATATCTGTATAGACAGAGATGTCTGAGTTAGTGACAACCACTTCCTGTCTCCATGGTCAGGTACTTCAGAAGGGATGGCTTTGCAGGGAGGCTGACAAAAGCACAAGAACGAACTGGTGCTTGGTAAAGAAGTGGTCACATACTGAATACCTTAGGGAAGGAATAATTTCTTTGGCTTTCCCTTTAAGAAAACATTCTGTTAGCAGATACCAGATGCTCTTGTCACATTTACATGGATGTATGGTACACCTCAGGGTGACAAAGAATGGGATACATTCATAGAAGGAGTGTGTCATGCTCTTAGTCCTGTGTTCTACCAAGTGTCCACCAAAATCATTCTGCCTGCATAGCTATTTGTGTTTTACTGAATTTTTACTGATTGGAATTATTATGATGCTGGCTATTGTCTGTGGCAGAACTGGAAGAGAGATGTATTTGTCCTGACTCTCAGCTGCAGCTACCAAAATCTCTTCCCTTTGTTAAATGTTGAAGTGATCCAGGATGGATTGCTCTGATGAACACTGTCCACTTGACACCATGAATTACCATTATCCATAGAAGCAAGAGATTGTATTGATCAAACATGGCTTCTGTGCCTCAAGTTGTAAAATCTGATTTATCACCTCACCCTTGACAATATCTTACTTAAAATCCCTTGCCAGTCTGACATTTAATATCCTTTAAATGAAAGAGCATTTAACTTGAAGAGGATGCATTGAACCATGAATTTACAAAAGAGACCAAACTGGAAATTGCAAGACGTGGGCTTGCTGACTGATTCCTTACCAGTGTCTGGAGAAGTTAGTCCTAAATGGTCTTCACATGTAAATATTTCTGCCTCTTTTTTTTTTTTCTCTTTGGGAAAACAGCTACATAGGAACTCACAGGGCATGCTAAGGGACTGATTAATTTCTCATCCATATTACTTTTTTGAAGGAATGATTTTGGGGCAACCCAGCTTTTGGGTGAGAAGTCATGAGCATGTTTTATTCCTTCAGTAATATATGTTCTCAGCTTCTTATTCCATCAATTATCACATCAGTTCTGGGACATCAAGCAGAAAAGTCTTTCCCGAGAGGGTTTGGTTCAATTCATCTGTGTTCATGCCAAGACTGTCCAGGATTTTGCGAAAACATTTATTCTAGTGTTTTTTATGGGGCTACTATATCTGTGAGGTCTTTCAAAATATCAGAAGGATCTGGGAGGAGCGTGATTCCAATTTCACAGTAGCCCAAACACTTTTGCTACAAAATACTCTCTGCATAAGTGATTTCATCAGGATTATGCCCCAAACCAGAAAAAAGAACTTCACTTTTAGAGAGTAAAAAGGTGAATTCTACTGAGAGCAACCCCGATACAGTTTTATATGCTTGTGTATTTCATGGCTCCTAAAATACATCTGTTTCTATTTTTGTAGGACAGACCTTTCTTTTTAGCTTGAACCAACTTCGAACCAACCAAAATAAGCTGCAAAGCAGAACAATTAGTTTGAGATCCTCTCCCCAAGTGATAATAAAATATTTTGGAGTTTGCTTAGCACTTTAGGTACATTCATTTCTTTGTCTCTGCAACTGTGCCTAAGCAGGACAGGAGTCATGCCCCCCGAAGGGCAGCAAGTGTTATTGTTATCTCACAGTTATTTTATCCACCCTGTGCTCTTTTAGGGAGTACGGCTGTAGCTGACCCTTCCTAGCCTGTAGTATGCAGTTTTTCTACTGCAGCCAACCATCCTGTTAGGAGTACTGCAAGTGCTATTTGTAGTTGAGAGGGGTGTTTATTTTCCAGTAAAAGACAAATTTTTATAGGTAAATTTCCCCTGTCCTGAAGGCAGGTTTCTTACTTTCTATACAAATTGGTTATTGTTCACAGTCTGTTCTTTCAGACCTTTCTTGAAATGGGTCAGAGGCCTTTGGGGGTCTTTGGTGGTCTTGTTTTCCCCTACAGTCCATGCCCACTTCTTGGCCTCATTCCTGCACATGTGCTGTACAGTGTTGTGCTTTTCTCCAGGATCTAGAACAGGGATGTTTGTCTCAGAAAAGTGCTGCCCTATGTCCACACAGCCCTCTTCTCCAGCCACACCTTGTTCTTTCCTACAGCATGTTATTACCAGCAATCCTTGGTTATTACCAATCCCCCTTGTTCATTATTACCAGCAATCCTCGGTTGGCTCCACAGCCATCAGACACTGGTGTTTGAGACATACACATTAGCCCCTTATCTTTTGGGATTCTACATCTTTGTAACTGAGACTCCTGAAAGAGTTCTGCTGGAACAGACAAGCCTCATGCCAAGCCAGGGCTGCCCTGATGAGGAGAGAGTTTTGAGCTGGATCTGGTCTGCTCTTATTTCCCACAGAAATGCAGGATAGCCTGAAGAGAAGAGCCTGGCTTGGGAAGAGCAGAGATGATTTTTAGCTTTTGAAGGCTATGTTAAAAGCAATCAGCTCCTCAAAGAGAAATGATTCAGTTATTCAGGTAGTGCTGTTCTCCTGGGTAACCAGCTCGTTACCTGGTGGGCAGCACCAATTCACACATTTCTATTTTTTTATTCTAGATTGCACAAAGTAGGGAGCCAGGTTACCCACAAAAGGCTGCCTCCCCAATCATCAAAATTTTACACTGTTTAAACATTTTAACAAACAAAGGCATCAGCATTCACTTGTTACATGTTGCATAACTTTTTCATTAATTAATACTCAAATCTGTGTTTGCTAGTTATACCTCTTGCTAGTCTACATGTGCAGTTCTTCCTTCTACTTGAGTCTGAGGTCTGTGTTACATAGGTGACCAAAGAGTTGGTGGTGATGGTCTCCCATTGCTGGAATCACCTTTCCCCCAGTAACTGTTCAGTTCTGATTATTTCACTCCATGTGGCAATTGTCCAGACAGCCCATTCATCTTGGGATTGTCTTCCCTTTTCCTTAAAACAAAAGATTAGCCAAGGTTACAACGTGAACAGTGCAATTTTATAATCCTAACTGTCCAGCTATAGCTACTGATTAACATCTAAAAAGAAATTGCAAAATTTGATTCCAATCTTGAGAAGCTCAAATCTTGAAGGGCTTGATATCAGCGACACTGAGATGCAGAGAGCACAGGCCACTTGACATCCTTTTACAATCATGTAAGTTGTCTCTTTTCCTCTAAGGTAGATCAAGACTATAAAAAGCTTAAGCAACTTTTTTACCGGTTTTGGTTATACACTTTAATTAAGTACAAATTACTCCTGATTCCTACAATTGTGTTTCTAAAGCATCCAAAGCAGTACCTATAAATACTTAACTATGGAATATTTCATAGGCACTTGAGGCTGGCTAGAATGCACTCTTAGGTCACGTATATTTAGAGCTGAGCACTGTTTTTGATGCATTTTTGTCATCAAAATGGCAAGTGCTCTCTGTGATCATTATCACAATTAAAGTAAAGCAGTCTCTAAGTTAATCTTTCTAAGATAACTTTAAATAGCACACCAAACCATGAGTTGATGCAAAAGTTTTATTGTATTCCCAGGGCTGCAGGTGCCCCAGGGACTGTCTCAGCCAGAGCCTTCTGGAGAGGGCTTGTGCTGAGCCCCCCTTCAGCTGTGGGGACACCTGGAAAAGGTGGTGGCACGGGGGGCCCAGCTGGCTGTGCTGGGTGACCCCTACTATGACCTCAGCTGCTTCTTCACATGCAGCAAAACAACTGACTGCAGCTGCAGGCACTTACCCTAAACACTCATTTTGCCTCTCCTTCTCCTCCAGAGGACACCCGTTCTCTGGTGCTTTTACGTGGAGACGGGGCTTTCACAGCTTCTCCCAACTGCTCCAAAAAGCTCTTGGCTGTCACCAGTTCTGCTCCTTCCAGATGCTGCAGAATATCCATGGCTCCTGACTTATCTCTTCTTAGAGCAGCCTTCTTCCTGCTTTTCCTGACACCTGACATGACGGTATGCCTGCCCTAATAAGACTTTTTAAATTATTGTATTCTTCAGTTAGGGACCCTTTAGTTGCCTAGAGTAAGATAAATCTTCATCATTCAATATCTGAATGATTGTACCTCAAACATGCTTCAGCAGCCTGGCTCTAGCAGACATTTCTTTTGTTCAAACCCTTTCAGTTATCAAAAACCCATCAAACAAATAAACAACTAAACCAAAACTCTTTTATGTTACTTAGGACGATTCAAAGCAATATATTATTATTATTATTAGCCATGCATTACTCAGATTCATAAGGAATAAAGCACGAACAGAAAAACATTTATTTAATGAGGGAATGAAAGCTGAGAGCTCTTTAAGTGCCACAAACATCAACAACCTTAAATTGCTAAACTGAAGGGAAAACACATTTGATGAATTACTCCAGCTAAGAATTTACTTTCACAGAATTTTGACAGCCCTAGAAAACAAGGCATAGTCCCATAGGAAACAGGTCATCCTTAAAACACACAGAATACAAGCCACAATATTTCTGCCAATGGAAGTGAGCCCAGATATACCTTCTGGAAGGTCCAGAAAAGAGTAATTATAATGAGAAAAGGTGAAAGGCAGCTGAAGTATTTTATTCTGGAAGGAGGGATGGGATATGAGAGTGACTATAGAACCATGAATGGGATAGGGTGATGCATAGGGAATGCTGATTATCTGTTTCTCCATAGCTCATAAAATGAGACATCCATTAAAACAACCAGGTAAAAAATTTGTGAAGTGCATTTGATCCAGAATAGGTGAGGTGCCACTTTTAAGCTTTTCAGGCTTTACTGGTGGCTTTCACTGAGGCAAAACATCACTGCATTTGCAATAATTTAAAATCATAGAATATCCTGAGTTGGAAGGAACCCATAAGGATCATCAAATCCATCTTACAGTCCTGCACAGGACAGTCCCAGAATTCATTCCATAGGTCTGAGAACATTGTCCAAATGCTTCCTGGACTCTGTCAGGATTGATGCCATGATTGCGTCCCTAGGAACCCTCTTCCAATGTCCAAACACCCTCTGGGTGAAGAGCCTTTTCCTAATATCCAACCTAAACCTCCCCAACACAACTTCATGCTGTTTCCTCAGGTCCTGTCACTGCTCACCAGAGAGACCAGTTTTTCCTTAAGTCTGTGATATTGTTCACTCCTGAGACAAATACTGTGCTGGGGAATTCCTGACTAGGAAACCCTTTCATCTACTCTGCAAGGGGCAGAGAATAACAGAAAAATTAAATATGGAAGATATACGAGATGAACAGACCAAATCCTTGAGTAATTATTGCATCAGAAGCAGGGAATTAACAGATAGCTAAAGTTAATGAAATAAACCTGTGGATGTTTAAATATTAAGTCACAGAGAAATTTAAATACTTAGCAAAGGCCAGAAAAAATACCTTCAGAAGTGCCAGGAGTATCAAATCCTACTTTACTACTTTAAATGCAACTTCATTCCATCTCTAGTTTTTAGCCCATCACTAACTACTACTATTCAAGAAGCAGGAGACTTCAAATCACACACAGTGGAAATCTAAATCTTCTACGCATGTTTATGTTTTTCTCAAAGGGAAAAACAAACCCATGAAAATCATTGTCCAAAATAACAGAGTTCAAACAAGGACTGGACAACCATGTGGACAATGCGAACTAAATGACCTGACATGGCTACAAGATAGCCACTAATGGGAAATGTTATCAAGGAGTTTTCCTCATGGGCCTTCTTTTATCTCTCTTTGAAACACATGAAAAGTGCTACTGGCTGAGAAAAAAATATTCACCTGGCTCAGTATGACAATTCTTAAGTTGCTAGTAGTCATAAAGATAACACTTTATGAGAGTTTTATCGACCCAATGTGTGGCTTGTTTTTCAAGCCTTCCCTTGCTTCTATTGTCCCTGACAATGTAGCTTTTTTTTTATATAAAATCCAAGTGAGAGATGAGAAATTCCCACATCTGACGTGTTCTTCACATTCTTTCAACTTCATAGCTTTGTCTTCTGAAGAATGTCAGTATGAGCATCTATAGGTGGAAGATTTCAATGCATGTTCTGATTTCAGTCACTCAGCAGAGAATACAAAAACTTCTACATGAATGTGACTATAATTAATAGAAGGACAACAGGATATTTAAACCTATGGCTCCATTCCCCATAAATTCTTTCTTTTGTGTCAGCTCCAGAGCATTATTCTTTTCCTTTTCTTTCCTTATTTCTCTCAGTGTAGTATACGTTTGTGCTCATTTTGAGTATTTAATTCTTATTCTCAGTTACTTAGGTTCACCTTTTGTGTTTACAAAAGGTTTTGCCTTTTGTAAACTTTGCTTTAATGAAAGTAGCAGTGATCAACTGCTCATTCTGCACATGGGGCTTGCAGAGCTATAGTACAACTTTTCCCACTCTGTCCTTTCCACGCGCTTCTGCCTGTAGACCCAGTTTCTAAGAACTGGCTTTGTTAATCATGTTTGGTCACTCAGGTTTGAACTCCTTTCATGAGCTCAGATGTGTTCTACAGGGAATCATTAATTGTGCATCAAAGACATCCACAGTTTCTTGCTTCCTTAAACCTTTGTTCCTTATTGGATGTAATTAAATTCCTTGAAAAATAGCAAAGTCAAAGAGAATCAGAAATAGTTCCAAACAGGCAAGTCTCTGATTTTACAGATGCAAACCACCCTGGTGGTTTCCTCAGATACGAGAAGGAAAGAAGGGACAGCAGTTCACACTGAGACAACAGATAAAATAAGCAAGGAACGAGAACAGAGTCTGCGAGCATCTATTAGTTGGCATATAACTGGTATCTATTTTTTTTTTTTAACCCACTACAAAGTTTTTAATTCTGGAAATGTTTATAGTTTATCATTATCATCAGTTTTTTTATATCATATACACATTATAACAGCACAGCCTGAATTCAACTTCTGATGTATCCCTGCCTCGAAGCAGAGAGATAAGCAGAGAGTATTTCTGCTCCTTCGTAAGTAGATTGGGAGTCAACACAGGGTGATGCCAAAATGAACTTGAAAGTCAGACCGAGGGCAGACACTGCCATATGTTATAAACCAACGTTATGCCATAGCTGGCAGAATTGTCGGAAATGTAATTGCTAAAAATTATTAATGGATAACTGCTGGGTTATACCCATTTCTGATGCAGATGCTGTTTGCAGTGGAAGATAGCCAGGGACTGAAAAACGAAATTCAGAGGGGAGTATAAATATGTCTTCTTTGATGTGCTACACCTGCCCAGCCCTTATAATGAAAAGATTCATTGCAATTTAAAGATTGACTCTTAGGAAAATGTAAATAAGCAGTAAAGGTCTTTTCCCTTAGCTTTCCAATCTCAATGATTTATTGCTGAAACCTCTTCCATTTTTCAGAGTGATTTAATTGTTTTCTTTTTGATATGGACATGGAAAGATATCTTTAAAAGAAACTTAAAACTTTCAAGAAACTTTCTCTTTCAAATAAAATAAAAAGAAGAAACTACAGTGAATAAATAAAATGAAGCAAATAAATATTTTAAGTGGTATTGCGCAACACAAGTGATGATTTCCTGGAGACAGGAAAACAACTTTTGTCTTGCAGGCACAAATTTTGAGTTATCTTTTGACAGTCAGTGTTTCTGTTTTGGTCTGGTTTGTGACTGGAGAAATTCATGTCTATGTGAGAGATAAGGAAAATATGATTGCCTTAAATATGCACATATTCAGGTGCTGAAGAACGTCCTTGAATCATCAGTCTGAAGGGTCTGCATGAAGGATGCAGTTTGTATCTGATGTTCTGTGCTTGACTTGGTCCAACCTGAGATGTCACAGCTAAACTTGTGCATGTGCTGTCAGGTGGTTTTGGTACTGATCAGTAAAGAACAGGAAACCACATCACGTTCCCAAGAGGGAAAAGGAACTGGGTAAATCAGATTTAAGAATTACATTACATTCTGGGCTTTCCTTAGCTGGTAGAAAGTCCATTTTACCCTATAATGGGTTCTCATTCCCAGACCTCATTTGGCTCATATTAGCACAATCTCTGTAATGCAAAATAGTGTGGCTGGGCATTCCCTGTTTTTTTGGGTTTTTGTTTGTTTGTTTGTACTGGGTATGCATCTGCAGCAATAACATTTTCCCTATATCACTCTTTTCTCTTGGTGATCAATTTTTTCCTATTAATTGTGATAATTTTGTTAGCTGCTGCTTCTTCTCTTAATATCTCTATATGAAGCTCTGTCCTAACTGCCTCTAATGTTATTAATTTTATTTCTTGTCCTGATAGGAAAAAAATTGATCTTATAAACAATGCAAGCTGTTCCTAAGAACTTAAAGTAATCACATTTGTGTCTGCGGATAACAGTCCCATTTAACAAAATGCCCGGACTGTGGATGTTAGCAAATGAACAGTGAGCTTCAAGGAGCATAGTGCAAGTAGTACTAGAAATTATATTTTATAAAGAATTATTTTTAAAAATTTAAATGTCCCTTAAAAAAACCTTTGGGCCTCTTTTGTGGTTATGCTCCTTATTTTTATATTAACTCATAAATAACTGAAAAGAACATTTCAGTAAATTCTATACAGCAATATCCCTTGCTGATGGCCTGTAAGAATTGATTTTGCTTAGTAAGCACAGTGACAAATATGCATATTTCATGCTGCCTAATTCATGTGGGTACAGATTTAAAACAATAAACTCTGCACACCACCTGCTTCAGAAACACAGAGGAAAACATAAATTAAATCCAACTTTTAGCATCTACCAAGGTAGAAGGCAACTACCACTGTACCTGTGCTTTGTAGTTGTTCATGCTAACACCTGACAGGTTTTTAAATTATTTAATATTTTAGTGGTGGTTGTGGTGGTGTTTCAAACACACAGAATCCTAAACTCAGTTGTGGTATAAATGGATGCAGTACAATTATTCACCTGCATAGTCTGTAAACTCTGTCTGGAAGCAGGATTGACTCCTTGCCCAAACTCACACACAAAAAGGGAGAATAGAAGGGTGGAAGCAAGGATGAAGTTAGGAAAGTTACAGTCCAAACCAAATTGAATCTGGCTGGGGATATAAGAAACAACATGAAGGACTTCTTAAAGTGCATAGATAATAAAATGCATGGCTGGTTAAAGGAGTAGAACATCTCACCTGTGAGGAAAGGCTGAGAGAGCTGCACTGTTTAGCCAGGAGAGGAGAAACCTCAGGGGGATCCTATAATGTATATAAATAACAAATGGGATGGAGCAAAGAGGGTGGAGCCAGGCTCGTCTTGGTTCTGCCCAGTGACAGGACCAGTCACTGTCAGGGTGACTGAGGCAGAATTCTGACCTCACTGAAATCAGCAGAGCCTTGGTTTATGTTCAGTGGGATTAAAATTTGGCCCTTAAAAATTGTGATTTAAAACCCCTTTAAGTCAATGGGGAGACTCCTATTGACTTCTATAGATCCATAACAAATCTGTAGACAAACAGCTGTGCTTCATCCTCAAATAATTTAATCAGAGAAAAATGGGAACTTGACTAGGTGACCTGAAAGAAAAAGTCTCCCTCAAGTAAAAGCAGCTTTCATAATTTCTCTGTCTCCTTGTACTTGAGAATTTTATGAAGACAAAAATCTCTCTGCCTGACATTCTACAGATGGGCATAAAGATGTGGATTAGAATAAAGTTCCATTTGTGCAGTTCTGTAAAGCAGGCTCTGCATGAGAAATTGTTTCAGTGCAGTGATTTAGGTGCAATCCCTTTTTAATTGTATAGCCTTTTAATTACATCTGTGCTACACCTTGGGGAAACGCAATGGGGACTGATAAGGAATCTTGTTTCCAAAGTCAGAGGAGGATTTAAAAAAAAGTGGTTTGCATCAAGCGAAGAGCTCTGCAGATGCAATTAATTGGTAGATAAGAAACCCGTGGCTGTTTCCTTCTTAAGCTAAATAATACTAGGTCTTTAAAAGTTTCTTTTTTGTGTGAATCATCTGTATCCCTTATAAATCTCATGAGCACCTCAGTACCCACAAATATTATTCTCGGCTTTGATTATTTGTGCTTGATGTCAATGATGTTGAAATATTTTTTCTCATTGTTACTTCAATAAAATGTTTCAGAGATACCGATAAAGGCCATTTTCTTGTGTGTTTGAAGGTCCTTACTTGTGTTTCCAGGTGCAGATTTAGCAGAATCTATTGTTACTTCCCATCTTGAAAATTATCTCAGTTTGTAACTAATGATTTTTACAAATTGTACCAGACTCCAAGGTGGAATTTTTCTTCTTACCCACATACAAGCTGGTTGGTTTCTGCTGTGGATTTTTTGTTGTAGGTTTTGGGGTATTTTTTTTCCTCAGAACTTTGAATAGATTATCTTCAAACCATCCTTTCAGACTGATGCCAAGTTTCATCTATATTCTGTTTCATTGCAAGAGATAAATGGAGGTCTGTGTTCCTGTTTGGTTGCCTCTGATCCACCTCTTCTGTACCTCGTATGGATGCACAAAGTGTTGGCTTTTATCTTTAAGTCAGTTTCTGCTTCTTGTGGACACCTTTCAGAATCATTCCTTTCAAAATTTAATGCTGTGGGGAAAGTGCTTTTTTCTTTCTTCATGTTTGCTTTTACAACATGTGAATATTTGGGGATGGATGGTATACTTCCAGTTCTGTATCAGATCAGAAGCAATGGACTGGACCCTAATTTAGGACAAAGTTAACTGAAAATTGTTATTCCTTTGAAATACATCTATATTTAATGTTAGATGTGGAAAGAGATCGTTATACACCTGAAAAAAAACCCCAGGGGAGACTGTGGAAGTAAAGTAGCTGACAGAGATTTTGCAGTGCCTGTTATCTGAAGTTCATCTTACAAACTGAAGCAGTTTCTCCTACTTTTAAATGACTGTGGAAATTGGGAAGGACCACAGGAGCCATAAGCAAGATTTACAGATCATTTACAAAAACTCCCTAGTACTTGTTTCAATTCTCCTCCCTTTCAGAAGCTTTACTTTTCATACTATCTCACAAAGTAGGTTGGAAACCTGAGGTCAGACAGGAATCATAAAGCTATTTTCAATAGACCACACTGTGATGTCCCTGGAGCAACACAAAATCTCCCTCTGGCTCTGCCAGTGCCTCAGTAGCTATTAGAGTGGTTGGGAAAAGTCAAGTGGCATTAATTTGCCTCATGAGTTTTCTGGATTAAGTATTTTGTCACATTCCATTAGCATTTCACCAATGACATTTCCCTGGAACAGATGAATGAAAGATCGGGTGAATGTTTCAGCTCAATATTTGCGTACGTTTTCGGTGAGCATCAAATGACATTTCAGAGACTGTTATTAATATTGTCAGGAGATACAGTTTAGCTCAGACTGTCACTCCCAGGGGTCTGTTCTTTTGTCCTCAGACCGACAAAAGGACAGCATCTTTGAAAAGATGACCTTGTGCACTGGTGCCTGAGCACACCAAATCAAAAGAGCTTGGGTTTGAAGGAGAATGACAGTACTTGCTAATAGTTTGTAGTTAGTTCTTATTAGTTCCTAATATGGGACTGCAATGACTCGCTGGCCCTGTTTGCAGCCTCCTTCCCAGCCTTCAGCAATGCTTGAGGTGGGAGGGAGCCTTACATCCCAGCTGCTGATATGAACAAAATTTCCATTAGGCAAGCAAGGAACATGCACATGTCAAACTCATTCTGCAGTGTCTAATGGATAACGATTTTCCCTTGTTTGATTTTTGTTTATTCATCTATCTCTCACATTCATTATTGGCACATATGATGACAAAGAGTTTCTTCCATGGGGAATTAAAATTCCTTCCTTAAATATGAATTTGAATATCCAAGATTAATAGAATATCCTAAGTTGGAAGGGACCCCCAAAGATCATCAAGTCCAACTCCTAGCCCTGTACAGGACAACCTCAAGTATCACACCATGTGCCCAGGAGTATTGTCCAAACACTCCTTGAACTCCGTCAGCCTTGGTGCTATGAGCACTTCCCTGGGGACTCTATTCCAGTGCCCAACCACCCTCTGGGTGAAGAATCTTTTTCTAATATCCAGCCCAAACTGCCTCTGACAGACCATGTCAGACCATTTCCTCGAGTCCTGTCACTGGTCATCAGAGAGAAGGGATCAGTGCCTGCCCCTCCACTTCCCTTCATGAGGTACAGACCACAGCGAGGTCTCCCCTCAGTCTCCTCTTCTCCAGGCCAAACAAACCAAGTGACCTCAGACGCTCCTCATATGGCTTCTCTTTTAGACCCTTCACCATCTTTGTAGCTCTCCTTTGGATGAGTTCTCTGATGGCTTTATATCCTTCTTCTACTGAGATGTTCAAAACTGCAGACATGGCTGGAGGAGAGGCTGCACCAGTGCAGAGCAGAAAGGGACAATCAGGTCCTTTGACCAGCTGGCATCCCTGGTGCCTGAAGTACCCCAGAACACGGTTGGATTTTAATTCAAAAAACATCCAAATAGAATATTTCGATGGTAGAGATTTTTGGTTTCGGTTTTAACGATTTATTTAAATTAAACTCCCTTAGAGGCTTTCCAGGGAAATTTTCCAGAGCTTGTCCCGGCGTGAGGGCAGAGCGCAGCTGGCGGCAGGCTTTGCCGGAGAGCCCTGACACAGGGCAGGCAGCGCTGTGGCGCTGTGACGGGGCAGGGGCGGTGCCCAGGGTGTCCCCCGGGATCCATCGCGTGTGCTCGGGAGCTCCGGCCGGGAGCGCCCCGCGATACCGAGGGGCGCCGGTGCCACCTCGCGGCGGCGGGAGCGGCGGCACGCTCCGGTGTTCCACTCGGGAATGCTGAGGGCAAAACGGTGCTCCCCCACGTGCTGCCATCCTACCTGGCCGAGCGCCTTTTCTCCACCAGCTCCGCCCACTGCTCTCTATGCACGTAGATGATGCCCCATCCTGGAAGTGTTCAAGGCCAGGCTGGATGGGGCTCTGAGCTCTGTTGGAAAGGTGTCCCTGTCCATGGCAGGTGGGTTGGATTAGGTGATCTTTAAAGTCCTTCCAAACCCAAACCACTCTATGATTCTACGATCTGAAGTTCTTAGCTGTGTTTATTTTTATTTCCAGGATGCTAACTGCTGCTGTTTGTCCCATTAAAGAACTTAGAGGGTCAATCGAGCAGTATTCTACTTCTGGATGCTGTACATAAGGGCACAAAGCCAGCCAGCCTACGTCTCTCCCAGTCTGAAATAATCTGCCAGCCAGGCTGAGAATGGCCACACAAACAGACTTGGTGATGTGGCTTTAGGCAAAGCAGCTTTAGGATCCTAAGGGGTGTAATATGGAGCTGTAGAACACCGTGTGGGCTGTCACCTCTGCATTTACTCAACACTTTTGAGAGGCTGCTAGGCTTCCTCCTGCTCTGGGATTACACAAAGAAAGAAGAAGAATAACAACAACAACAACAAAAGAGTGAAATATTATTATTGTTTAGAGGAGAGACTGTAGCAAAGACCTATTAGAGTTTGCTCCGAATCACGAGGGAGATCTGTTCTAACAGCAAGAATTGAACAACTATGTCAGTTGAATTTAGTGCAGTAAACACAGCAGTGTTTGTCCTTTACTGACACAAGTCCTTTGGACTTGAGTCTGCTCTGGGTTAGAAAAGTGGAGTAAAGAACAGGACTTGCTCAATAGCCACTTATTACAGCCATTCTTCACTGCCCTGAGAATTATCACCATTCAGCCTTTCAGGGATATTCTTAAAGAGGGGACTGAAGAGCAAACATATCATCACCTGTGCTGTTGTATGACTAACCCTTAGCACAACAGAGGTGAACAAGTGTTTGATCTGCCATACATGACAAAATACTTTGGGGTCACTGGCTGATAGCTTTTCTTTGGGAAGAGAAGGACTGTAGGAACAAATGTGCCAAGAGAGAAATTCTGTTCTTTCTGCATCTGTCTGAAAAGTCTTTTATATGTGATTAACCATTTCCAAATAGTATAATGCATGGACATCCTTAGTTTGCAACAAGTATCCTGCTTAGTTTTGGTAAAATTCACTCCTGAGTTCTTAATCTTTGAATTTAAAACTTATGTTGACACCAAAGTCACATCCAGATGGATTCAAGCCTTGACACTGCTGGAAAGTCCAGAGTCAATGAAGACTGTTACTTTTCAATTAATCATGAGATTTGCACACAAAACTTTAAATCCAGACTAGCTGTGTTTTTTAGAATAACAAAGCTAAAGAAAATAAATTACTGTGTGGACTGTTTTACTGAAGAGCATGGGGGAAGTAACCTGTTAGTGTCAAGACAAAATTAGACAAGATATTTTTTAACACTGAGTAAATTGGGATATATTAAGTACTTTGAATGAAGTTAAGATGACAGCAAAAGCCATAATAATTTCACTGTCAGTTAAAGGTGCAATTGCCAGAAAATTGAAAAATGTAGGAAAATTCTCTGCAGTGCTTGAAGAATCAATGTTGGCCATATGTGGCAGTACAAAGCTGCTGTGGAGCAGATAGAACTGACTGATCTTTTCAGTACAGGCTCTGATGCGTGAAAGTCATTCCAAAGTTTAATTGAAGTTGGGAGAAGCAGTTTCTGACAGAAGATATTTGTTTTAATTGTTTTGTGGGAAGTGAATGAAATCTTTCATTTTCAGCATGCAAAACACTCAGACATTCATAGATAAAGGTGGTCTATTAAATTTATCACCTTCTTAAATTTTGGGGAAAACAACTATTCAACCAAGGTAATATTTCAAACTGTAAATATTATTTCCTTTTTTTTACTCAGGAAGCACGCAATGAGTTCTCTTATAAATATAATTGAAGAAGGAAATTCTAACATGACCTCTGTCATCATGTCTTTCAAAAAAGCTGCTTAAAATCGACTTGAATATGAGTGCATTATGGCTGGTGCTCAAATCACTTCTTGCAAGCTCAATGCTGCTTTGCTGCTGCCTCATTCTGTGCACTCAGAGTACAAGATCTTCTGGTCAGGGGTCTCCCTTTATGATGCATGTGGATAATCTTCCTGGCTGGACACATAAACAGAGTTTGCAGCTGCTGCAGTAGCATTAGTAGTAAAGCATTTCTGTTGTGACCTCCTAAAGTCACTTTGCAATGCCACCTGTGCCATTCATTAATTTTGAAGTATAGTCTTGGTCCCACCAAACTTCTATGGACCTGCACAATGGGAAGGTATGTTTTCCAGAAACTGAAATCCTGACTGGGATTCAGCAACTGAATTTTGTTTGTCTGGCAGAAAGACACCATCAGTGACCCCAATTTCCTCCTCCATAAACAGGGACAATGTTATTGATCCTGGGTGGTATCTGCTCTGAGATCTGCAGTTGCAAAGTGTTGAGCATTTATCATCATGGTATCATTTTTAAGGAATCAGACCTTACCAGGGTTGTTTTCATACTCTTATTCATCATTCTCAAGACAACTGCTTTGCACTCCCAGTCTATACACCAGCACAGATTTGTTTTGTTCTGCTCTATAATTGATATATACTGCTGAACTTGAAGCTGGGGATATATACATAAAGTTAATAATAAGCTTATGAAAGGAATATAATTCTAGGACACACAGTTATGTAGAGATCCTTACAATTTTTTCAGTGTAGGGATCAATTTTTGTTATTAAGGTGTATCTTTGTCTTTGCAAATGTTTGTTTTGTAGAGCATTACAGAGAAAAAATTTAAGCTAACCATTTCAGAGGACCTAAGTGACTGGTTTACAATGATAAATTACTATTTTTTTATATTATAAATTAAACTTTTCCCTAATACTAAATTAAAGTTTATGAATTCTGTGATATTGTGATAACTTTGACAGCAATAAAAGGTGAAAACATCTAAACTTCAGACAGCTTTAAAGAACACAGACATTTAAAAACCATAGTGTTACAGTGCACAATCTGGGCTCTACTGAAACCTGCCTTTTATCAGGAAATACAGCTGTTAACAAAATGTCACCTTATCTATTCAGTGATTGTAGAAATGGAAAAAAAATACGGATTAATTTTAAAGCGTTATCTGAGGATTCAAATAAAATAATCACTGAGCAAAAAATAGTGACAAGATAACAATCACAGCCTTATCCTGTTTTGAGCTGCTGAATGACACTGAACAGGCTCTTAATAGCACTTATGTGCTTGGAGCTATGTGGTGCATTCAAGGAAGAAGATCAGGAAAAATCCAAATTCAAGAAAAGAGTACACACGTGCTTGTTTAGCCAGATATTAATTGCTAAAGAAATTGTTATTTATATAAGCATGTTTATATTTTTCAAAGTATAGATGTACTTTTTAGAAACGCATACACATAACATCATCAGAATGCCCAATATAACTTTCATGCCATAAAGACAAATTAAGGGAGGGTAATGCTGTTTTCAGTTCTTACACCTTGGATTTCCCTGAAGAGTTTTGTTATCTACATTGTACAGGTCAGTCTTGCCTATTGGTATTTTAGGTTCTGGTGGTTCCTCATGATGTGAGGACCTGCAGGCCCAGTTATTCTTATAATTCCTCCTGCTGCCAGTAATTGCTATTTCAACTACAGCTCTGAATTTCTGCAGTAATTAACTCATAACAACAAACACATGAGAAGCTATTGAACCTATGTTTTGCTGTTACAAATATCCTTTACTTTTTGGCTGCAAAGGCTTTCACAAATACAATTCCCTATCATGGTACATTTTCTGTTCCATTAAATCTCCTTGCAGCCATTTGCAGTACCTTTGTTGTTCGCTTTGTGTTGATACCAACCAGGCTGTTTCTCAGCTTTGTATTGAATATTTTAGAAGTTAAACGGTTTAAAGTCAGCAGTTTCAAAGTTGCTACTCCAGTTTTACTAGTTCCATCATGCTCTGACATTGTCCTCAGAGGAACCAAGAGTAGTTTGTGACACAACATGGAAGTGCCTGCTCAGATTTAAGGTGCCTGCTTTTCTTAGCTGATTTCTGCTGCTAATCCATAAATTTTTTTGTTGATCATGTTTTATCCGTCAGCCCCACAGAAATGCCTGGGAACACCCAGGAACCCTTAAGTGGTCTTCAGTCCTAACCATTTGGAAAATGAAGTCACTGCTGAGACACCTGGCTCCCACATCCTCATTTGTCAGCAGCTAACTGTTGAGGTGTCTATACCACAGGCTTCTGCCTTGCCATAAAAGGTGGCATAAGATCACATTGTGAGCAACAGAAAATAGCAGAGCTCACTGTGTGATTCTGTCCTCTGACTGTCACTCAAAAAACCCCTGTAGGTGTCCCATATATGTCCCATAGCTCCTGTGCTGAATCTGCCAGGTAGATATATTAAGGTATTCTATCCTGTTAGGTGTTTCAGGAGATGGTAGATCCCTCTGCTTGGGCAACTGAATCAAGTTACTAATGTCAGGCAGATCTTGCATTTCCTTACACTTGCAAATATACCTTTCCAAGACATATTGATTTTTGCACCTAGCTCTGAGTATTCAGAGTACAAATAGTCTTTCCATGATGTAATCTGACCTTTACCTATGTTCCACATGACCAAGTTTTCTTTTCACATACTTAACTATACCTTCAGCTATCACAGATAGCTGTGCAGGTTTTAAACCTATAATTAGAAAGAAACGTTCCTGATGTTTAAAGTAATAGTTCAGTCACTGTGTGTAAGCAAATCCCACCAGGAAACATTCTCTAAAATAACTGTTACTGTCGCAAACACCTCTGTGTTGAATACAGAGGCTTCTCATTCTATAAAACACACATACTATACTCCTTCATGGATAATTTCTGTCCTTCTCTGCAGCCTTTTGGAAAATGGGTTTTCATCTTGCAGATCTGACAGTCCTATGAGATGTTGGGACACTGCCAGTGTCTGCCAGTTTCCTCTGCAGGCCATGTGCTCTTTCTCACCTCTCGCTTATCTTCAAACTCTTGGAGTTTTATTTTTGTTTTGCCACGATACTTCCATGGACCCCTGTTTTCAAAAATTCAGCATGACTTTTCTCTTCTAAATATGTCATCTTCTCTGACTACATTCTGGAAAATAACAGGATTGCTTTTCTTTTAAGATTGAGTTGGGATGCTCTATCTCAGGTCTCCGAGCATCATCATAATCTGTTCTCAAATTAGGGATCCCACAAAACCTTCAAAATTGCATGTCTGGCTTGGTAGCCTCAGAGGTGGTATAAATGCTTCAAAAATTTCTCCCAGTTTTTGATCCGTTATGAAACTGATGTAGTTCTTTATTTTCTCTGGAAGTACAATATTATTTCAAATCTCTTTAGAACAGTTAGATAACAGTTCATTCTTCTTTCTGTAAGTGCAGTCTGCTAAACAAATGCAGCACTTCAGACACAGCAAAATGGGGAAAACAGAAAACTTCTGCTCATGTTATTTTTCAGTAGTTCTGCTTCCTAACTAGAAAAAACCCACATTTTCTCTTTGGATATATACCACTTTCCTGGACAATTTCATATGCAACTACAGACTCATCTAATAGCAAAGGGATACTGCCCTATTTTGCCATCTTTTTCTTCTCTTCAAGAACCTGTCTTCATATCTTGTATCTACTTCTAATCCCACTGAATGCTCAGGGTTTCTCTGTGGAGTTTATAGGCTTGAATGTATCAGCAAAGAAGTAAATGAAAAATTGTATAAAAAAGCTTGAGAGGAAGACAGAGCTGACTTTTCAGTTTAAAAGCTGTCAAAGCAGAATATTCCAGAGTGTTGGATTTCAGCTTTAGCAGCAAAAGTCCAAATAATTTAAAAGAAAAAACTTTTCACAGAACTAGCATATGTTTGAAGATATACACAGGGTAATTGCTTTGGGGGAAGAGCTCAAGGGAATGGGAAGATTATTGAGTGTCCTTCTATGATGCTTTTACTTTCCTTTTATGTGTATATATGTATATCTATATATCTATATATATCTATCTCCTTATTTTTGTTTGTGTGCATGAACGTGGATGGCTAAATGACAAATCTTATGTTTGCTTACAATTGCTGACATACATATACATATATTTATGAAGAAAGTGGAGAAGAAAGCTAATTTGTCTGTGTATCTCTTACTGACCAAAGCAGACTTCTCTTAGAAACCTTAACCTACACACAATGATATCCAGAATTAAATAGAACGTCAGGAACACACTCGGTATTTGATTTATTGCACAGCAGATAAATGCCTATGCATGTTTGCTAATGTAGTAAGTAAACTATATGAAATAAGAGATCCAGAAATTAAGAAAAAAGGCAGAAAATATTTATTTGGTCCAAATGTCTTTAGCTGGAACATTTTAGGATAAAAAAATTCTTCCACAATCATCTTCTCTACCTCAGTCTTTTGAGTTGCATAAGAGCAGTTGACAGCTCTTTGTTCCTGAATTCTGCAGGAAATGTATGAATTTTTAAAACAAACCCACACCCCTTTCTTTTCATTTCATCTTTCCCACTGTGTCTTTTTCTGTTTAAAAATATCACACCTTGGTGTTTCCTGTCTACATAAGCACAGAAATGTACAGGATATATATTTTCTCTTACAGAAAATATGGCGCTTTTTTTTCCCCTGGCAATGACTGTCTGTGTGCCCAATGTGGTGACACTCACAAGAGGGATAAATATGGGACATTTGCCCTTTTAGAGCCTCCTTAGGATCTTTTTCATAAAAATGGATTATCTGTTTGCCATTTTCTTTTCTCATTATAACCTTTGTCATGTGTGTATGCTCCCAGGGCTCTAATGTCTCTTTCTTCATGAATTAAAGGGGGAATTCTCCTTTTCTTTGACCTTTTTAGTATTCTGCACTTCAGTGGGGTGGCATTTCCACTCCTTAAAGATTACAACCTGTGCTAACTAATCAGCCAATCAAATGCCAATTATGAATGTAAAATCAATTACTGTTGCTGTTAAAGACAAACCTCATCTGACATATTTTGGCCTCCTCTGCCATCATCCACTGAGAGCGTTAAAGCTCTAATGAGAGGGCTATATATGAAAACAGGACAGATCCTTTGACACATACTGCAACACCTTTTACTTGACTAAAACAAAGAGGAATTGAACTTCTGTAATGGGGAATTCAGGGGTTAAATTCAGTATTGCCTTTAGTCCTGTCATTTGTGTAACTTTCAGCAAGACATTACATGCAATTCCACACCCTCCCCAAAGAAAATGTTTAAAACCATCATGGTTGAATTAATGTCTTCCTGTTTCCTGGAAGAGGATGCTGGAGCTCAACACTTGATCTGCACAGGGCTTGCCTCTGAACCCCTTCAGATGATTTCCCATCAGAGATCTTTGTTTACCACAGTGTTGGCTACTTTCAGAAGTGGGCACAGTGTCTGGAATTTTAAATATACTCTTGAGTCTCATATTTCCTATTAATCAACTGATGGCAGCTTCTCAACAGGCAAGAAAATTAAATCATCTTAGAAGCTTGTAGGCCTTACATACAGTAAACAAGGAGATAAGGGTGTCTGACGTGGGCAGCCTTTATAAATACCTGTTATCTTTGTTGATCTGAGAGAAATTTAAGTGAAGAAGACTCTTTGAATTAGTCTTCCAGATATCCCTCTAGGCTTCACAATGTAATGTATCTTCTGTTTCTTTGGTTGTTGGACTGCTAGAAGTGTAGCCTAATTTTCTAGCTTTCCTCTGTGGACATCCAGGAAAGAGGAAGAGTGAATCTCACTTCTAATAGACTGGTTCTGAAGTTGGCTTCTATTGCAGGAATTATTGTGCTTCTTTAAAATCTTGTTGGAATGTAGGTGATGATGGTGAAGACATTTCAGGGGAGGATGAGGATTTTTCTAACTAAATATTCCTGTCAGCTGTTTTAGACTTGCTATTCCGTTGACCTGTACCAATCTTTATTTTGTACGTATGATCCTCCCTTATATCTAAAATGGTTCCAGAAAGTCTTTACAGGAAGATGAAGTGTTACTTCATTGTGCTGATTTCCAGATTCTTGTGTTATAACCCCCAACAGCAGTTAGAAAACTTTTCTTTAAGTCATGGATAATAACAATTTAAAAGACATGTGTTGAACTGTTTCCTGGAAATCCCTTTGGAGATCTGTGAGCAGTTGCAATCAGAACTCCTGGATGTCACAGAAAGGATCTTGTCGTCAAAAGACTGAGTTTTTCTTTGTATGGTTTCCCTTTTTCCTCACTTCTTAAGAAAGAGGTAATCAATTATCCCAGGATGTTACTATTATTCCTCATAGGCAGAAATTACTCTCTCATAAATTGGATAGTATTTTGAGATAAAAGGCAAGATTCATCTCAGCTATCTTGAAATAGCTAGAAGTTATGGAGTTACTTTTAGGGTGAAATTCAGATTGTTAAATTTAGTTGTCTGAAACCATCATCTGAATCTCAATCTGAACCACATGTCTGTTTTAGAGCAGAGGAATCCCGCCACAGGTTTGTGGTCTAAACCTTTTGTATAATTTCCCCATAAATAAATTGCTAAAATGAGACACCTAGCTTTTAGATGGGACACCTCAGTTTTACAGATCCTGTATGTCTCACCCCAAAAGCCAACATGAGTTTGGGATGATGTTTTCAAATATAACTTATGGCTAACATCCTGCAAAACTTACACACAATGAAAATTCCTTCAGAATGTCCAAGTGTGATCCAAAGCCCTTTACAATCTGTGGGAGAATTGTTGATCCTTTCTGGAAGGGAAGCTGTTTAAGAAGGAAACAAACTTCACTGACAGAATCCCCCTCTCCAGTAAAAAGAGAAGTCTCAAGGGAATGATCATGCATGCAACAAGATCTATTTTTTCTGTCCCTGTAATGGAGGAGTGGCTGTCACTTACACACTGGTATATTTTAGTAATCAGAGCACGTATTTTAGCTGGTTAGGCAGGACAAGCATTGCTGACTTTCAGACAACTCTCCCTTAGGGCCATTATGGACAGTTCATCTATCTATTGAAAAGATATTTTCCCTCCACAGCAGATTTTAGTAACCTGAAGTCTGCATTGCACAGGGGATGAGAACCCAACATTTGCATCATTCAGAGTCATTGCATCATTCAGAGTCATTGAGGTTTCCAACGCATCTAAGTAGATTCCATGAGAAAGGACAATTTTATACTTCAGTATGCAAGGTTTTAACGTTATGTTTTGTTTGCATAATTCGAGTGGTCTGTAACATCATACAGTTTTGAAATCTCATTTCCCCGTTAAAAATAAATATATGATCTCTCCTCTCTGATGAGCAGTGACAGGACCTGAGGGAACGGCATGAAGTTGTGTCAGGGGAGGTTTAGGTTGAATATTAGAAAAAGGTCCTTTCACTCAGAGGCTGTTTGAGCACTGGAACAGGCTCCCCAGGGCAGTGGTCACAGCACCAAGGCTGGCAAGAGTTCAAGAAGCGTTTGGCCAATGCTCTCAGGCACTGGCTGTGATTCTTCGGAATGGTGCCATGCAGGGCCAGGAGCTGGACTCGATGATCCCAGATCAGACATGGCAACATGTAACTGAAGCAGCTGCTGTCTCTTTGCTCCCTCTCTCCACACAGTTGTCACACAGCCTTAGCTCCCAGGCATAATTTTTGGAGCCCAGGAAAGGACCAACCCCCCTGCAATGGGCAGGGCCACCTTTCACTAGACCAGGTTGATCAGAGCTCCATCCAGCCTGGCCTTGAGCACTTCCAAGGATGGGACATCCACTTCTCTGGACAACCTGTTCCAGGGCCTCCTCACCTTCACAATAAAGAATTTATTCATAATATCCCATCTAAACCTACTCTATTTTAGTTTGAATTCAATCCCCCCTGTCATGTCACTACAGGCTTTTGTAAATAGTCCCTCTCCATCTTTCTTGTAGGCTCTCTTCAGGTACTGGGAGGCTGCAGTTAGGTCACCCCAAAGCCTTTTCTTTTCCAGGTTGAACAATTCCAATTCTTTTGGCCCTTCCTCATAGGAGAGGTACTCCATCCCTCTAATCATCTCAGTGGCTTCCTCTGGACTTGCTACTACAGGTTGATGTCACTTGAGCTTAAGATGGAAAATATGCAAGCTAAAAATGTATCTATGCCTAAAAATAAGATATTTTGGAATCTAGAGTACCTTCCTAGCCAGTGGAATGAAATAAGTAACTTCAGAAAGCAAATCTTCCCACTTTCCCTCAGTAATTTTATTAGGATGAGATTGATCACTGTAAGGGGATGCATGTTTTATCACAAGATACACAGACACTGCTAAAATTTGATGCAGCTTGGACTTTGATAAGTAGCTAAAAGTGGCTTAGATCCAAAATATGAATTGTGTGAAAAAATTGGTTAATTAAATATTAATTACTAATATTAATATTTTTCTCAAATGGAAACCTCCAGAAATATATGAACGAATGGATCTATTTTAAGATCTATCAGGCTGTCTTTATGATGAGAGACAAATATTTCCTCAACAAATAGATTTTGTTCATTATTGATGTAAGCCAAGAGAGAGGAGGAGCAGAGGATTCAATGACTGGAGTACGAAGCTGCACAGACTATCTATAGATCTAATTTGGATATTTCAGACCATTCTTTAAACTAGAACAAGTAATAGATCTCATTCACTTTCATATACCTTCCAGGCAGATTTATTTTTACCCCCATTCAGAACTTCTATGGGATATGGAAATCATGTGAACACGGGAACGGGGAGAATTGGAGAAACAGCATGCTGGCCACCAGGTACTTGGCCTAAATGAAAACAGAAGAAATGGTAGATGAGGTGATGAACCTCCTCATTGTGGAATAAATTCTGAAAACCTATTAATTTTACAACTATGCAAGTTATACTGCAAATGGACACAAAGACCTTCCTTCATATCATGAGGAAGAAGTTGCAGAGTGATTTTCTTTATAATTTATTGCCTGTCCTTTGTCTTGGGGCTCACTACACTAGAGATTAAAGCAAAGTAACATACAGCCATTATCTTTCACATCAGGCAAATGGTTAATATGCTTCCAACATGGTGAGTATAAAATATAGAAATATCTTTTGGGGGAAGAGCAAATAACAAACCCCCCACATCACAGCCCTTCTCATCATTTTTCCCTAAAAAAAGGGAAAAAGGGAAAAAAGCCAGGGATTGTTCCTACAGAGAAGCTAGAAAAAACATTTCTGGCGTCAAACAATTCACCTCTTATTAAACAGTATATTTTGTCAGCAATAAAATTCAGTAAATAACTATAGAGCAGCCAAGTAAAAAGGCAGATAAAACCCAATAAAAAGTGCTTGAAAAAGATCTATTTCTGAGAGTAGATTTACCAGCCTTCCAACTTCCATTTATGGTTTTCAAATAAATTTTAAAAAAAGTTAAACTTAATTTTTTTTTCATTCATATTTCTTCAGCACTTGGGAAATGACATGATGTGGCAAAGCTCAATTTAAACAACCTCTACTTAATCTAAGCTTACTTAATTTTATCTGAGACAACTTCGTTATTCTTTAGAATCAGAAAGAAGTATGACAATCAACATGATTGACTTAATGTTAAGAATTTCTGCAGATTCTTTTTTCCAGAATTATTAAAAGATAAAGACAGATATTTTACCAAAGCACTTCTGAGAAAGGGACAAAAAAAAGAAAAAGTGTTTTGATCTCTGATCCAACTCATACAGAATAATCCTTTGCTTCTACTCTGCTTCTATTACGTGATTTCTTGGACCTTTATACCTAAATTTTTCTAATCTGCTTGCTTTACATCTGGAAACTTCAGAGGATTAAGGTTATTTGGTTTGTATATCAGCATTTCTTATCTCTAATTTTTTTTCTGCAGCATCAGACAATAAAATGTGTTTATGTATTTCTTTTGGCTTGAAGCTCATTCTGTTCTTCATGGTTATCTTCTCTTGTGCACTTTCCTCTCTGCAGATCCACACTGCAGAACTCTGCCCTCAGCAGCTGCTCTTTCAGAAGTAGGTACTATTCATTCTAATCTCTTGAATTCCAGGGAATTTTGGAAAACCCATGTAGCATTCTGCCAGGGACGATAGGCCAAAATTTGAGAGCAGATCTATTACATCCATCAACCAAATTTATATCAGATAATTAGTAAATGCTTTTAGAATATGTACATCATGGTTAACCATCTTAGGCTGGTACAAAAGATATATCTCATAATAAAAAATGAGATAAAGCACAGAATTTTCCACAGTAATTTGTGCAGCGCACATACACACATGAAGCAAAACAAAAAACAACCCCAGGCTTTATGACTAGTTAGAAATATTTTTCTTTATTCTTTTAAAAAATTCATTCTTCCTCCAAAGGTGCAATACCATTAGAATGCATTTCACAACCCAGCAGGTTTATGGCCTCAGAACAGTAGCTACAATTTGTGTGGGAATAGCAGTGTGTTAATGTGCTGGATAATATTCAGCACGAATAAGATTATTCAGGCTTCTGGGAGATGAAAAGCTTGATAGGCTGTGAGATATTAATAATACTGCACTTGTTTTGGTGGCTGTGCCAGATTGCAACAAACTCATTTCAAACCATCTCAGGACATAAAACAGTCTATAAATGAAGATTTAATTATGTAGTACCTGACCTGTGCATTGTCTATAAACTGTAGACTGACCAGTCTTAAAATAAAATACTTTAAAAAAAAATCTTCTTTTAAATTTTTAAAAAACTTTTCCTTCAGGAGAAAAACAGTGTAAAATATTGGTTCAACTTCCTTGTTGCTATTTTTGAAGAGAGATTCCAAGCAATGAACAGCCAGATCAGTCCAGTAATATGTTTTCCTGGTTCTGTGTTCTCCAACAAAAATTAAGAGTTCAGAGTTAGACTGGAATTTGTCTGAAGATCTGGATAGATAATATTCTTGAAAAACATATGGCAAAAATATTTCATCAACACTTTTGACAAACACAGTGTGGGGTTTTAAACATGGTTGAACAGTGATGTGGGCTTTGATTCAGTTGTAATCTATAGTTCTGTGTTTCTTTCCAGAGTTTGTGTTGGCTGATGTTTAGTTAAATGAATGCCCATGTGTGCACCAGCTGAAAGAAGCTCCTTCTGAGGCCTCTCCAGTTACCAATGAATTACCAATGAGTTATCAATGCATCTCAATGTGTGTGAGGTTTTCACACCAGGCTCTGACTGTGGACCTTGGCATGGGAGAGCAGTAAACTCATATAATTCAATTAGTTGTTTTTTTTCCCTTGCTACCTTACACAGTGGATGCTGTCCCCATGGGGGATAATATCCTGTAGCTAGGAATTTTCTGTATAAAAGGTGCTAGCAAAGACAGCTGTAGCTGTGTTCATCTCTGTCTTCTTTCTTTCATCTTTCTTTCACATGAGTTATGTGTATAAGAATAATAGATCAAATGCTTGAACCTATATTTATAAAATATCTTGAGGTTCTCCAAACCATCTATTATGTCCCTTTGTCAAAGCTGATCTTGCAAAAAAAGTTTCTTCGGTGATAAATAATTCAAAAACTGTTTCTCAGATTATCAATTCCCCTTCATTCTCTCTGACAACTGTTGTCCTGCTTTTGCTAAGTATAATGTTGTCTTTACCTTAGAGATTTAATCTGCTTCTTCATATTATCTGGATCTGAATTTCCAGACTCTGATGCTCCTGTGTTTCACGTAAGTGGGCTACTCTTATCATCACACAGAAAAACAGTACTTGAAGGGGACTCTGGGTGTACTAGAATGAGTAATTAAAGTACTGCTTTGGGTAACCCCACCCTGGCATGTCGTTACTCCATTTTCTTTTCTGTCAGAAGTACAGGTAGGCCACAAGACATACCATCATCATCTAACTCACTATGTCCTCTGCCTATCTACTGACATCTTTAAGACCCTGGTAGCTTTAAGACTCAGTGCTGACGACTGACAAATACCATTTCAAGGATTTTCTAGCAAAAATTGAGACTCTAGGCTCCATGAGTTCTATTTTAGGAAAGGGGAACCTAAGACCCAGAGTGCTGTCTGAAGTTGTCCTTCTGTCCACCCCTGGGTTGTAGTGGGCTTGATATCAGGCTTCTCCTTTTGAAGTGCCTTGTAGTAAGTGGAAATCCATTCCTTATTTAGTCACCTCATTGCACTAAAGAAGTAATAATCCAGGATATTAGAAAACAATCTCCATTTTTCTGTTATATTAGATCACATGTTGGCTATGCCTAAATCAGAATGTCCTTTTCTCTGTATCCCCTTACTATCTAGTGTAATTTCTGTCTCCAAATAAATTAGAATTTGCGAGAAAAATCACTGAATGTCTCTTTCTGTCTCTATTGCACAGTATTTGTAATAGAAAAGTCTTTCCTGTCCTTTTCAATAGCTTCCTCCTGAGTGCCTTTGTTCCAGGGTTATAAGGTTTAATGAAAGCCAATGCTTCAGGCAACCATTTACATCTCTCTTGAACACTACAGATTTTGGAGGCAGCCTTTTGAAAGAAGTTGCTTTGTGCTGTAGTGACTAAATGAACAAAAGGAATTTCCTTTACAGATTAACAACTACTGTACCATGCAGAAGATTGCATCAGGTCTGAGCAGTTTAAAAGTAGTGTACGATGCTATGGGCTTGATAGGACAACAAAAGTAGATGGGGGACTAATCCAATTTAGAATTAACTCAAGTCTGCAATATTCAGTTCCAGATAGCCTATTGGAAAAAAAAAATTGAATCAAAAAGCCTAAACAAACAAAAAAACCCCATGCCAAATAAAAAACAACCCCAACACAAAAAAACCCCAACCCAAATCCAAACAGTAATGTACTGGCTTCCTCACAACATGTACAAAATACCCTTAAAGAGGCCAACTGATGTGGAAATTTTCATTCCAGGACCAATCTGTTTTGGTTAGCTTTTGCAATCCTTGTATCACAACATAAAACACATGTTATCCCCCAATTTTAGGGTACTCATTTAAATTTTTTAAGATGATAATTAAGCACAGCCAAGTTCCTTGCAGATTTTAGGACCCAGTTTTGCTGTATAGGGAGAAGTATATTTCAGAAAGCCACTTTTTGATCTTATCTTGTGTAGCTTAGTAGGGGGGAACAGGAAGAGGCAGGACATAAGGGGGCTGAGGATCCCTTATTCATCTTTTAGTAGGCATTAACCCAGAATGCCATAATGAGGAAGGTCTTATTAATTAAACATCAGTTGAATATCTGCAGAGTTATTTGCACTAGAGGAGAAAAATCCAATTTCTTACAACAGCATGAGAAAAGCAATCGACTGTGGTGCTAATATCTGTTGATCTCTTTGTCTCATCAAGAAGATACATTCTTCAATGAAGGATGGTAAAAATGATGTCAAGATAATAAAGGTTGCCCAGCCAGACACTGAGATGTGATTATCAGTGTTAAATTGCAGAGCTATTACAAAACGGAATAGCACAAATGAGGAAGGAGTAACCACTGTTGATATTGTTTCTGATAGAAAACTGAGAAGAAGGAGTTCATATGAAAACACAGGGAGAGAGATAAACATGAATGAAACAGTTCTATGATTTGGGAGACGTTGATTCATGCCTTCATGAGGAAAGCCCAGAACGTGGCTGTGGTATGGAGAGTGGGGACAGATGGCTGGAGTATCCCAAGGAATGGCTTTCTGGGTGAGTGTAGTTATCCCTTCAAGCAGAGAGAGAAGTTTTGAATTTTGTCATTTAATTGTTAAGATACTCTGGTATCAATGTTGTTCTCCTTGACAGTTCCTGTCTGTGGTTCAGGGAATTTCATGTGTCAGGGCCTTTATTGGCAGAGACAAGATTGCACAAAATTTAGCTCCCTTCACTTCATGCCATTCTTCCAGATATCTTAGCAAGATTTGCACCACCCTCAGCATATGCAAAACATGCCCCTAGTCTGCAGTTCCTGAAGCTACAAAGGTTTGTCCCCTTATTTCAGACTCTCTACAATATATTTAAAATTTTAAAAAATCTTGCAACAAATATTAATTATCTATTATAACAATGGGAGTGTGATATGAGGTCTACAGGAGACTGAAGATTTATGGACAAAACTGACTGTTTCCCTTTTCTCTTTTACCTAAACTGAAAAGGGATTTTTTTCTATGACTTTTCATAAATAGTAGAGTCTTAGCTAGTTACTGGTACTGTCACTACATCGTTTAAATGTAGCTGATAACCTGCATTAAAGTCAGCAATTTTAGTGTTTTGAATGTTTGACTGGGAAAGATAATTGTGGAAAATTGCATTTTAAAGAGGTTTTCTTGTGATGTACAGAAGTCCATGCTGGAGATGTTCTCTTAAAAGTCAGATCTTAAAAAACAACTTGTCTATCCCAAATCTGCTCAGAGAAGTTTATAAAGAACAATCAGTTGAACTCAGGTATTCACTTACAGCGTTGATAGAAACACCAAGGCCAAAACCCAGTGGAAGAACAAGTAAAAAAAACAACCTCAAAAAGGACCATTCAGTTAAAATCTCTACTGCAGTTACCTCAGTAACTAATGTTAGGTTCAACCATGACAGAGTGAATTGATTCCCTCAACACCTGATATGGTGAAAAGCCAGCTCTATAAATAACAGTAGTATGAAGGTCAACATTTATATCCAATGTTCATTCACATTTACGTCTAAGAAATAAAGAATTTATTGAAAGAGCAGTTGCATATAAATTCCTAATCTCTGACATATTGCTATTATTCTCTCTTCAAAAAACGAAAGTATAAAACTTCCTGACTCCTGCTCTTGGTAAAAGACAGCTGGAATGCCAAAAGATAGGAGCCTAATTAAGAAACCACCTTTGCCATCATAATTGATTGAGATTTTTTTTTAATGTGACCTCTTGCCAACTCCATCACAGAAGTGCATCTGTCTAATAAACCTGGATGTTATTAGACCAGATTTTACTGGGCCAGGTTTTATTGGAAAGAAATTTTTTTTGTCTTTCCCAAGGCCCTTGAAAGCTTTAACATGTAGATCAGAAATGTGTCAGAATTGGGTTTTTTTGAGTTGATAATTTTGGAATTTTATTCCTTCCTTACCTTCTTCCAATCTCCATCTTTCTCTCTTAATAGAAACAAATGAATCCAGGCATTTCAAAATCATTCTCAATGCAAAGTACACAACCAAAAATAATATGAGGTGTTCTGGCATCTACAAAGCAGCTTATTTCAGTTCACAAATTTTCATCAAAATACTCTATTCACTTCCAAATATTGTTTTGAATTGAATGCCAAACATGCAAGTTTTGCCAATGTCTTGAATGAAAACAGAATGAGGGAAGGATGTCACAAAGTTTCTCCCTCTTTTCCCCCATGGTAACTGGAAGTTCTTCATAATTTAGGAAGCAACAACAGTTTTAGAAGCTCAAATACCTTTTGCCAGTTTACTCATGATGTCATGTCAGGGGACTTCTATCTCTCTCCTTTTCCACAGAAATTGCTAAAAAGCTGCTATACGCAGAATCCTTTTAGTTTCCAGTATCTTGAAAATAACAAGATTGGCAGATAATTGACCCCTCATAGATGAACCCAAATTTAAGGTTAAAAAGCAATTCCCTGTACTCTGGCAAATGCAGTTTATCAAACCTAAGACATACATCTGGCATTTCAGCTGCCAACCTGATAGCTCTTTTCAAAATGATCTTTGTGAAATATAATGGAAAAATCCTTTAGGATGGTACAAGGTAGATCTACTATGGTTTACTCTCATTGCCTCAAACTAATTGACTTGGTACAGAAAATAAAACCCATTTTTCTGTCATTCTGCCTTGTCTCTTCAAAAGCTAAATCAGAGCATGCTGGATGGAGGCTCTTTGACATTCCTGACAGCACAGTTTGTATTGCATTCAGTCAGTCTCTTAATAATGTCATCAAAAAACTCTGGGCCACCTAAGCTCTACCCATAGGAGGGTCTAATAGACAATTTTTTCTTCAGCAGCTAAATCAACATGGGACTTTACAGCCACAAGAACCACAACCTAACAGCAGCCTGTCAGGCTGTGGGAGCCTTATCAAAGCTGCTGTAGCTTAAGTCCATTTTCTTGATCGTAGCCTTCAAAGGAACCCCTCCTGATCAGCTGGATTATGAACGCTCCTTTTACATGACAGCCTGAAAATCAAATGAAGGAACAATGTCTGTTGAAAGAAGATATTCTGGTAGACTCTGATATTATATCTGTGAGCATTTCTTTAAATAAGAGGCATTGGCATATTAAAACTCCCTGAGTAATTTCAGCTTTGCTTTTTCTATTAGTTTTATATAGTTTTTTTTCAACTTGACATTAAGGGTCATTGTGAGTAAGAATGGCACAAAAAACAAGTTATAAAGACATATAGGTATAAATTGTCAATAGTCTTGCATTTTGGAGTCTAGTTTTGGGGGGTTTTTCCCCCAACAGATCTGTGAAGCCTACACATTTAGAAACACAGGCAGAGATGTGAGACCATTGAAGTATCATGGTCAGATTCCTAAGATTACTTGAGCAGGTAGTTTTTAACTCTGTATGACATAGAGAGGAATCATGAAAAGTATTTCCTACCTACTGTTGTATACAAATATCCACATTCTTTATGTACTAAAAGAGTAATCAAGACCACACTTAGTTCCTTTTGCACCACAACTGTGCCTACATCTTCAAGAGCCCTTTGAAGTTTATTTTATTTAGCATTTATGCAAAAGAATTAATGTAAAGGCACTAATGAAAAGCCTGGGTTGCTCTGCTCTTTGGTATGTCAGGAGAGTGGTCATCGCTCTGTTGCAATGTGCAGAGTCCATCAATGAGAACAAAGATAGTGGAGCCTCTGCAAGTTTTCTAAAAAAAGAAACGTTAATCCAAGTAAAATCCATCTGCAACACAGTTTGAAACACAGATCTGCAAAGTTTGTTCATTTTGTGAGCTGTGCTGCTTTGCTGGTCTTTTCTGGACTGCAGGGCTCAAGCTTTTCCTTCCTTTCACAATTCACTAGATTTTCTGAGCTGGGAAAATGCCACTTTTATTGTCTGTATCCTTCCTGTGTTTAGAAAAGGAAAGCTCCTCCTCTACGTGGCCGTGAAATGAAGAATTCATTTCCTATTTTAACCTACCCTAATTATTGTGTGGTACAGAGAGAAAATATTCTTCTAAAAAGGGCAAAGAGATAAACCTTCCTGAAAGAAGAACTTTCATCTGAGAAAGTTGAGAACTATACATCTCTGGGACTACTTTTGGTTTGCCCTGGATCCAGCTGCAAACACTTTGTAGCAAAACCTTATTCTCCTCATCATTTGAATGAGATGTGGGACTGCGAATAGGTCCTAGAGTAAGTGACGCACAACTCGGGGATCAAAGATTGGAAGCTGAGTTCAGTCTTGTAGAAATGTCCTTATCCCCACTGAGATTACCTGACCAAATCTGCTGTGGGACCTTGGCTTCTGCTTGGCCACAGACCCTGCACACCGAATGGATGTGCAAGAGCTGAGACCCAAACCAATAAATAATACTGCTATAGGGACACAGTCAAGGAACATGGATAAAGTGAAGGAGAAGGAGACACATTCCAAGAAGGGTGAGAGAACCTTTTCCAAGCAGACTTTATCCCTATGATAAAACTTAAAATTATTTTTTCTGATGAGCTGTGGCCCAGTCCTGGGCTCTGATGTGTGAGGGGTGTGAAAGTCTCAGTATTACATGAGACTCCCAGGGTGCAGCCCATGGTATAACAGATTATCATGGCTTTTACCAAAGTGTCAGTGATTGACAGGTGATAGGTCGGGTGGTGACAGCACAGTGTAGCTGAAGCTGCTGCTCCACTGCCTGAACAGCTAAGCTTGGTTTTTTCCTACCTTAAAGAAAAGTGAATGCAGTCCACATTTCCCTTCCTGCTGGGTTATTGATTGCTCTCAGCACAGGGTGTGCCATGGAGGGATTCTCTCCATTTTAAGCAGATATGGCTGGACTATTAAAACAAATGTGAGAACTTTACTTTGGAAACATCCGAGTTTAGTTAGTGGACATCGAAGGCACATGTGGCTCTAATTAACAGTAGGAGAGACATGAGATCTCAGCAGGTTATGTTGAGGGTGGGTAAGAACAAGCTCTCGCAAGGGTGAGGCAGAAGAGCATCAGAGCATCATCCCTACTGCAAGGGGAGGCAGGGGAGCCTCATGGGAGCCCCACAAGGTTTGAATGGATCTTCATTGGTCTCTCCTGTGCCGTGCTACATTCAGCCAGGCATTTAGCTGTCTGTTCCTGGTACCCTGTATAGTAATGAAAGGGTGTTTCCAGAAAGGGAAGAAGGGGGAAAAAAAGGGTGAGAGAAGCTGCCAGAATTTCCTGCAGAAACCCAGGATGCCATCAGCCCAGGAGAAAAATTTCGATCCTGATTTTAAAGATTTATGTGAAACATCCCCTACCTTGCTGCCTTTCATCTTTGTCCATTATCTGGCCATGGTGAGAATCACTCCTTCCTGCCACTGCCTTTGGTGTGTCTGCACTACTTTAGTGCTGCTGCTGGAGTATGGAGCAACCAGCTGGTGTCATTTTCCTCCTTCTCTGATGGAAAATTAAATTATCCCTCTCTCCTTCCCACAACTTTGCTATAGGTGACACTATAAAGAAAAAATCTTGCATGGTCTTGAGCCCATCCTCCAACAGCCCCCCCAAGGTACCAGACAGAGAAAGAGAAAAAAATGTTTTCCTTTTAGGGATTATTGAATAAAGCTATTTCAAAACAAAACATCTATAGTGCAACATGGTCTTTGAATCATTAAGGCTTTGTGGGGAGGATTTCAGCAAAAGATGTTGTTTAGAGTATGCCTGTTACAGTGGCATTCCAGGGAGGAATCAAAGGAGAGTATAGCAATAGCTAAGGGAGTGGCTGATGCTGGTTAAGAGCACTTTCATATTGTAGGTGGAGTGAAGTATGTATGTTGGCCTCAATTTCCTCATCTGTGAATTTAATACTTATTGGCTTCCTGAAGAACTGAGCAGTATCTTCAGCACATTTTTATTATCTCCATGTAGGATTCATACATGTGTTCTTCTGTGAAGTAGAGAAAAGTGTGATTGGTCTGTTTCGTAGTGCTGGAAGAGCAAACATTATTTTTCCCTTTACTGTACTCCTGAATTCAATAAATGGGAGGAGAAAAAAAGAAAGAAGGATGAAGAAAACATAAAGAGAAGAGGTTGTTTTAGTTACTTTACAACAATCAGTTCAAAAGCAGAATTTAGTGTTATGGCACACTGATGTGCAGTCGCCAGAAACCCATCGAATTACATCTCTTGTCACACAAAGTATTCATTGTGAAATTCATCACCTTCTCCTCTTCAACAGTCATTAAGAAGGTAGCTTGGGGGTTGCTGACACCACCTGCAAGGGTGAACGATCCCTTGTGGAAGTCAAATGCCAAAAGGCCTTGAGCAGAGCAGAGGTGGTGCAGCTGCACCTTGGGGTGTGACAGCTGGCAGGGAAAGCCTTACTGCTAACAGAGGAAGGAGATGGCCTCAGTCCCTGACAGATAAATCAGAACTATAACTCATTTTACACCCACAGTGTAAGGTCTAGATCAAGACAGTGCTTCCCAGTTCCCACAGCCCAGTAAATGGCCTGTGCCCTGTGGTTTGAACTCCAGTATGGGATCCTCTGCCAGCAGTTTGTAATGTGCTTAAATGTACCGGGCTGGGCAAAGGCAGGAGTGAGGCTTGTAGAGGCTCCCAACCATTTTTATGCTGCACTTGTTCACCCAAGACAAACGGTATTTTGTCCCTGCCTGAAAACAAAGCCTGTTGAAGAACTGGTAACACAAGGAAATGTTCAGCTTGTGCTGATTTCTCTTGTATACTTTCCATTTCTTGGAAGCTGATTGAACCATCCAAATGCAGTGCTCCATTCAGTTTACTCATTCCAGTTCTCTCTGTGGAGAATGGAAGAAGGTTATTGCACAGGTTTAATCAAATGTGCTCAGTCTTGACCAAACATTAATGGTGGAAGAGTACAAAGTCAACTACAAGCGTTTTCTTTGACACCTATTTACACATACAGTCAACACCAAAATCACTTCAAAATAGTCTCTTTCTTAAATCATACAGAGATAATTGCATCCAAGTTTCTTATATTAATAAAACCACATTATTGGTAATAGCTTCTATGATAGTATTGAATACTGGATTCAGTTTGGATTTCTGCAGAGTATGTGGATGGGTACGAAAAGTACTAAACATCAAAGTGCATAATGATCACACTTGATCAGTATCACACTTGATCAGTGCTGAGGAACTGACTTAGAGGTTTATGCTCTCTTTTCCTTTACCCAAATTATTATTTTCTCCTCTGTGCTCAAACCATTGACAATATAGAGAACAGAAATCGTCTCTCCTTCTATTTTTTTGTCTTTCTTTTTTTTTTCCTCTGGAGTTTTCCACTTTCTCTGTTCTCTTCTGCTGTTGTTTTGTGAAATGAATAGGTGTGGGAGGGGGAAGACTTACCCATCTAGTTACACATGCTGCCATCATCAGTGAGTTTTCAGTACGGTCTTTGGACTGGGCAGACATTTCCAACCTCTCTTGTCTTGTCAGAGTTTGCAGATGTCTTGGGGCAAAGTCCTTTGAGTCATCATGTCAAATGATGCACACTTCTTGGCATTCAATTTACTTGGACAGGGAGAATGTAATCTTTTTACATGCAGTTATAGAGACAGAAGTTATGCTTGTCTGCTGTATGCAAAGAAGGTGCCTGTTTACTGCTACACCTCCAAACCTCCTGTTCCTTGTTGTGGACTATTGAGACCAAGAACAACAGGGTAAAAAAGTGTTTGTGAGAGGCTGGCGTTGGATGCCAGGGGAAAGCTTTTCATGGAAAGTACAGATACAGAATTTTTTCTAAGATCTTTCAGCATAAATAAAAGAATCCCAATCAGGTGATCTGTCTAGAATTTAAGAAAAACAACAGACTATTAAAAAGTAAAGAATCAGTTCTGAAAACAAGTGTACGATGAGGAGGGAGAAAAGAGTGTCTACTGGGTACTGAACCTGTCCTAGCTGTCAGAAAGCTCATCTCGATGCTCACCCTGCCCTGAGCCCTGTGCTGGGGTGTCTCTCTGCCACAGAAGCCAGCAGGACCTCCTGCAGGAGCAGGGCTCTCCTGAGCACAGACCTGACAGCAAATCGAAATGAAGAACAAAATCCAGTCATCTGCAAGCCAAGATCCTGACTGATGTAAAGATTACTGTGAGTATTACCCTCCCTGTGAGTGTAAATTTACTGCATGGCTACAAGTGTGTATATATGCATATTTGTGATCTATAGTAGATACTATATGTGATTTATAGCATTGTCTGTAAATACATTCACTCACACTCCCAGATTACCACATACCTGGATGACATTCAAAGACTCAGCTCACAGAGTGTTCTCTCTTTAACCCTTTTTGCATTTGCACTGTAGCCACACAGTGAGACATCCAAAGTCTCACTATTTTTATAGAAGGATGCATGAGATGGATGCTACAAATGTACGCTTTATTTCCCATGAGCAACACTTCATTATGGACAAAAATAATTACCCTCTTAATACAGGTTCTTAGAGGAAAGACCTTGTAACACGCAATGTTGCTACGACCCATCCCACTGTGGGGCTGGGGCAGTGTGATGCCAATCAATCCCAGCCCATCCCCTGGATCGAGTTCCCCAAGAGGCAGACTCAGAGGGTGGGTCGAGGGGCGGCTCAGAAGCCTAAGCCACACCCCCTGGGCGGTGCCCAGGTCCAAGCCGCCTCCCCCGGTTCGGGAAAATTCCTGGTTACTTGGTTGTTCGCTGGTTCTCTGTTATAACTCCCGCCTCTCGGTTTCCCTCCCAGTGGTTCTTGTTAAATTGCATCCTCCCCCTGGCTTGTAACTCATTGGTTGGTTTCCCCTTTCCCCACGGTTTTCAAACTCTCTATAAAACTGAGGATGAGCCTCGGGGGAAGATCCCATCAGATCCCATCAGAACCCATCACATTCCATCCCTTCCGAGCTTGTTCGGGTTGCGAAACTTCTAAAAGTAAACCTGCTAGGAGTCAGACCAGAGCATCCTCTCTCTTCCTTTGTCTCCGAGCTAACGTGAGCTGGTACCATCGGTTCCTGCCGTGTTTCCTCTGCCGAGAAGCCAGCCAGCTGGCCCAGCAAGCAGCTCTTTTCCTGATGCCGAAGTCGCTTCAGCGAGGTAATGCTGGACTGTCTCTGACCTGGGGCACGCCAGAGCTCGTGCCTCGAGCACAAGAACTGCGTTAGCGCAAGATCATCTGTTCTCTGCCTCTGTATGTCTAACTAGAAACACACCTGAGGAGGAAGTGAATCCATGGGATTAAATCTAATGTACCTGAATAAAAATTGTAAAAGATTGGAGAGGAATGGAATGGAATGGAATGGAATGGAATGGAATGGAATGGAATAGAATAGAATAGAATGGAATGGAATAGAATAGAAGAATAGAATAGAATAGAATAGAATGTTGTGGATGCTCTATATCTGTGGCAGGACAGGTGAAATTAACTAGTAAATAAAAAAGTTTACACTAAGAAAACACACAACTGTGTGAAAAAATCATTGAATTTTTTTAGTGTTTCCTACAATTGAGAACCAGTGTGTTGGGCCCTGATAGTTTGGTATAGAGGCAAACCAGATAGTGTGATCAATAACCAAAAGCTACTCTAGTGATCTTTACCACTGATCTGACCTGAACTGATTTTGTTACTGAATTTTTGAGTGAAAGCAATATCTACATCAACAAAACATCCCAAAAAATTGCTGCTTATTTGTTCCACTGTGGGAGAGGAGAGGTGGAGGAACTCAAGCAGACATTTTATTATCTTCTCAGCCATGCTATAAAATGCCATGTCACCCTACTTACACATCAAATAGCAGTTAGTAAAAATAGTTGCCAAAAATCCTGGCAGCACACAATTGCACTTAAATGTTTTAGACAGATTAGAATTCTGCATGCTCATTATTCACCGTTTCCTAATTTAAAACCAAAGAAATCTTTTCTCTGTCCCATCTCAAGCACAAGGCTTTACAATTGCATGCTCTTGTCACTTCCAGATTTCCCATCTGTTGCTGCAGAGCTATGATAAATGAATTTTCAATGCAATCACAAAAGCAGGCTTATCATTTTGACACAAAACAAGACTTAGATAACAAAAAATAATTATAATGTGCTCTTGTTTTTGGAATGAAGAATTTTCATTACTTCAGAGGGAGGTTTAAAGCATGAAAAAAATGACGTGTCAGAAATTAGAAAAATAGCAGTGAAAACTGAATTCCTTAGAACATATAAAGGAACAAGTTTTTTGAAGGCAAAATGCTTCTATAATTTCTTGGATACACTAAGTAGATTTAGGACTTTTGTTTGATGTTTGACATTGAAATAGCATGTCAGGTATCATCATGCATCTCAGATGTTGCATTTCTGATGTGATATAGTAGATTCATTCAGTTTGATAAATAAGCTGTGAATATGTAATAATAGGGCTAGAACAGTGTTTTCCATGATGGAGAGAATTGAGAGGATAATAAGAATATGAAATATCTTAAATGATATTCATTAAAGGATGACAATACTGCTCAGTGCCATTCCATGCTTGGTTTGACAGAGGAGTAACAAAAAGCTGATCAGGAAATCCTATTTTTATGCCAGACTTGACCAACTTGTCTAAGTTACTGCAACCTCCTTCCAAAGATGCCCATAGGTTTTACTACATTCACTTCATAATTTGTACATGTACTTAGGCATATAGTTTGAAAAGATAAACAAAGTCTGGTGTAAAATCTTCTTGTGATGGAAGTGTTTTACATTAGCCAGCATATAGATGGCCTTTTTTTCTCTTGGGGGGGAGGATAAAGTTAAATGAAAATAAAATTTTCAGTCAGCATCATTTTAACTGCTATGCAGACTCTACAAATGAAGTAAATTTATTTCTAACAGTAAGTTAAAGGAGCTCCTGCTTCAGACTTAGAATTTTTTATTTTGAAACTAGATTTTTTTTTTAGTATAGATTTAATTATTTTGAAAAAGAAAATACTCATTCAGTCTTTTAGTTTTTGTGGGGTCTCACCTTTCTTTCTTCCTGAGACAGTTTATGCCAACGATTCATTACTCGTTTTTCAAAGCATGATTTGTTTCTGGTCCCCATCCAGCCTCATCTGTTAGATTAGACAGTTCCACCAAGAGAAACATTCCCTTTCTGTGGACATCTGCAGAATATCATCAGATTTGTTCTTTTCACTTTCGCATTACTGAAACAGATTGCCTCTCTCCCTCCGTCAGGCTTCCTGGATTTAACACCTTGTCGTGCAGTCCATTCCAGGAATGAGTCATTTGCAAAAGCAGAGATGCAGAGAAGCAATCCTCCTGGCCACGGCCAGTGGCTGTACCAGTGCAGCAGAAGTGCATCTGTTCACATTTAAGCCCACACAGGACTAGTAAAGTTTAGCAAGCATTTGTCCTTAGGACGTGAGTATGGAAATAGTGGGGCACGCACTGGAACAGGAGTTGTTTGAGCCAAGGGAACTACAAGCCTGCAGACCACACATGTTAAATTTTGGGTTTGGAGAGCACTCATCCCTTGTGACAAGAGGCTACAGTGCTGATATTGGCTGTGTGATATCACAGTCTGTCAGGTGCCATTTTCAGTAAATTATGCTAGAACTTTGTTATTATGGCAATTGAGAAGAAATCAGTTTTAAACAGAGATGTAGTCAAATAGAGGAGATAACTGGACTCGAGAGACCTGGTATTTTAGATGAATAAACGAGACTACCACTTACATGTATTGCTTTTCATCTTCAAGAAATCGCAGTCATTTTGCAGGACCAATAAGCTGATATGAGCTGCACACAAAAAATTTCATGCAGTACTAAAGTGCAGCAATCTCTGAATGACATTTGGCACATGGCAGACTATAGCCAGGAAATGCACAGAACAAAAACCCAAAAAGTTAACAAACCTAACAAACTCTTTCCAAGGAACCTGCTCAGTGTTTTGAATGAATATGTGCATTATTCAACAGAGCTGGCAAACTCCATCAAACAGGGAGCTGTGTTTAGAGGCAAGAACTGTTGAGTGATGTGTCCCGAAAAAGTATTTCAATCTCTTACACACGTGTAGAAGACCATCTCAATATTAAAAAAAAAAAAATATATATATATATATATATAGATTATATTTATTCTGACTACACTTTTTGACTAAAACATAGATTGTATTCTTCTTCCTGCCCCCCACCATGTGCCCCATCCCATCCCGCCCCTTTTAAGTTCTTCTCGCTGAGATTTATTTTCTTTTCACAGGTAAAACTAACTCCTTAGTAGGAATGACTGAGCAGAGGGAATTATAGTCAAACTTCAGCTTTCTGCAGAACTTCTGATGTTTTGTGCAGAGTTTCTACATGGTTGTGAAATATGCTTGTGCTCCAAATTTAAAACAGATTGATGTGCTAGTCATGATCTTAGTTATCCAAGGTTATAAAGCAAATTCTGGACAGTAGACTAAACTGTGCCAGAAATATTAAATTTCTTTCTCTGCATTACTAAATTAGGTAATCTACATTGATTTAAAAAATCAGTGATAAAAGTTAATTTATCCATAATGACACTTTCAAGCTGTGTTTTATCATTGAATAGCTGCATGATTCCAATGTATTAAGCTAGAATGTACTGCCAAGGTGTCTATTGTCAATCATCTAATTCAGATATTCTTTTAGCTGTAAAAGTAATGGTTTTTATACTTTTACCAAAAGTTTCAAGTTGATTCTATTGTTCCTTCATTGCATGGTGATTGCCAGAAACAAACAGCTCTCACTTCCATTTTTCTAGGTCCTATACAAATATTGTGGCTACTGTCTAACTGAACTGAGAGGCTTGTGGTAGAGTCTACAGGCTTATTTTCTGACATCATTAATGCTATTCAGTTGTGAAATCCAGTAAGGACTGGCTTCTTAAGTTCTGAGCAATATTTATAATCAGTGGATTAATACAAGTATAGATTCGAGAAGAATGACTTGAGGAAAAAGGAGTGTGGAGAAAACTTGTCACTACTTTCCCTTCCCTAACAATATCTTTCATTTAATTTCCCTATTTTTCATGTCTGTTTTTCCAAGCTATGTTTATGTTTCAAGTTTTCTGCCTCCCCTGGCAGCATCTGACCCATGAGGGTCTCAGTCTCCTGCCACCTTCCCTCAGCTCAGCTGCTGGTGACACACTGCTGGGAACTGTGGCTCACACCTTAGAGGACATTGCTAAAGAGTTCAAAGAGCCCTGAGAAATTTCACAGGCCAGAGCCAGCTAAAGGAGAAGTAACATTGTGAGACAGAGGAAACTAGCACTTACAGGATTTAAGGTTTAAAAATCACACCAAGAGAAGGCATTAAATAAAAAAAAAAAAAAAAAAAAGGCAGAGAGTTGCAACATGGCAACTGAGCACTGGCAGGATATGACCAGAGAGTGGTGTAACTCAACATCCCTTCTGCATTCTCCACATTTCTCATGACTTATAACTCAGAGTTGATCAGTAGAACAAGAGGTGATAGCATTTTATTTCTGCTTTTACTTTTTGAATGTTTGAAATTCAGCAGGTCATTGGTTTGTCTCCAAGGCGCAGGAGAAATTCGTGGGGTTGTCTGCAGCTGCAATACAGAAATAGTAATTTGTTAATGATTCTGCAATAGAACAGCTTACAGGTTGTCAGAATTTAAAATGCGTAAAAACAAATCAAAAGATTAAAATAAGTCTGGTGATCTTTGAGAAGCTTTCAAAAGAGTGCCAAGATGAAAATATTCTTTGGTCAACCTTCACTGACTTGCATGTAGCTAACCAGTCAAAGCCAAGGGGCAGCTGATTTACGAAGCTGGGGTTCTTCCAGAGATTGCTATGATTCTAATTTATCCAGGAGTTGTTTCAGTACAGTTTTTTCACAGAGTCATGATCCAAAGCTCTTTCAGGGCTTTTCACATCCAGTAAGGTATAGACTGGGCACTCACAGCTTCTGCTGACAGCCTAGAATGTGCTAAATGCAAAGCAACGTTTAAATGAGTAGTGAATGCAAGAGATCTGAATGCCAAGGAGGAAAATGGCAATGGGGAAGAGGAGGTGGAATTAGGAAAATGAAAGGAGCAGAAGAGGAGTAAGGAAGGATAAATAAACAGCAGATGACAAGGGAAGCTGAGAGAAATACAGTATCCAAGTTCTGGTTCAGCTTTCAGCCAGAATGTGTATCTTGAGACCTGCTGTCTTTGTGGGGGTACTACAACCCAAAAGTTTCACTGAGAGCTTAAGACTTGTATTGCTGGAGGTTTAATGCTGAAGTTGTGCAAATATTTTATTTCAGTGAGGATAATTCTTTCAATTTAAAATAAGCAGAAATAGATTTTTATTCAAGGATAAAAAAAAGTTATTTTAAAAATATTTTTTAAATCACATAAACAGGTGTTTCATTCATGTTTTCTAAATGAAAGGTTACAAAATTTAAAATGGAATCTACTATATGTTGGAAAGATCTATTTTCTATATAATATGTATTTTGTATATTTCAGTATTGCTGAATACATTTCTCTTCTGAAAGAAATAAAAGATTGTGCCAGTTTGGCCAAATTTAGAAATATATCCTCTGAGAAAAGGCAGGTCACCACCCTCCCCCACCACGTTTGGGGAAAATAAATTTTCCTCAAAGGAAAGTGAAAGAGATAAAAACTATTTATTTAACAAACACATGGGAAAAGGATAATAATGCTAAATAATAAAATCTCTCACTGTGGAGAAAAACCTGGGAAAGTGTTAGAGTCCCCCCTTTGGTGTCCTCGGAGCTGGGGCTTGGCCCAGGGCCAGGCCCTCTGTGCCCCGTGGAAAGTCCTCCCGATGTGCTCTGATATTGAAGCAGTCCAGTGGAAAAGGGAGAAAATCCAAAATTCCAGGGAAGGGAAAAAAATTCAACTCTCAGTCTCTTTCCAGAGAAAAAGCTGAACAACTGGCCAAAAATTGACCCAGGAGCAGAAAGCCAGGTGCTTCCTCGCTCCCCTGCCGCAGCTGGGAAAAAAGTTGCTATGTCTGTGTGACCTTGAACAAGCTGCAAACTGCTTTGAACAAGTTTTGCTCAGTTTTTCCTCCCCCCTCTCAGGCTCAGTTTAGAGGCATAGAAAGGCACAAAAATTAATTTCTGGGCATAGGCAGCGATATGGGATACACATCATAAAGTCACCCCAAGACATTGATAAAACACTGTGTCCATATCTAAAATTGTTTCAGGAAAAGGTCCCTAGATCTAATCCTAAAGTAGCAAGATCTGCTTTTTACCAAGCTGAGAGAAAACAAGCTGAGTATAGTCTATCCTAGAAAAAAATTGTATTAGTACCATTTGAATAACACAAACTCTTCCCTTTCCCGTGCAGTTTTTCACTGCCTCTCTGGAGCTACATATTCATACAGTTAAACCTTTATTGGTCTTATTTTCCTTTTGGTTACTTCAAAGTAAATTATTTCTACTAGCAGATCAAGAGGCGCTTCTATCACTATATTTGCATCCATAATTGCATCCAAAGGAATTTACAAAGTAGGGTAACCACTCAGTACAATATTCCACCCCCTCTTTTAAATAGCTCCATTAGGTGAACCTTTTCAGTGTAGATAAGAATAAAGTATGTAATGAAAGTATTCCCATTCAAGTAGTGTTTCACTTGAAGATAACTTACAAGAGAAAGTTACATTTTTTAGTGATTATTTAGAGCCTTAAACTTCAAGTATTGTATTAACATAAAAATGGTACAGCAGTTTTGTGTCAACTCTCTTAAAAGCCCATTCCAGAGGCATTTTAGGTCATCTTACATATTCAAACAGTAGGTTTAGTAATAATGATAACTACTTAAATATAGAGCATCACATTTACAGCTATCCTTCTGTTTAAACTTCCATCTCTTACTGTATCCTATTTGATGCAAAAACCTGAAAAAGTACTGCACAGCTGTTTTTTTAGTGTCACTCTGAATAACATTAGTTGAAATCCTAGTTTAAGAAATCAAGTAGGTATTTTTTCAATGGATTAAATTTTCAGATCTTCAAAACCTGCATTAGAAGAATTACATAAAGTAATTCCCAGCCTCATTAGTTTATAATCTAAACAGAGATAGAAAAGTGCTCCTGCATAGTGGATAACATGATGTCTAACAAGCACTTTTACAGAAGATTGTTGAAAAGAAACATTTGCTTTTCAAAATTTTCACTAAAAATATTCAGCAGGTAAGTAGATGCCTTAATACCTTCAACACTTGTCCAGGCATTGAAATAACAGGTGGAAAAAGAGTCCCAAAAATCAGATCATGAGTACCTGATAATAGAAACAGCCCCCATCTGAGCAGCTTGCAAGCCTTACACGTGCTGGTGAGCATTGTGCTTACAATATTGTAGTTTGCCTCTGCCAAAAAATTGCATTTTCATTGCATGTTTCTTAGATAATTGCTTTGTATAGCATAAAATTCCATTGACATGTCACAGGATATTGTCAGCTGTAACTATTAGAGGCTGTTCTCAAACACTGTCTCCTTCAGAATCATTATATTTGTATTTTTGCATCTCTTAGAGAAATGAAGTGTCATAGTATTTAAAAATCACTTAGTCATTATCATAATAGGCACAAAACATGGGATGGCTGATAACATACAGAGAACTGGGAGGCACTATTGCACATGTGATGGTTTGGAAACATTGAATTGCTGAGATAATATATCCCCTTGGCACTTTTGTCTTTAAATAGACAGAATTCTCAAAAAATAAAGGCTGTATTTTATGGAAATTGAAGTACAGATGATCAGCTTTGTCCAAAGAGAAGGGCAGGAACAAGATGCACAAGGAAAAAATTTAAAAATTACCAAAGTCTAAAAATTTAGACTATCCAGAGAAGATGGATTTTAATTTCTTATTTAAGTGTTGTGGCCAAAGTACAACAAAAAAAACCCTGCTGCCAAATTCAGTCAAGCATGCTACATCCAGGGTCTCTGGTTGCTACTCCTCACACAAATTCCAGGCAATCATCTAAAGAATAATGCTGTAAATGTTTGCCTGTGTAATAGTGGTATAAAACAATATATAAAACAGATGAAGATTAGAATAGTGGATTCTCTATGAATTAGTACCAGGATTTTAACAACAGTTTTCAGAGTTCTCTGGAGATAACATACTATAAAATTTAGCATTAAATAAGATATCCTCAAATGCTTAGGTAATTAGCATTTTAGTCAGTAAACCAGTAGAAAATCTATGGTCTGAACTGTTAAAAATAACTTTTCATTCAAGTGCACCAGTCACAGACTAAACTTTTCCTATAACAGTTATTGGTTGGATAAAAAGATTGCTTTAATGCTGGTGGCTTGGCAACAGATCTGCAAATACAGCAATACAACTTCATATATAAGTGAGTTTTTTCTCCATATACTCCTGGATAAGTTACTGATATGCTTTCTCCAGAGTAAAGAACACTTAAGGCCAATAGGTCAAATTTCAGAGCTTAGTCTAATTGAATGGATAGGCCATTAAGCTGGTATACACAAATCTTTCTTCAAGATCTTTATGTGCTTGTCACACCCATTCAGACACAGCCATTGCTCTATCCATAACCTGTCCAGAACTAAATTTGCCACATTAGAGCAGGAACTAAATGTAAGATAACATGCCTTAGTGTGGTGGGAAGTTAATAAATGGGAGAACATGAAGAATGTAAAATAAAGGTTAATGCTTGACATACCAGACCCCACAGTGTACATTCAGTTAGTTTAGCCCCTTGGTTTAAAAATCTATACAATACTGTGCTATTTTTGATTGCCTGTAAATGGGCAGAGCTAAGGTAGTGCAGAAAATGTGACTTACACACGTAGCCCTGAACTGGATACAGCAGAAAGGATGGGTTGCATGATCTTTACTCACTTGCCTCTGAGGGCAGGATTGTTCTAGTGACTGATAATCTTGAGTCTATGGGAATCTATTTGCAAATTATTATAAAGTATTCTTTATATTGTAATTTATTATCTATTATATCCACAGTAATATAGAAAAATATTAAACCCAAGGTGATTGACTTTCTGTAGTCTCAGTAGCAAGACCCATTATACTGATGAATTTTCTCACTACCCATTTGCATGATGACTAAAGATTAAAAACAGCATTAGGCTGGGATAGATTATGCGGATCAGACAGTGACATTATACTGTCATGTCAAAGTGCTTCTGTTACAGTCACAGCAAAAGCTTACCAAAGCTTTGTGTTATCCACAGCTCTAGAATTTCACAGAAGTAACTGCAATGTAGTTATATCCAAACAAGTTTTAATTAGCCAGTGCTTCTGCAAAGAGCTGGTACTGCAGCAGTGGGAAGCTCAGCATATTTTAGGTGATATCTAGTTTGATATCTACTTACCTGGCTCCTAAGCAGATCCAAAGAGCTGCAGCTGGAACAAAGCCTGCATGGTGCCGGCTTTATTTGTGCTGTGCTGTAGGCACAATAGAAATTGCAACTGAGAAACTGTGAAACTCTGGTAAAATTATCTTGAAGACTCTTATGTAAGTTTAATTAGGGTGTCTCAGACTCACTGGAGGCAGACACTGTAGATGCTGATCTGCAGAGTGAAGCAGGCAAGTCTAGCCTGTTCTCCACCACGTTTGAAGACAAGAACAGGATGGAGGAGGTGGTACAAATATTTCTCAAAAAGAATTCCTGTTAGTGGATTTTGGGGTAGGCGTGGGAAGTTCATCATTTCAGCGGACAGCATGTTAGGAGTTGAGGAAGAACTGCACTGCACTTCTGTGAAATATCATACTATGTTTAACTGTCTTTGCTGTGAGAACCTGGGACAAGACGCAGCAAGAGCTGAGGAGATCTTTATTGCATGCACCAAGTGTGGTGCAAAGGTCTCTGCACAAGTAGAAAAGTAAATCGTAATTCTTTGTGAGGACTCTGCTACAGAGGGGTTCTGGTCTCCCTAACACACACATTTTCCAAAAGCAGCTAGGAAGGCTGCACAAGAAAGTTAGTTCTCATCGTGGTGTTTTCTAACATGGCAGTTGGACTTTGCAAAGTTGTAATTTTGGGGCGGGCTCTGTGTGTATGAACATTCTCAGATGTCTTCTGACTTCAGGTTGGTGTACCTCAAAAGAATGTGAAGCTCTTATTCATTTCTCATCCTCAGAGAGTCTTTCTCTCTTCTCTTGAGGTTAAACATATAACAGCCAAGTTGTATAATATGCCCACAATAGTAATTCTTGACACATTTTGAGCATGTCTGGATACAAGATATGTTAAACCATATGGAAAGAAGAGATTTTGCAATTTTTTAGGGCTTTTTTTTTTGACAAAACTGAATTTTTTCACTCACTGAATTTTGCTTTAATACTTCCATTTTGCTAAGGCCTAGGTACTTCAGTATCTTATTTACAGGCTGTTTCTGAACTCTGCTACAACTTCTTCCTTTCAAGGTATGAAAACACTTTTTCAACAAAGCCTATCAACAAGCAGAAATGTAATGAAAATGAGGTAATTTAGGTGAGAACTTTCTGGCTCTAAGCAGTATACCTGGCAATCTCAGTGGGTTTGTAATGATGTTAACTGTGGAGGGAATGCTTTCTATTAATGCACCATTCTTCACAATATGCATAATCTGTGAAAGACATCTCTAGGTTGGTCTTCATCCCCCAGGGACCATAGTTCTTTGTGTAGTAGAGACACAGTACAAGTTCTGAAGTGCTGGGATTTGTTCAGGCACTGCCCTGGATAATGACCCTACTTTAAACAAAAATTATTTTCACCTTGAAAACCAGGAATGAATATCTAAACATTAAGAATAAATAGTTGCTTACAGATGTTGCCTCCAACCAGAGCTCCATGGCACTCAGCTCCTGTCCCATTCCTCACATCCAAGTGGGAATTGAAGTCTGGTTTTTCACTGCAGAGGCAGCAGAAATAGAAGGAATTGAGATGCTCTAATACACTATTTTTTCTTTTTGAAGAGCTCTATAACTCATCAGTATTTAATAAGCAGCTGAATCTTTCCAGCTCTTCCCACATTTCTCACATTTTATGGATTTATACAATTGAACAGATACAAGGATCTTCAGTTAGGGCATCTCCTCAGCTTTCCTGGGTTTGAACCTGTTGTCTCTTACAGGCTTCCTCATAAGAGGTAGGGGTTGCTGTTTCTAAAAACCTGCATTACAGCACAGAGGTGCCTGTGTTTTTGTATCAAAAGTGTTTGAATATTTTCTTTGTTTTTGCCAACAAGGGTAATGCAGAACAGGGAATAACTGTAGTGTAGCTGGTCCCATAGTAACACCTCCGGAGTGAAATGACACTAGTCCATGTGTCAAATGGTGGAAGAACTTTCTTACACATGATTAACTTACTTATTTAAATTATTGTTATTAATTGCTTTAGTTTCAGCTAATAAAAATTGTTACTGACCTCATGTGATATGTTTTTTAAAATAAATTATTATTCCTGTGACTGCACAGCCTATAAAATCAATTATGGAATAAATATTCAAGATTTCCCTCTCCATTATTTACTATAAAACTTAATGAAAATTAGAATTAAAAGGTATCTCCTGTTCCTATTGACTTATGACAGCAAACAGGTATATGTTTGCAGCTTGCTTTTGAAAGGGCAGAAGAGAGACAGAAGAGCTTTATAATAAAGAAGCTGGTTTTCAAAATACTGATTACAGGTAACAGGAATATTTCATCATTCAAACAACAAGGGAAATGTTACTTGTAATTTAGTGATCTTTTTTGAAAGGTGTACACCAGAATCCTCCTCTTTCACACTGAAAAGGGACGTGAAACTTTTCAAAGACTGATGAACTTTCTTCTGTGGAACTCCTCAAACCTAGTCCTGAAACCTGCACTTATGCTGAGTTTTTAATTTAGTCAATGCAAGTCACATTCATGTATACGTGTAGTTTTCAGATGCTCACAGAGCAAGTGTGTGCAGATCACTACATCCTCGGATGCCCGGGATCCACCAGAACAGCCATGCGATGCTGATCACTTCTATTATGAAGCCCTCATGCAATTTATGCTACCATTTAGGGCAGAATAGAGATTTTTTTTTTTACTCTCTTTCAAATGGCATGAGATTAAGGCAGGAAGTATTGAATCAAGTTAGAGCATATTTGAACCACTATTTCTTGGTGTCTAGTCTTATTTACCTTCTTTCTTGGATTTACCTTTCTAATCTACTCTTCCCACCAGAAAACAGTCAGGAGTATCAGTCAGAGATCCAGACAAATGCACTGCCTTGAAATGAATTTATTTTGCAGTTACAGTTTATGTAACTGCAAAAGATCTGCATTATCCTAGGGGAAAACATATCTCAAATATTTCAAAAGTGAGGTAAATACATGCTACAGAAGAATTAAGCCCTATGGAGTTAGGAAAACACTAGAGATCACAGCTTCCCTGGAGAGCTTGTCTCTTTTCTGGACAGGCACAGGCAAAAACAGAGAGGAAAAGAGTAGAAGAAATAAAGCTGAAACACAGCCTAACATCTTTTTTTCCACTTGTGTGATCTATCTCAATTGCTTTCAGAATGTCTAAGTCGGAATGAGCATACTTTTCTGAAATGGAACACCAGAAAAAAACATATCCAGGCTCTAAGGCTGCTGTTTTTCTCTAGTAAAAGCCAATGTCCCTCAGCATTCTCATCACTTAAATGTCACAGTGTAGAGCAGTGTATTCAAAGTACCTTTCCCAATTTAAATGTAAAGGGTCAGTTGTAAAAAGAAAAAAAAAACAAAAGCATGCTGTAAAATTGCACAGGACTGGATATAAAGGTTTAAAAGAACTCTCAGAAAGCTTAACGCAGTATTCATGTGGAAGTGATGGGCCAAATCTGAAGTTTTGCTTAGGTACTGATACTTGAATTGAAATTGCTTTTGTAACTTGAAATTACCGATATATTTTTCAATAAAGTCAAATTGTGCAATATATGAAGTGCTCCTTCTTCTGCAGGCAAACATGAATCGTACTTTGCTCCTCTGGATTATAATATTAAATTTCTTTTTTTTTTGTCTGCATCCCCATGTCTGGCAGCTTTGGCTTTAGACTTCTGAGCTGGGGCTGACTTGTGGCTGGCAAACTCTCCCTGCTCATGTATTAACCTCTCCTCAGAAAGCTCATTCTGTGGAAGGGACATCTCCAGCCCCTGGCATTTGTTCAGCCAGGAAAGGTCCTTCCCTCTAGCTACACAGTCAGTCCCAGGATTCCCAGGCACATTTAATAGTGATTTTTGAAGGAAAGATATTGCTGGTAACCATAATAACTTGAATGAGTGAATTGCCAATGTTCATCAGCTTATGAGGTCTACTGATATTTTTCAATTAAAAGAGAGACAGAAGGCTCAACGAATTTAAATTATTTGATCTGAATGACACAGCTTCCTTTTAAATAAAGTAACGACATTCATGAGATCGGTATTTTTTCACTCCTATGCCAAACAACAAAGACAACTAGTTTTAAAAGGTACTCTATACCCCTCTGTAATTCTATTCCCTCTTATGTAGGATTTATCTACAATAAGGATTCATCTTTAAACTTCTAAGAGTTACTGCTGAAACAAATTATTGATGAAATGAGGATCCCTGGAAGGTCAGTAGCTAACTATTTCAAAAAACATTAAAAAGCTTGCTTTTTACCATTCTTACCTCTTCCAAAATATCCATGATTACTTTGGAAATTGTGCATAAATAGAAGCTGTCCCTTTGAGAAGATGGAGGAGACACTTTTAAACAAATAAAACTTATAAAACCCCTCTATTGAATCAAATAAGCAGACTAAGATTAAAACAAAAGGTGCTTTCTATCACCTGTGAAAGTCTGTGTGCATATCCTTGGGTTACTGCATGACTTTTACTGCAAATTGCAATATATCCTCAAGGTGCCAAACCCAGCTTTGGAAAGTTTGCTGAAGCCCTCAGAACACAAATGAGAGTGTAGTCCTTCCATCTGTCCATGTGCAGGAACACCATAGGAGCCCAGCTTTGTGTCTGTCAGAAGCTGGGAGCCTGTGGGACCCAGGGACAAGGAGCTGTGCCTCATCTCCTTGCACAGGGTCCCCAGCTCGGGCTCAGCTACACAGAATGTTGCCTCCAGCACTTCACCACCTGTCAGCTGAACCACAGGGCAGCCCCATGTCCCACCTTCTCCATGGCACCCAGGAGAACTCAATGGAGCAGAGAGAAGATCTCTGGAAGTGTTCAAGGCCAGGTTGGATAGGGCCCTGGACAAGATGATCTAGTAGGTGCCCTCCCTACTCATGGCAAGGAGGTTGGAAGGAGATGATCAAGGTCACTTCCAACCCAAACCTTTCCATGATTCTATGATTCTCAGACAGTGGGTTTGGCAAGCTACTGTGTTAGACAGCAACAATGTTATGTTCCTGCAAGTGTCCAAAATGTGCTGGTTTTCCTTAAATACAGAGGGACCCAGCCAGTGCAAGAAGTGCATGGTACTTTGTCATTTTGAACACCATACCAGTTTGAGTCATGTCCTTGAAGAGGTGACTCTGCCCACAGGAAACTGTGTGGTGAATATACAATTTCTTCTAAAGAATTTTACAGCATGATTTAGATTAACTGTTATACATCATTAATATTTGTCCAAACACATAGTTCTTGCCCTTCAGCAGAAGGACAGAGAGGCACCATGCAAGAGATTTGCCCAAGGTAGAAGATCAAGTTCTGGACTGTAAACTCTAAATTAAGAATCAACAGTGTATTAGAGATGTGCTAGCAGGGCCAAGGAAAAGTCAGGAGCTGCAAGTACCGACCTCTCCTATCTCCTGCAAATTTTTAAGTTTAAATTGGGAAAGAAAATTATATTCTCACATGTCAGCCTTGCAAGATAACCACAGTAGTTCTATTCTCTCCCTTTTTACAGCATCCTCTCAAGAAAGGATGTAGCATTTAAGTAATTTATTTGTGGTTATTCTGAATGATCTTTCAATCATTGCTCTGCTTAGGAGAATTCTTTCTCAGGGAAGCAAGTGCTTTAAAAAATACAGAAATCTTTATAAACTGCAAAATGTATAATATTTGTCTCTGCTCATTGAACCGTTACTGTAAGACTGATTTCTTTCTGCAGAAAGATGAACCTGCATATCAACCGAAATTCCATTTGACAGTGGAGGGAAGGAAATACCTGTCATCTGAACCACTCAGTTTGAGATATTAAATTATCCCCATCATCTGGAAGATAATTCCAAAATTCTCAGACTGTTCGTAGAGTTTACTATTGGAGCAGCAAATTGCTTTCGTCCTAAGAAGCCATTAAGCTCCTGGGTATTTACAGTATTGCCCCTTTCCTTGCTGTTGTGACAGTGCAGGACAATCAACAGAACAGTGTGACAAAGGGACAGGTGAACACAAAACTCAGCTCATAATGGGCTGGGAGTGTGATGTCAGTTTGAAAGTTCAAAGATTTAGGAGCAAACTCAGGATATTTTTATATGTGACATTCCCATAGACCCCTCAGGTATGTGTCTGGTAAAGCTGACTGTCAATTTCATTATTACTGAGATTTGCTGGCTGACATTGTGAAAAGGGAGTCTATATGAATACAAAGGATTAGTTGTTACAAAAGAACAGGTAGAGTCATAATAAGGGCAAATTTTTGGACGTAGTCTGCTTGATACAAGCTCCATTGCACAGTCTGTAGACACAATGAAAGCTGCAGACATTATGAGCAGCTCACGGACTGTGGAAAAACCTTTCTATTGAAAGGATATTGGGAGAGAAAAACAGATGGAAAGAAAGGAACCTAAAAGCAATACTGAAACAAGAAAACACTCCTTGTTTTTACTTCCCTCCTGTCTTCAGTGATATAATAGTGGAAACTCCGAGACCACTTTTAAAGAACTCCACTATACCCCTATGGTCTTAATTTGATTTGTCCATTGTATGTTTTTCTGTAGCTATAGTTTCTAGGTTTCTTGCATAGTACTAGCCAGAAATCAGTTTTGCATTTTAACTATTCAATAATTCCTAAAACAATGTCTTTTCCAAAATCTGCAAACAATGGAAGATATTCTCCCCAGATTCCACTGAACATGAGAAACTCATCTGTAGATGTTAGAATTTCTTTACATACAGGTTGTGTTACTTTCTGTCCCCACATCATGTACAGGGATAAAAATGAGCTTTGACTCTCTTTGGGGTATACACAGGTTCAGAAGGACAGCTATATGTTTTATGTCTACGCTAAATAGTGTGGGAGTGACAATACCGATGATTTAAAAATTTTACCTCTTTTGGGGGTGATAGAGAAATGAACTTACCAAGGATGTCATAGACACCTTTTGAAAATTTTTCTGTACAGATGGAGATGGTTAGCTTGAGTTTTGTTGGTTTTCTTTTTGTTCTTGTTGTTGTTTATTGGTCCTCTGTCAGATATCGTAAACTTGCTGTAAGCTTTTATATAACTTTCTGAAAAATCAATGGGCATTATATGTATTTAGCAAAATGTAATTAATAAATTTGAATGTCAAAATAATACTTGTTCTTCATGCAGAGCAGTATTTGCTCTTAATACAGAACACATCAACATATCAAAATCTCACAAAATCCATGAAAATCTGTCTCTTTCTGTAACAGCTGCTCTGACTACTCAAGAGAAAACCTGTCAGTGTGTTCAGCAGACTGGGATTGTATGCCTCTATATTTTCATGATGGCACACTTCTTCTGCTTATTTAACTGCTTAAATCTGTGGTATATTCTTATTAATATGAAGAGTTTGAAAAATGTAGAAAATTCCATACGTACAGTTCAACCTTTGGAACTGCAGACACAAGCATACAGCTGCCACCAACATAAAGGAAAGGTGTTGATAGAAAAAAAAATAGCTAATGGTTTGGACACTTTTTCAGACACTTGAGCAAAAGCAAGATCATGTTCTGAAGAAAGATATTGAACTTATGTTCAGTAATGGAGAAACTATTTTTCACGTTTCTGTAGGTGTGGGTTGCAGTGAATTTTATGGACAAGTACAGTGCAGCAGCCAGGGTGCTGATATTAGTGCAGGGGTAGTTTCTCTTGGGCTTTTTTGACTAGAGTAGAAGATATTGGGAAGTGTACAGATTACAGTGTGAATATTCAGATCCACTGTTCCATAAACTTAAATTCTAAAAGTGATGATTTTTCATGTTGTTTTACATCATGAAAAAGAGTTTCTAAATAGCTCTTTGGAAATTTTTCCTGAGTATGAGAAATCCTCACAGCGGTTTAGTCATTTGGCCTGTAACTGTCCATTACTTTAAGAGATAATTATTCCAATTGTCAGAATTTACTTTTGGGAATGTGCTTAGGTACCCTATTGAATTCAACAGGAACTCCATTTGAGAAAAAAAAAAAAGGCTTTTGTCATACTGTGAAAATAGGCTAAAATCATTACATGAAATTCCAGGTCTTCTTTAAAAATGCTTTCCTGTATTGTAGGCATTTAAAAAGTATTTTCTTCCAATTAAATGGCACACATTAAAGGGCAGATTTCTTATAGGAAAGATTTTATCCTAAATAAGTACTAAATGCCGTTATCAACTTTCATGTATTTATATTTTACAAATATCCTCCATATTTTCCAAAGTCACGCAATCTAATCAAGTCTAATCTACCTTGCTCATGTCCTTCCATTATTCCTGGAATGAGAAAATACTGAGAAATTGCCTTTGTCTTTCAACCATGGCATATTTCTTTGGTGAGTTGGTTCAGTTTACTTTTAATACTGTCACTATCTACTACTTCCATTCTTCTCTGGTAGGGATTAATCAATCTCAGCTTAATAAAAATGTATCTTTCCACATGGTTTCCCTAAAGCATTCATATAAAGTACAATCACTTTTGAAACAACTTTTTAAAAGTTTATATCTTTTCAGAGGTTTATGATATAAAGCTTTTTCTTTTGCAGAGTAGAGATTAAATGTTCTGATAGAAACTCAGCAGAAGTCAGAAGATATTCCTTTCTGAGAGAAAATGCAATTGATTACCTCACTGATAATATCACACCTCACTGTGGGAAGATGCAAGTCCTGTGTCAGATCTAGCTCAGTATTTAGTGGAGTTAGAAGCTCAAAGCAGCACCTTCCCATAGATGCCTGTTTTAGGTACGTCATGCTTCCAGCTTTTGACCTGGTCTGGGCCCCATGTACCATTTAACATCTGCTCACACAGATCTGTGGCATCTGTATCGTGGCTCCTCGATTTGTGACTATACTGTGCCTATTCATCTTGACTATTTTCACACTATCTCTGCAAAGAAATATATTTAGCATTCTGCAGAAATGCCCCAAGCAAGCCAAAGACAATTTCAGGATTTTTTTCTCCTATGAATTGAATCTTGCTATGAACAATGATTGATTATGGACCTCTTATTGAAAGATAATTTATTTGCAGCGTAACTTAAGAAGTAACTTTGAAACCATTAGAATGACTTGCAAAATAAACTTTACTACAAATGACTGAATAACCCCCAGTATACAGGGAAGTTCCTGGCTTCTGTAAAATTGTTCATGTAAGGGTTCACACACCAAACAACGTCAAACTTTGTAATGTAATGCGCTATTTAACACATGAAATCATCCTGCTTTTATTATTCCCTTGAAAGGTTAATTAAGTTAATTTTGTTTGTTATTTTATTCTGGCATTTTGCCAATCTATCAGGGTTGATTTTTACTTCATGTTACATCTTTATCCATTCCACCTAATTTTTTTTTTTTGTGAGGTTAGCTTGTCTGATTGCAATTTAATTATTTAATCAGGACACCTATGTTATATCTAGCTAATACCAGCAGTGCTAGGGTAAGCTGAGGTGATAAATACAACCTCCACAAGAAAGAGAAAGAAGTCTCTTTGTCTTTTATTATCTGCCACATTAATGACAAACTATTTAAAAGCATTTGAGAATTTTGACTACATTTGCATTAAATCCATCTTTGCCATCTGATCCTAAATAAATATGGTGTCTGGGTTTGGGGGGCAGGTTTTTTGTGTATTATATCTCTAGGACATACTTCATGAAGATACTGGGTAAGACAAAGTCCTCTTTTCCTTATTCATCCTTGTCAATGAGAAATTTTTAATAGATTTCAGAGACCTCATAAAGCTCAGGAATAAAAATTCACAATAAATGGGGTAATAGAAATAGGAAGTGCAGAAAAGCTCTCTAGAAATGATCTAGAAAAAAAAATGTTTGATGTTTGGGTCCTTTTGATGACTGGATGACAACCGAAAGAAGAGACTTCTTTGGACAAATTGTTATCTGACCTAATTTTGGCTTCTGGGGCTTGAACAGCTAACAGAAACTCCTGCATATTGTGCAACGCTAAAATGCCTCTTCTGAGGCTCCGTTGTTGGAGCCCAGTATCCCAAAGGGCCAGAATGTGAGCTTCTGGGTGAACTAAAACACTTTTTTATCTGAGAATTTATCACTTTGTATATATTAATTAAAAAAAACCAAAACAACCTGTGTTAAGAATACATTGAAATTAAGAGAACAGAATACCGCTTATTTTGTATTCCAGTACCACTCCAGTAGAAATTGAGTTGGTTTTGCAAGCTGAGCACTTTTTTGGGGTTTCTGGCCATTGCAGAATAGCAAAGGATGGGACTGAGATTCATCTTCCCTCTTTCTGTGCTGTCGCAGAGTGCAATGTCTTCAACAAACCATCCAGATAAGTAACCTTAAGCATTTGCATTTGGGGGGAAGGTTTTCAAGCTCCCACAGCTCTAGTCAGTCACAGCTCATTGCTCCTAACCTTGTTTTCTCTTTCAGGATGGATTTTATCAAGCCTCCCGCTTATTTCACAGCCCACATGCTTTGCCAGCTGTCCTTGCATAATGCAAAACTCAAGGCTGTTACCTATTCAAAAATCAAAGCAGCCTCTGAATACAGCTTTTCTAGAAGCCCCTTCTGAGAACTTTTAAGATGAGCATTAACCATAGAGGTAAGGTAAGATACTTCTCTTTTTCCATTTTTTTTTTGTTAATGCTCAAATCAACCCAAGTATATGTACATAGCTTTGATGGCAAATCACCTTCTGTCAATGGCCTGTTTCAGTGGGAAGGACTCTTGAGACTTGTCATGCTTGGGGTCCCTAATAGTCTCTTCTGTCAGAAGAAAATTGGGTTCCTAGTAAAATGTTTGCTCTAAAACTGCATAAAAACTAATGACTGTATCAAGCCATGTACATTGCCGGAAGCCAGAGTCTGCTAGGAGAATTGCTTTTATTTGGAGGTTTGATATCATCATGCTGTCAAGGGCCTCACATGGGCGTTCAGCAGCCAGGACAATGAGTTCATTGCGCTTTTTATTGCAGGAAACCTTAAAGCCAGCCTGCGGCTCTGTCCCCAGTGGAAGCTGATAATTTTAACAGTGATGCTCAGCCCGAAATTTTCTAATCAAAAAGATTAGCTTCATCAAGTTGCTGAATGCCCTTCAAACTTGCATGTGACCATTCAGAACAGACAGAGCAGGTGGTTATTGCTTGTGTTGCTCCTGAGATATGGGCCATGCAGGGCAAGCTGGGACAAAAATGTAGCAAAACTGCCTTAAAAGTCAAACATTAGAAGGGAGCCGGAGAAAATTCCCATAAAAAATAGAAATATAAGCCAAAATATAAATCAAATCCTCAGCAACAAATAAAAGAATGGTTTTAATGAGCCATCCACTTCTCTTGTCCTAAAGAACGGATCTTTGAGAAAAACACTTCTCTGAAAGGAGTGAGACCAAGGGAAGGCAAGAATTTAAGTAGGGGTCTGGTCTCTTTTATATGCAAAATAAACTTAAAAACTGTAGTTTTTGCCAGAACCATTAATAGCTGCCTGTGTTCTGACACCTGTAAAGCAGAAACGTTTGCTTCTAGCTGTCACATTTCTATTTCTACATCAACACTACACCTTTCCAAGGGCACGTGGTGCCAGGGCACTGCAGGGCTGGCAGGTCCCTGGGCTGGGGAGTAGCAGGAGCTTTTGGGGACAAGACAGTCAGGAGCAGGGCAGACCGGGGGGAGCCAGGACAGCTGTATCCTCAGGTTTCCCTGGGGATGAGTAAAGGACATTGGCCTGGCTCATGGCTGGGCAGAGCAGGGCTGGGGCAAGGCTGGAGATGTTGTCCTGTGATCCTTCCACCAGACCAGGTTGCTCCAAGGCCCATCCAACCTGGCCTTCAACACTTCCAGGTATGGGGCATCTACAGCTTCTCTGGGCAACATGTGCCAGGGCCTCATCATCCTCACAATAAAGCATTTCTTCCTAACATCTAATCTAAACCTACCCTCTTTCAGTTTAAAGTCATTCCTCCTTCTCCTGTCATTTCTTGATCTTGTAAAAAGTCCTTGTCCAGCTGTCTTTAAGGCCTCCTAATGTATTTCTATTCTGATCAATACCTAATTGAATTTCAAATTGTACAAATGTGAACTGAAATAGAGGACATCTCTGGTATTTGAAACTAAGATAAAAATCTGGATTTTGCTCTCAGTCTGTTAATAAACATTACATTTATGCATTATTTATTGTACTATAAAGCTGTCCATGCTAAAGAAATATCTGGATGAACTGAAATGCATAAAAGTGCTGTACGAAGTTATTATCAAATTTTTTTATTTAGATGTGAAAAATATTTGACATGTAAGCGTACCTGTGTTTAAAAATGAAGAAGCTGAAATAATTTTAAAGGTGAAATCTGTTTTTCAGAAGATTGTTATGAAGACATTTGAAGTCCCTGTATTTCAAAGTGTGAAGCAGTAGCCTGGGATGCAGAAAATGAAAATATAAAATATCTTTTTTTTCTGAATTACAAATTGGAAAATAAAAATTTGCCTTTCTGTCCTCTGAATTGGTCTAGAGAGGCTCTTAAACTTGTTTGTCTTCTAGGCTAGGGTAGCACTGTCAATACTGATTGTAGAAGCCCTAATTCTGTGTCTTCTCTCTCAAGGTTCGAGCCTTTGGAAAGGTTTCTCCTTTTGCACTGGACTAATTCTGAAGCAGAAAAATAATTCTCCTGAAATAGAAATTCAACAGGCTATTATAGTGCAGGTCTGTAAAGAATAAACAAGTTATCTAGCCAATCCTGATTTAGTGAATAAAATCCTGCATGCTGATGCTGCTTCAGACTTCAAGAACACAGTGTTCAAAGACATAGAGTAACAATAAAGTCTGATATTCCCTTCAGAGCCATCATTCCCTTAATGGAGGATTTCCCTGAGGTTTACAGACATCTAGCAGTATTACTTCACTTCTCTGCATTGAATCAGGCCCAAGGACAACCATATAAATGAAGCTGATGAAACAGAGTTCACGAAAAGGTAAAGCAACTTTTCACATGCCTTCACCTTTTCTAGTTTTTGTTTAATTTCTTGCTTTGCACATTCAACAGATTACTGACATTGATAAACTGCATTAAAATGGAGATAAGTGTTTGTGATGCATTAGGAAGAGGAAGAATTTATCCTGCGTTTTTAAGGCATCTTTCAGAATGTACCACACAAACAAAAGTCTAATTTATGCCCATCAGCCTTGAGCCACTGCATTACAAATGATATAGCAACAATTCAAAGCCCAAGGTGATGGATTCTTGTCTATTACTCCATGGTGTTGTGTGGGTAATTTTAATCTTTTTGACTCAATGGAAGTTTTGTTGTTAATTACAATGGGATTAAGACTACACTTCAGAGTTGACACTAAACCTGAACCCCCCTGCACCGAGGTGGGATCCTTTGCTCCCCACAGCACCTCAAGAGCTTTGTGGCCCTAGCCCAGCTGGCCATGAGCCAGGTAACCAGTGGCATGTGGAGGTGTCTCAAGCACAGTTTGTGTTCCTGGCTCAGACTCAGGCTGAAATTGCTGCCAAACCGCAGAGCACGCATGTGTCATTCATGTGTTTGGAATGGGAAAGGAGAGGGATCTGGCAGAGAACTCAAGGCAGCGCAGGCTCGAGCTAATAACATCACATCCTCAGGTTAGGGATGAGATCCAGACAGGCACTTACAATCCTAATATGCAGCTTGGGTGGAATAGAGGCTCTTAAAGCCAAGTGGCTAGGACATGCCCCAGGGAAGAAACTCCAATGCTCAATACAACCATTTCTACACTTTATACACTTTGTCTGGTGATGCTTTAACACAGAGTTTATGAATAGCATCTTAGTGTTCACATCCCTCCTCAGAGAGTGAATTCTGAATTAAGCCCCTCTGTTTTGACATCTCGTGTTTGAACTTGGTGAAATTCTCAGCAGAGTTGTCCCACTTCAAGAAATAATCTTTAGGCTTTGGCTCTTACGTGTTGTTAGTAGAGTTTCTTGGGATGGAAGAGATTTAAGCTGAAAATTTTCCACATCAAACTTTTAGCATCTAGGTAAAAATCTTAAAAGTGTAAGACTATTACATAAGTCTGTGGAGGTCACTGATTTGTTTGAAAAGTCTAACACACACCTCTTGTATAACTATAAAAAGCAATGCACACACAGAAGTGTTGAATGGTTTTCTACAGCATGTCCTGTGGGGTGGCTCAGGTGTTTCTTCCTCAGAGTATTGACTGCACCAATGCAGCACTCTTTCTGTTCCATGTAGAAGATATACAAATGCTCAAGTGAATAGCAAAAAATGCTACACAGTAAGCCAAGCACCATAGTGATGCTTAATCCTTTATCAGTATCAGCCCAAATCCCTGTGAGCACTTCATCCAAACTCTTATATTTTAGCTGCATTTCCCAAACATTTTTCTCTTCTCTGAACAAAAGGTTTTTGCACAAATATGCACTTATCTGACATTTCTTTGACCAATGACCATGATCACTTTGAAGGACAGATTGTTTCTTAGAATGTGGTCATATCTTGTGTAATTGCACTCAAGCATCCAAGAAGAACTGGAGAAGAAAGAGAACAGAAAAATCACTGTGTATTCAGCTGAGTTATGGATATTCAGCATTAATAATTTTAATATGAAGGTCAATAATTAGAACATCATATTCTGCCCATGGTTCAATGTTAAATGCCAGAAATGAGCAACTGGGTTTTATCAAATCAGAACAATGCACCTGCCATATTCTAAGCACTACTATAAGACTGTATTTTTCTTGTTCACAAAACATTATATGCTCAATATGTAATCAAAACATGTAAAACTTGGATGATTCCCTTGCTTTAACAAACATAAGAAGGTATGAAAAGAAAAAAGCAGATGGTCTTTTTTATTATGGGATCAGATTTAGAAAAACAGGAAAGGTATCTGGAGAACAAGATCAAAAGTGAAGCCTGCAGACTCTAGATATCCTTGTTTAATGAATTAATATTTCATAACCTGAAAGTTCATCCATTATTAAGAATCTTAATGGGGAAATAAGTTTAAAAATCTAAAATGTAAACATTATTTCCTTTTACTGTATAAAAGGCACATTGGCTTTCTGTGTTGAAACATGTGACTGAAACTTTTCACTATCTGGCAATCTCTGTCCTACAGTTTGACTTTCTATCCCTGTAGCTTTTATGGTTCATTCTTGAATTTGTTTGTGCTACTGAAAAATTTGATAAATTAAATATTATGTATTCAAACAACCTAGGATTAGAAAAGAAAAGAGAAGAAAAGAGTGAAAATAAGTGTGAAGCCAAGTCTTTAGTGCTAGAATTGTTTAATTAATTAATTGTTTCATCATTTAAAATTGTTCTGGCCACACTTCCAAGAAGGAAGATCCAAGAATGGGTTAATATGCAAATCATCAGCCTATCTTTAACAAAATAGGTTAATCCGTCTGCAAATAATCTTATGTGACTGAAAAGGACGTTATATATGGCACTTGCACCTGTGCTTGGGACTCTCACAGAATTGGGAGGTTTAGATTTTGGATCCATTCTGCTGTGATTCAAAGAAACAAGTGAGACAGAATTTACTATAAGAGCTCCCATACTTCTGTGGGTAAAGAAATTATTAATTTCAAGTTCTACTGACTTTTGCCAAGTGTCACTATGGAGCAAAGCATTCATCATTTGCAGAGAACACAGAGTAAGTTTTCAACACTACGGATTTCTGTGTTCTGTCACTTTAAGTTATCACTATTTGTAGTCATGAATCCTCACATTTTCTTTCCAATGAAGACATTCTGGATGAAGTTCAGCATTTTCCACAACAAAATATGTATTTTCTGTTAAACAGGAAGACACAGACTTAACTTCAGAATATAGTGATTAATTTGTAAGTTTAATGTAGGATAATCTACCAAACAACCCTTATGCTTTTGTGTTTCATTATTCTCTGGATCATGGGATTGTGTAGTCTCTTCTAGGGGCAATCATTATCCCATTACTCCTAGATAAATTAGAATAATGTAGCTGATGTTTATCAGCAAGGTATCTGGTTTTCCAGGTTTCCAACAGTTTAATTGAGACTAGTTTGTCTAGTGGAATTATTTCCCACAAAAATGCTTTAAAGAAAGCTGGACTACTGACTTTCATGCTGTCAGCCTTCACAAGCCTGTCCCCTGAGATTTCAGCTATGAAGATCAGTCACTACTTGAAGGTTAAATATGACACATAACTTTCTTGTGAAGCCTGATAGGTTCCAGATGCAAAATGAGCTCAGTGCATGCCTGCTAATGAAAATTTTCTCTTTTACTGACAAATTTGGATGCTTTTATGCTTGTAACAATTGCTTGCACAGCACATCCTCTGCAGCAAAATATGGCGTGGATCTGCGTTTGGCAGAGAGTTTCTCCCCTCTCTCTCGTCTCCCACCAAACCTGGCAACTGCTTCCTCCATGATTTCCTGTGCAAGTCCTGCATTTCTTACCTAGGACCAGGTCTGCTGAGTTTTCCCTGACAGCACAGTGAGACCTGCCATTAGCTGGCCTGTGCCTTTCTTTTACGCTCCCAGCCTACAGATCACACTGCATGCTTACAAACCTCTTACTGGGAATCAGTCCTGATCTGTGTTAAATTTCAGTTCCTGCTCTCTCAGACCAGTACTGGGCTAGAGACCATTTTAATACTTTAGATCTATAGCCAGGGATGTCCCCTTGACCTTAGTAGTACAAACCCAGCAACAATTCCTGACTGTAGAGTCGTACTTTGTTGCAGTGCTAGGTTTAGTTTAGCAAGCTGCAGCTTTCCCTGGGAGCTCAGCAGGGCTGCTTAGGGCAGGGCAGCCATTCTGTCCTCCCCTGGTCCATTTCGGACAGCTCCGCGCTCTTGCTCCGGCAGCTGTCAGCTCTACAACACAGTGACGGTGAAGGAGGCGAGAAGGGTCTCCCCATGAGGGTTTCAGAGGATCTTTTAATGGCTACATCCCGTCCCAGTGATCCCCAGAGGCAGAGAGACCTGGTGATCCGGGTGCAGGGGGTTTTCTCAGGGGCTCAGGGGCGGTACCTGGGCGGAGTTGGGGTACAGGAACCAACAGGGAGATCCCGAGGGAGTGGCCAAGGCTAGGGGCAAGGGAAAGGGCAGGGAACAATGTGGGATCAGAAAAGCGATGGGTAAACAGATCACCACAGTACTTTAACTGAAAATTACCTGTGAAGCTACAGCAACAGGACAACAGCAAGCACAGAGGAATTCAAATAAAGGCAAAGTTAATGAAGCTGTGATTCTTAAAAAGTATAAATAAGCAACACATATTTCACAAAAATGGTTTGTCTATTTGTTGGAAACAAATGTTTCCTAATAGGAATTAGGTTGCATTTGGACAGGATGTAATTAAGTTTTGAAATTTCTATGGCATAGAAATATGGTTGCTTCTACATTTTTGGTAAGTCTTAAAAATAATCCTTTTACTGCCTTCATCCTTCTTGTAAGACATCAAAACCAGATCTATTTACACTGCATTTATAATAAAGAATAAATACTACAAGGTCTGATCCTCTAACACTCACTTGGATGAGCTGGCCCATTAACTTATGTTGATGTTGGATCAGGATTCAAGTTGAGTCAGAAGAACCTTTTTTATTAATTTCCACAGGTTTTGAATGAGATTCTTGAGTCACAACAACCCTTTTTTGAGTGAGTTATCCAAAGGCACTCAATTAGTGACTTAGGTATGTTTGGGCATCTGGAGCAGTTCTCATCATGAAGTGAGAAAAGCATTCTCATTGTCAGTGAAAAGCAGTAAAGACTTTCTGTTCTTTACCAAAATCAATATCTGTGCCAAGAGAGTTCAACAAACTCAAACTCCTATGGAATGATTAGACCAAGTACATCCAAATCTATATCAAACATCTATCTGGAATACAGATTTTGGATTCTAGCCCTTACAACAAACTCCTTAAAAGAATGGGGAAAAAAAAGAAAGAAAAATAAGCAAAAAAAACCCATTGCAATTACCTTTAGAAGAGAAGATGTATTTTCTAGGCTATAATTCTTGGAATTCTCCAGGTTTACATGGGGATTTAGTTGGGGTTTGGGGTTTTTTCTTGACTTTCATTCTAATCAGTCAAAGCCTTACCATCCCACTGTAAGCTTCATTCAAGCTTCTCAGCTTATACTGGGCCCTTTTAAAGATCCACACTGTTATGAGGCACGTTACGGATAAGGTACTGGAAAAGTGGTATATGATGAATCTCAACTTGACTGCCTGAATAAACCTGGGCCTATTTTTCTGTAAATATTGTATTCAGTAGCTTCCATGGATCTCAGTGACTGCTTGAGCTCTTTGTGGAGCTATTTTTTATTCTTTCAAAGTGATGTGGATGATATTTTTCTTGACTCAAATAAAAATATTGAAAAAAGTTTAAAGATTTAAATCCCAAAAAATCCTAATTTGAATTGCACATGTTGCATATCAATTCAGTGTTTGGTTACTGCTTTCTCTCAGTTTTAACCACTAAGTCATAGTTTAGAAAAGATATATGATCAAGTTAAAAAAAAAAAGAAAAAGGAAAATTTTCATAATTTGAGCATCTTTCTTGAACGGCAAAGAACTGGCATCAGCTAACGTTTTAATACATATGAGATGATGTGTTCTCTATCCTTCCCATTGCATAACTTTTATTTTGCCATCCACTTTCCAACATATAATTTCTTAAACTTCTGCAGTGTTGACAACAGCTTCACATTTCACAGCTCTTTGTTTTCATTCATAATTCTTCAAGGCGGTTCAGCATCTGACAGTGAAATTCCTTACATGGAAAAAAGTATTAGTAGGGAAAAGTGTAACATGTTTTCTGTGCAAGCCAGCATTCTGGATATTCAAAATGTCAACATTATGAAACTACTGATGTCTCAGCAAAACACCAAAAATTGTTCAGATTTGCTGAATGACAGTCAGACAGTAGTGATCCAGCTCTTCGGCCTGTTCTATTTGATTTGATTGAAACTTAATGCTGAGATCAGCCATCTGAAGGCATAGATTTTACTAACCATGCAGCCATAAAGGCCTGTTACACATTTTTGAGTTCCTGACATTTAACTATGTGCAGGTTACAGTTAGTGCCAGTGGCACAATTTAACAATCTGCCTTATGTTTTCTACTTTAAAATTCTATCTTCAGTCATGTTACCTGTCCAAACTGTAGCTGGACACTTGCAATTTGAACACCAGGTGTCTGCCTCAGGCTGAATTTCTCTAGAAAGTTTCAGCAAATCTGTTTGCTGGCAACAGGGTCAGAGTACAATGAAGTTTCCATGGAAAAGGGCTGAATTAAATAAAAACTGTTTTTCTTCAAACTTTCAGTTAAAAACTTTTGCTTTGTGAGTCAGCTCTCTTGGACACCACATACAGCCAGACTGGGAGAACAATTTTTCAGGTGTTTCTTCTATCACAGTAGAAAAATGATTTTTAGCTCTCACTTTGATTGAAAGATGTGACTATTTTTCTATATAAAATAAGTTAATGTTTCGGGTTTTTTCTAATGTGGTTGAATGAATAAAAACCTTTGGTGACTCTACGCTTGAGATTGCTCCTCACACACAAAAACTCAAATGCTCGCATAAATAACTTAAATGATGTTAACAACATAGCACTTTTTCCCTTATTTTTAAATATATTCTAGGTATATTAAAACCAGAATTAATTACAATCCACCTTTTTGGGGAACATAATAGACATATACCTTCACTGCAGAATTCTGATTTCTACAGAGGAATTTTTCTTAAGTCAGTGGTGTGCAACCATACTTCTGGTCTGCTCTTTCAGTACCACAGGAGTTGTGCCTTTCTGGCTAAATCTTGGAATTTAGAAGTCTACTACACGTTGCTTAAAAGTTGTACAAACTGGATGCTCATTTTGCTTTGCCAAATGGACTCTTTTAAGCTATTAAAAATTATGTGAGGTTGAATGTTTTACTAAACACAGATAATGCAGAGGTGTTTTCCTAACTGAAAATCTGGTCTGTAGCTGGCACGCAAGCTCCTCCCAGAGGAGCTGAGAATTATTACAGCATATGAAAGCACTTTATTTTAAAATATGCATTATATTTAACCACATTTTGCCTATGCTAACAGACAGCTCAGAATTCTCTCATCTGAGCTACTCCTACTATCCCTGAACCTCTGGTATTGGCCCAAAATGCTAAAATATTTGGTGTGATTTTTCGGTAATAGCATCATTCATGGAATCATAGAATCATGGAAACATTAAGGTTGGAAAAGACCTGCAGGATAATCAGGTCCAACCTTTGACCAAATACCACCATGTCCACTGAAACATATGGGAAATTGCCACCTCTATACGTTTCTGAAAACTTCCAGCGATGGTGACTCCACCACTTCCCTGGGCAGCCTGTTCCAATGTTTAGCCAGTCTTTCAGTGATGAAATTTTTCCTAATATCCAATCTGCACCTCCCCTGGTGAAACTTGAGGCCAATTCCCCTTGTCCTATTGCTAGTTGGCTGGGAAAAGAGACTGACTCACCACAGCCTCCTGTCAGGAGATGTTTGAATGAGAAAGTGTCATTCAAAATCATTTGGGGTAAGCTGTGCATACACAGAGCCCAACTCTATTCTCAAATAGCATCTAGGTCACCCCTAGGTGCAAGGTGAAGAAAGCGAGAAGGTGAAGGACTGGTGAATTTGTACCTTCTTCATCATCCAACTTCATCTGCAATGTTTGGCCTGGGCAAAAGAAGACAAAGGAATTAAGGAAGAAATAAAAGTGCAGAGAATTGCACCTCACTGGCATGGGTCCATATTTCTGTTGTCCATCTGCTGTCATCCATTAAGAGAGACACTACAAGGAATCTAGCTTTTTTTATTGCTTAAATAATTATTTCATTATTTAAAAATTATTCCTAATTTATAAGAACGAAAAATGGGAAATCAGACAAAGTTCAGTCCCTTAACAAAAGACCAGCTTACTTTATACTTTCCTTCATATTGCTTCAGTGTGCTCTTACCAGGCTGTGAAGATGCTGCCAACACCTAAAATAAGCAAAAATGAGGGTAACTGTTTTCTGGAAGACAGCCAGAGCCACACCCTTCTCCCCAACAGAAACTGAATTTCATGGTACAAAGGGGAGGCTTTTCTGTAGTAATGGTGTTTGAGGTATTGATGTCTGGGGCCAGTAGATCTGGAGCATGTCTGACAGCCAGATAAAAATGGATTTTTCTGAGCCTTGGGAATCTTATGGGAAAAAAAACCCTTTTAGCTGCAACCCCCTTTATGATATCAAGCGGAGTCTAATACCAATGTTTCTGCTAATTTATCCACACAGCACACTGCCACGTATGAAAAACAAAATAGATAAAACTGACAGTGTGTGAGAGAATCTGGCATGGGGATGAGTGGGATGGGAGGCATGAGAAGTCCCCAGACTCGGAGAGAGGACAGTGCTGGACTGGTTTTATAAAACTAAATTAAAACCAGCATGTGTGTGTGTGGTGGGGGTTGGGGCATAAGGGAAGTTCTGTTCAGTTTTGTAAAATGACCCTTTTAAAAATATTCATGTGTGTGAGTGCACAAATGCAAGATCAGGGTGTGAGGGGAGGATTTTTAATCCATCTGGAATATTAAATACTGTTACTGTAGGATACATGTTTATTTAAAAAGAACTTATGAAATGGAAATCATTCTCTACCAAATTTAAATAGAATTTCTAGGATTTTTCCAAGGGAGTGATGTTAATATGGGTTTCCCTAGCCATCTACAAAAAGAGAAGTTATGATTAATTTTTTGCATACAGATTTTTTTCTCTTTGAATTTTATAATCTGAAATATTTCATAATTGGGCAAGGTGGATGACACGGTAAAGTAAATTCAGGTAGAACTGAATATTTTTTAAGCATTTTTCATTGCTTATTATCTCCTGTTATTGTTGATTAGTCTGAAAACTTTTTCTGGCAGAAACAGTGAAAATGCACATATTAAGAAGATCTTAAAGAAAAAAAATTAAATGCTGATTTCAGATTTTTTAATACTTCTAAAAAGACTCAACTGCTTACCTGTTCAGAACAGTGTCACATGGCCTGTGCTCAGTCACAACATAGATGCTGTCTAATAATAATAAATATTAAAAAAAAGAGAAAATATTAGATAAGGATTCACTGTTAATACTGATAACATTCATTAATTTGTAATATATTCCCACACTGCTTTATGCAAGAGGATAAAGGATGGAAATGCAACATCTAGGGGAGAAAATAATAAACAGAAGAAAATCCCCTATAGCTGTTATAATGAAACAACGCAGCACTCTGAGTGAAAGTTGCCATGACAGCTGCAACCCAATTTCACTGCAGCTGATATTGACTTCTCTAAACAGGGATATAAAATGTGGGTCTCTGTATAATGACTATGCCATAGTATTCAGGCAAGGCAGTATGTGTTGCATAATTTCATAATATCAGTACTCTCCATTTCTCACTTTCCAAAGCTTTCCCTGCCCTTTGCTCAAGAAGGGCTGGAAAAGGGAGTTTGTACCTCAAATGTCAGCCTACCATTATCTGGAAGAGAACTTAATGCCAAATGTTTTCTCTTAAGTGCAAGGCAGCAGTGGCAGCACTTGGCCATACTTCTCTTCAGCTTCGAATTTGCAAATGCCCACACAGGCACCCCCTTCAAGGGAGCAGCACCATGGCTGAATTTATATCTGTGCCACAATGTGCAGATTACCCTGGCAAATACTACAGTATAGTACAGTTGCACAGGAACATTCATAGTAAATGAATGATCCCTTGTCATTTTGGCTCTTACCAACAGATTGGTGGGATTTCAGAACTTTCCAGAGGACCAAAAATACAACTTGCTATAAACTAGTTTTATAAATCTATCAGTAGGATCACAAGGCGGGACAAACTCATATTACAACCCAAGAAGGCAAATTTTACCCCTTGTTCTATCTCAGCACACACAGGACTGTATGTTTGATAGCTGGCTGTTTGCCTCACTGCTTGATTCCAAAGTCACTTTGGAAACTGCTATTCCCAGCGTGAGGCAAACAAACAGCACCATTAAGGGCTGAAGATAAAGGTATCACTTCAGTCCCCATAGAAAGGTAAAGCTGTCAAGGGGAAACGGACTTAAGCTCCATACCTGCAGGTTCTTGGTCTTAATAAAGAAAGAAGAGTATAACCATCAGTGTAGTGGACAAACAAATCCATCTCAAACAGAATGATTGTGAAAAATTTCAGCTCCATAATCCATACTGAAAACAAATTACTCTCTTCCACCTTAGTTACTTTGTATAACTTGAGAATGAGAAAGCTGCCAAAGAGTGACAACTGACCTAATAAATGGAATAAATCTGTCACTGCTGTTGTCAGGTTCCTACCTTGTCTGACAATGCATTTAGCTCCCAGATCAGGGCAAAGTGAGGCTTGCAGAACATCAATTCCATTTAAATGAGCACAGGAAGCAGCATCTGCAGAAACTCCTCTTGTTGCCAGGACTGTAGCTGTGGCATTTTCAAGAAAGTTGTCTCTGCTTATCAGGAATTCAGCCTTATCAATGCCTGAAATGGCCTTTCTTCAGAGTCTCATCCAAATCACCTCTCTACCAGCAGACACCTTGAAATATGGGATACATCTCAAAAGCAAGAAAGATTCGCTCTCTGCATTAATTTTGATTAAACAATTACTGACTCTGCAAGTCAGTAGAACTGTGCTACCTCTTGCTCTTGGTTTAGAAAGGTGCCATAAAGGGCTGAAAAACTGAGAGCAGAACAATTGCATACCAACTAGCTTAAAAATATTTGAGAGGAGAATGAGTTATGCTTTCTGTGGAGCTGGGGAAGAACTTTTCAATCACTGCCAGGACATGCGCACTCCTGTGCAGACCCAAGGCCCAAACGGCTCTTGTTTTTTTAAGTAAAAATGAAAAAAAAAAAAAAAAAGAAAAAACAACCAAACAAAAAACCCCAAACCAAACAGCTGAAATGGGCTGTAATAGTTGAAGAAACATGAAAAACCATCAAAAAATGCAAAAACGCCCATGGATATTAGTGGGCAATGCTTGAACAAGAGTAAACATATCAAGGGTAAATTTTTTGCAGAAATTAGAAGCATTCTAAATATTTGATTTTTTTTTAAATTATGATCCAATTAATTTTTTGAACTAAGTACCATTACATATTAGAGGAGAAAAAGAATACTTTTTTTTTTTAGGGTAAGAAAGGTCAATTTGTGAGATCTTCATTATATGGTTATTTGAAATAACAGTGGATTTGGTGACATGACCTAGAGCCTTTAAGCTTTTTTTTCTTTTTCTTTTAGCACAAAAGAGTGAATGTTATTTTCTTCAAGATGGTTTCTTTATTTTCCCAATTTATATGGCTTTGACCTTCCTAGCTACAACATATTTGGTGTCATAAATTACCCATGTACTTTTCAACTTGTCTGAATCCTGACATATTACTTGTGAAAGCCACCTGGAACTGAACAATAAATAATTCCTTTGAGGGGAAATATTCCCTTCTGATACTTACACTACAGACATGCATTTGTTGTGGGCTTCCACAAATGCCTGACTTCACAGTGTTTCCTGCAGAGCACCATCTCCTCAGACATACTGAGCAATTGTGAGCTAGAGCAGCAGTGTCAGCAAATATAGCTTCTTTCCCTCAAGATTGATATGCATAATGTATCTTTCCTTCCAAAAATGCAATATCATTAAATTAAAGAATCAGTGTGAATCACATCAGAGCCCCCTTTTGCCCTCTTATTTATAACTAGCAACATATGATATTTTATATGAAGCTAAGACCATTACTATAGTTTTGATATATTCATGTCAAGAATAAGGACACATTTGTAGGCTGCCATGCAAAAAACACTGCATTATTTCTGGATATTCCAAACCCAAGTTAATTGAAATGCTGCCAATGTTGCTTCAAACTTTTTTTTTAGAAAGCAGTATAGGACCAATATTAAAAGCTAGGCTAAACACCTCTGCTTTCAAAAAAAATAAACTGACAGCTTTCTCCTTTAAAGTGTGAAGAACTGTGATAGAAAAATACATTTTAGTGGGTAAATTATCACAGTTCTGTTGATCTCAGCTGACAGTGTCATTTTCTGTCAGCTGAAGGATTGTCCCACCTTCCTCCACAACAAAATACATATTTCTTGTTTGAGGCAGTTGAAAGCCTGATGGATGTGAAGTTGCTGTGGCTGTGTCCCAAGGTAGCAAGGCTGAGTGTGTAATCACTGACACACAAATGCATGGACACACAGACAGACATATGCACAGCTGCCACCCAGATAATCACAAACAGCAGGGCATCGCCAGCTCCCACAGAAATGCACACAGCACCCACACAAACAAGATCAGTGTGGATGGCCTAATCCTGTTCTTGATTTCTGGCTATTGGAATGGAAATCCAGTGGTGAAAAAAATACATACACATACAAACATTAATCACTCTAATGGTGAGCCTTAGATACTCAGCCTACCCAGAAGCTGCTTCCCAGCTGTCCTGCCCTGCCCCCAGTTGCTGGGACATAGACATACAAGCCCCAGAGATTTGCAGTTGTGCTCCAGTAGCTGGTCTCCTTTATCCTGTAACTGGTACTTTTTATCCTACTCGATGTCTAATTCAGTTTGAATTTCGCCAGTTTTCACACATACTCAGAGAGCACACCCATACAGAACTAGAAAGCAGATTTAATGAGAACACAGTGCAAACTGCAATTATGAAAGGCAGTTTGACAAGTGTAACAGCAACACACAATTAAGACAATTATACCTGATCAGCTTGTTTTATTGCCTTTTCTCGCTATTTTTTCCTGCTTGTTCCCTCAAAATCCATCTTGACAGCTCCCTTTCCCACTTCCATTCCTTCCCTAAGAATCCTATAATATAGCACACATTGCCACAATTCCTTTAAAATACCCCATAATAAGCTTTATGCAATCCTCAAGTACTGCTTCTCCTGGTATCCCATAACGAGACCTCTACCTGTGCAGGCAAGTAACTCCATCACTCTCAAGGTGTTCTGAGAGGGAGAGATAAAGGGCTCTGCAGGGTGTTCTGAGGTCCTTGGTTCTTGTGGAGCTTCCCACCAGAAACAACATTCCCACCATCCTCCTGGGTTCCAAGCACCTCATTCAGGGTTCCTCAGTTTGGCAATTGTTTACTGAGCCTTTGTGTTCTTGCTGATTAGCTTTTAATCACATAATGGTAACTGGCAGTTAATGATTCCCGTGAGATCTCCACAGTGCCAGGCCAGTGCCTTTGTATCCATGTCTCAGACTTCATCCACTTGTACATTTGTTGCTTACTCTTGTTACTAATCTGCATGAACAAGACATGGATGTATGAACTATCACCAGCCAGGTGCTCAGTTTCTAGAGGGTCCTGGGGAAATGCCTGCCACAGTTCCTTTTCCTCTTTTCTTCCTCTTTCCCCTCTCCTCAATTAGTGGTAGTAGTTTTTCTTTGTCCTTTCTCCGCAGCTCATATCCAATGTCTTCTTCAGTGTTTTATCTTTAGAAAGTAGATGTAACACTATAACGCTCTTTATAAAACATGGCTGTAGCAATTTAATGCCCTCTATCTTCAGGACTTGGGCACTGAGATGTACAATGACAATTATGGAAAGTGTGTTACTCCTTTCAAATGTTTCTTTCCATTTCCACATCTGCCATATTTTTAATCAGGTCGAGAGACACTCTATTTCCAAAAAAAGAAAAGTGATTTTACTTAATGAATTATGAAGTGTTATTCTAGGTTTTTTTAGAAATCATACATGACATATGATGACAAACTTGTCATTTACCAATCACTGATTTGTTACTTTGTGTGGGATTCATTTCAAGATGAAGACACCTACATTTAGCTGTCTATATAAGCTAGATGTCTAAGAGCTCTTAGATCATGGCCTTCTAGACAATACAGTCAGCAGAACCTGCCAGAGGAAATATATCTGGGATATCAGCACATGGCTGGTAAACACACCACTGGACCTGTGAGGGTCAGTCCAGATGTAAAAGCCTTATAACATTTCCACTACTTTTGGATTTCTAAAACTTTCCTATGGGCCAACAGATATGATGAAGAACCTAGAATAGGTCACATTTTCTAAATATTAAAAAAAGAGAAAAGAAAAAGGAAAAAGAAAAAAAGAATCACTTCATTACTTTATTGCTAACAAAAACAGCATAAAATGATACACCAAAAAGAAACTCTTAGAGCACTACATTTTCTCTGCCCTGGAGTTAAAATGAAACCCTTAGACAACAAATTAGGATGTTTAGGCAGCTGAATTGAATCCCAGACACAGTTACTATCATGGGATTTTGGCTCTAGATGGAGTCTTAAATTCAGGTACAACTACTTCGGGATTTGAGATTTTTCTTAAGTAAGAACTTCTATCAATATAACCAAGAAAATTTTTAAGATCATAACAATAATGGTTTGCCCCCCAAACTACCACAAATGAATTAATTCAAAGGATTATTCATTTATTGAATGATCCATGATCAAATACATATCTTCAAAATAAGTCCCATGGAACTAAAAGTGAATGTCTTTTATCTTCAAGCGGATGTGGAGATCTGAGGATAAGACAGGCACAATGTGATCAGACTTTTAAGTTAAAACATTACAAACATTTTTTAAAAGTTTCCAAAGCTTTCAGAAGAAAGTGTGAACTATTTTCTCAGTCTACACTTTTGCTTCCAATCAGGTGATGGAAATTGAAAATGTTCAGGTACATTAAAGGGCTCTAGGAGTGAAATGTTTCTTACTGATTGCTTAGTGTTAGCAACCCTTTGATTTTGGTGTTAAAGCAACGTCATACTTTCTATCTCTTTTCCTCTTTGTGAAAGAAAACCATTTTATCTTCTTTTTTTTTAATGCAAGATTTTCTTTTTTAATATGCAACAGAGATGGAAAAGAAACATTTAGTCAACTCAAGGAAATGGCTTGAAATCAGATCTTCAATTCAACACAATCACTATAAACACAACCAAATCACTCTGATGTACATCTCAAAAAGCCACAGCTTAACTAGGGCTGTCAGGTCTTACTCCAGCATCTGGGTGTAGTTGTTCCAGACTTATAGAATTAATGACAATATTTGGAATTTTGTTTCACTTTGTACCAGTCAGTTGCTCTGTCTGATTTCTGTAGTTGCAAACTGTACTTTTTTAGCATGGCAGCTGTGAGATTAGTATTGAAAATATGAAAGAAAAAAAAGAGGAATTAGTAGTTATTCTAGGAAAAAATATTTATTTTACCAGATCTGTAACCTTTGTTGGAAGAATCCTGCTGTACTTGCAAAAATTTTCTCTAAGAGAAGTCGGTCTGTAGATACTCACATGGGATTTAACCTCCAAATGTAATAGGAGCAAAAATACTTTAGTGTTGACTTTGGGATCTGGTATTACTACAGCTCTCTTCTAAAAGAAATGTTCTTTTTCTCTTGAGTACAAAATCACAAACTTGTTAAATACAAATATCTAAATGAGAAAGCAGATTCAGATACATTTTTTCAGGTTTTATTCTGCTATCAATCATGTGATTTCAGATGAGAAACTAACAAAATATGTTCAATGCAGACAAAAAAAATTAAATTCTAAAAACTAGTTTTAGTGAATGAGCAGTGAGCGAAGCAGAACCACACAGTCATGACTAAAGTAATGCAAATGCACAGAATTTGATATTTTCCTTTTACCTGATGTCTGTTTGGTACAGTGAAAGGGCAGCCCCTCACCTAATCTAGGATGGAGTAACTCCAGTAGCTTTAATGGCTGACACCTTCTTCTTCTGGTTTATGACCTTTCCTTCTGCCTCAAGTTGTAGCTGTCCATCTCAGACAGTTGTCTCTCCAAAAGTTACATTTTGTTCTGTTTCTCAGTTTATTTATTTTCTATTTTCCAATGTTTATCTCCTGTCTGGAATATGATAAAATTAAGCATCCAGTTTTCACACAGGCCATGTGAATGCAGTGGCAGGGGCATCAAACCAGTGTGAGAGACTGAATTGTTATGGGATAACGACTCAAAACATTTCCCCAGGTGTGGAGAGGCCAGGGTGCTTTGCTGAGATGGAGGAGGTGAGCTTTTATCATGAAGTGATCTCATAAGACTGAGGGTGAATGGTGGGCTATGAGCGAGAATCCTGTGGGGATGGATGGTGTCACTTGCCGTCATAAGTTGTCCTCCTTCGCACAAACCACTGGGTCATGGGGTCCCCCCTCCCCTGGAACACTGGCACGTGTCCTGAGGGTGTTCATCTCTGATGGGCCATAATGGGCCATAATTGATTCAGCTGCGGGGTGCAATGGGCAGCTGTGTTATCTTAGAAGGTGTGAAGGACTCCCCGAGTGGGAAGCTTCCCGCCCTGGGGGTACCTTCATGTTTCTGCCTGAACCTGAGTGACTATAAACCCAATGAATGTTGAGTTCTGGGGATTTTTCTGAGGATGTTTCTTAACCCCTTCTTCGGGGTTTCCCTCACCATCCGACGGATCTGGTCTGTGACCACCACTTTGACCAAGACTGCGCAGCGACCAAGTCTCATCGTGGGGCCTACGGTGGTGAGAGTCTCATGAGAGCCCTTTCTCTCTCTTTCTCTCTCTCTTCATTTCTTTTGTGCTTCACGCTTTTGTCCTTTTCATCTCTTTCCTTTCCCTTGTGTGTGTCCTTGGGTGATGGTTTTGCTCTTTCATATTGTAGTGCTTTCATGTTGTTATTTTACTACAGAAAATAACAACCAAAATGTTACCTGTTTTCTATTGCAACCAAATTATTCTACAGTAAACCCTCCATGTGTACATGTACAAACACCGATCATTCAATGTCGTTTCACTCTAACCCACCCCAGGAGATCTATTAACAAAAGCCTGTGTTTCCCTCGCCTTCTGCGGATGGTCCTAAGAAGCAGTGCCATGGAAAGCCACCCTGGAAGCAGAGGGACCTTACTGCTCCATGGCAGCACATCCCACCCTGCTCCTGTGTTTCCTCCGTGAATCTGTTCAGTTTTGGGGGACTAGTTGTTATCTAGGCAATAAAATTAGGCAAACACTACACTAAGCTGCTCTGATTACGCGGTTTGAAATTTTGCCAGACTGTTGTTCCAGTTAGTTACTCTATTAATCCTTCTAAATTTTGCTCATCTGTCCAGAGACCTGTTGATCTCCATTACCTAAACAGATAATCTCCATGAATTAATTAAGGCTGTTAGGATTCCAAATGCCTCACTTTCAAAAGATACCACCAGCATTCAAAGTCCTGCTCTTTGATGCAAATTATTTTAATGTCATTATCACATAAGACTTTTTATTTCAGCATGAGATAGTCTTTATCTGCTTGCTTTTAATCTACCTATCTTTATATAATGTATAATCTTTCATGATTATAATACCTTTGAATACAGGCTGTCTTATTCTAATTATTGAAAATACATAAAAGCCAAATATTATATGTAATTTTACCTCAGTCTAAATTCTTCATTCATCTCTCTCCCACCTGCTAATCGTCCTTCATCTCTATCCCACCTGCTAATCAAAGATAGACAAACAGTCTAATACCTTCCCTTTAACACTGTGCTGTCTCTTCGTATAATCTCATTTTAAATTGCAGAGATGCATGACAGGCGAAGATATTACAGCAGGAAAAATATTTGCTAAAGAGCATTGTGTTCTCCTTGAATAAATCTTAACTTGAAACTATGAGAGTTTAATCTTGTTGCTTTTGCCAGCTTGATTCCATCAGTTGTTTCTCTGAAAGAATAATTATCATAGTAATTACCAAGTAAAGAAAACTAAATATTTGCCTACTACAAATGATCCCAGAACTTCATGAATTTTAAGGGAAAAATTATGAGGAGGAATAATCTTTCTGGATAGACCGTTCCCTTCTTTCATCTGACCAGACATTTATAAAAAATATTTAAGGGCTCAGACCTCATCAATTTTGGTTTCAGTTTTATGACTAAATACCCTTCACACTTTCCCCTTAATCTTACTGCTTTATGCTCTTGACAATAGAAAAACACCATTGATCCTTAGAAGTGCTTGAGGGTAAATATGGTACAGACAAATAAAGAATTTTGCCCTAGTCTCTGACTATGTGCTTGGAGATGGTAAATCTATGCATCTTACAAGCCTTACTTGACAAAATTTGAAGGGTCCATCAGAGATCTGTGGATATTTTATATCTGTGAAAACTATTAGCAAGAACTGAAAAACTTGAATTTCTGTTTAACCTATAATCATATTATTCTAGTGACACTTCTGTCATATCATTTGGAGGAAGGAAGCCTGTTTTGTTTTCTTCTCCGTTCTGATAATTTCTCTGGCAATGTAAGAGACAAGCTGTCAGTGAAAGATGCAGACACCTTTACCACTTTGGTAAGAGTCTTGCTGGCTGCAAGTTCACATGGTAGATGAGGTTCCTGCCATCACAGCTGTGCTCAGAGATTAGTTCAGGGCTTAATTCTACAATTCAGGCTTGTATTGCAGTTCAGGACTTCTGTAGTGCAGCTTGCTGCAGTGAGGACTGAGACCAGAGCAGTATGCTAAAAGATGGGTTTGGCTACAGGGTGTTTTAGGAGGGGCTTTGTATTTGAACATGGAAATCACACCTGGAGCTCACTGCACAGCCAGATCAAAACTATCAGTTTCAGAGCTGACATAGGCCTTCCAAACTCCTACAACTTGGGCACAAAAAATAATTATCTTGGAAGTCCAAATTAAACATAGGAAATTGGAAACTGGGATAAATGCAAACTCAGTGAAATTACAGGCGTGAGTTGAAGTAATTCAGTTTTTACAAGCTGTAGACTCCTAATAATAGGGGGGTTTGATACAGAAAGGAAAAAGAATATGTACATGTTCACTCAAGTTCATATCAGAAATTACAAATTTGTCATATATAGATAAATCTATCTATATCTACATCTATCTGTCTATATCTTTGTAACGATAAAGTGACCATGTTTTGGGCTCATAGAATAATTTGGGTAAAAAGCATCTAGTTCTAATCCCCCTGCCATGGGTAAAGACACCTCTCACTAGACCAGGATGCTCAAAGTGTGTTGTAGGTTACACTTCAAATATTAGTAGACCTGAAACTCTCCATGTTTGAGGTAGTCCTGTGACTTTGTCAGCTTTTAGATGAAGCTGATGTTTCTGTTCTTTGTCTGGCTGAAGACTGGTTCTTCTCAGTCAATAGGAGCATGTGATCCTGTTGGGGCTATAGGGCAGGAGGAGCCCCAAGCCTGCAGCTTTGGTGTGGACTTTCTAGTTCAAAACCATTATTCTCTGAACTGTGCTGTGTGATACATTCCCTGGCACAATGCAGCCCCACAATGTCTCTAGTTTTATGATTTCATACACTGGACATTGCCTTAGGTACTGGCTCAGCCACAGAATGGGCAGCAGGGAGACTGCACATGTGCAGGTTGTACATTTTGGGCTGCCAAAAGTTACAGATGTGATTGATCTTACTTGCATGTTTCTATATTAGTCATTGTTTCTAGCCCATTCTGTCACTCTGAGCTGAAAGCAGCACTCATATAACGTCAAATTTTTAAAATTGGATGAGAAAAATACTTTAATTCCCACACTTGTTTAGGTCATTGCTCATTCTGTTTATTAATTGGCTGGGAATTGGTTCTCCTTCATCCATTCCTGTGGAATTTCTTAATGCACCATTTCTTTCATTTACAATATTTACTTCAGCTTGCCTTACCTTTAGGCTAGACTTTTCCCTAAGGTTAGGGCAAGAAGTGAAGTCTTCAAGGTCTGGAACACATAGAGAAATAAGCACTAACAGTTGTAATTGTCAGGGATCCCAAAAGACAGTATAAAGTTTTAAATAAATATTTTAGCATCTAGATCAGATTGAAAATTTAGGATTTACCCTAAAATGCCTTTACTAACACATGAAATCACTTTTGAAACAAGCTGCAGAGTACTGTATGAGATTATGGTGAAGACAAGGTTGTGGAAATTGCTAGTATTGTTCTCCTTGTTGGGCTGAGTCAGAGAATTTCTGTAAAATATTATGTGCCTTGATTTCTCTGCTGGAAAAACTAGAAATAACTTTAGTATTGCCAAACATCCCTCTGGATTGCTTAGAAAAAGTGCTTGAAAACGTTGCTAATCTTCACTAAGGAAAGCTCCAGTGGGGTTCTAATTATGAGCATGACCTTGAGATACTACAAAACCAGTACTTTGACTTGCCTAGAAAACCTGAGTGAATAAAGTTTTCCACACTGCAGATCCTTCTCAAAAATAATACTATTTCCAATATATCTAAGTACTTCCTATGTTCAGTTTTAAATGTGGAAAGATTAGTTCAGAAGTCTGAATTCAGAAAACTTAGTTCAGAAGGCCAAATGGAAAGTTTAATAACTGGACTTTCTTCCTAGAGTTACCAGAAGCTCCAAGCCACTCAGCATTCCTGAATTCAACTTCTATTGTTTATTTGTATGTCTGTCACTAGATGGCAGCTTCAGTATTAGTAAAAATTCACCAGAAAAGCTGTTAGTAAAAATCCACCAAAAAAGTTGCTCTCCAGCAGAATAAAAAAATACATCTATTTGTCCATGCAAGGGACAATGAGATTTACCATGTAAAAATGAGAAGATTGAAAACCGCTTTAGTCAGAGATTAAATTGTTTATTTGTTACATTTTGTTGCTGTCCAGTTCATGTCCTGAACAGATCTCTCTGTAATGTAATTTATTCCACTGATTACATTCAGCTGTTAAACTCAGGATGCAGCAAATGATCTCTAGGCAATATCTGTCTTTAGGTCCCACATCCAGTACAACTAAATTTTTGCCATTAGGTATCAGTCCTCATTATCCCTATCGGAATAATTCACCATGTGTGTCTTTCAAGACCAAGTGAGATCTACTAGGCTGGTACTTGATTGTCAGAAAGAGCCAACATCTAATGCTTCCCAGACTTCTATTTTGAAATCAGTAGAGGTCCAAATTTCCAAAAAAATCATGCAATGTGTCTGTGTTGTAAAGAAATCATACCTTTCTACTCATCTGGAAAAAAAACCAAAACAACACAAAAAGCACCGTTTTGGGCTTCATTCTTGGCATCAGTTTATAATTTTTTCACCTGTCATGTTTTTGCTGATGAATAGAAGATCTGCAAACAAATTTTTAGGGTAAATAGAGATGGCTGTAGCATCTGAATCCCTTTATGGAAAGAAATTAGTGCAAAGATTTATTTTATCCACTAGATGGTAGCAAGACTGCACACGTGGAGGAAAGCAGCTTAAATTTCTGTTTGAGTTTGTACCAAAAGTGACCAGAACTAGTTGGGTGGCAGGTGGTCATCAACAGGCAGTTCAGCCGCCAGGTGAGTTTTACTAGCTTTAGTGTTCCACCTCTACCTAAAATCACTTTTCATCTCCTGAATCTGTGTCAGCAATCTCCTGAAATTCAGACTTTTAGTCCGGGCATGTATGTTTATATAATTTTGATTTTGTGTTTTGTTTGTTGTTGAAAAGAAGAGAAAAAGGAAGGAGAGCGATCAAACCACTGGACATTAGATGAGCCTGAAAGGTTAGTAATAAACACAAAAACTAGGGCCTTAGAATAGCCACTGGTCTTTTTCCACTGGTTGCCTCCTTCAAATTCATAGATTTCAGAAATACAGTGATAAAAGATTAATCAAAAGACAATATGAATGTTCACACTTTAAACTTGAATATCATCTTTGAGAGCCATAGGGTTTCACTGGTAAGAGAAAATATCCATGAGCATTATTAAGCTCCTCAGATAATTTGTTAGGATGTTATCATATCTATGTCTGTTGAGAAAATCTGCTCGTGTTTAAGGGACACAAGACTGACTATGGTAAAGAGAAACATACTGTATCTTAGGCAAGTAAAAAATTTGCTGTAGTCTGGGTCTCTGATACAGTTCAGAGCTTGTGTTTAGGGCTAGTTCAGGTATCTGAAACTCCTACAGTGCATTCTGTGGAAAAAATGAGCCATCCTTGGCTATGATGATGGAAGGAACCATGGATATTGTATGAGCTGCAGAAATATTTCACAACTTTTTAGGGATGGGCCTCAAGTGTGTCGAGAAGTAGCTGCCTTAATTTTCAAGGACCATTTATAAAGTGCTTCAACATCTGTCACATTTTAAGAATTGGCTTGTGAAGACAGGCATGATGTTTCAAGCGGATGGGAAGGCTGAGGTAAAACTGCGTGCAAATATTTTGGCTTGAAAGACCAGAGCAGAGCGTTAATTGTGCCAGTATCTCCAGATAAAAGTCTTTGGCTGTTCTCTAAATCCATGTTACCATATCTGAACTCCCAGAAAGCACGGCTTCAGTGTACTAAAATTGTCATTAACTTATCCCCCTCCCAATCATCTGTCATTAGGACTGTGTTTTAAAAATCTGTTTACAGTATAAAGTATTTCAGAGGTTTGTATGTATCTGGATGATATAAAAATAACCACGGTTCTGGATCAAATGAGGGGTTTATCAGTATTCTTGGAGCTCCTTAGCTTTTTTAATATATATCTGAGTAGAAGAGATCAGGAGCCCCTTGGTAACGTTTGTGAAAAATGTTATCCAATAAACCCAAAACTGAATAGATTATGAACAAAATTAAAATGACAAAGTATTTTAAGCCTGTAAAATAATAGATCTAAGTCTTCCTAAACTTCATTCTATTCAAAACTTTGCTTGCTAATCTTTTCTGCTGTGTTAAAGTTCAGAAGCAAAACAAAACACAGCTACAAAGGGACTTAAATAAAAAATTAAGTTTTTAAAGCATTATGCCATCCACAGGACACTTTTGCAGAGGTGTGGGAGCTCTCAGCAACCATTGGAGGGGTTCGTTTGCTGAAGGACAAGCCGGCTGGCTCTGGAGCAGACATCTCAGGTCTGATAAGAAAAGAGTCCCCAGGACTAGCAACAAGCTTGCCAAGCCTTCTATTTAGAGGCTGAAACCAGCCTCAGTTCAGAAGTGAACATGTGGAACCCACATGTGTTTACAAGTTAGCTGGGGCCTAGGAGAGCCTCTGGCTATTTATCCATGTGTCTGTCAGTACTCTGCCTTCCTGTACGCTGGATGTCAGGGAGCAGTCCTTCCCTTGTGCTTCTGAGTGCTCAGATTTTTCTTTTGGTGTGTGTTTTTATAGGGAAAAAGTAAAAAGAAAAAAAACCAACCAAACCAACCGCCTCTCAACACTATCTTGCTGCAGTTAATGTATGTGCTATGGTTGTTGGTATCACTTCATTTTTATCACTCTTAGTGCTTTTGCTGTCACATAGAGGCACATAAGCAAGAATATTCCTGTTACATAGAGTTTCTTCTAAACTTTAGCTGTTATCATGCAAGGAGTCACAGATAGGCACAGTAGCCTCTGCTGATAAGAGGAAATCAAAGATGTTGATGTGGATAAGATGTTCTTTGTTTGGGATTGAAAATTCTTCCTTCCTGGCCCAGTAACATGCTGTGAAGACATGCCTTTTTCAGGCAATTTCACCTTTTAATAAATGTGGTGATAACTGTGCTCTGAGTGACTGAGCAATCCTCAGTTTTGTACAGGCAGATAGCCCGAGCCTGGGAGAGTTCTGTGTAGGAGAGGTGTCAATAGGGCGTAGGCAAGGGGTTGGGCTCAGGAATATGATTGTGATTGGATTGGATCATCAAACTAATATTCCTTACACATTCAGTGCACTAATTTGAAAGTGATGGTATCAGCTGCCAAAGCCTGTGCCTTCTGTGGCTCGGTGAGAGGCTGTGAACACCCTAAATGCCTGCATGGGGACTGATGCTGAATGAAGTACAGCCTGAAGGAGCAGGGAATGAGGCTTGTGACAGCTTTTGGATAATGGGATTCAGCACTGGTTTTAAAAAGTCCTTCAAAAGTACTGTATTTCTGGTGCCTCTAAAAGAACTAAGATTACATAGGTATTGTATTTGGCATTCAAGCCACGGGATTCTGATTCCTCACACTATGGAGTTAGACCAGACTTCTACGGAATTACTCCCGCTTGAGGCTTGTGTTATCTCTCTTCCAGATTCAATGATTCCTTCTCTTCTTTCCTCAAACTCCTCACAAAGTATCTTTGTTATTTAGACTATCACATTAAAGAATATCAAAGGTTCAAACTGGGAGAGGCAAGGCAAATAACTTGCTTCCCTTATACTACTTTATTCCTCTGAGGGACTGCTTGGAGTCCTGTATGTTGATAGAAGAAAGGGTGTATCTTTAAATTTCATGTCCCAGTTCTCTAATTGCCAAAAGTTAATATAATTAGGGAGTGTTGAAAATGACAGAACTGACAGAATCCGTGGTCTTTTTTTCTCACAAAACTGTGGTCTTAGGATTTTTTATGCAGGGTAGGAGAAGAGGAAAATAGACACTGGGATGGCTGTGTGACATTAATCTCCATTTCAAATAAGTAATGCCTTGAAGAAGGAAGAAAAATAAAACTGTAGTAAATCACACTGAGGTCTCATCATTCCTGTATATCCTTTTAATTTCTTTTTACTTCAATTTATAGTGGCTTTTTTCTTCTTTCAGCAACTGTTGTGGCACTTTTTCAACTCTAAATCCACAAGTAGAATCATTTATTTTAATAATGTCTTTGCTTTAGCTTCTAGTTGAACTCCATTTGCAATGTTCCCAAGCCTTGCTAACTACAGCAGCATTACAGCAATGATTTAATTATTTCCTTCTCAGTATTTATTTGAGACAAAAGTTCCCTGACAAATCTCAGATCCTCTACATTTGTTTTAGAAAAGGAGCATATGTCATGAGTACTAAGCAGTCAGGTACTCCTACTGAAGTAGTCCCTAACCACTACTCAATCATGTTAGCAAACTATGAACATTTCTGGCTAGACTTACTGCACTACCAGCAAAAAATATCTTTGATGCTCCTTCTGTGTAGACTTCCCAATCCCTGTTCTTCATAATGGAATAGAAACAGCCATCATATACTACAGATGTATTTGCAAAGGACTTCTACAAAGCTTTGTCCTATAGCACACAATAATCCTTATCTGAGGACAGATAAGGGATCTGGAATGTACAGAGACTTGTTTATGAGACTTTTTAATATGGAAAAATAATTGGTAAAATGTGCTTTACTGGAACACTTTAATAAAGCTTTTCAGGGAAAAGATTTTTGTTCCCAAAAGTAATAGGTCTCTTCTGGGTGACTGAGTTTCCTGACAGTGTCTTCTCCTGCAGATGGTATAAAGGTCATTCAAATTCAGAGGATATTCACCTCATACAACCTGACCATTGGGGGAGGGAGGAGATGTTTCAGAACACTGAAAAGGAAGACCTTTTCCTGCCAAACGTTGCTTTTTAGTAAGTCTGAAACTCTTATGTTTTTCAAGTTATTGGGGTGGAGAGTGGTGAACCAAAGCAGTCTCACATGAGCAAAAACCTCCCAACTTGTAGGGGTTGGCCACAGAAAAAACACTCTGAAATCACTGTATATTACTATTGTTTTGTACCAACTCACAGAATTTTTAAGGTATTTATCTTGAGGACACCTTGCTAACCATAGACATGACTGAGATGTATAAAAATGTGAGCACAAGAGCAGGAGAAATCATAGGGAAGGAAAGCAAATGCAGGCTTTTGGTCTCTGCACTTCCTGCCCTCATTAAGTACACCATTTTCCCCTACTTGAGGAGTGAAACACAAAACAAGAGAGGATTGCCTGTGAGGAAATGGACAAAGTTTCTCTTAACACAAAAGGTTCCACCATGATGATGGAGGAATAGGCTGATCAAACAGGTTAGATAGATACACAGACTTCCATAAGTTGTAAGACTGAAAATACAGGAGTAGCAGAGCTGCAGCTGTCTCTGCAGCACAAGAGATTGCCTCATCTCTGAAAACACTCTCGCCAAGCTTCCATAAGAAGCAGAAGTCCATATTAGGTGGTTAAACAATGAAAATATTCATAGCAGAAGATGAGACAATGAACCACAGCAATACTGATGTGTTTTGTGATGGAAGGACACTATCCTTCATACCCTTGAAGTGTATATTAATAGTTCTCAACATCTGTTACCCATCTTTGTCATGGTAGGATATAAAAGGACTGGATTTAGCTTCTTTTTGTACTGGCTAGACCTACATCTCAAGGGCCACTGTGAACTGTGCTTTTGCACTACTTTCACTGTAATTATTCTTGGGTATCTGTAATTAAAACCATCTGAGAAAGCTACAGAGTTGAGGCATCTCTGAAACACAGGGAGTTAAAATAGTGATTATGTAAGGTGAGTCACAGTGATGACTGAAATTTTGGCAAAAAAATATGTACCTTTAAATTTCAGCCTCTCTTCCCCTTTTTTGCTAGTAATTTTGCAATGAACATCTAATGAGTTAATAATAAAATAAATATCTTCCTATGGTCTCTTCTTGCTATTCATACAAATATGTCCCAGAACATTAGAGTAACTTTCCCATGTCAGCCTTCATGTAATTGTAGAGGGTGCTGACAGTGCTCAGACTTCAAGGTTTGTTAGGAACCAGCAGGATGCATGGGGCTGGATTTGGCACCTGAAGATACAGATAGATATTCATTAGAATCCCCATAAGTAACTGTGCTTGACTCCCAGTTTCTCATGAATTAATTATCTGATTATCAAAGAAAATCTCAGTAGTTGCTCACCCTTAAGGCATTCCTAAGGTTGCCATTGCAGACATAAGTCTTGATGTCAGAAGGCCTACAGTTGACATGTACTGTGGAAAAAAAAGAGGGTTTCTACTTGAGAAATGTAGTGTTCTGCTGCCAATTATATACCCGGTCTGAGTTGTTGACAGTTTCCTTTTCCCTTCACACTTAGGCAACATCTCTGGTCACAGAAAATGAAACAAAGGCCTCAGGAAAGAAACAGAGAAATTTATTTTAGGGAAGAAAAAAGTGAAGCTCTGAGCAACTCTGTGATGGTTGGTCTGTTGAGATTTACACAGGATCTCCTGGGTTGGATTTATGAGGGATTTTTCTGGGCCAGAATGAATTTCTGAAGAACATTGTCTACACAAAGTAAAACAAACAAAAGAAAGCAGGGATCATGACTATAAAACACTACATGTACTTTCTTCCTCTTCTGAAACTACTCTTCAGCCTGGTGATGGTGATCCTTTATCACACAAGAGAGCCATAGCAGTGCTAGTAGGAATAACTGGAGACAACACAGAGAAAAAGCAGGCAGAGATCTGAAACCACAAAAAAAAAAATTGGAGCTATAAAATATGGTAGAAAGAAAAACACTGGAAGGCAGAAGACTAAGACACATAATTAATTAATAATGCACCATGACATGAAAAGATCTTGGGTTCTAAAAAACAGTGGTAGGTCCATGAATTCTGTGTGCTTACTAAGCATATATAGGAGTGAGAAAGGACTTGCCTATAGGACATTTGTGTATGGATGTGGGGCGTTTCTTGGCGTAGGGAAGTTTCCTTCCTTCAAAATGTTTTGCTCCTTCAGTCTTGGATCTAATGAGAACCAAATGGTTCCTGGATGTAATTATTTCATGAGATCTGTTGAACAGACATTAGAACTTTCACCTGCTGTAATCTTAGCTCAAAGACGGTTTGCGAGGAGGAGGAGTGCGGCATCCTAGAGCCTTCTCGACTAAAATCTTTCAATTTATAGATAATAAATCACTTAAAGCTGAAAACCACATTTAAGTAACACCTCATTGAGCCTTTTTAAAAACATTTTCTCTAGGTCTACCACATGTATAAATAGAGTTGAATAAAAATGATTTGTCTTGTTGATAATGAGACTAAAAGCACCAGTAGCAGAGTAATAATATATGCTTTCAGAAAAAAATCCTGTTAATGTTCTTTAAAATACTTGCCATCATTTAGACAATGGAAAGCTGTGTCTTTTGTTTGTTATACTGGAGGAAGGAAATATTAAAGCAGAAAACCTTCTATTTTTTCTAAGGACAGATTTATTTGCTGATAGGGGAAAAGGAATGTGTGTTTGAAAGAGCATGGAGGAACGCTTTCAGGAAAGTGCTGCCATCATGGTGAAAGGTGCTGGTGTCCTGCTCACTGGGGAATACTGATTTAGATATCCCAAGAAGAAGGCCTTAATGTTACAATGGACCATAGAGGGCCATGACAGATGCCAGGGGAGAGAGTCCTCTCCTTTTATTTTCTTCCTTTTTTTTTTTTAATTTCATTTTTTAAATTTATTTTTTAATTCTAGGGACTGTTCTGCTCTTAATTTTTGTTCCAACAAAGCTTTCCAGATATTGTGTTCACAGCCAGACTCACCTTTCCAGAAAACGGTGGGACTAGGGATTTTTAAATTGCAAAACTGTAAGTGCCATAAAAAGGAGAGAGATGGTAAATCAGTTACAACTTTGAGAGAGACACAAAGGAAAAGGCTGCCTCTTCCAAGAATGACACAAATCATTTCGGTGGAAGTGTCTGCAACAGTAAAAGTTTCTTATCTATACCTGCTTCCCCTATAAAAACACTTATATTTTAAAAAAACCCTCTGAAAAATTAAAAGAAAAATTAGAGAAAAGAGACACAATCATATTATGAGAGAGAAAAGATGGGAAGACTGTTAAGAAGCATCTCTGAGGAAAACCTTTTCTCTACTATCTCACACTGCAGCTAATTTACTTCATAGTATTTTGGTTGCTTTCTTATATAGACATCCCAAAGTTTATTTGCATGAAAATTTCTCTGTATATCCTTAATTAGAACTCATGCCTCAGAGATGCCCTTATGTCTTGTGTATATATTGAGAAAAAAAGGCAAATTATGCTTTCAAATTATCTTGCACAGATTTCTGTCTTCACAATGAAGACACCATATTGCAAACCAAAAAAAGTACCACAAAACATCTTTCAGCAATGATATCTTGCTGCATTTGCCTCTGGGGTAAACTGGGATGTTGTGGTATCCTGACAGAGTTGGAGAGCCAGAGTATTGCTCAGGCATTTCTCAGATTGTACGTCTCCCACAGAACCTGCTTCAGAAATTTAAGAAAACAGTCATGGTTATTTTTCCATGTCAGGGCATAATGAGGTATGTCACTCAGCCAAGACTTTTAGGAAATGAGACTGAAAAGCAATGAGCCATACTTAGGACACCAGGCACACTGGCAATGCTCATTAGAAGTCAGACCTTTTCCTGGTAGATTCAAGGTACACAAGAGATCAAACCAACATCCTTGTCCAGCTGCCTTCCTTCTGACAGTTCTCAAGCTGCTTCATCGTGCACTAAATCTAACATTAATTGAGTGTAAGTCCATGCAAGAGTGCTAATTAAAACAATGTACCTATCACATACTCTCATGCCTTCCAGGCAGCAAGAACACAAGAGACAGCTGCTGTTTCACGTCAGTGTATGGGAGGATAAGAGGTAATTGACCCTGCAGTTGTTAGGTTAATTCACAAAGGGAAATCTCTTGCACAACTGGTGTTTCATCTGCTCTTGCATTAAAAACAACTGTGCCAAAAGCATTCTCTTTATATAAGCTATTAGTATACAGTCATGAAGACTAATTACTTAAACAAAGACTTCCACAGGCACAGGAAATAAGGAAGTCTTGTGCTCCATATATTTCTGCTGCATGCCTGACTGACTTCAGAGTCAAAGAAAGCACAGGCTCCAAACTTTTCCCCTGTCTGGGGCCTGCTTAAAAGCTCGTCCCATGTGGGAGATGCATGAACATGAACATCTCCTTTTTACCTCCATTAGGCATTACTTACAGTTTTTCTTGCTGTAGCTGGTCATCCATTTTCACAAAACAGGTAGAAGCTTAATTATATTTGGTACTTCTACTCCTTTGCTGAATTCCTTTAATAATGTAATGGTTTCACTGGGAGGAAAAAGGAAGTGCAAAATTAGGAATACACATGGACAGACACACTGTCAGCAAGCCTCATGTTGCCCTTGTGAAGTTAAAACAGCCACCTGCAGTGTCAGATTAGATAATTTTCTTTACATACATGAGACTGTTGACTTTGCTCCAGGGGTTCCAAAGAAATTATTTTTTTCTGTAATAAGGAAACCCACAAAATCCTGCAGGAACCCAAAAAAACTCAGTTGTATTCAATGTACAGGAGAAAACGTAGGCCTTTATATGCTGGTTGAGTGGCTTTTAATATCCATAATTCCTTGACAGAGGAAGATATGATGTTACATCCCTCAAAGGCTCCCTCTAAGAAGCATGAGATGATTCTCAATTAATGCATGTGTATCTGTTGAAGAGGGCCTAATCACACTGTTTGGATTCAAGCTTAAATCTGAACTCCCTAAAGGTGCTCATGCCTGAGGTTTTGGGTTGATTTTTTATAGAGATAAAATGACCACCTACATGTATTCATCTAGATCCCAGTCTAAAGTTTATGATTAAAAAGTGGTCTGAGTTTTCACTTGAGATTAAAGAAAAAAGTCTTGATCAAATCAAAGTTACATTTTTCAAATATATTTCAGTTTGCTTATGGGAAAAATTCAGAGGCGTTTCTGGAATGTAGACAGGATTGTTTAACAGAATTAATAGAAGAGTTGAGCCCAGCCCTTTGGATGAAAATCTCAATCAATACCTGCTAAAAAAAAAATAATGTTTTTCAGTTTTCTCTTAATTGAAAAAAACCCCAGAACCTCCTCATAATATTATAGGGCTACATGCCAAAGGAGCTTCTCATCTAACCCTGCCCACCAGCATCTCTTGCCTTTCTGCACCCTGAAGAAGGAAGAACAGATTTTCATGAAAACAATTTTTAAAACCTCAGACTTAGGTATGCAAATATGCACAGCTGATAAGTAGTGTATTTTGTGTGAACATTGGACACCTTCTAGAACACCTGTAATTAATTTGGTTTAGTAATGAAGTAATTGGCAAGGAACATAAATTAAAGTCCTGTTCAGGCATTTCCAAAAGGGATGCTCAAAAATACAAACTCATGCAATGATTACCAGCTTTAATCTGTTGCTCCCCCAAAGGTAGTTTATACCCCTGTGTTGGAGCATGAAGTGAAGAGAGTATCAGTTAAACCATCTGTGTATCAGTAATGCTCTCTGCAGCTGCTCCTTCTTCAGCTGCTCTGTCATGGTTTAGCATAGTTTGGGTTTTTAGTTAGGGCTTCATCAGGGTCAAATTTTGTGATCCACCTGTCACACCAGCAATAGAAACAGATTCTACCCCCACATGTTCCTATGGGCTGCTGAAGAGTGGAAAGACATCGCTGCCCGAGTAAGAAAGCTGATTGTGAAAGTCTGCCATGTAGATGCCCCTGTCCCCAAGAGTAGGGCTAATGAGGAACACTGAAACTATGAACAGGTAGAGCAGGCTGCAAAGATAGAAGTGTCACAGCTTGGATGGGAAACACGTATACAGAAATTGGAAGATAAGGTGGAGAAGAATCACCAGGAACTCAAGAAGGAGATTTAAAGAGGGCCTTCTCCAAATCTCATCAGTATCGATCAGAGATTGTGATATCAAACGCAGACGATCTCCAGAGAAAGAGAGAAGGTACATCCCACAAAGTGAGCTCTGGTATTTCCTGTATGACAGTGGGGAAAACATGAGGAGGTGGAAGAGACAACCCACTTCTGCTCTGGCAGCACGAGTGCATCAACTGAAGGAGTGCAAGACTCAGAAAGAAAGTTCTGCCCGGTTTAGGAACTGAATCCGCTACATGCTGCTGCAGCACTTTACTCCTAATCGGGCAGTTGCCTCTCCTGACTGAGTTAAGGGCTCAATATCTTCCATGTTAGTCCAGCTGGCAGTTCAGATAGGTAAGAAAAAGGATTAGGTATTTTTTAACTTCCATGACTCCCATAATTTAATTCGAGATTCATGGAATTAAATGATGTTGCCCCCCGCCCTTTTCTCTGAAGCATTGGGTCTCAGATTTACAAGAAATTTCAGCTTTTGTCTTCCTAAAATGATGTTTTACGTCTGATTTATTTAAAATTTTGGATTTATAGTGTAAAAGCAGTGTTGTTACAATCCACTACATGCTAGAATTTTATTGTCCTTGTTTCATGCTCTAAACATAAAGTCAAAATAAATAAGTAACTAAAAAAAAGTTATTATTTAGTGCTACTGGTTGTCTTGATACAGTTACATACTTACACAGAGGAAGAACAGAGTATCTTAGCCAGATATGGCTTAATTGCTGTTAGATTAAACTTATTTAATTTAGGCATCAGGAAGATCTTGAGCCTGAACCGTAGTGTTTTTATGACAGAGCTGAGATATTCTGCCTTCTTGAGTGCCACGTGATAGAAACACAAAGGAATAAAAAGATTTCTGTTAAACAAAGGGAGGAAAGGAATCAATCCAGTTTGGGCAGGTTTTCAGCTTCATTACTGCTAAATAGTAGGGTATTTCTTATATCTTGAACCTAGGTAATGTTGATGGCTGCATTAACGTGTGGATTACTTATTCCTGATTTTCAAACTAGCTGCAGCAAGTGTAAAACAACTTTAAGGCATCTGTAATCTACTCTAGCATATAGATACTGAAAGATTAGGAAAGCTAAAGCCACCTAGTTTCCACTATTTTGCAATTGCATTAATTGCTCCTTAGGTAGAGCAGAGAGAGGGGCTTGGATCTGCATTCTAAAGGAAAAGAAAACAGAGTGAAAGAGGAGATTCAGTCTTGGCATGACTCTATCAGCCCATAAAGTGATATGAAACAGGATAATATGTCAATATACCTTTGAAGTACAAGCAAAAAATACGCAATCCAAATATTTAGATATTCAGACTGTAAGGGGGAGGAGGAGGCAGGAAAGACATTCTGCTCATAAGAAGAGAAAGACTGTAGAGATCTATGCCTTTGAGAAACAGCTGTGTGGTCCGATTTCATCTCTTGTTCAAAATAGAAATGGAAGCTTTCCTAAGTACCTAGAGAAAAAGTCATCCAGGGAACTATGTTTTATGACATCCCAAAATGAGCTAGCATGTTATATGATACAGAAATGCTCAATGATTTCTCATGGAATTCTCTGCCCCTTTGAAGTAACTACATGAATTGCTCTTTACTCTGTGGACAGTTTTCCGGTTGCCCTTTATGGCTTAATATTAAAAAGTTTCATGGAAAATACAATATTTACAGCTGAGGGAAGCCCTTTTCGATGAAGTACTTCTCTGCTCTTCTTTTTTGAGAATATCTCTATGTGAAACAGAGTTAGTTACCCTCTCCTGTTGTTGGTATTGGGAGATGAATCTGTTAAACCATAAAACCTGCTGACAATCACTACTCAGTCTAAGCCACATGAATTTCTCATTCACATCTGCCTTATGCCTCAGAGCCTGTATCAAAGCAGTGAAACACATGTAAAACAAAAAGATTCCCTGGATGAGATATGTGAGCCAAAAGAAACTTATGGGAAAAACTGAACCTATGTTTGGAAAAAGTAAAAGACAAGTCAGCCTGTAGCTAGAGTTATTAAATCTGAACAAATCCTGGCATTGCCATAACTAGTTTAACCTTTTAACAAGGAAGAAAACCAACCAAAACAACAAAACAAACAAGCAAACTAGCAAAAATAGTCTGGCCAATTAAGAACATAGGTTTTTCTTCCCAGTTAATTCACAGAAAAGTAATTCAGGTGACTTAAAACTCTTCAATTGAGTGCCCAGTTTGCAACAATAGCAAAAAGAGAACGAAAATTTGGTGGAAAGGAGCAGATCTGTGGAATAACTCATCAAGCAGGGGTGGCAGTAGGTCTCACATGGACATGTACAGTCCCTAGAGAACCTCTCTGGGGTATGGTGGACAGAGGTTCAGAGCCCCTTTTCTCCCAATGCAATATATCTTACATCTTTTACATTTCAGATTTATGTCCAAGACACTTCTTTATAGGCCTTCTAATTGACTATTTGAGTAGTAAGTAGCCCAGAAAGAGGAAGCAGATTCTACTGTCTTTAACAGATACTTGGGATGGGGGTAGTTGTAGCTCTGATTAGATAGAGAGGTGTTTGTTTATAGCATCCTGGTTGAATAAATAGAAATCTACTCAAGGTGTTCTTTCTATATAAAGTGACTGGAAAAGAACATAAAGTAGTTCTGCAGTATTTTTCTTTCTGGTTGACTTGAACCAATTTTACAGTATTTATTCATGGTTTTACCACCAAACAGAAATATCAGCTACTTGTAATCCTTGGTCTTTGCTGATAGTTTAGCCATAATTGCTGATCTTAAGAGAAAAGGTTTTCTCTTTGTAAGGACATACCTGTATGCATGAAAGACTTTGCCTTTAGTTACTTATCTGTCAGCAGCCTACATAGATTGTATGACTGCCAAGGCTGTTGCGAAGAATGCTTAAATGTTTTTCCTTGGCTACGGGTATCAGAAGTGTACTTCAATTAGTTAAACTGAGAAATTCCTTTAAAAGAATTTTAAAACTTATTTGTTTATTTATTTATTTATTTTAGTAAAAGATGGTCCATGTTTTAAAAACCATTGTTTTGTACTGTGGACTTAGATTTTGAGAAATGTTTGGAATATGACATGATTTGTGAAATTCATAGTTCTTAAAAGCTCATTTGCCACAAGATGGCAAACTGTCTGCAGGTCCAAATTGAAAACAAGATTGTAGAGGTGTCAAGACAACTCAAAAAGTCTTTTATTTCCTGTGCTCAAATAGAAAACAGTATCATATCAATACCTGGTGTATTGGTACCATGAGTGGGGAGGAGGAAATTTTGTTCTTAAGAAGCAAGACAACATGCAGAGAGGGAAAGAGGGTTCATCATGCTGATGCTTTTAACTCACCATTTAACTCACAGCATTTAAACAAACCTTCCAGATCTTCCTGAGATAGTACTCAAAATTTCATCAGAAAAAAAATATGAGTCTATGGAAGCAGCTGCTATACTCATGAATAACAACATAGTTATAGGGCTTGGTTTAGTGGAACGAAGTTCTACACTGAGGTCAAAACTTTTTCTGCCTAATAGGACATTTTGAATGATTTTCCATGGGGACTGGACTTGCATGACATAAAAAAGCACAGAAAGAATATTTGTTAAAATCTCTTTTAAAAGAAATAAACAAAAGACAATTCCATAGCTAGATGATCCTAAATATGCATGTTGCAAAGATAAGTGTACAGTTAGAAGTTAATTTTATTTTTTTTATGTATGTATATTAAATAGAATAGGTAGAAGGTAGTTGGTACTATTAGAGTAGCAAGGAGAAAAAAAAAAAAAACCAAAGCAACAAAAAGCAAACTTTTTTGTCCTTAACAAAAGGCTTTTGCAATAACAATGATTGTGTCATAAGCATGGAGAAATCTGTAAGGAAGGAAGAATTATGGACATTTCTGACTTTTATTACTTCATTGTAGCTGCACTAAGTGGTAGTCTAGTGCTTGCTGAGTTTCTGATTGTAACCATTTAGATTAACTCATGCATCTTTAAATAGCAATGCAAATAAGCCACTGTTCTGAACCAAAGAACAAGTGCAGTTTGGAGAAAGGTTTTTGGTATTTTATAAAGGTATAACTAAAATTAGTGAAGTGACCTGTTGGGTGTTTAAATAGAACAAGCCAAAGAAAATGGAAAAAAAGAAATAAAAAAGGCAGCAAATTTACAGTGTATGGAAAGGAAGAATTTGTCTCTTTGAACCCAAGTTGTAGGTGAGGATCTTGCAGTACTTCTTAGGAGGTGCTGAAGGAAAAGACTGAGATGATTATTCCTTTCCCTCCTGAGAGTCTGCATTTAATTTTTTCCTATCAGGTCCAGTCACATTGTGTGCAAATGCTTTTTGGGCAATCCAGAGTGAACACTTAGGGACCAAACCCTGAGCTAGTAGGAATTGTGTTAGGCTGCCCTCTCAATATGGAGGTAAGTGACAGACCTGCTCTAATGGCTCAACAAATGATCCATGCAGAAGGAGTCTTTAAATAGTTGTTGACAGTTAGTGGATCTTTCCTTCTCATTTTTGAGGCATTCCAGTGGTAATGGAAAAAACAGGAGAAAGAAAAAAAATCTGCACATCTGTATCCATTCCACAGAGACTTTCTTTATCTGCCATGTCCAAAGCTCCATAAAATGTACAGAACCTCACTGACACTAAGGAGTTAATGTCTAGGATGAAATCCAGCTTTGGGTCTCCCAGACTTTCCCCCTGAAACGAGACTAAAAACTTAAAAATAATGAGCTCAGCAGTGGATTAGTGTCATCATGCTTCGATAAAGGTTCCCAGTCCTCCATGCAAAGGCAGGTTGGGTTTACTATATGAATGTACTTTTTTTTACCCTGTGACACATTTTCAGATTGCAATACCTAAAACTTTTCGCCTGTGCATCTGGAGTTTGGTGGCTAAAGAAAAAACTTGTGTCCTAGTAGCTGACAGATTCTGAGTTACTGCTCTGAACAGCTGTGTGACACATCTGCAAACAAGGACAGCTGAGTGCAGGAATCCTTCCCTGCTGATGAGTAGCTCAGTGTGCCAGCAGGCATGGATTGCTGTGACTGACTGTAATTACAATAAAGTTGATAAAGGCTGATAAAGAACAGAAACTCTGCTCAGAGAGATCAGTAAGTCATCAACACAGAGCATGGAGCACATGGCTGGAATGTGATTTCATCTATAAATATGAATTGCAGAAATCGAGTTGTCAGGTAACAAATAGCTATGTTAGAGGGAATGCAATGTCCTGGTCAACTGCAGATTGAAGTTTTCTACGTGCACGTGCATTGGACTTGCACAACCAATGGTGTGACCTGGCTCTAGACTTAGGAGGTTCAGCTTGTGATCCAGGTGTAGCAAGCACTGAGCAGCAGCTGTTGTCTGTGAGAGAGTATATAGTGCAATAAATTCTGCATAATGAGGAGATGGAAACAAAGAAGTGGGATTGCTATGTTAATAATGAGTTATTAATCAATTATTCAGAAGAAAAACACCAGCAGAAAAAGGTATAAGATCTGAGGAAAAGAGATAGATCCAGATGATGATCAGCAATACTGAGGATCAGTTTATTTCAAAGAACAGCAGAACTTAAACACTTCTGCACTTCCTTGGTGCCAATATGACAAGCAGACACTCCTCAGGTGACTGTACTGCGGTTTGTGAATATATTTTATGTTATATTCTGCCACATATCATCACCTATCCCAAGCCAAGCCATAGCTTTTCCACACAACATTGTTCTAGCTATGCCTGTATGCACTAGCTAGTAAATTATTGTGGTGTGTCTCCAAGTGCTGTGTCTGATTCTACCCTCAAGTCTCCACACTTGACAACAGAAGCCAAAATGAAAGTGATTCAAAAATTTGGGATCTCTAAAAGAGATCTGGAAGTTAAGACATACACAAAAAATGACTGTGATCTTGACTGAGTTGGACTGACAAATATTTTGAGACCTTGCTTCTTCTAAATCTTCAGGTTTGCTTTTCTTTAACTACTCTCTATTTGTTTCTTTTTGCTGCATATCTATATCTATATCATCTATCTATATCTATGTCTATAGATATAGGTATAAAGTTATGTCTTTTCAATTCTATTTCTCCCTGATTACTGTCAGAGAGATTTTCTTGGACAGGCTGTGAAGTTTGTCTTTTTGTGCAAATATGAATGAATGTTTAAATATACCACTGCTGAATGCATTGTTTTAATGAAATGTGTTTAATGAAGAGCTACTGCTCCCGGTCACACCACATTCATGAGTTTACTCTGGATTTACCCCATCAAGGTATGAAGGCTAATATGGATCAACATCCATGTGACTGACAGTGAGGTTCAAATTGCAGTTATAAAATGCTTGATGTTCCACCTTGTTCCAACTGGTTTTGTCATCTTCAAATGTTATTGTTACCAAAAAGCATTAAGCTGAGGCTTCAAAATTTTTACAAGTTATTCTTTCATTTCAGCTGACTTATGCCAAATAACTGTCCCAGAGCAAGCCCATGTTGAAAGAGGAGAATATGTGCTGGGAGGAAGATCTGCCTCGTGTTAGGTTCATTGTGGGCAGAGTCCCATCAATCAGACACAGCCCTTGAAAAGCCCTTCAAAACAGATAAGATAACTACCAGACACACCCAAGACCTGCACTTCCAGCACAGAATTTCTTTTCCTACAGAATATAATCTACATATCGGGTAAAAAAAAAAGTTCAGAGTTGCATGTTAAGATTCTAACATTGAGAGAAATGAGAAATGTGATTTTGATCTTGTGTTGATTTGTAAGCAAGAATTTCCTATGGAATGTTACTAAATTCAAGTGCAAAGGTCAAACAGCAGAATGAATTCATATTTTCTGTTTATAGCTGCAATTTAGCCAAGAAATACATCTATTAGACCATATACTGGATAATTTCTAGCATAAAGAATTCCATCTGAGCCCAGCTATTAGAATCTTTTTTTCCTATTTCTATTATTTGTTTTTCTGTGCAGTAATTTTCCCTGTATATCTATAACATGGATGTGCTATTAGTAGTGCTTCCATAATAATAATATCCTGTTCTCACAGACTGTTTTCCCTTGTTAAAGCTACACAGAGAAACTTAAGGAAGGTACCACTATTGATGTCCTTTTTGCATGGATGAAGACCTTTTCCTTTATGTAACTGGAAATATTTCTTCAGAAATACATCTTACACATATGAGCTCATTTTCCTCTCTGCTCTTCACAGTTGGTCTGCCCAGTCCATTGATCAAAAGAATGTAACATGTTCTATTACAGCAACTGCTCCAGCTGGAGGGAAAATAGTAAATAGTTCAGAGAGGCGTTTGTTTAGGTTGACAGTGAATAACCTGACTGAATAAATCTGATCTTTATGTAGAGGAGCTTGTTTTGGATTTAGCAGAATTTACATAACAAGAGTATAATTTACTGTAAATTCCTATACCCACAACTTCAGAAAGAATCAGAGCCTGGAATAAAGTATAAGTCAATGCACAAGTAGACAACTTCTAAAATATCTTCAGGCCTTTGGCTCCTGAATAATATTTAATGTGTGTGAAATATGGGTACCCAAGTCCCATTTTCAGAACTGGCTGAGATCACTTAGGTTATTTTGCTGGATAATATGTAGTAAAACTTGGAGTTATTTCCATACGCTCAAAGATTAAATTTGATCCTTCACCTCAAAACTACTTGAAAATTCTTTCTTGGGGATGAGTTTTAGGGAATAAGTGATTAATAAATCAAGATGCTAAGTACTACCAGCTCCTACAAAGGTTAGAAGTGCCTCAGTTCTGAACCTCCTAACCAAAAGTGTCAATTATTTCACTTCTAAGCTTCTGCTTTATTTCTGTGTTTTAAACAATAGTAGACTTTTATTACTTTTGGCGAGCAGTGAACATGTCTTTGATATAACACAGTCCATAATTTTGCACACAAAAGGGTTTTTGACACAAAAATTGTAATAGCTTTGGATCAGTCCTCAGGAAAACCAGAGGAGTATTAGGCTTTTATTTTTTGTTTTCTCTACCAATTATATATCCACATTCTTCCATGAAGAATGTCTTGACAGAATAGATAAGAAAGATTCATTCTCCCTACAGTGGTAGAAGATTATAAAATACCTTAGTAAGAGCACTTAAAACCACAAAAATATTTCCTTTGTTAACAGTTGATTCCTTTGTTTTCCCTTTCATTCATGAACTGATGATCTTCAAGAAACAGATATTTTTGAGGAATGTGGAAGAAAAATGAAATCCTTTTGAAAATTCTGCAGAGTCAGCTGCTAACAAAGTTCAAGCACTGAAGGGTAGCCCATTCTGAGCTGTGGCCCAAGATTCACTCTGTGGTCTGGAGCTCATGATCCAATTAGTGTTTAGGACCTTTTAAAATATTTTTTTCAGTTAAGGGACCAGATAAGATAATGTGATGATGCATGGGAAAAAAAGCTTTGGTTGAAAATCCATTGATTTAATATTTGGTTAACTGATATTTTGAAGCATGTCTTAATCTTTTTCTAATCTATTAGATTAAAAGAAATTTCTTTTATTACAATAGGGACTCTAGTAATTCCATTGTTCTGCAGTTAGTCTTATAAATAAAGATCAGAAATCTATTATGTTTATTATGATATAAACATAATAATTGATATTAACATATTTAATTGAGATAAATAGACAAGACACACTTGTCCTAAAAAATTTAAAATAGATTAAAAAAATATTTTTAATGCAATATTGAAGAATATGTGTTTTGATGTACAGACAAACCATGTGCAATTACCTCACATTTACTGAGGGCTAAGGGTGTGTTCATGACTGGGCACTGCACCCAAGTAATCTTTTAAGTGTCCATATCAGGGAGCACTGGTTGGTGACTTTGGGACATATCTGTCCTTTAGCATATTTGTGATTCCAAATGAAACCAAAAGACATTATTGTGTAGAGAGAAATGGTGAAGCCTGTACTATTTAATATAGTTCAGAAAATTCTGTTTCTATGCATTCCCCCAGACTAGATGAGTGAAATAAGGACATGCCTCAGCAGAAATGCTGGAGAGAATGTTTTGTGGAACGAATCTCATATTGATCCTTGCTGTAGAAAGAGGACTGTTGTTGCATCCTTCCCTTAAATAAAGCTGAGGGTGCCTAAAGAGCTGCTCACCAAAGAAGGGAGTGATCAGCTGAGGGAAGACAGGTGACAGATGGCTGAGAAATAGAAACATCGTGAAGAGCTGTATGTTCCACTTCCCCCAAGCAGTCTGAAGACGTGTTCTATTAGGTCTGTCACTTGTTCAGACATTTTTGGTAGCAGGACAGTGGTCAGATATTGTATCAGGTCAGAATTCCAGTGGGAATCAAAATGTGTACCCGTAGAGATCAGAGAGGTGTATCTGGGCAGAGGGAGAAAGGATGTGAACCTGAAATGGGGTCAGCATGAAACAGCTGTCAGAATGAACACATGTTCCAAAATTACTCCTCTTTCACTTACATATGTTTTAAACAGAAATAAATATATTTTAAAATATTTTGTCTCAATTGATTTAGGGAGGGAAGCGGGAGAAAAGGGCAGCCAATATTATATCCTTCAGATTCATATCAGATACATCAACTTAGGGATAAGCATAGTGACATACCTTAATTGGATTTATACCTGTTGAAGCATATGTCATGTGACTTCCCTGTTTGAAGGAATTAGACACTTGTTTTGAAGTCACACAGTCATTTACATCTTCTTTATGATTCGAGCCTGCAAATATTGTTGCCATGGGTGCTGGCCTAGATACTCCAGGAGTTTTTCAGTACAACTTCAAAAAAATCATTAAAGATAAGTGTTTCTTTTATTTATTATTTTTTCTAAAAGTGGAGTCTGTCTGTGGCAGGTACAGACCTGGTCACTCAGCTGTTTTCTCCAGCAACAGGAGCAGTGCTGTTCTGTTGATATGAGGTGTAAATTCCACAGAGGTGTGGCTCAGAACTAACATCTGGTTTCCAAAAGCTCAGGTCAGTAAAGGGAAACAAATTAAGTATGCTAAGCCTCTGTTTAAAGGATTTAATATATTAGTAAAACAACAACAAAAAAGAAGATGGAAAGAGAAGCAGCGAGCCGCCCAGCTCTGTGTAAACAGAGGTACTAGGCTTAGATGCTGAAAAGATATGCAGAGCCACAGAGGACTTTTCAAAATCTTCATCTATATTTCAAAGACAGAAGAAGGTGAGGGCCGTATCCAAATTCCACTGAGGTCATTGGAAAGTCTTGTGTTTACTTTGATGAGGTTGGATCTAGCCTTAAAAACCAAGCTGGTTTCCTCATATTACATGACAAATGTTGCTCAAGAGAAAGGAAAAGTACAGATAGACTGAGGTGTGTAGGTTATGCTTGGCCAGCTGGCATGGAATACGTGGCTGATGATCATCCTGTGCAGATGGTTGGTTTGGATGTCTGAAAGTTATTAGATTTCCACTAGCCTACAAAAATCAAAAGATATCTGAGGTACGGTTTGGGGCCAGTCAGACTGATGCTCCTGGATCACTGTGGTTCTTGTCCAAGGCGTTAGAGAATTTGTCCTTCAAAATACTCTGGAAAATAAAGGCCTTTTCCTCCAGAGAGCATCCAAAACAAGGGTGATCTTTCTAACCTGCTGCATTTTCCCCAGAGGTATTCTGACCTAAATTTCATCCTCTGGCTTAGCTAAAATGCTTAGTTAGACTTCTGGAAACCACTTATGCCTTCTCTGCCTACATTGATTATGCAAGTATCCCAAAAAGTTACGACTGAGTTCTGGAGGCTTTATATGCCAGCTGTTGCTGATGTTTGGCCCTCCCAAGTCTGTTATGACCTGCCTCTCCCTCTGCTGGAAAGCTGCTTCCCCTCTCATCCAGTTTCTGACCCAACTCCACCCGCTTCTGCACAACCTTTCCTTTTCCATGAGCAAAGCAATCCACTTAATGCTTGTTCTGTTGAACAATAGAGTCAATATGCCACAGCAATGAAAGATTGTTTAAAACAACCTTTTTAAAAACCCCACACTTTTTGAACTTATCTGCCCGGTATAAGAATAATAGTAAGTTACCTACTGGTTTCCTGTTGCTGAGCCAAGCATGAAAAAAGCTTGACATTCTTTCACAGTTGAAAGATGTAACAAAAAATACATAATTTCCACTTTATTTAGTGTTGCATTTTCCCTGGGTAATCTCCAGTTCATGGAAATAGGGTGTTTCTGTTTTCTAACATGAGCCATCTGATGATTAGAAGGACCATGACCATGGTTAGGACTAATTGACAGAAAAGCAGATAGTTTTGGAAAAGATATAAAATGGAAGAAGAGTCTCTGGTTAATAGGCAAGAGGAGTTCTAGCAGAGGAAATGGAGAAAATGTAATGAACAATGAATAGAGGAATAGTTGAAAAATATGTTTAAGAGCTGACAAGAAGGTGGGGTTGGGTGAACTGGTGGGATAAAAATCTTATGTTATCAGCCAAAAAGAAAACTTTGAAGTTACCTTCAAAAGATGTTTTCAATATTTCCTTTCTCTTATTATCAGCAAGTCTTGGTGGAAAAGAAACATGAACTTTTTAATTGGGAGAGAGTAAAATAGATAGCCTGATATCATTTGTACAAAGCGTGAGTGCAGTGTAATACTGTTACAGGCAACAGCAAGGCTAATGTCTTTAAGCCAGCTAAATCATGAAATGTTTATCTAACTTTCAAGACCCTCACAACTATCATAATTTCTTTTTGTGATTTCTCTCTTACCATTCCTTTTCCTTAGATGTCCTGTTGATGTCTCAGGGTTGACTTTAATGTCCTCCCAAAGGAAATAGCTGAAAGATCCAATATGGTTTCTTCTTTAGAAGCCAAGAATGTTTTAGCTCTTTCAACATTTTTGCGTGGAAATAGGAATAAATGACACATGGAGACTGCTTCATATCACTGTTAACAATTTGACATTACTTTCCTGAAATACTTTATTTATATAAGAATGAAGTTTTAAATAAAGATACATCTCTTATAAAGGGTATTTATATGTGATACTCACTATTTGCCAACAGCTGTAGATTGTGAACCATGGAAAATATTTAGATCATTCTACTACAGCCATAGGTATTATTTGGTTTCTCTAAGCTTGCTTTGCATCTGATTGGCAAATTTCCAATCTGTTTTTGAAAGCAGAAGCCTAGTAAAAAATGTAAAGAACACTGGCTTAACTACACTTCTTTCTGATGTTCTAGGGGCAGTTACACACACTGGTGTTAAGAAACAGTGGAGCAGATGCACAGGAGAATGTTTGTGACAAAACAGGTAAGAAGTTTGCTTTCCTGATCAATCCCTCAGCAGTCAGTAATACACCCAGGGGACAGGTTCACTACATGTGAATTTGATCAAGCTGCTGTTAAAGTTGGATTCTGGACAAACTGAACTGCCTGTTGAGTGAACCTCTCGACATCAAAGAGGAGCTTACACATTGCCCTGTTTTCTCAGCTCTACCCAATCTCTTTGTTCTGAGCCATGGCCTTATTTACATGTATTCAAAACCAAATGGAAAATAAAATTGCCAGCAACAAAACTGAAGTGTTTTTCCCGTTAAAATGTATAAAAATAGCAGTTTTATTTCTTTTCTGAAATCTTCTGCCCATTATATTACATCTTGAAGTGCTAATTTCTTTTTACTTTTTTTATTGTTGTTTTCTTTCCCTTTTATTTTACCAGCAGAATATTGGACTTCTTGGACTTGGATAAAGACCATTCCAAGACAGCCAAAATGCCTGTCATGGTGCCACAGTTTGCTAATAACTAGTTACTAATATTAACAGATCTTCTGATCAGAGCACAGCATGCTGCAAACTATCTTCAAGAAGCAGAGCAAATCACTGCAACCTGGGTTTCATACATGTAAAAGTAAATATTTGCAATGTCTGAGACAGTTGTTTTAGTCATGTTGCTCTCACTGTGGTGTGTGTAAAGCAGATTTCTTCTGAAAAGTCAGTGTTTTTACTGGCATTATAAAGATCCATCTTTCTAGGGCCCTAGTGTTAAGGTTCCTTATGCTGTAGTATATTTAGCATTTGCTAACTTTTTGTCAAATTTGGGGAGAACTTGTAGTCATGGTTTGGGAACTGTGGGAAGGCACGAGATGCTTTCCATAATTAACTGCTTCAGCCCTTCTCTTTGCTTGTGTGCTAGTTTGAAAACAAACCAGTGGGAGGCACCAAGTCAGAATAACAATTTAATGGAAATTAAAGAAAAGGGGAAAAAAAAAGTAAAAGAAAACACTGTCAAACTGACAGAGTCAAGGTACAACCTGACACCCTGTTAGGCAGGGTGGTGGTAGCAGTCTGGTAGAATGGTGGCTGCAGTCCTCTGAAGCAGTGATCCTGTAGTAAAACAGTCTGCTCTTCCTCAGGAAGTCCAATGGTGGCTGTGTAGCTCCTGTCCTCTGGAAATCCAGCGGGAAGCCAGTGTCTCTGGTGTTCAGCCTCAGATTATATCCACGATGGGATGCTTGGTTCCTCCCTCTGGGTGGAGCATCTCACAATGGGGTAATGAGTCATGAGGCCAAGTGTTGATTAGGCTCATTAACAGAAGATAGTCCGGAGGGAGTTATCTCTGAGTCATGCGGCAGGACAATGATGGGCAATTAACGGAAAGATAGTCTGGGGGGAGGAGGCAAGGAAACACTGCCCCTCCTGATTTCAACAGCTGATGGGGATGGTAATAGAATACACTGCAACCCAGGACAGCTTGCCATGTCCTGAATGTGCACAACAACCATGTTTAGGTTTCAGAGCCAGTCAAGGCAGCAGCAACCTGCTTTTGTCTCTTCAAATCCTTGAGGTTGTGCTAGGCTGGTTCTTGCCCTCTTATTATCTGTGAGTGAGAGGACTTCTGTCTGTGGATAGGAAAGCTGGCTTTTTATAATAGCATTGAAGTTAACTCTGAATGGAATTGCTTTATGTGGCTTTTGTGGTGATTTGTCAGGCTAAAGGCTCTTTTCTGATGGGAAATGTGCTTCATGGTCTGCTCTAAGATGTTGTGGTTATTTTAGTTATGCAGCACCACAGCCCACTATTATAACAAACTTCTAAGTTTCAACAGAGTTTGTGCTGCTGATGCCTAACAGCTTTGTATTGTCCATCCAGCTCACTGTTGTAGGCGATTGTATAAGAATTAGAAAAACGAATGTAAATATAAGGTAGAAACCTCTTCAAACATTGCTCTGGAATGACTTCTTGCACCTTGGGTACTTAAAATTTCATTTATAAATCCACCTGTGTGGCACCCCACTACACCCATCATCTTTTGTGTTTTGGGGGGAATCAAAACTTGGTGACCTGGGAGTGGAATGATCAGAAGCAAAATGAGGAGTCAGGCTCAGCTGTGAGAAAAGGAGCATATAAGACTTTGTCACTGAGTACACAGAAGGGACATGGGTGTGCTTTAATTCATTTCAGTTCCCCCCATCTCAGGGGAACAAGAAGCAAGAGAAATGTATGAGAAATACACAGGAAGATGCTTTTATTTTAAGCATTGATTCCTTGAGAATTCAGGTATGGATTTTGAAGGCATTCAACAGAATAATAAAAGATTATATTATTTTTGTACACTTATACATTTGATTTTGACATCTCACTGGGTGATTGGTCACACAAATATCTTTTGAAATTTAGTGAGTTCCTAATAGGTGAGTACAAGTTTGCATGGGACTAAAGCTTGAAAGAAATGTCAAATTTTGAAACTTTCTTTTCTATCTTTTGAGGGCATTTTTTTTTTTTTCCTGTTGTAACTACATACAACTGCACTAAAATGAATTAGCTAAAAGGAATGCAATAATGCACTTTAATAAGCTGAAATTCTCTCACTTATTAACAGGAAAATTATTTAAATTTCTGTGTACAGTTCTAGAGTAGTTATTAGATTTCAGAGTTAGGAGACCAATGGTTAATAAAACCTAGCTAAATTCATAAATCCTTCTACTTATATCATGATGATGATTAAACTGTATTTTATGTACATTTCCAGGACAACTTGGCATAGGGTGACTCTACCTCCCTGTTTGCATCTTCGAAATGGCTATGTCTGACTTACTGTGTACTTTAATGCTCTTAGGAAATCAACCAGCACATGATGAAGTAGTTACTGTCACAGCCTGAAAATTAAATAGAGACAGAAATCAAGGAAATAGCCTTGCTTAAGCTGAAGGCTTTTAATATAATTGAGCTTTCTGGTATTCACAAGATACTTTATTATCTTGCAATATATTGGGTTATTACTGGCAAGCCACACTGCTCAGTCCTTCATTTGGACGTGCTGAACATCAAATCCTTAATTGACTCAATCCAAAGACTGGATTTATAGCTGAGGTGAAAATGACTTCTTAAGTTTCCTAAGGCTAAACTCAGTGCAGCCAGATTTCGGTGCTTAGCAGCCAGTGCAGTGTGAGTAGCTCTGGGTTTCTTCACTACATAAAAGAGAGAAATGCCTGGAGGCTTAGTACAGATCTTCGGTGAGCTGTTTTAAGGCTCAGGTCTGGACAAAGATCTCAACAGGACCACACTCCTAAGACAGCTGCCTGAAAATATGTAAAAAGAAACTGATTCTTTTACACTATTACTTAAAAGTAAATCCTTCATAAGTTTTTCAGTGCAGTTTTAAATAGTTCAAGTCATTGTCCATCCATCACATTCCTTCAGATGACTTTTTAGAGTTGGATCAGGATTTTCCTAGATGTGGAAATAGTTGCTAGAAATAATTTTCTGTGTACATTCTCTTTTATATGGAGGTGTCAGTAACTGTGTGTCACCTTTCACTTCAAATAGTTTATTCCACTCATTTTATGAAAAAATGAGTATATAGGAATCACTGTTAGGTCTTAGGTAGAACAGCTTGAGGACAACTTCTACAGTTTCAGACTAGCTTTCCCTTTCAGCAGTTTTTACTGTTCATGCCTGTGTATGTGCATAAACACACACACACACACACACATTCATGTATAGACAGAATTCAGTGCAGAATGCCTAATTTCGCTATGTTTTCTCTACATTGTACAGCTGTAGCCTTTGAATTCAGTTTAGCAACTCTTTATGAGAGTACTGTAATTATACAAAACAGTGAAAACATTCATGAAACTGTTCTTAAGGAAAAATAACTGAATTTTTTGTAATGAAATGGAAAGCAAACTTAAACTTATAAAGTCCAGCCTGCTGAGATGTACCTGATGTTGTCTGAAGACCTTAGATTGAAATTATATATTTCTGTAGTTAATCAAAACTTTAGATGGGACTTCTGCTATATTTAGTAATACATAAGGTTTTTTTTTTATGTTTGCATGCTAGAATTTGGCTAAATAAGTGAAATTGCCGGATGATTAACTTAGGCTACAGGCCTACGTGGCAGAATAAACGGTGCTTAAATAGGTTCAGTTCAACAACAGGCTTAAAAGTTCTCAGAGCTATGTGTTGGCCTCTTAAAATGTTTGGGTATAAAGGCAAATTGCTTCCCACCTGGCCTTCGGCTGGGTTACGTCTTCATTTTTTAGTAAAGATGAGTTACCCTTAGTGGTGTTAAGGAAGCCCATGAAAAACACAAATTCGTTTTCGAGGTCAAGATTCAAATCAGCATTGGTAAAGTATGAAGTTGTGGTTGGTGGTGAAAAATTAAAGCATTTGATGTTTCTGTGTTGGACAATGAAATAGTAGATTTTGCCCAAAGAACGTGTACGCCCAAGATGGCAGGACTTGCTTGCTGTTTGTATTTTATTCATCAGCATTCTCATCATCAATACATGTGTTTTCAATTTAACAGTGCAAGTCTAAGGACATGATTCTACTTGTCTTATTTAAGGAAAACTTTACTCTTTCTACTTTACTGATCAATTTGGATAAAAATTGCAGGGTTTTGTAAATACATACAAACAAATATTTTTATGACAATGTTCTGCACTTAGAAATAGTTTACATGACAATGATTGAAATAAAATAGAAGTCCTTGGTTGTTTTATGTTGCTTATTTAAAGATTGTTTGAATTGGATCTTCCACATGTGGCAGACTCTGCCTTCATACATTCAGTGTGATTAAGTTACATTTAATAGAAAAGTGGCACTGCAGGACAATTTACTAACCTGCACGTGCTGCTCCAGAAGGCTGCATATCTGTCAAAAGTTCTATTCTATACCCATTTATCCTGTGGAAATAAATATCTCCAGTACCATGGGATACTCTGTTGTTGTTGGATACCTGTGTTTGGCAACTGAATGGAGACTTGCTCCAGATGCAGAACACACTAATTAATTCATCTTGTGTGTTTCATCCATGAAGATCAGAGGCACTCAGAATAAGAATATAGAGACGTTTTTCTTAAGCTTAAAACATGATTTAAGAAATCCAGCTTTGGCAAAAAAAAAAAAAAAAAGATTTTCCTGAGTTGATCTGTTTATACCTTCCTGCCCTCCTATGACAAAGTTTTTTAGAGAGGCCTTTCTTGGTCTACAAATAAATCAGCATAAAGACTTTCAGCAGATCCCTTTAGGGGAATAAATAGAAATTATGTGGCAGTTAAATTACCTGAATATGGCCCGAACAAAGGGAAACAGATTTGACCCTGGTTTGTTAGTATTTCCTATCCACAGTGAGTGTATGGAAGGCTGTTTCCTTCAAATGACCAAACTGCTGTCTGGATCCTAAACATTGCCTGTTACATTTTGGTACTTCAGTGTCCACAGCTAAAGTCTTTAGACTCCCTAAAGACTTTTGCTGAGCATGTGTTCCCAGTGCCTGAAGTATGAAGTTTTTTGCTTCTTATCAAGGTCCTGTTATGGCTCTCAAGAGAAGCAGTGGAACACACTTACCTTGTTCTCTGGCTGCAGTGAGGTTTCTTCTCAGAGCACACAGCCTCTTTTTCCTCTCCCCTTCCTGCATGATTGACCAGGGTAAAGAAGAGGAGCTCTACTTTTCCTCAGCAGCCTTGCATTGAAGCACACCCTGCTTGACTTCAAAGACCTTCACTGCCCCATATTTACCACATTCCGGAAAAGTGCTAGAATTTTCTGGGCTGGAAGCCCTCTTAATCCTTCCTTTGCCAGCTTTCATATTTTACATAAAATGATTAAATATGCATTGGAGCAGAGCCTGGAGTCAGAGTTTTGGTCTTGTTTCTGGGATCCTGGGCATGTTCTTCTCTGACTTTCTGTATTTTTCTCTCTTTCTTCTCCTTCATACAAAACTAGGCTGTGCAAAGTGGGTGATCTTTCACAGGAGAAGCTGGAAAACATCAGTACCAAAATACTTTATATCTTCCAACTAAGTTCCCATTAAACATGTGGACTTAAGTCCCTGCAAAGAAAGGACAGCTCTGAACAGACGTTGGGAGAATCAGTTGTTCTTATGTTAAAATAAACCACAAAAAGCTTTCTGATACAATGAAATCTCTATTACCAATGGGAGGTTACAACATCTAGATAATAAAAAGTCAGGATAATATAATTTTAAAGAATATATCAGGCATAAAGCCAGAGGGAGACAGCTGAAATGTGGGAAATCAAGTGCAGACATCTGCATGGTTTGGAAAGAGTTGTTGGAGTAAAGTTGGGCTTATTTATACTCATCTTAATGCTGGCAATGCCATTGGGTGACTCCTTCCAGAGCCAAGAAGCTTCTGCATTGTCCTTAATACGTTTTGGGAGAGCCTTCACATGTCCAGTTTGTGCCTTATAGGGTTTTTAAACTCAGACTCAGCACAAGTCCTTCACTTGTGTACTGAGTCTGGTCAGCAGTTTCTGGAGCAGAATAGGTATATTATGGAGAAGTTGCCCATGAAGTAATAAAGTTTATTTATGATGACCTAATCTGGCTTTCTGTTGAGACAGCCTCTGTCTCTGCATCCAGGACATGGTTAATCCAGCACCCACTGAAGCAGACTACAGAGAACTGCAAGTTGACTGCAGTCAAGCTGAGAAATAACACACAGGGTAAAGGGCTGCAGTGGTTCACTTGAGAGAAATGGTTGTGTATGAAAAGTGGTGGAGAGGATGGTGATGTTCACATTCTGTAGTCTGGGGTCATGTGAAATGCTGCATAAAATTCTAGCTGTAGCTTGTATCACTACTTGTTTAGGATGCAATCTGTCCTGTTCAAAAGACAGATTCCCTGAAACAGTGAACAGTGAGCAGACTTCACTTCATGAGAGAATGCAGTAAGACAAAGGAGCTGTTCTATCTACCTCTTAATTTTAGGAGTCAATGTGAAACAAAGAAAAGGAGTTCTGAATCCTGCCCTGCCATAAATCACAACTGTCTCTGTTGAGTTGTGCTGTCATGCTTTGCATACTAAGGTTTTGTTTGCTGCAACCAAATCAAGTCTTTTCTCTGATTATTCCTTCTTATACTGTTCATTTTTTTCCAGTGCAAGAAAAATAACTGTAGACATGAAGACAGTAATGTTGTTGTGTAGCAGCAATTTTTGCAGTAATGCATAAATTTGAAAACCCTAATTCCTGCTCAGTAATTTCCAGCTCAGGATGTGTGTGGTAGTATTCCCAGGCACAAAGTTCATCTGCGGTTTCCTTAATAAAAATACGAACTGCTGTTTATGAAGAGAAACTTGAAGGAACTCCTAGGTTGTGGGGGGCTGCAAGAACCCAATCCCCTTTAAAACGCAGGGGGAGTAGGTGCCTAAGTCCCTCAGGGTCTCTTGGTCTAAGAGGCACCCATATCCTATGGATTAATTCCCTCTCCACATCCTGGCAGTGCAGAACTCGCCTGAGTAGAGTGTGATGGTCATATATCCCTGCTTGAAAGAACGCTTACTGCAGCCAGATAAGGAATATTCCTTTGGCCCTGATTCAGATGGGATTGAAAAGTATGCTTTTTCTTGGAAGAAAACTGAATCCCTTAACTGTTTTCTCCTGCTGCCACAGCACAGCTACTGATTTACAGCAGCATGAGGTCTACTTTTCCATCTACATAATATTTGGAGAAAGCTTATGGCAACACAACGTGTAAATGAGTATAAGCAGAGTGTGTTTGCTTTTCCTTCCTGCTTGTCTGTACAAAGACGATCTTGCCAGTATCTGTTTTGTGTTGAATGCTACACACCAGGGGTTCTTTACACTGGTGTTTGCACTGCAGGTGACAGCTCCTATTTGCCTACTGGGAAAAAATCTTACAGTTTGTAACATCTGGGAACAAGAAAACACAGCAAATCCAATCTCCCCTGAAGTAAAGCGGGCACCTGAATTGGTACCATCAGTACACTGGATGTTTACAGGGGAAGCCAACTTTAAAACCTGGATAACTCTTCTGAAAAATGGTACTGGGGAGATGCTGTGAATGAATGTATTTGGGTAGCATAACCTTACCTCTTCCCTAGCTGGCACAGGATTTTTTTCCTGGGCTGCTCTCAAGATTTCTCTGCCTTCCCAGTAATGTGTCTGGGCTTCCCAGGCAAGGTGTGGGTCAGTATCTTGTCGAGTCAATTCTCTGATTTTGCATTTGCCCCAGTCTACTGCTCATTTCTGTAATTACATGTGTAGCCCCAGGTATCAGAGGTAAGGTATACAGCAACACCACCAACAGAAAAAAGTATTAATGATCTTCAATATTAATGACTACTCATTTATTCTGTTGTGGGGTTTCTTTCCTCTTTCTTTCTTGCTTTCTTTCTTGCTTTCTTTCTTGCTTTCTTTCTTTCTTGCTTTCTTGCTTTTCTCCCCAAAGCTCTGCTACCTTTCTGGTATTTACCCATTTATTTCCTTTCCATGCCAGTGGTCAGGGACTGACAACATGCTCTGCCGATCAGAGCAAACAGCTTTTGAATTTTTACGTTTCCAATTTGAAGCATTCCTAACTTTCACAGGGCAAGAATTATAAGGCTCCCTTTCAACTACTTGTAATTTATTACTGCTTTCATGAAAGGATTAAATGCATTAGCTACAAGCCCAGTCTTGCATTCAACATAGCCCCAAAACCTCTACCAGTTGTAATGTGCATTTTTGCAAATATACTTTTCATACAATGTATTACAGAATCATAGAGTATTCTGAGTGTGAAGGGACCCACAAGGATCATCAAGTCTGACTCTTAGCCCTGCACAGGACATACCCAAGAGTCGCACCCTGTGCCTGAGAGCATTGTCCGAACACTCCTTGAACTCTGTCAGGCTCAGTGCTGTGACCACTGCCCTGGGGAGCTGTTCCAGTGCCCAAACATCCTCTGGGTGAAGAAACTTTTCCTGATATCCAACCTAATCCTCCCCTGACACAACACAATGTAGTTTTATGGGTCTTTGGAAGAACACTTAGATATTTCACCAGAATTCAATTTAACCATACACTTATAGAATAAAACATGGCCATACACCAGAATGTTGTTATTCTTCACAGATACATTGAAATCTGGTGCAGCATATGTTGATCTCCAGTGAAAGCCCTTCTGAAACAAGCAAAAGTATGCAGTGATCTGGTGCTAACATTACAGATATTAAACCCTTTATCCCAACAAATCGTATCATTACATAAGCACATATCATTAACTAAGTATATTTCACTGATGTAGAAGATTATTATTACTATGGATAGATTGTATCTAGATAATTTCTTTCACTCTTATATGGTAAAAGTTCTCTACATGGAGTCTGTATTCCCTCAGTATCCACTCATCTGCACATAACCTTGCTAGATTAAAAGACAAAATAAAACAAAACAAACAAAAAAACCCCAAACCACAGCACACAAACAAATAAACCCATAAAATCATAATCACATTTCTCTGCTTTTTCTCAGTGTTCCAGTCTGCAGACAATTTTTTTTCCTCAGACAAGGCAAGTCTCTTTCAGCAGTTTGATTTTCACTCTCAGTCATATTTCTCATATTTCAACTTTCAGTTACATTTCTGACTTTTTTCTGAACTATTTCTAGTCGTTTAAACTTTCTTCTTAGAGCAGAGGCACTAAGAAGACACAATAACCCCAGAGCAGTAAACATGACAAATAGAGAAGTAATGCAAGCTTCCCACTCACTTTCCTTGGTTTTCATTACACTATTTTTTGATAGGCACGAATCAGATTGAGATCAAGATCAGCTGTATACCCACAGTGCCAACTCTCCAGTTTCATGGTCACTGCATCCCAGTAAGCATTCAAATATTTTAAATTCATTGCCTGCAGTTTTATTATTGGATATATACATTTTTATTGTTGGTAATAAAGACCCTGTTAATCAGTTTTCTTCATTTCTCTTCATTTTCATATGATTTACTTTGTGAAGGTATTTGGGAATTGGGTGTTTCCAAGATTGTTGATAAAAATATTGGATGGTAATTTAGTCTGAACCATAAAAAAAGTTACCAACTTGATAAACCCTCATTGAGGAGTGTATGTGGAGTTTTAACCACTAGCAAGGTTTTAATCCTCATAATATGTCATATGTTGATTTTATAATGTGCCCTTTTCATAGAATGTTGTGTGATAACAGTCAAATACCTTGTACAATGTATATTGCATCATTTTCCTTTATCAGTGGGAATGTGTAATCTCATTGAAAGATACTTTGACAAGAATTGTTTTTATAAACCCACATTGACTGACTTTAATGACATTACCCTACTTTGGATTTTGAGCAGTAAAGCCCTGTATCAACTATGCTATTATTTTGCCCTATGTCAATGTCAAGTTGTCAGGAATATAATTACCAGATTGTCCCACTTACCCATTTAAAATATTGGCACAACATTAATTTTTTCCAGTTCTCTGGAATACTCCAATATGCCAAGACTCATGCAATCAAAATACTGTTATTGTTGTTGTAAAAGCAAAACAAACACCATTACCCAGAGATTTCCTCATTCTGGTCTTATAAAAATCCAACTTTATTCTGACTGAGCTACTAAATTAACCCTCCCAAACTGCCTTCTGTCTGCAGGTATTCTCGGACTGGAAAGTGTAGTTTATAGTACTTTTACTGATTTATACAGTTACTAAGATTTTTTTAATGAAATATATAATTAATTCTGCCAATTCAAACCCAGAAAAAGTAGTCTAATATACAGGTTTGACCATAAAAATTAACACCACTTTTCTATGTTCAGAAAAATAATATAAGCCCAAATATTCCTAAAAATACTTTTAACATATCCTTTGGATCTAAGATGTATGTTAGATACAATCCTCACCACTCCTATCATTTTTTGATCCAGATCTAAAGCCATTGGAATGCACTATTCCCTTCTTGTCTGTGGAAAAACATGTTACCTTTCACAGGAAACCCTTGACTTACAGAGAGGTGATGCACACCCAGTTCTTGTCAAAAAGCACAAAGCTGGCACATGATTATCATGTATAACTGGGAAAGCCTCATTGGTTCCCTTGACTAATGAGATAAAAAAACAACAAAAAAAATTGGCTTTAGATCTTACGTGGTACCAAGCACAAGACTTCAGCAGGCTGCAGCTGTGGCATTCCTCCAAGTTCCTGTAGAAATCCTCTCTGTAGGCAGTCCCACCTGAGCTGGTTGCCAGTGGCAGGGAGAAGTATCTCACTCCAGTCAGCCCTTGTCATATCAATGGGATGAACTGCACCCTGGAACCCTTTGTGCTCTCTCCTCGGGTGAACAGCAGCTTCTTTGTGGTGCACAAGCAGCTTGCAGATGTCTAGAGTTGGTGTGGAGGATTCCAGTGTGGGTGCCCAATTCTAACACTGTCAGACACGTCTTGGGGGACCAGTGATCAGTACATGATGCTCATATATAAAACAGGAATGTTGGCATTGTCACCACCAATTTCATGTTTAGGAGCAATGGGCCTATTTAGAACTTGGAAGGAATGCATTAAAGTACCTGTCCATAGTAACTTCCTGATTCAGACTGCATTGAGGTTATCTCTGTGGCTTCAGCAACATTTTCTGAGAGGAAGGAGCCACACAAATGGTCTCAGAAACTCCAGTGCTTATATTTTCTGTATATTGTCATAGGTTAGCAAGCATAGTCCCGGAAGGGATGTCCTTGCTAAGGGGTGCTTACTGCTTCCTCTGGGAACTGATAGAATCTATCAGCTGGCCAGTTTGAATATGGACAATTCTCTAAGCCACTTAAAGTTGTGATCACCTCTGTTATCCACATTTAAGAATAGACAAACTCCCCCTCCAAGCTCTCTCTCGTTTCCGGCGCTGGGACAGGCGGCTGCGGGCTCCGTGTGGGGGCCAGCGGGCCCGGCCAGGCCCTGCTCGGGCCAGGCCGGGCCAGGCCACGGCCATCCTGGAGTCGATGGACCTGTTCCAGCCGTGGAACCCCCCCCCACTGCCTTGCCATGGGCAGCCGGAGCGGCTCGGCTCTCCCCCCTCTCCACTGCGATAAGAAACATTCAACATTCCAGCTGCAAAGCTGCAAGGCCGAGGTGAGATTAACCCTTTTATTGCTGTGAAGAGCTGAAAACCTGAAGGAAGAGAGAGAGGAGATGCTTAAAGCTGAAATTCTGTTGTGAAGCTATGATATATCAGAGTATCCTGTTGTAATTTCATGAAGATATGGGGGGTGGAGTGTTCAACTCGTAAGCAAAAGCACCTGCGCTGAGATAGGCAGATGCTGACGCAGCTGTAATTTCATGAGAAGTTTGGACAAGGAGAGATGAACCAGATGAGGACTTTTGCTCCAAACGGGAAAGGAGAAAACCTCAGTCCCTAGAGATGCTCCCAGAGATAGTCCTAACGACCTTTGCTCCCAGGGAAGGAGAAGGGCCTCTGTTTTTGTTTCTGAACGGCTCAACCTTAAAATTGTACCCAAAAAAACTTCAAAAGCGGACCCTCGAAAGCAGTGGCGGGAAAAGCTGCAAGTCGGGGGAAAGGACTCACATGCAGGCAGAGAGACTCCTCTTCCTAAATGGACTGAACAATATTTGGAAGTGGGCGGCTGTCTCATTGTGATAATGTTTTCATAGCATGAGCAAGAAGAGACTTCTCTTTCTAAATGGACTAAACAAGGTTATTATGGAAGTGGTAAACAGACTGAACATCTTAAGGGTTGTCTTTTCACATTGTCAGTGGGAGAAGGGAGGAAGGTGGGGGGAGGAGGAGAGTTCTGAAGGTGGTATAATTTTTTTTTCTTCTTTTAGGTCTGTTAATAAACTTCTTTATATTCTTTCAAGTTTGGTGCCTGTTTTGCATTTCTCCTAATTCTCATCTCACAGCAGATAAACAGTAATGAGTATTTTGGACCAAACCACTACACTATTTACTTAAGACTTATCCCCATTCCTCCTACTGAGGTTTGCATCACTCCCTGAGGGCTGTTCATCTTCAGTATAGAGCAAGATCCTCTGGATTTTGTGTTCATATTTAACAGAAGAGGAGTCAAAAATTAAAACAGTTATGCACCAACAGGTATCTTAATTCAGATTTGCCCCATATTCTTCAAAAGAGAAGAGAATAGCTCTGATGTACCCAATGACTTCTCAGAATAAATTTTTTATCATTTAGGGCTTTGTTGCTTTATTCAAAAGTTTTTTAAACATCTAATGAACTTGAGATGGCTTTATTTCCTTCAGTGATACTGTGAAAATTAAGGTTTGCAAATATTTTCAGCCTCCGTGTTTCTTATATGACATCAGTCTTACTTTAAAAAGAAACAGGACTGCAAATGATCTCAAGTGTAAAATTAAATCAATGATTAAACTTTTCAAGTGAGTCTTATTCATTCAAAAAATATTTGTACAGTCCCTATTCACAAGCTTGCTTTGTTTTGTTTTAAGCTATCTAAAAATCATGTTTGATTCCTGGTATGTTTATTAAATATAAGACATATTTCTAGCCTCACCTGCCTGCACAGGATTTTTCTTTCCATTCACTCCAGACCTTGCTGTGAAAAAAAGCTAATGACTCGTCTGTCTTCATTCATGTAAAGAATTTGTGTTAGTCAGCTCTGCAGAGGAAGGAAGTGTTTTCTTGTAATTGAGGACCGGATCCAAATCTAGCTAAAATGAAGAGTAGAGTTAGTTCAGGAATTTTTTTGTGGAATGTTTTCATCAGGAAATTCCAATTCATTAATTCTTTTCAAAGGACCACGCTGGTTTTGATAAAAACTTCATTAGGAAAATCTTCTCATATACAGTGCACAATTTTTGGTCAAAAACCAGAAACAGACATGCTTGGATCCAAGCTGCCAAGATGGCAGTGGCAAGAGCAAACACTCTTTTGCAAGAACCAGATTGAAATTCTTCCTTTGCAGCAGACAGGGCAGACATTTAAGCTTGAATTTCTCTCATCCTTCAGGAAGACACATGGGTCAGCAGCTCCTTGCTGCTCCTTACTTTCTTTCCAGTGTGAAGAGGATTACAGCCAACGTCTCTGGTGCTTTTTCCTTGCTCCAGAAGAGATGGTTCTTCCTTGGTATCTGGCTCACATTTTAGTTTCAGTACTCGTGGGCAAGTCCATGGTCTACCAGACCCAGGTCTAGAACCTCTGTAGATCTAGAGCTGCTGCTGTGACTTTGTGTATTTCTATTTGAAAATAATTTTAATTTCATCATTTTCAGCATATGAAATCGCATCAAAAGGAAAGAGCTTCCTTTAAAAGATTCCCTCTGGTGCATTATCCTTTGGTCTATCCATCAATAGCTCATAATTTTTACAGAGAGGTTTGAAGGATGAGATTTTAGAAAAACACCAAACAGAAGTTCACTGAGAGCAGCTCAGCAATGGAAAAGCAATAGTTCATAGGAAGGAAATGAGAGAGAAGCATCAAGTGTGGGAGGAAGAGGGCACAGAGAAGGAATATTTGTATCAGAACTCATGGGTGAAGGTATTAACAGGAGCACTTACACAGTACAGGAAACAAGTCTGAATATTGTGAAATGTGCCAGAACAGGCAGGGATTTTTCATTGCATAAAAGAGATTCTTTTTCCTTATCCCCATATGAGTTTTAATTTCTAAATAAATTAGATCACCAAACTAGTCAATTTCTAGTAAAGATTTCATGGTACCTTCCCTCTGTCCTTCTCTAGCTCCCTCGTACAAGATTATTGTCTTTACCTTGTAAATTTGCAAGCTTAGAAGGCACGTTTAAACATGCTCTCAACCACTTCACAAGTCTGCCTATCAAAGGCTCCATTTTGCAGCTGACATCTGCCAGAAACTTCAGGTGTCCCCTATGACTGATTTTATGGAAGTGCAGATGAGGGGGATTTGCTCACAAAGGCCGGACACAAACCTTGGCATAACTCAGTGCTTACTGGAAACCCTGGGGCTTTGTTCAGAAGTTAAGCCGTACCTCTTTCAAACAGGGCTGTTGACTTTTCCTTTTCTTACATACATATTTTCTGAAGTTCCTTCAAAGCAAGAGAGACAGGAATTTGTATTTCTTTTGTGTATTTGCTTCAAAGATCTCATTAACCTTATGAAGTTACCACCTTGAGTCTGCAACATACTGGTGAGATGCCTTGTAATTCTGCCTTACAATTAAGCTCTCAACAGATTCTCCCAGCCCCCAAGGGCTGTGCTCAGGGAAATCTTAACAATTAGGAGAGTGTAGCAGGTCTCTGTGTGACACTAAAGTGGAGTGAAGGAGCTTAACATAAAGCCAAGGTAAAGCAAAGTAGATGAGAGACTGGCAGATGAATGAAGGGTTGAACCACTGGTTTTGGGAACCCTTAGGGCTTTCTTTGTTTTGAATCTCTGCTGATCAACATTTATCTGGCTTCTGTCTCTTCTGCTGTCTGATAGGTGGCAGACAGTTTCAGATGAACCAAGCCCACAGTGTTTAGGTCAGGTTTAGATTCAATGTATTTATGCCAAATTGCATCAGTCCAGCACAGCAGCCCTACTGACCTTTCAGAAAACAAATCCAAAATGTAGATAAAGCATTGTCTTAAACTTGCCAATTCTTTTACATATAAGTTAAAATATGGTTTTCCTATTAATTTACTGAGCTTGAGTTCCCTTAAGATGAAGGGCTGGATGTTTTTGATTATTACAACATCCTTTCCTTCAGCCTCCAGATATGCAACTTGCTGTGCTCAGAGCCATTCAGAGCATTGGTCATCAGTCATATGCTTTTTACAATGTAACACTTCCCTTTTGGCCCATCCCTGGACCTCACTTCTCTAAAAATCTAACAGAAGCCACTTGTCTTCAATTTTAAGGTCTTCTAGAGGTTTCCAGATCTGTTTCTCTTTTATTACCTAAATGGTAACTCTGTGCATATTCAGTGTTGTTGCGTCACTGCTTGCTTTCAACAAGGACCTTAGTGGTTCTTCTCTATTTCCATGAACCTCAACTGATGGCCAAGCTTATTTCAAACACAGTACTTTATGACATTAGAACAACTTCTGGTTCAGCAGGTTGTCTGAGAACCAAATGTTCAAATCCCTTTCCTGCCACATGACTGAAGGTTCAGCTATTGTGACAGCTGACTTCCAGAGCAATTTGTTTGTCCTGCAGCACTTTCTTTATCTCAGAGTAGATGAGAAAAAAGGAAACTGGACTAGGCTGGTGACTGAGTGAACGGTTCAGGTGGCCTGCAACGGATCCTGTAAGCCTTAGGTCAGGGACTGTCACTTTATTTTCTGCCTGTAGAGCACTTATTACAGTGGAGATGTGTTTTGTGATGGCAATGGAATATTACAAATATAAAAACCATCATACTACAAAACCTTCCTTCCTACTACAAAATACTTCCTTTCCTAATATATTCTCTTTCCAAACCTTGTGCCAACATTCTCCAGAACTAATAGAAATACTAATTTGTATGTTTGCAGGTGTAATTGCCTATTAAAGGTGCACAAAGCTCTATATAAAGTTACTGGGCCATGTAAGTTCAACTATCCTCATTTTTACAAAAACCCTCCCTTTTAAGAACGACAGGCTTTCATGTTACCCAGTATTATCTGGTAAAAATATAGAAGTTCTTAGTGTGCTTTTCATTTACACTTCTACCATAGTAAATGGAGGGGGTTGCTCATCTCGAAACGGCAGTTGTTCACATTTCAGCATTGGTTGGATAAATATATCTAAACATGCCAATACTACTCTACTAATTTTTACCAATTAACTTGAACAAAATGTTGAGATGCAGTCTGGTGCAAGTGTCTTTTTGTAGTGTGACCAATACAAGTACTTCTGTAGTAGGAGCATCCCAAGAAACAGAGTTAAAGGCAGTTGGAGATGCTCCAGATTCTGTTACCTGAGCAAGTCTGAGCTTCCCCATTTTTATAATAATGATATCATTTGTTAACCCACATTTTCATTTTCACTATGACTAGAAATATGAATAAAACATTCACCAGTAACAAAAAAATACACGTGGGCTTAATACTTTTACATACTTTTCCTACTGTAAGGTACAATATATAAATGTCTGCAAAGAGCACAGAAAATTTGAAATAGTAGCTCTGACTAGACTGCTTCAACTAAAGAATCACGCCAAATCCAAGAGCAAAACATAAACTTAGAATATCCCACCAAGGAAGAACCATTATGGTAAGAGTAATCATAGGCCCTTGGAATATCATGTTGATCTGTAAAAAGCACATGAAGATGAAATAATGCAATTTCCACTGACTTATAATTAAAACCACTGATGCAGTCACCCTATCCAGACTTTGGGAAACATGAGAGGAGTTCTCTGGCTAAACCATGCCGTTTTAGTGCATTAATTTATTATCTTGCATATAGATTTTGCACATCAGCTAGTGTTGGATTAGCAGTGCTCTCTACACAGTTCCTATACCTGGCATAGGTAACAGGGAGCCATTCCAAAAGATAATATGTCAAGACCAATCTGCCACTTAAATTATCTGAAAAGGAAATGTACAGTCAGTAGCACTTGGCCTTTCTTACGCTAAATCCTTGACATAATCCCAAACACAATAAAACTGTCAGAATATTTTTTCTACTTGCTTCTAATAGGACATATATTAATTAAAACAAGCCATGTGTAATAGGATGCAGAACTTGCTCAAGTGTGCTCATGTATTGAATTTCAGAGATGAGAATTCATCCAGACTTCTGCTTTGCAGTCAAACACTGTCTAAGTCTTAGATTTTAATGGGGGTGTATAGACTGATGACTTCTCCCTGCACTTCAGAAAGGACTACCTATACACCAAAGTCAGGGTCAGGTCTTCATTCCACTTTAAATTTTTTCAAAATTCAGACCATCAATCATCCATTTCTCTCTGGCTGGAACTATGCCACTGAGCCTTCCCAGCTCTCCAGAAGTGCCTCCTCTGTGGACCATTTGGATAATGGTCATGAACTCTCAATTCCAGTAGAAAAGGTAACTTCTATCATGTAGCTGCCCCTCCCCAGATGAGTTCTTTAGATCATTGTAGGAATTAGAGAGGACTTTATAAAAAAATTATTGGTACTGGATGATATTTGGAATACATTTTCCATCTTCTGAAGAGAAGGGCAAGAAAGTGTTTGGCTCAAAAAACCTGAAATCTTCCCATCTCTTTTCTTTCCTTCCTCCTCTGAAAGAAGATGTTGCCTCAGTCATCCATGCTGTCATGAGTAATCACATTTCTAGTACAGATGTAGAGTTCTTCCCACTTGATTGCACAAGTCAGGAGGGTCGTAAATTCAAGTGTTGGTTTCCTGAAGATCCTTTGTCCAATATTTTTTGGCTTGGAGTGCAAAACTGTGAAATTCAAAAACCTAATTGTTTCCTTTTGTCCTGTTTTTCATGTCTCCATCAGTGAAACAGACCTAAATTTACAGTCACAGTTTCTCTTTTAATATAGACTGATTCACAGTGCTTAATATTTGTCATTGTTGGTCATGATCCTTTCAAGCTGTTTGCTATCTGAATTTCATTGAATAAAAAAAGGCATCTAATGGTAGAACTTTCTTTCTTCATCTATAAAGCAATGTACAATATCCTTAGTGCTGAATCTCTTGAATCAAATTATTTTTAGCTCCATAATTCAAGTAGCTCCATTTTTTCCTGTTGGTGAAATGCAGACCGTTAAATGGTTTTTTGAAGATGAACCACAGTGTTTCGTCATACAATTAACTCAATGGTCAAGCAGATAATTATCTTAACTTTAGTGAAGTTTATTCATTACCAGAGGTGTTTCAAGCAACTAGATTCTATTCTATCCTAGAAGAAAAACCTCACAAGAGCTAATGACGTCAGTATAGTGAAGAAGCATCTAGATATTTCTTTTTCCCCCTAATAAATGTATCTGCAGGCTTAAGCAGTCTAAACTCATATGGACTATTGCCACAGTAGACAAAAAAAGACCTAAACTCAAATCCATTCTCCCAGTCTAAACTAGTTACTCTTTTTTGTGTTTGTATTTCCAAATACATTTTAAACTAAAAACAAAACTATTCTAGCTGAGATTAAAGCTACAGTGGAACCATTTCATATTTCAACATTTCTTCTTGCCCTCATTACACAGGGTAGAGGAAAACCTATATATTTTGTTTTTTTCCCTTGATTCTTCACAAAGCATCACTGAACATAACTGAGGTTTAGGATGGCTTTATTTTTGATGTTTCTTGTTTCTGAGCTTCAGCTTTTGTGTCTTTCCGGAGCTTGAGCTTGTATAAAAAAGGCAACACTGGAGGTATACAAAGTGAAACATACTATGCTCTCTAATCCATTGGTTTTCCCTGCTGTACCATGGCATCCTCCCTGTTTCTCTTCCTCTTTGGTGTTACAGTAAGGGTAGATCCAAAAAGAGTTTAGATTTGCTCTTGGAATGGAATCCAGATTGCTGTGCTAGGTGCCAAGGTTTTCTTTGCAACAGTAAGAAAAAAGAAAAAGATTATGCTAAGCTTCAGAAAAGTAACCCAGCCAGTCCCCTGAGCAAACCTAGTTGATTGGGAGATCTAGGCAACAGGAAACATATTAGAAATACAAGCAATATGTTTTCTGAAATATTACCTCTCTCTGGAGCTTAAGTGCATTACTCCCAACTTTTGTGGTTGCATATTTAGTAGTAAGCAAAATAAGCCACAAACCATTCAGTGATCCTAGGATTAGCTGGCATATGACATTTCAGCTAAACCCTCTTCCCCACCACAAAAGAGTAGCCACAACAATACGATCTATTTGCCTGTGCTGACTCCTGAGTCAGATCTGGGCATTGCTTTCAAGAGTGTTTCTTGGCCTGGGTCAAGACTTCTGCTGCTCCTGCCAGGGATTTGGCTGTGTAAATTATTGTGTGACAGCTCATGGGCACGTGCCTTGGCTTTGTCACATTCACTAATGTAGATATAAGTTGTAAGGTATCTTCATCACTTCAAAATAAAGGAAGCACAAACCTTGTGTCTTCTCTCTCAAATAATGTCTCTAATTGTTGTTCTACTTTTTAAGCTGTGCTACTTTTTAAGAGGAGTGAGACCTCAGTTTGTCTCATATCCTCATTTTGAATTCCAGATCTCTGAAATGTGATTATTAAAAACTTTGTGCTCTGTACACACATGATAAGACATGTCAGATCACATTCTCTACTTTTCTGTGATAAGACCTTTGAAAATACCAGCTCCTATCAACCTGATTTTTCACAGGCTGAGCTGCAGCATTCTCATCTTCAAAGCCTAAAGTAACTGATCATCTCTCTTCCCTTCTATCTGAACTTTGTCTGAGACAGATCCAAATAAATATCTCAGATGTTTAGCTTTTTTGCTGTTCTAGGAAATTTCGATCACAGAAATTATTTGCTCTCTGTTGTCCTTCAACTGTATGATTGCTTTTACACTGAAGTTCAAAGAGGGAGGTTAAACAAACATTAATTACTGCTGTTATTACCATCCCCAGGGTAGCAATATAGAATATTTAGCATTTTAATGTAACATTTGATTTAATTAGGGAAAAGGTGAGCAACTGCAGGATGATAACTGTGAATAGAGTAATCCCACATGAGGCTGGAAAAGGCCAAAGATCACCTACAACTTTGCTGCTTTGTTCTTTGTTGATAATCCTAGATTTAGAGATTGGGATGTTTCGTTACAAGTATGCAAATTAAAGGGGATGAAGATTCTTTCAGTATATTAAATTCAGTATATTAAATTCTAGATACAACCGTTATCTAATTCTGCATAAGTTGCAGAAACATGATCATCAAGGAGTTCACTTGAGCAGAGATTCACAACAGCAATTAAACAGCAATGCAGGACTCTTGGCAAACTGATTCTTATATCAGCATTCACAGTTGTGACAACCCATTTTCCCTATAAACATATGGAGGAAATTTCACCAGTGACTGCATAACATCAAATATCTGGGCAAGGAGATAAAATAATCAAAGTTACATAAAATCTGAATAGTATGGAGAGGGCAACGATGACTTGGTTATTTGCTGTTTTCCAGCACAAAAATGAAGGCACATCATATGAATTTAGAGATTTAATAGAAACAAAAGGGGATGGTTTTCTGGCAGTGGGTAGTAGTTCTGCAAAATTCCTTGCCAAAGGATGTTGTGTACACAAGAAGTTTATGTGGATTCAATAAAAAATTAGTCATATACTTAGAAGAGACATCTGTTGGGGGTTACCAAACAGAAAAACCACACTAGGCTTAGGAATTCTTATACTGAAAAGAGCTGGAAGATTTAAAAAGATGATGAGGGGAGGATCCTGTATTTTTGGCTGCCTGCTTCCTCTTCCCTGGCATCTGCTTACATACTCTGGGCATTGGGTTTGGCTGTTTAGAAGTGCACCAGCCCACTGGTGATGAAACATAAAAGACCTTTTCAAATGTTCTTCTTCAGGTGGCTTCAGAGAAATTCAGGGGAGGGAGAAGCCCTCTCTGCAGGTGCTGAACATGGCACGCTGCAACTGGGAGGCCTTGGGACTATGCAGAGCCCTTGATCCCTGCTGCACAAGATTGCACAGAGGGTTAGTCTGGGTGCTGTAGTTAGTAGATGGCCTGGGACCGCTGCAGTTTCGAGCAATTGGTGGATGGCTGCTTTCATGAGATCCTATCTTACTCTCTGTAGGTGTAGGGGCTCTGAGAGCCATTCTGGTCATGGCATAGGGGTGGTTGTCTTCTTTTCATGAGGTAGGGTACAGGGGAAGTATGTACAGGGAGAGATCTAGGGAAAATGATCTGCCACCAGCATACTCCATCCACCAAGCAGCAGGGCATGGGATCCATTCTCCTGATTAAACACTCATTGCACTATTCAATTTAATTCATTTTCAAGCCACTTTTATTTTTCCCTTCCTTGAAACCAACCAGAATAAAGACCAAGGCTTACTCAGCAGGCAAACAAAGTCTGTACAAATGGTGTACACAATACTCCACTGTTTATGGTAGTGAAGGTGTTGCTATAACCTCCAGCACAGCCTGTAGTGAGCATTTCAAGAACACGTCAGAGGAGAGATGGCTCCTGCACACTCAGGCCAGCCAATAACTGTTCATATTAAGAGAACAATGTCTTAGTCATCTGTCTTAAACTTGTTGCTGATGTAGGAAATACAGGCAAGGGTCAGTTTCCAATATATGGACTATGCCAAGCCTAGATCCGCAGTTCTAGTTGATGAAAGCAGGGAGGGGATTCAGTTCTGTAAGGGTTGGACATGACTTAACCCTAAAACCTTGCTTTACATCCTGCTCTTGGCCCCTCAGACTCCTGAACCGCACTGCTGGAAATGGGAGAATCAGAGATGGACCTCCCATTTGAACTAGTGCAGCTGTACATGTGTTTTTTGATAGAATTTGGCATCGATACTGAAATTTAGTCTCCCTATTCCCAGTTCTTTCTCCACGGCTAGAGACATTTTGCATTTTCCCTCCTTCTCTTTGATTCTAAACTGAATGGCTCAGATGAGGAAGGCAAAACAATGCCTGCTTCATGCTCCCAGACTAGTATTTGCATGCAAGGGTCAAGTTGCTCAGTGGAGTCAGGGGTAAAACACTTTCAGGCAGAAGTTTCAATGCCTGGAAATTTTAATCCATTACATTTAGTTGCTGAATGTCTTCTGGCATCTTCAGAAGAAGGTGGTAACTGCACAGGAGTTTTAAGAAAATGCTGATTTTAGCCCCATGGTTTCCATTGTGGCAGATGAGAGCAGTCAGGGCTGTGCTTGACCTTCAGGATGACCTGTTCCTCTGTACTGCAGGAAATCCCTTGACAAGCTGCACCAGCAAGAGGCTGGGAATGACAACGGCAGCCAAAAGGGAGGAGAGCTATAGAAAGGTGAGGCAGGGAGCACACTGCAACAGCCTGAAGGGTCACTGAACATGAAGTGTGCTTTATGTCACTGTGTCAAAATTATCTCCCCATGGGATGACTGTCTCCTGACATACAGATATTATTGCTATGGAGGGGACAGCCTACTCTAAATCCTCAAGCGGGGGAGATTAAAAGAGAATAGATCATATTGTGAGACTGAGGTTAATATAGAATAGATCATATTGTAAGACTTCCTGTCCCAAGGGTAGCTTAGCATGTGTCTGGAGGATAAAAACTTTTAAAATAATTTATTTTCAAAGGTTTCCCCTCATCTATCCAGCAGTTTGTAGATAAGTATTTGCCTTGAGCTACAGCTTCCCTGATTTTCCTGTGAATTGCATTTATATGTACTTTTCTAATGTAGCAATTTTTGGAAGGATGAAGGCCCACCCTTGTCAGACCCTCACGCTGGCAGGACAGAACTCTTATTTAATTTGCAGTCTTTGGAACTGACTCAAGAAGGAATAAGTACACAAAAAAGCAGCCTCAACTCTAATATTATAGCAGCTCTGATATGTACATACTACTCCTCTTGTCTTGGAAATCCATAGGAATTTTCTAGTCTTTTATAAGAGCAGCATAATTCAGAATATGATGGATGTATCTCAGTGTAGATATTTAGACTGCTGGGCTCATGTTTTTCTATATTTTGTAGTTTAGTTATGTGTCAATAATCCTGAAACATAATGCAACAAATCTCTGTTGTTTATGCTAACATTGTTACCTAGAACACAGTGAAACTGAAATTCACTGGGATGAGCAGGGTTCATTTATATCGGTATAGGTCTAGCATAGGCTGTATTTTGCAAGTAATTGTGTTACACACATTGAGATTTTATTTTTATTTTAGTCATCAGTTCTTCTTACATTATATATAGTTGTTTAATTAGGTCAGCAGCATAGATAGTGGATGACAATTTAAGAATAGTTTCTTGATAAGCAGTTGGAACAAAAATCTGCAAAATCTGCTAGGATTATAACATTTAAATCTCTTGTGATGGCTTAGAGTTCAACCAGAGTAAAACTCATAAAATAGACTATAACTGAAATCATTCTTACTGATGGATAAAGTTTTGAAGGCAACACTTATACTTGATAAACTACAGGAATCTTAAGGTCATTATTTCCTTTATAGGATTGCATGTGATGTATGTAATAGGTTAAATGTTGCTTGTACCTGTTTAAAAGCTATGAGGACATTTATAGTGCCAAAAAAACCTTTTATTTTTTGTAAGTTATAAACACAACCAAATGGAAGCAAAATAATTGCAGACTATGGCAAAAAAAAAAAAAATCTAAAGAAATAAGATTAAGCAATTAGAGATCTATTATGCTATTATGCCCTAGACAAACAGGGAGAGGAAAAGCACTTCTAGAGGTCATATAAGTCCACGTTCTCCACTGGTAGCAAAAAGTACTCAACATTTAGAGAAGTCTGTGGAGCTCTAGATGATAGTCCAGCAAATAATTTTCATTTGTGTATCTGCAAAAGCCATCAGCAGCAGAGCAACATCAGGCAGTCAGGAGCAGATTTACAGCCCTGGCTGCACTTGCTAAGGAGCAGGGCTGCTCGTGCATCCTGGTGTGGCTGCACAGAGCTGCAGCCTTCTGCTCCCCCAAGTCACAGCAGGGTTTGTCTCTGTGCAGGCACTGTGAAAATGAAGAGAAAAGGCATTGCCTGATTTATTAAACTCAGAGCTCGTAGTCAAGATGGACTTGTTATGACAGTTACATGTGACTTAAGACCTTAGGTTAATCTACCCAGTCTGTGAATTTTGTATCAATGTGGACTGTGGTTTAAAATCACAGATAATTTTTGGCTGGTTTAGGTCCTTAGAAAAAAGTCTTGTTGTGCCCCTGTTTTTCATAGTGTGTTTCAGAATATCTATCTACTAGGAGGCAGTATCCTCAGTAATCTCAAGTGGTTTGTCCCCAATTAATTCATTTTCTCTAAGCTAACTTCACACCATTTGAGAAGTTTGTCCACTGATTTTGCTCAAGAAGGACATAAACCAGACATGAACTAACAGTTTGAGGGAGTCCTTTAGACTGACATTTAAAAAATGCACAATCAGAGAAAGAAAAACTCATTCTAATTACTGCCTTCTTTCTTCTTCAGGCTTTTGAGCATCCCTGTGATGTTTAAATATACGTTGATTTTATTAATTTGTGAGTAAAGACAGTCTCTTCCCAGACTTTTCATTAATGTTGATCCTTACAGTGTTCCCACATCAACAGCTCTTTATCAGAGTTTTATAGTACCCATGTCCCACTTTCTGTTCAGTATTTATTCTTTGAGATTATCTTTTTGCTCAGAGTGGCTCTATTCCTGGTTTATGACTTGTTTACAAGGATCTCCTTAGTTACACACATGTTGATGTAAGCTTTTGGATGAACTTTTCAGGCAATCCTCTTGGGGCTAGAATTCACCCCACCTTTTTGCTGAATGGTGTCCTCCTTTGCAATTGCTGCCAACTCCTCACATGTTTTAAACTTGTCATGGGTTATGTTACAGCAGCTAAGAAGTCAGTCCCAGAAATGATTCCTACACCATTACTTGTGATGTAACCTACTGCTCTTGTATAAAAATGGAAATCATATCTCTGCTGTTGAAAGAAGCAGTAAAGTTAGAACAGCACACACCACTAAATTATTAAAAGTAGCCTAATCATGGCTTTAGATCAGGTAAGGATTGTGTGTTGCACTGTTTTGTGATAAAATGGAAGAGGGAATCAGAAATCACTTTTATAAGCTGCAGACAGTTTTCACTGCAGATAAGGAAGGAAATTATTTTGCTTTGGCTGCACCCACTAAAAAAATGTTTTATTGAATTGCAATTTGTCCCTACATTTTTGTTGGGAAGACATGAAAACCAGAATGACAACATCTTGTTGCTGAGACACTGAAGCACTCAGAGCTCTATAGTGGATTTCTGAGAACACAGCAACCTGCAGAGAAATGCACAGACTTGCCTTGAATTCAGAATTACTTTGAATGTACTTTGGGTGCTTGGGTGTTCAACCACTGAAAGGCCCTGAGGTAACCTTCCTGATTTCCAAATGCCTCTCCAGGAGTTCAAAATCCTATGCCATGTCCACTCTGTGAAGTCTCAGACAACTGAAGCAGAACCTCTGGTCTTCACAGAGTGGTATAAAACACCTATGATCTAGGGTCAGGAGTAAATAAAACATTAGACCTGGAATACTGTAAATTTGGACCCTCAATAGCACTCTGACTCAAGAACAGACAATACTAAAGTGACCTGTCATTATCTCCCATGCTTTCTCTTAGCTGTACAGATGGAAACCAGAGGATACTGAAGTTAAATGCTGAAAGCTCTACTGCCAAAGCTTTTAGACTCAGAGTTTGACAGATCTTTTGTTTTTAAAACCTGTTTGCAAAATCCAAGGGTTTTTTAAAAGGTTTATTTTCCCCTCAAGGAGTCTAAGCAATTGGTGCCAACAGGCCAGCTGTCAAGTCCCAGTATTATATATCTGTGTAGAATGAAGTTGAATTAATGGAAAAATTCATAAGAAAGCATTTCAGTGTTGAGATTTCCAAATAGTTTGTGTTAATAATAAGGGGGTTGAGAAAAATAATTTGAAATTGTTCATATCTGGTTCTGGTTTTTCAAATCTGGCTTAAGTGGACCAATTCAAAGACATGCCACACGGCTATGGCTTTGTGAAAAAGGAGACTATTAACTGTTATGGACTCCAGAATAGGTAATAAATTGACTGTATGCCATTGCCAATTTTTAATAATAAAAAAAATAACAATAAAACTCTTTTAAAATCAAGATGAATATATAGTATCCATTAATATGGATCTCATTAACCCCATATAAAAAGGGCAAATGGGATTTTGAATGCTAGTGATTCACTGGACAGTAGGGAATTTGAACGAGATGGATTATAAAGACAAACTATCTAGAACATCTGCTAATTTACCAGTCTTGAAATAAACTTATGACAACAGCAGCATGTGCAGTCAAATCTGCCAAGTATCAGTTATTTATTAAGTGTTGTTGAAGATTTTGTATAATTGCTTTACAATAAATAGTTATTTTCCAAAACTATATCTGATTGAAAGATCAGACAATTTCCCCTAATACTCCAGTCCTTCACTCGCTGGTATCTTAAACTTGGGTTGGTGGTAATTGGATGATCAGCTGTGCAGTTACAATCCTTTGTTGATTGCTCTAAAGTAAAACTGTATTTTCCCCCAGTCTACCCTATAACCTCCTCCTCTGTGAGCCAGAACATTAAGGTTTTGCTCAGTGTATTGTCTTCAGCAACTTCCAAAGGACTGACTCTCACCTGCCCCTTTCATCTAAACATAAACAAGCCCCAGCCTTTTTGTTTGAGAGTTGTTGAACGCTCGAACAAAATGTTCAGAGAAGCCATGGAGTCTCCATCCTTGGAGATATTCACACCCATCCTGGACAGAGGCCTGAGCAACCTGCTTTGAGCAGGCGGGTGGGCAAGAGGCTCTCCAGAATTCCAATCCAATCTCAACCAGTTCTGTGACTCTTTTATTTTCACTAGCAACAGATACGTGTTATCCTTTAAAGGCTGAAAGGAAAAAACATTCTTCTCTTTGCTTCCAATATGACAGAAAAATGTTTTTCCAGTGATAAATGAGAGTCACCAGTTTACACAGGAATGCCAGATTTTTAAAAAACAGGGCCTGCAGATATTTAGGCAGCTAAGCAGCTACATTTTAAGAAGTGCTGAACTGGTCTCCCCAAAGTGCTATGAAAATCAGGCCAGTATTGGTTTTGCACCCTGGAATGCTGGGTGTATCAGGTGGTTCCTTCACTGTTGAACTCCTGTGCAATTTTACATAAATGTCTTTACTGGTCCTGTTTCCCTGATAGCCTGAGACTCAGGCAATCATCTGCATCACTGAAGTGAAACACTTTCTCAGCTTTCTTCAGGCAAAAAGCAAATGGATAAAAATTAATCAGACTTTGAAGGCAGAAGAAGAAAAAAGGGGTCTGGATAAAAAATTAACATTCTGAAGTGGAATTTGGACTCTGAAAAACATGTTTGTTAACTAGGGCCAGGTGAAAAAATCCTTATTGGCTCTTCCTTCCAAGGTGCCTTTGTTATATTGCTATAAATTTAAAATGCATTCTACTATTTGTTTTGGCAGGAGTGAGCAGAGTTGTTCATTAATTGTGATCCAGAAAAATGGAAGTTCCTACAAATATGTTTTCTGAGATGAGCCATTGGTGTTAGGATCCTGATCAAATTCTCTTCTTGCCACCACTTTCTTTTGAAAAAAATGCGAATACCAGAAAGATGCCAATCAGGGTTTATGCCATACCTTAACGGTGAGAGCACTGTCTGTAGAATTTGCAGAGCTGAGTTTCATTTCCTGTTCAGTCTGAAAGGGTCCAAATTCAGAAATTCTCCATCCTAGGGAAGTTCCTTAACTCTGGCTGAGCTGGGAACAGTCAGACACTTTTGCATCCCTCCTTTTAGTATTATTCTATTAAGCAAAGGCATGAAAGATTTATGAGCTCAGCAAGCAAAACACTAAAAGAAGTTTAGTCTTTCAGCTGAAAATGAAGAATTTTATTTTGTTTCCTGCCTTGGTCCCTGTTTAAACATTTTTCATTAAGCAGTTGTTAAATGGAGTACAGAAACAGGAGCCCAAAGCATCCTGATGTTTTCCACTCAGCAGGGATGGATCCTTCTTTTAAAGCACTGAGGAGGAGGAGGCCACGATTCCAAGGGTTAGTTTGCTTCCGAGCAAGCATGAAACCTGGGTTCCAGGTCTGTTTTAACATTAGGGATTCAAAATTCCTTTCCAGAAGACTTCCTTGCCCACAAAGACATATTAGGTATTTTAGAGGGAATAAGCATTGTTTTGCAGCTGGCCCAGTGTGCAATTCACAGGCCAAAACCAAGCACTAGCAAAATGGAAGTTACTTCATTTTACAGACTGGGGGCACAGAGAAGACATTAGTTTCTAAACTTTTTTTCCCCACTATTCCAATGGTACTGTTTAATGTAAACTGGATAAACAGCTAACAGAGCAGGAAATTGAACTCAGATGTAAGTTGAAATTGTCCGAGGTGAAAGAAACTGTGAAACCATAAGATCCTCCCTTTTGTTGGAGAGTTGCATGAATGCTCATCTGTTATGAAAATGCTGGCATAAAGCTGGCATGGTGCAATTTAAAAGAGGTGGGCCTGAGTTTTTATTTACCCCAAAAAAATTTTCATGGAGCTGGGATTTGAAGTGAATAGAAGCAACTCCACCCTAGCTCTGGAGACCACAGGTTGGATGGTGGCAGAGCACTCAGGTCCACACTTGTGATGGATGTTTTTGTTCCTGGGTATCTTTCCATTTCTTGTGTAGGTACTGGGTTACTCTAACGAGACACCTCATTCTCCAACCCAGTTCAAGGCACTGTGGTTTGGGTCCTTGAGGGAGACGCCCAGCAGTGAGAGACAATGTGGTGCCCAACTTTGAGGTGTCTCCTCCCTTCACCAGCCCAGGTTCCAAATTCTGCATTTGTTTTCTTGCCTGGAGGATGACTCTAATAGTACTTACTTGTGTATTTTTAATACATATGCACAATTCTTTGAAGATTTCTAAATGTTGACTTACAGCAAACCCATTTTTTAATCTCAGAGAAAATCTCCTGGTCCTCATTAAAATGAATAACATGCATTTTTATGGGTATAATTCATTTTGCATTAAATAATACAGCTACAGCAAGAGCTACAGCTGTAATACATCTTACAAGGTAAAGATCAACAAAAATGAATCTTATGTGCTGTACCATTAGCAAATCACTGATTCTTTCTCCAGGTGGAGGCAGGCATCTCAAGAGGGGAAAAATATTTCTAGAATGACAGTAAATTAGCTCAACAGTAAACATGCAGTAATGAATTCCTGGATTAGAAGAGCATGGCTATTCTGCTGCAGAAATTAGCCAAGTTGGGAAAATTTTTTGAATGCAGACAGAAAATATCCCAAATGGCACTGGAATCTAACAAATGCAGACACAGTTTTCAATCCTTTCTTCATTGCTCTGTGTATGAAGTAGAAAAGGATTTAAAAGGAAATTGATGTCAACAGAAGTGAGGGTGCCTTGAAAGTACAGCTCCTCATGAACCTGACTATATTCTCATGATTACCAGATGGTTATCTCCTCACCCAACTCAAACCAGCCCATCTAAGGCATATCGATGTATCACACGCAGTAATTAAAGCAAGCACAGCTTAGGGGAGATAAACTGAAAACCCTGACAGATCCTCAGCTGGTTTAAATCAGTACAGATCCACTGATGTCAACAGGCTTTTGCCAATCTACACAAGCTGAGAATCATGTCCCGTGTGTCCGCATTTCATCCAAGCCCAGTCTGGACTCATTGCAGCTAAAGTGTGAGATGGAGGTGTTTCTAAAAAGCCACTCTATTCCCTTCATCCCAGACCATCTTGGTGTCAGAGTGGCTCCTTGCCTAATTTAGGAAGCAGCTCTGGCTGCTTGGGTACCTCTTCTGGCTGCTGCAGTGTGGCAGCTTTCAGGCTGGTAGCACAGGAAGAGCACCACAGGGAGGAAACAGAGTGTGGAGGTGGAAAAAGTGAAAAGAAAGAAAGAACAATCAGTTATAGAAATAAAACAAGCTTTGCCACTAAGTTTCTTGGACAAATCTGGTTGGCCTTAAACTATCACCCCATACTTTTCCAAGTCACTGACTAACTCCTGAGTCTTTGGCATTCCATCTGAGTCACCACTGAATTTTGTACCCATCTGTTCATCCATTCATTCTCCTGGTCTGTTGCCTCTGCAACAGCACCAGAACAGCTCTACAATTTATTCCAGCACCTTTTTGGGTCTCCAAGCTCCATCACAATTTTTTTTTTCATTCTTGGGAAAAATACAAAAAACCCAAACCCAGATTTCTCAGCTCTTCCTTCCTTTATGGTGTCTGATGTCTGGATTCACAAGATGATTTTAATTAGTGATCACGGTCTCCTGATGTCAGAACAAACTATCTGATGCTTGTCAATTATTTTCCACATTTACAAGGAGCCTTTGTGGCCACAGACAGATCTACTTATTTCATAACCTTTTCCTTCCAAATGGTTCCCATTTTCTACATATCTTTTGCCATCTTTAATTCATTTTATTTTTTTCTTTCAGTTGCATTAATATTATATGGTTGAGTCACTATTCTTCAGTGCCACCTTCAGTTTTGTTTCTCACAGCAAATGGGGTAAAACAAATGGACCCACAAACTAGTGTGGAAAATTAAAGTTTATTTTTGCTTTTTAAATCATGCATATTTCTTTTCTGAGATTCATGACAACAAACAAGGGACTTAACCTGTGACCCATTTAAACTTGTTTCAATGTTTCCAGTGAGAATCTTCTAAAGAAAAAAAAAATCAACTATCTGCTTCCCTCAGAATTCTAAAAGAAAGTAATTATTTACAGTTTCTCCTTTATCAGAAATCAGTCTAGTTATGCTACTTTTTCTTGAATTTTATTTCAGAAAGTTGAATGAAATTCTATATGTTCAATGGACTGTCCATTTGTCCAACATATACAAATTCATGACAACTTTTGATATTGTTCTGGTAGTTGTCATTATGTTGTGAAAATTTACATTAACTTCCGATTTTTATGTTAAATTCTATTGCTTTATTATCAGAAACATTCATCTGTGTGACTGTTTTGAGTGACCAAAGACTGTCCATTGTTTATTAGCCAGGAATATTTGAGATTAACAACTCTGCTTGCAATAGATGGAAACAATGCTGAGAGCTGGAAAACGACGTAAGGATTTACACCAACCAGCAGTGCAGTCTGACACTTTTCTGTTGTGTTTACTGCCAGCAGTGCAGTATCCAGATCTCACAGGCAGTTTGCATTAAAGTTGATGGGAGATGTTTCAGTGGTGACAGCCATGAGGGCACGTCTTACCCCAATGTGTTTGACACATGCACAGCCTTGCACCAGCCCTGGCAGACACTCTCACACGGTATCTCACCAGGTTGTCTCTCAGCACTCAGAGAAGAGCCATGCAATTGAATATACCTCTATTGACAGAGAATTTGCATGATTTTGTCTTGACTGAAAACCTGGTCCTCAGGTCGCTACTAGGGGCACACTTTCCTTCAAAACAGCTCCTTTTTCTTTTTCAGTGGTTATGATACTCCTGGAAAAAAGAGACAGAGACAAAAGATGAAAATTAAACCAAACATCTAAAGACTTAAAAGCTAAATTTAGATCTTGACTCTATGAACATGACTCAAAGTTATTGAAAAATTCAAGACTACTCAGGCTTCTAGAGAGGAAGGTTTGTCTTTGTAAAATTCTTGACACTGTTTTCTATAGACACACACATATATCCTACAGAGCACACCTCTCGTTTCAAAAGGGATTTCAGCAAAGGAAAAATCTGTCTTTTACATATAGCTGCTACTATGGTTATGGTATTCTGACATCTCATATACTTAATCTTGCTTGCTGTTGAGTGTGCCCCCTTCAAGTCAATGGAGTTTGCCCTGGATAAATATTAACAGAATATGACCGTGAATTTACCCCTGTATTTATTTCCTGAAAACATGCAATTAGAGAAGAAAGAGTCACTAAAGATACAGAAAATGAAAATACTTGGGACCCACTTTTTTCCCAATGGCTACATATTACATATTGAAATATGCTTGAACTATTTTACTGCTTTGCTCTGAGATGATACGCAGTGATAGTTTGCAAAGGGAGAGAAGGTAAAACGAAAGACATGCCAAAGATATGCAGAAATAAAAACATTTCCAGGCTGGAGTTTCCTTATTTTTTTAGCATCAGTCCTAGAAAAATATGTGTTTTGGCTAGCAGGTTTTGCTTCAACCTGCTTCGAGGGCAGCCTTTAGTATGATCACAAGCAGCCAAATACAAGCTGTTACAATGCTACCGATGACACTGGTTTACATCCATGTTGATTCTGGCCTATGATTGTGCAATTAATGAAAGAATAAATTAAACAATTAAGTCACTAAACTAAATATCATGTTATGCCAGAAGACGAAATGTAAAAAATCTAACATTGGGTTGAAAGACTTAAATTAGCAACAGTTTTCCCCTTTTAACAACTGGAAGCAAGATATGTTTCTCAATTCTTTGAAACACACTGGATTTTTTTACTTCATGTTATATACTATTAATATATATAAGCCATGCTAAGTGCTTAATTCTGCAATGTATATAACAGCACACAAGCATAATTTCCTTGTGAATTGCTAGTGTTAAAACAGCTATTTTTAACTGATTTAATGAATTTATATATATATCTACAAGTTTTTGCATGAGACAATTATCAAGCACATATTACTTTGAAAATCCTGCAATGTGTCTTTTGCTCCTTAATAGATCTTATCAAATAATCTCTCTCATACTTGAACCATGCCAACTTCTACTTTCCAGCACGTGCACTCACTGTAGGGCAAAGCTGAGCTTTCTATGGCACTGTCTGGTTATTTGAGTACTTTTGTGAGAAATACACTACAGGGAGAAATGCAGACATTTGGGGAAGTGGGTGTCTTGTTTTGCATGCCTGGGGACAAAACCTATTGTCAGGCATCCAGGTGTGTTACACTATGTAGTGCTGAGCAAGAGCTGCTGTGCAGGTCTATAAATGTCACAGATCATATCCAAGATCAAACCTTGTCCCAGACTGTTAAGCTGTGCTTTCACCAACACCCTATACTCCATTCTTTCTATCTGGATATTTTGAGTTTTAGTAGTGATGTATTTTTCCAAAAGACCAGATGGAATTTATTATGATTTGAACTATTATAGCATTACAAAAATATGACTGTTTTTTTAGATGATGTGGCTTTCTTAACTCTCTGGACCATGAATTCTGTATTTCTGTATTTTAACCACACAGTTAAAACTAAAAGTTTTAGTGTCAAGGAAAAAGGAAAAAAAGATTAAGGATACATTGAAGTACCTGAGGTTTGCACAAGCCTAGGACCTAATTTTGGCTCTCAGTGCAGTGCCTCTGTATCTTGGATAAAGCTGTTTGGTCACTTGATGTTCAGGTTGCAAAGTTAAGAATTTACCATCTGACACTGAAGTGATGTTTGTTGGCTTGATAGCATGAAAATAGGATCATGTTTGAGACACAGAATCACAGAATCATTAAGGTTGGAGAACATCTCTAAGATCATCGAGTCCAATCATTAACCCAGCAGTGCCAAGTCCACCACTCAAACATGTCTTTAAGCACCACAACTGCACATTTTTGAACATTACCAGGGATAGTGATTGCAGCACTACCCTGGGCAACCTACTCCAATGCCTGACCACCCTTTCAGTGAAGAAAGCTTTTCCTAGTATCCAATCTAAACATCCCCTGGCTCAACTTGAGACCATTTCCTCTTGTCTTCTCTCTTGTTACTTGGGAGAAGAGCCCGACCCCCACCTGGCTACACCCTCCTTTCAGGGAGTTGTAGAGAGCAATAAGGTCTCCCCTGAGCTCCTTTTCTCCATGCTAAACAACCCCAGTACCTTCTGTCACTCCACATAAAATTAAATAAAACCTTAATATTTTTTTACAGTTGGCCCAGTTCTTCACTCATTTAGGATTTTCCTGCTAAGGGTTAACTAAAGAATATATGACATGCAAATGCAAATTCAGTGAGTTAGCACTGGAACTATCACCTTTCCCTGGGCAAGAATTGGGATAAATTAATAAAGTGATAAGTGATCCCCCTGTGTCGCCCATAATCCCAAACCCAACAGCAAAGTATCCAAAGGGTTAGCATTTCAAGCAGGGATGAATTTTCAGCTGTTCCAGAGAAATAAAATGATATCATACTTGCAGTTGCTCAGCAGACACGGGACATGGAGGTATTTAGTGTGACTGAAGGAGAATGAGTCAGATCCTCAGCTACTGTGAATCAGTGCCATTGCACAAGACTGATTAGATTAGCTAACTAACAACACTTGGTGTTACACTCAAGAGACCAATAATCACAATCAATTAAAGAACAGGGAGCTTTACATTCAAAATTGGTTTTCATTTAATGTAAATTTGATATAGAGGGCCACAGATGAGCAAATCAGCTTAGGAGTAGCTCTCTCCTAAGTAACAGTTTTATTATACCTCTTTTTCTTCCTTTGATTATTCAAAGTGTGTGTGCACTTAACTTAAATCACATTTGTCTTTTAGACCAATGCAACAAGGTGAAACAAGTCTTTTCCCAAGAGCTTTAGATTTGTCAGAGGCCCATGAAATAGACAGGTAGCCTAAATTTAGTGCTCATGGAAAAGTGTCAATACTAGAAAAAAATAACCCTGCAAGTCAAGAGAGGGAAAAAAGGAGGGAAACTGGTGATGGTCTTTCCAAAACAGGCATTTTCCAAAAACTATGTCATCGTAACTAAGGACAATCTAAAATTTTAGGTCAAACTTTTGCAATTGTTTGAAGTAAGAGTAATATTTTTAGTTTCATTTAAAGTGTTTTTCATGATTAAGTTAATTTAAAAGCTTTTTTCCTCAATTTTCTTTGTTTCCAAGCAAAATATTTTGTTATCTTGGTGATGCCATGATGAATTTTTGCCTTTTTTTTTATACCCCTGTTATACCTTTCTACAACTTCTGTATTCTTAGTGCTTTTTGCCTTCATTCTTGGACTTGTTTGTTCATCCAGGAGACTAAACATTTTAGAAGCTTTGTAGGTAGAGGTTAGTGTGCCCCAGACCCCAAGGTCCTCTCCAGAGCACATTCTGTAAACTAAGATAGAACCATCCAGGGGAAGGTTCCTCGGGGACGGGGGGGGCTCATTCAAGCCTCTCATTGGGGAATCTTTGATAGATATGCTAATTAGTAAAACCTATAATGTTATACCAGATCTTTTGGGGAGGGCATTTTTGTGGGGTGCATTTCGGTGCATTCGACCTGGACATATGCACCTAAGGATCCTTAAAATAAATACCAAGGTAAAATCCCTTTTTCCCTTCTAACTGTGTTTGACTCTTGATTTTAAGACCAAGAAAAGGTATCATCGGAGTGGCATGATTTCATTGAGAGAACCTTGTAAAGAAGGATTCTGATACTTTTAAAATTTCCCCCAATTGCCTCCAACTTCCACGTCCTTTCCAGCTTTCTCAGTCCCTTATGCCTTTTCCCTTTTTCTTATTGTTGCTAAGGTGCAGAAAATAACCTCTTGTTTTAACAAATCTGTATATTTGAATTCAGCAGCAACTCCACATTTGGGGTGATCTTAATATCTTATATAAAAAAAGGTAATAATAATCCAGGTTAAACAATAATCATGGAAAGCACTAAAGAAAATACAGAGGAATTGTCAATACACACACAGAATATAGATTCAATATTGTTGTTGCCACACAACTTTTTACTCCAATTTTTAATCAGAAATGGAAAACCTGTGCAGAGAAGCTGTTTTGCCTGAGAGGTCTGGACTGGTTAGAAGAATGGTCCCAGCTCTGGCACGCTCAGCACAGGTTAGTGGCTGCTGCAATGACCTGAAATAGATAATTTTGAACGGTTTTTTGAGTCTCGGCACTTCTATCCATCACCCAGACCTGTTTTAAAATAGATTTATGCATGTGTGCATTGCAAGGAGATTTCCAAATTAGATTACCTTTTTTTTTTTCCTCTAAGTTACTTGGAACAACTTGCCAGTTAAAGGAGTGTTTGTTAATTGTCTTAAAAAGGGTATTTCCTATTACCACCCTGCTCCTCCTGGAAAAAATATATTTAGTCTGTTTTTGTCAGTGTCATACATGCTGGATCTTTTTTAAAACCTGATAACCAGATTAGTTGAGAAACTGGAACTCTTCCAAGACAGCCGTTTCAAGTTTCTTGGTAAATAGTCTGTACATTGTATATATTTGCTAAATGTACATTATTTACTTTATAAAGTCTTCTGATCTTCCATAAATCTCTGCTCACAGAGTAAATTTTAAGGCACTGTTTTCCACTTCTTAGGAGCTGGCCTCTTCATCTCTGTAATACCACACATGAAGTCACATGGAAAAAGGTTCATGTGGGATGTCTTTGAAGTGTAGCCATCAGACTTCAGATGGACTGGCTTTCCAAAGTGAGAAATACAAATCATGTCTGTTTATTGTCTCCATGAAAGAAATTCACTGCTTTGTTTAGAGTCTATTCTGAGGTGAGCACATGCTTGTCTGTTGTCACTGAATGACACCTTTTCAATAACGTGAACATGGTGAAAATGGTGAAATCCTATTCTTTATATGATTTGATTCTTATATGATTTGAAGCTTGCAGGATGATTTTTGTGTCATTTTTGGTGGCAGTGGCTTTGGTTTATTAATTTCTTTTTGTTTGGGTTGGGGTTTTTTTAACTATGCTCTTTGACTGAAACACGGTAAAGAGAAATGATCCTGTACTTCTGTCACTCTTGGTGCTCACTGAAAGCAGGCTGGTAGTTGCAGACAAACCAAGCCTGCTGTGCCTACCTTCAGCCTGAGCAGAACAGGCAGATTGCAAAACAGCCTGTGTCTGACAGCTGCCAAGCTGTGTGCAGCCAATACCCAGCCTGAGCTAATCAGCCCTGGACATGAAGATTTACCTGTTCGTTTGGCTGATTTTACAGTGTGGTCATGCCCACGATACAGTCCTGTTCTGTAGAGCTTGTCTCTGCAGGCAAGGATCACTTTACCATCCAAATGTCAATCCTCAACAAACTGTAGGGAGCTGAATTATTACTCTTCCATCAAGAGATTAGACATCATGATGTATCTTGACAGTGTCTCCGTGACAGAACCAGAAGCTAAAGCCAAATCTCCCATAGAGTCCTCAACTCTTGTCACGTAAGAGAAATTTCACTGAAGTCAAAGAAATTGTTTTTCTTCTAAATACATAGAACAGGCTGAAAAATGAGGTATGAGATCCTAAGAATTCCTACAGTTCAGCAGGTATTTGCCCACTCTGCAATGTCATTTGGATTTAGAAACCAGCATCCTTCAAATAGAGCACCCCTGTTCTGGAAGAACCATGTTTTAAGCTTCTGATGCAAAACACCTCAAGGTTGGCATAACTTCAAAATCACACTTAGGTCCAGATCCAAATTTTGTACTGTTCCTCTGTAAACTAAGCCAAGGACCCCTCTCCTAACATCTGTGGATATTGGGGTATTTGAAATCCAACTCCAAATTCCAACTTAAGCCATGGTCTAATGTAAACAAAGTTAATGGCTTGTCAGCATGGGGCTGTAAAACAATGTGGGTACTGTCATAATATTGATGTAAGGAAACTTTAAATATATAGCCATTTTTCTGAATATAACAGTGGCTTTTGCTCTTAGGGAAAAGTCATTAAATCAGTATGTCCAGGTTATGTAGCAGCCAGAGAAAATATACAATTGTGGCAGCCAAGAAATTACATGGAAAAGAAATTGTGCCTTGACCCATTGACCGCAGTGCCAAACAGTGAGTGCCATTTATTGTTGTATCACCTGGGTTTTATACCCACGTGTTACAGCTCACAGGCAACTGTGGTTGTATGGGAACAGGAGAAACATGTGTTAGACCTGCAGCTCTCAAGGGATGACTGAAGCATGAGCCAGGAAGAGAGTTCGAAAGAGTAAAGAAAACAAAAAAGAGATACTGTACTGGAATATATAATCTATTTTTGGTTTGTACCAATGAGGAGTTGTTGTCAGCAGTACATCATGAACTGATGTTGAATCAAGGTCTGTTTTAAAGACTCAGGTGACATACTACAAACTCACAGTGTGGTTATTGTTGCTCATCTGAAATCCCAAACAAATATGGAAATTCCCTAAGGATTACCTTCTAATACAACATAAAATAATTTGAACTGACTTAATGATTCACAACTGTTGGAAAGTAAGCTTAATTTACTTTGCAGTGATCTGTAGAAGCTGTGCATATTTAAGTATTTCAGCCCATCTGTGTAATTAATTCTTTTAGCTTCTGAATTGATTTCTGTCAGTATTCTTATATTTTCTCAAAATTACCCATCAATTTATAATACGGAAGTGCCAAAAATGTATTTTATATTTAATAATCCTTATGCAATTTTATGTTGCATTTTTAATCTACATGAATCACTGCACAATATATTTTTTGTATGAAACTGTGGCCAAAGAACTTTGTTCAAGAACAGCAACAGCTACTCAGTGTAAAATGTGTGCTTGGACACATAATAATTTTGCTGAGTTTTTGTGAGGTGTGCTCTGAGACCATGTTCTCTCCGTACTGCTATTTTGATTTATACCAGTAAATAATCTCACTATCCTTGTCTGTGTTACATTAAACTCAAAGTTGTACATGATGGGATGAGTTCAGATAAAGATTTGGACTGATTTTGGAGCTTTGGAGAGATAAAGCATTAATACTTTCCAAAACTTCAGCAGTGATTTGGATTTGGGTAAGGGCCCATGTCTGATTATGTTTAAATATTTTGACATGCGTGGTATTCTATTTTATAAGATAGAGAGATCATAAGAACTTCATTTGTGCTGTTAGTCTATACTATGGAAACAAATGACATGTTTCACCCATATTGAAGAAATTCAGGATGAAAGATCACAGAGTAAATCATGTTAATATATAACACATACAAGAAATATTACAATTAAGAATTTACAGATGTGACTCAGGGATAGGCACTAATTACATGAGAAATAGATTTTTATTTAAACCCAAGGTTCCAAATTAGTTACCAAGATGAGCTTTCAGCTTTCTAGGCTTGTGTGAGCAAATATTGTGGTAACATATCACAGTGCTAGAAACTTGTATTTTTAGTAAGGTTGAAAGGAGTGGTGGTAAAGGTTGAGCAGCTTTTTTCCATCTCTTAAATTTGAGGCTGGACAGTCTATACTGACCCTATTTCTGCTGAACTGGGATTCTCTGAAGCCTTAGGGCTTGTTCAGTGTGACCAGCTGTGTTTCTCGCTAGATGCTCACTTGTGACATCTGTCCTGATGTGCAGATCAGTTTGTGTCCTGACTCTGATTCAGCAAAGTAGGTGTCTAACCTGCCCTTTGGTTGCAGTCAGTTTCAAAGAAAATGCACAAAACTTTAAGTCCCTTGCAAAATTGTCCTGTGGTGCTCCAAACCAAGCAAGTAGAAGTCTGCAAGGTGAGGGAAAAGAAGGATTTAGCAGATGTCACTGTTTTACCAGCCAGAGGACACTGTGAGCAAAATCTGACAAAATGAAAGTTGACTTCAATAATTTGCCATTGCTTTAAGAAGCTTGATATATTTTTATCCTGTTTATACATTGTCCTTTACCAGTAGACAGATGAATATCTAGTCAAGAACTTGGGCAATAAGTGTAATGTCTTATAACATTTGTCATTTAGCTTTCTGACAACTCACTTGAATATTGACTGAAGTGCTCAGTCTTTAAATTTAGCACTCCAATTGATTTATTTTCCTGAAGATGACCACAGAGAAAATGCACTAAATATGAGATGATGTTAAAAGTAATATTTCAGTTATTATGTGAATCTCAAGTTGATTTTTTTTAAATCCACGACTGTGTTATAAAAATTTCATATTTAATCCTGACCAGTATTTCATAGACTCGCAGAGTGGTTTGAGTTGGAAGGCACCTTAGAGATCATCCAGTTCTAATCCCCTGTTTTGGGCAGGGATGCCATCCACCAGGTCAGGTTTCTCAGGGCCCCATCCAACCTGGCCTACAGAGTTTACTGTAAATATGGATTATCTCTGCATCACAGTTGGTGATACCCATCAGAAAACACAGGAAATACCAGACTAGACTAAATGCATTTTCTTCGGCTCTTCCTGCTGATTGTGTCCAATATTGGGATTCTTGAGAGGTTGCAAGAATTCCATTCTTCTTTCTGATACTTAGAAACTGTTTTAAATCCCTAGCACAAAGGGACAGATACAACAATTAGCCTTGAAAAAGGCATTGCTCTACTTACGTGTAGATATGTACATCACCCAAAGCGACAAGTGTGAATTCTAACTCTGGCTGCTAAATCTGACTCTGCTTTTATAAATCATTAATTTGTTTAAACATTGTTAATTGTCAGATATTCTTAAGTGTCACTAAATTGTAACACATAAAGTTAGAGCACAGAATTATGTTTTATGTACATGTCTTTAAAATTAATGAATTATGAATAAACTCCCTAATTGCACTGAAGTACAGATGGAAGCAATCTTCATGAAATTATAAATAATCACCATGCTGCTGATTGCAACAAGTGGAGTTTAAGCTTGCCAAGCAGTCTTAGAAGTTTAATTAAATGTACTAAAAAAGCAATTTGATGCTTTAAAAGCCAAGCTGTTGCATGGCACTGAAGCAAATCAAAACTTCAGTTAGGTTTGCAAACCAATCTTTGCTGCTGACCTCAGAAATGCCAACATTCCCAGTTTAGAAATTTTATGCTTTGCAAGTTCAGTGCCTCGAATAAATATAAGACTTGACTTTTGGAAATACTATTTAGGTGAAGACATGCAGATAAGCAAGAATGATTTTCAGACATTATAAAATCACATGCTTAACAAGACTAGTAGTTTTATATAGTATTGAGAGAAGAGACCCTCTGTACAGTAAGAAAGAGTAAGATGTGCCAGATGTCATCAGCCAAGCTTAGAGTTTATGGAGTGTAGACAAATATAAAGGAGCCTATATTTAAGGTTGTCCCTTGACCCTTCATGACCTTCTGGATCTGTGAATCTACACTCAGAATAACTAGAGCAAGAAGAAAATTTTGGCAGAATCTTGGCTCCATAACTCTCCAGTGAACTATCAACCCTGCACAGACATGTGTAACCTGGTACTTTGCTCCTGATAGACAATTTCTTCCTTAGTGTATTCTTCAAGTACAGCAGCTGAGCAATGCAAGGCAAATGTAATGCTTGGCTTCATAAGTAAAGCTCATACCCCCAAAGGAATTTATCTTTTATTCATTCTTGAACACTTGACTTGAAATGAAGTATAAATGCTGAAAACTACAATATGAATAAACTTTATGCCAATGCCTTCAAATCCCACACTTCCATGGTGAATCTCTACTTGGCTTCTGAGATCTGTTTCTACTTCAGGTTTAGATGGAAACAGCCCTAGCCTGTGAAATTCAGATGTTATTTCAGGTTTATTAGCATACATGTCTGGAGCCTTTTCACAAGACTGGGTATCTATCCTGTATGGGTTTTTCTTCCAGTCTGGAAGGGCACAAACATTTTTGGTAGGTATTTGTGTATGTCCAGCAACTTCAGAGCATCTCAGATCAGGATAGCTTGAATCAACCAGGTGAGTGAGCTGATGCCTCTGTGTTTACTTCCTACCTAAACCTAATCAAGACAGAGGCAAAAAGCTTTATCCCCATCTGAGCTTTTGACTGGCTGCCTGTGGCCCATTAAAGTGCATCTAATGCATGGAAAGATGATGACTCTCACTAAATCCATCTGAGACAAACCCTAATGTGCTGACATTGGATCAGTAAGTAATTGCAGAGGTGGCTTTTAGTATAATAATGTACCACTTAGACCACTCACACAGGAAGTGAGGAAACTGGTTTCTCTTCCTCCTCGGACAGAGGAGACCAGATCCATATTTCCTCATTCCCAGGAGTGTGAATGACAGCCAGAATTTATGTCAAGAGGGTTGATAGGGAAGGACAGAGGCACCTCCTACGTCTCCAAGGGGGAAATGGATACAAGATTTACAGTCCCCAAGAGTGAACTAGGAAAAAAGAAATAAGCTCTGTGTAATATGATGGTTAGGGCTTCTTAAGAAAAATGGAGTCACAGGTTTTGTTTCCCCAGTTAAAGGCCTATTTTGGGTTTTCCAGTAAATCCTAATTGAAGAAAATTAGACTAGAAGTCAAAATTCCTTGTTGTTGATTGAGTGTCCCTATTCACAGTGACAGTAGAATTTTTTTTTACCCTTGGCTTATACCGAGCAAAAAGTGTAAAAATGTTTTGTTGTAATATTGCTAATTTAGAAAAATAAAATATTACAAATGAGGAGGCTCAGGGAGGACCTTATCACTCTCTACAGTTATCTGAAAGGAGGTTGTAGCCGGGTGGGGGTTGATCTCTTCTCCCAGGTAACAAGTGGCAGGAGAAGAGGAAATGGCGTGAAGCTGCAAAAGGGAATGTTTAGATTGGATATTAGGAAAAATTCTTAACTGAAGGAGTGGTCAAGCAATGGAACAGGGACATGGAAGAATTGCCATCTTTAGATTTGTTCAAAAGATGTGTGTATGTGGCACTTGGGGACATGGTTTAGTGGTGAACACAGCAGTGCTGGGTTAATGGTTGGATTTGATGACCTTTGAGATCTTCTCCAACCTTAATGATTCTATGATTTTGTATTTCTTCTTCTGAAAAAAAAAACCAAAAAAACCCCTGTGTCTGGATGGCTGAGAAATTAAACATGCAGATCAATTTGTTTTCAGGGAAATTGAGGATTGTAATGTCTATCCAGGACTGTATCTTTAAAACTGCAGCATGCCTTTTTAGACGAACATGTGGAAATGGTTAAATTTTTAATTAGAAAAAGTAACAGCATAGTTTAAAAAGACTGTTAGTGTCTCTTGGTACCTCCCCAGTTCAGTCCAAAATAATGATCTTCATTTATAGGGGCAACCTCTGAAGCACACCTTAGGTTTTTGTGTTGTATATTTGATCTGTTACTGGATGTAGTACATCCAAAGAGCATTTGGGTGCAGCACAAAAAATAGACAGGAAAGCAACAAAGTCACAATTGCTTTAAAAGGTCATATTTTCACATCTGCCTTGCAGGATATTTGGCAATTTCTTTCCTCTGTAGAAGGGGCTACATAAAGAAAGTACAAAGTTCTTTTGATCTAAAAAATCTCTCTGGGAATTAATAATTTATATCAGAATTTAACAGCACAGAGGAACCCCTTTTTATATGCTGGAGTAATTTTGCTTTGCTTTTGTCAGATCAGCTCTACTTGAAACAGAGACTTGCTATTAATGGAACTGAACTATATTTCAATGTCTCAGACATTTTGGTGGCTTTTAGTCTACCATATTTCACTCTGATTCCAGTTCAGCAAAGATCTTAAACACATTCTTAAATCTAGTGGGACTGAAGACCATATGTAGATGTTTTATAAAAAGAGAGTCAGTTGATAAACTCTTGTTTATGATACTTTTGATGGAGAGTAGCATGTTGAGACAGATTCTTTTTGTTTAATTTTCTTTAGTAACTTACTCTACTGATTGAATATGAAATAAGGCGCAAATATGAGGGCTGGAAGAAAAAAATCTTGTGATTGGCTTCTGCATAGAGCCATAGTAACAGGAATCACACATATCTGACCCAACCTATATAATAGATACCCTCATTTGAGATAGACATCTACATTTTCTGTAGTATTGGTGGGTAGAAATAAGTGTGTTTACAGTTCATTTTGCTCCTCCCTAATACAGAGGCCTGAAACAGTCCAAACTTCTGTACTTCAGGAGTGTCTGTTGCTCCTATCAGACTATGAAGAGGACTTCCACATAGGAATTTACATAGTAGATACCCGAGTTTGATGGATGAGGTGACATGCATCCTATGGGACATTTAGAGTAGAGGGGAGAAGACCTATCAGACCTCCACACCTACCACCATCTTGTCCCTGATGCTGGGCAGCAGGAGACATGTAGGCAAAGAGGAAAGAACAAATTCATGTACAAAAATGTCTTGGTCTAGCAAATTTTCCAGTAATCAGTGGTTTCAGAACTTCCTGATCCAGATTTCTTTCTGGCAAATCATGTTTAGTAACACTAGCTGATTTACTCTCCATTAATTTGTTCCTTTTTACATCCATGTGTATTTTTTACCTCCGTGAAATCCTGCGGTTACGAGCTCTATAATGTAATTACATGTTGCGTGGAAAAAAAATACTGTGCTTTGGTGTATAACTTACTCCTTAATGCTTTCATTATATGTCTGCTAATCCTTTTGCTATGAGGTGAACATTCACTCTGTTCATGTTCTGCATAGAGTTTATGACTTAAAGCCCTCTGTCATTTCCCCCTACCAGTCATCTTTTTCCCAAGCTTAAGAATCCTAATGTATTTTCTCTTTCCTCATATGGAAAACATTCAGATCTAGGCATTACTGATGCAAACAGGATTTTCAAAATCAGAATTTAAATGGCTTTAGTATAAAGTAAGTCAACAACGACAGGGGAACTAGACTTCATTAGAACAAGTCCTCACCCTAACAGTGTGATATGCAATAAACCCCACACAAATATTGAATGCTTATTAATCATTGTGTAGTCCTTTATATCCATATATAGTCCATTTATATATATAAATTTTTGTGGTTATTGTGCATGAATTTTTTATAAAGAAAATTGAAGCTGGTTATTTTTTAGCTATTAGAAATACAAAATCCTTCAGAAGAAAAAAAAATGGACACACTAGGTTACTTCTTTTATGTCCATTTTTATATATGAGACCCTTCAAGTTGGAATGAAGGGCATGCTGACTCTTCATCTCTGTATTAACAGTTACAAATCAGCCAATACCTTATGGCCATTTTGTTGTCTCCATCATTATGTGGAGATTGTATTGTGACATGAATTGGTGGACTCAGTCCAAGTCCTAATTGAAAGAGTCATTAACTCACAGTGACAGGAGAGAGCAAAGAATTGAACATGCATGAAGGTATTTCATCTCCCTTAAGATATTTTTGTGACTCTACAACCAGTCGTGCAGCCAAACTTGCATTCTGGGTTTGTTCCTGCTATTTATTACCAGTATTAGTGCACTCCCTAGAAGCTCCCTTCAAAAATGGAGTCCCATTGCGGAATAACATACTGGTTTCCAACATATTTTATGCACACATCATTCAGTAAGAAGTGTGTCTTCCAAAGCAAAACAAAACAATATGTTTTGCATGATTCACTACACTTTGCTGCAAGAAATACAATATAATTAAGCAAGACTGCAGTAACTCTGATAGTTCGTTGTGGTTTTTAGCTGTACTCAGCAGAATAAAGTGGCCTTGGTTCACAAACTCCCAAACTGTAGTTGCAAAGGTGAAATTACACATTGAAAGGTTTCTGTAGAGAACGTAACTCTAAAGGCTGACATTTTTAATCTGTAAAGTTCATGCAAAGGTACATGATGAAAAAATAAATGCCTTTTTCTCTGTGGCCTGTGAGAGGTTCAAGTTACCACAATTTCAGTTTCAGTGGTTGTGCTGGAGAACAATATATTCACAAATTGTCACTCACATTCACCATTTGAATTTGTGTGGTGTTTAAAGCCCTGCACTTGTCAGCTGTATAAAGAGGGGAAGAGCATTATTCCCTTCACTGAGGAATTTGAGGTACAGGCAAGAGCTGGAAACAAGCAGGTGGGGGTTCAGGTGAACAGGCTGACAGGCCAGCTGTGGTCTTCATGCACTGGCAAGAAAATCCCTGTCAGTGAATGCTTTAGCTTTACTTTGGAGTTCAGGGCTTTAGCACAGCAATATTCTGCTGAGCCGCTCTGTCTCATATTGGAGCAATCTTCACCCATGCCTCTGCAGTCAGCAGGAGAGCAATTACCAGCTCCTTGGCCATATAAAGGCCACAAGAGTAATCTGTGACAGATTTGATGACAGCAGGGGAAATACTCCTGAGAATTGTAATTGTAAGGGCTAACTGCAGACCCACATAGCTCTCAGCTGATGATCAGGAACAGCCCCATAGTCAATGGCTACTCAGGCTTCAAAGATAAGAACATGCTCTGATTTAAGAGCCTATTTCTGTGGGCAAGGCTGTGAACTCTTCACTGCTGTTGAAGACATCCATCAGCCCTTTGACATTAGCGGGATTAACTCTGGGTTAGAAGGGCAGAAATCTAGCTCAGAGACACTGATAAATTTCTGCTTGTGTATTGTCACTTTTTTCAAGCATGCACAGGAAAAAAACCCAAACATGGGCAATGCTGGTTGCATAGAAATTCCCTCTGCAAGGATGTGTAAGAATGGAATATGGTTCTAAGGATTTAGCCCTCCAGGGTCATCGACAGTTTATTTCAGCCTGGATGCATTTCTGGGTCCTGGCCCTAGTGCTGTTGTCTGGTGTGGTTCCCATAGATCAGTTTGTTACAAATAAGCATAATAAACTAGAACAATCTGTCTGTATCCTTAGGAAGGAAAATAAGTCAATGTATATTATAGAAAAGGTTACTTTTAGGCATGCTGTATTTCCATCCTGACTAGTACACAAGGTGTTGTGTGGTACTTGCTTTTGTGGTATCAAGATGAATGTATCACAGCAAAATGAGTATATTCTCATGGCTAAACTTTTCACCCAGTTCAGTTTGGGAGTGTTAAGGACATCCCTCTGGTGACAGTATAAAAATTTCTCTCCATGTTTCATAGGCTCTTCTGGAGCTCCACCTGCAACAGGGACACGATTAAAGTATTGATAGTCTGGCCTCAGCGGAAAAGTTCAGCAATGGTCGTTCAGAGATTTGTTCAGTAGAAACCCGAGTGTATTCAGGTCTCATCTGAGATGAGATGGCAGTAGTTAAGAGACAATAAAAACCTGGGCTTAATTTAAATATCTGACTAATCCTATGGCTACTCTAGCCTCTTTCTCTGAAATGACACCAAGGAGAACTAGTCAGCAGGCAGAAAGTCCCACATTTTTCCATTCATAAAAATGGAATTCTAAACTGAAAAATAAACATTTTCAAGTTGGTTGGTGGAACACACCCTTTCAGTTCCAAATTTTTATATCCATTCCGCTCATAAGAAAATTAATGTCCTTGGTGTCTCTTTGTCAGACTAGGAAGACTAAAAAATAGAACTTCCACAATAATCCCTGTAACTGTACAATTCACGGACTAAAATGCTAATGCTCTGCAATGAGGTAACAGGGGCTGGTCTAATTTCAGCACATTGTCTTCTCCAAATTTCAAAGTGGGTACTTTTGAAAGAAACATGCAACCTTTTTCCTCTGACTGCTGTAACTAACAACCATATTTTTGGCTTACGTGTTACAGAGTGATAAGGAATTGCAGATCAGAAAAGTCAAATTTTCTGTGATTTGAGCTGCAAGTCCATCACTGGAAACTACAACAGTTCATCCTGATTTTGAAGTGGCCCAGAAGAGGGCCTAAGACATATCAACCAATGTGTTAATTCCATGTGGGGTTTGTGCCTACTCTGTGTATGGAGTATAAGAAGCTAATGAAATGCATTCACATTTTCATATGCCATAAAATAAAGGCTGTATTACTCTATAGCATTACACAAGCATGGTGTCATGAGATGAAGCAGAAAATCTCCCAGGCCTGTTTCTTCAGTAATGCTTGTGTTTTGGTTCAGTCCCCAAGGTTTCTGGCTTATCAGATGTAGACAAAGTGAAAAGAAACAGTACCAGTGAAAACTGCTATAGATTCATACATCGCGTGATGCAGTGGGGAATGAGACTGAAATGTGTTCTTTAATAATGAATACTAAAGTCAACATTTATAATAGTAACAGGAGATACTGAGTTTTCTTTTCATTTGAGGGTCAAGAGTTAATGTCATATCTCAGCTAGGGAGCTTAGACATACAGTGCCCCATTTATTACTACTGCAGTGTGTCAGTTGGACGCCAGCAGACAATGTCAGTATCTGGCACAGTTTCATGAGGAATGAACTTTTTAAAAAGACATGATCACTTCTGTATTAAAGTTTGATGATATTATTTCTTAGGTAAACTGCAACTTCTCTGGCACTAAATGTTTTCTGGCTGACTGAGATGATTGCTATGAATGACAACATATTTTTTGCCTTGTATCCATATCTCATTTTAGCTATGGAAAGCAGCAGAGTTGGAAAATGCTGTCCTTTGTAGCATTTAGTAAGACAGGGGTCTTGTTTGCGTCCTGAACCCACCATATTCCAAGTCAATAAGATAATAAGCCAAGTCCATTTGTTCATCTCTATACTTGTGTGCATGTGTTTATAAGAAGATTGATATTTGACCATGAGTTTTTGCCAAACACAGACTTGTAGTGTCAACACCAGTTGGAGAAATAAGCAGGGAAGTGTGCAGGGAGCCACATGCAGACTACTGTGTATAACAACACCAACCCTGAAGATAAAAACAGATTAAACAATAGGCTCCCGTGACTGTCCCACCATTTTTTTCAGTACCATCTGTGCAACATCAGTTTCACCCAGTACTAATGGGAAAATCTGAGTATCTCAGTTGATGTTAAGCCTCAGTTGACCAAGGAATCATTCTCATGCTCGGTGGTGAATATTGACTTGCATCTTGTGTCCTTTAATATTCCCTGTTTCTTCCTGCAGATGTAGAAGTCATGGACTAACCAGAATCACTGTTACCCAAATGGCTGTTACTCAAAATGCTATTGAAATGATAAGAAATCTTGCACAGAGGCACTTTCAGATAGTTTTCTAATATACTGATGTAAGAAAATGTAGAAAGAAGATCAAATCTCCACTTAGTCTTGTAAACCACTGCTGGCGTATATATTCAGCATATTCAGATGGTCTGCTGTGATTGCTAACACATACACAAGTTTTGACACATCCTATTCAGAGACTTGAGAGGTGAAAGAGTTTGAAAATTTACTATATGTACCTAATTTAAGACTTTTCAGAACTCTCTGTTGACTGAACAAGGTACAGAAGTTTGACATTATAATCACTGAGACATCCCAGTAGACATTTAAGTCTGTGGTAGCCTTCAGAGATTCTGTTGTGAATAGAAACCTTTTCACCAGTTCATACTCTCAAGAAAGACATCTTTGCTCTCCTTTGAGGTAAGGAAACAGACAACTGCACAGGCAGCAGCTTGGTCAGGGTATCTGTTCTGTTGCGTGACTTCTGGTGGGGTGGAGACCACTCTCTTTTTGTGAGTGTCACAGAACACAGCTTGATTTCTGTGAGCTGGGGCCAAAGTTTTCTTTCTTTTCTTTTTTTCTTTCCCTGCTCCCCTCATTCCTTTCCCCCACATGGTGTCTGCTTTCAAGATTGCTTCAATAGCCAGCATTGTAACATACAGAGATGGATTTCCACAAAATTAATTTCAGCACTTGGATAGGAACTGATTATGAGTCTTTGTAGTCCTACAGATGAAGTCATTAAGAAAGAACTCAGAGTGGAATGCAGCCAAGGCTCTTAGCAAGAGCATGGCAGTGATTGCGCAACAAAATATGAGAAGAGTAAGAAAAATGACAGAACAATCATTTCATAGCATTAATTAGTTTCTCCAAACAATGAAAGAACACAGTGGCACATGTAAAATCAAAACAGGCCTCTAAATAAAGTAGCAGAACTACATGTGTGATCCAGCAGGCTTTTGAGGTGAAAGACATTTGGACAACAATCTTAATTGTCACAAATCTCTCTGAAGTACATCCATAATATTGTAGTAATTTCAGTGATATTTTAAAGAACCATTTAAAGTTCTTCATATGTAGTAAGGTAAATACAGCAAATAGAATTATAAAAATTGCAGCAGTGCAACAGTGGATATGAAAAACTTATGACGTTATATACTTCACTATGTTATAAAATAGGTTGATAATTTTCCATCGTATTTTTACTAGAAATTTTTTTTCTTGACTTTTTTTTCCTCTCAAAAGGAGAGGGAAATAGCAGTAAAAAAATGAGAGTGGTAAGTTCCTTAACTGAACTAAGTTTTGCATCATGTACAGTTTTTTACGGTCCTCAGTTAACAACATTACCCACAGCATTCCCATTAACATCATTTATTTAATCTTCAGAAAAAGCATTTATCAGTTACAAAAAACCCCACATGTATATGGCTAGGTTTTTAACCCCAAGCACTTTCAGCTGAATGCCAAATATAGAAGATATCTGGACAAGCCATGTTCAGGATGGATTCATTTATTCCCTTTTCTGTAATTCAGTTGTCTGGTATATAAGTCTACCACTTGGAATCTGGAAAAGAAAGGCTCAGTCTCCTCCTCTATCTGATCTATACTAGGGATTTCCAACACATCCCTGGGGAGTACTCTTCAATACTGAAAATGCGATGTCTTGAAGGATTCATGATCTGTAACTCCTGCAACGTTTAGCATAACTAGTTCAGACATAGAAACGAGCTGATAAGCAGCTGAGACAATTCTCCCTTTGAAACTGGTTCCATCTACAGATTAATGTGTTGTTGAAAGAAGTATTTCTCCTTCTCTTCCACTAGTGCTATGTCCATATGCCCCATATTCTGGCTGTGTGACCCAAGTAGGTGACTATAATCCCTCTCTGGGTTATTTAAGAGTTTTGTATAAAGTCAAACTGCTTCAAGAAGAATCATGGGAGAACATCAGGCATTATTTCAGAGAATCATAGACTATTAAGGGGTTGGAATGGACCTTAAAGATGATCTAGTCCCAACCTGCCTGACATAGGCAAAGACAGCTGCCTCTAGACAATGTTGCTCAAGGCCTTATCCAACCTGGATTTCATTATCCATTTCTTTGCCTTACCCATTTCTTGTGAAAGGGTGTTATTTCTGTTGCAGGTTACATCTACACATCTCAATGGAGTGTTACCCAGAGAAATTATTTTTCTGAAAACCAAATAGAGAGATTAAAACAGACTTACACTAAAGTCACCAAACCCTGCTTCTAAGTTAGAGCAGCTTTATGCTGACTTCCAGGCAAGTCCTTTTGCTCAGGTGTCTCTAAATTACAGTCCCTATCAGAGTTGCTGAAGTGGCCTTAGATAAATCAGGTGGAAATGGATTTGCTTCTTGACAGAGCATTGAGAGTGGTGTCGATCCGCATGAACTGTAGGCCTCTGAGATTTGGATGTCTATGTGTTAATTTTCCTATGCTCTATTTATATTCAGTGAAGAGAAATAGAAATTCTTGTGGCCTAATTTATCTCATCTACTGAAATATTTCACATGGATTGCTAAGATATTCCTTTTTCTGACCAGTTACTGTAAAGAGAGCATCTGTTCAGCAGCACATGCTTATACTTTATTTAGGTGAGAAGAATCTCACCCTAGTTGTCTGTCACTTGCTTCGCACTTCTTGCTTACCAAGAACACATCATTATACTGGTCCTGAATGTCTGAATGCTCCAGGCAGAACTCACTGATGCGCTGGGGATTAAATAGCACAGAGGAATTTTGTAGATGGGAAAGAGTTAAAATGACATTATGAGGTTGATATTATGAGCTGATAAAGCAAAAAAAAAAAAAAGCAAATAAAAGAGCAGAATTGCAGAGAGAGAAAAGGTTCATATGTGCTGACATGCCTGTCCTGGCACAGTTTAGCTTAATCCACCATACTTGCTTTTTTCACCCTATTCTTCAATCCTCCCTTCCAGAAACAGATTTAGGTATCCCTTTATCTCTGTGAGACTGTACTTCAGTTACCTTCACTAGTAACTTATTCCATATGGCTCTTTCCCTGAGAGTGAAGCAACACTGCCCAAGTCCCTGTTTGCTCATTCTTACCTAATATTTCAATTTAGTTCCTTAGTTTTTCTCCTTTAAGTAGTAATAACAAAAGCCCACCCTTTGAGGTTGCTTTATATTTTCACTCCCTTTCTTAGTACTGGAAGTTTCAACTATACCATCTCCCAGATTTTCTTGTCCATGGAGAATAGCACCAGTTCCCACAGTTTTTCTTCAATTTACATACACACATTTATGTGTATATATATAATCAGAACTGTTAAGAATAAAAATTAAATTTTCCTCTTTTTTTTTTTTCTTTATCACATTGCAAGGACTTGATCCTGCAAAACAGTCTTTAATCAGGTGACTAATCCAATTATTCCAATATAGCAGACAACATATAAGAGTTTCTGAATGATAATTTGGAGAACATAGAAGCAGAACATAGTCTCATGTCAGGTAGTCACAACACACATGGGCTTCTCCAAGTCATGCCACCAGGAATAGGTGGGGTAGTATAGTACTAGCAGGACCAGCAGGAAGGAGAAGAAAAGGTCTGAAAAGCTTTGACATTTCTTCTTGGAAGGAAAGTGTGTTTTAAACATTTTTCTGTTAGTGCTGGTGCTAATGGTAAAAAATCAGATTTTCTTATCTGGAGAAATGTAGTGAAATAATAAAGCAGTGAGTTGCCAGAATAAGCCTTTTTTTTTCTTTTACAAAGATAATATAATTGTTTTCATATACCTTCAAAGAGGATTAAAGTTGAAGAGATAAAAATGGAAAAATGGAGAGGAATAAGACACCTTTTATTGCCTGATTCTCTTCTGTCTTACATTGAGCTCTAGTTTACACTGGCAACTGTCCAGTGGGTTGCTGCTGATTTATACCTTCATTTGTGAACTTCAATCTGTGCGAACAGGCTGCTGTTATAGTTAATACACTAGACACAGATTAAAACAATTTGACTTTAATTCCTGATGTTGCCAAAAATGTCCTAAGAAACAGCCTAAGAAAGATGTTTCTGAAAGTCAATCTGCGATTTGGGAGCTTCCTAACTATTTTGCTAAGTTGCTTAGATACTGTGTCTGGTCAGTTTTCCTTGAAAAAGGGTTCTCGGCTGTATTCACAAAGAGATTTATATGTCTGCATCTTTAGGTACTAAAATGAAAATTGAATTTTTCATGGACCACCTTTTCAACTGCTCCTAAATTTGTAAGTACTATAGGTCCATTTCCTTCTTCTTAGAATGGTATTTTACAGTCATCTTCAGTTCCCCCTAAGAATCTGCCTTAACTTCATTTGTCCTCTCTTCTGTCCCATGTTCAAGTGCACACAAAGACCTCCTGCCCAGTAGGGTTGAATCCACTTAGTGTTCTTCAGTATACTTGGAATATGAGCTTCTGCACAAAGTATTGATGAAGCTTTTGCATTCCCAGGTTCTGCTATTAATACATAGCCCAGGGGTTAGGACACTTATGAGGAAAGTAGAAAGGCTGCCTTTCTTTTTAGCTATAAGGAATTTGAACTTTAATTGCCCCACGCTTTTTTTCAGTCAAAACTGCTCCACTTTATGCAGAATAATTAAATATTAACTGGGCCCAAGACAGTGACCTGGTTTACTTCTAGCTCTTGCTCTACAAACTAGGTAATATAAACCAGGGAATTGTTAACTAGAAAAAGAAATAGGACCCAGAGCTATTTTTGTTCAGGTGAGTTCTATAACTGTTTAAAAAAAAATTTTCTCTTGTTTTGACCTAATTTGTACTTTAATATTGCATGCAAAATACAGCTGTTTCCATAGGAAAGACAGACATCTTGTAATATCTGGGTCATGTCAGTTATTCTTCTAGAGAGTAATAAAATGGATTTGGATTACTATAGGTACTGTGAAAGAATAGATTAATTATTAATTTCAGGAAAGAAAACCCAACTCTCAGAGTCCCACATTAAAGAGGGGGTGGGGAGGGTGAGTGCTCTACAATCCTACAAACTCACTTTTGTGTGGCTGTACTTTGAAAGACAAAATGTGAATAAGATCCAGGTCCTCCAATGAGAATTTGATGGTTTTCAATCCCAAGCAGAAGGAGACCCTAGAGACGAGGATAAGAGTGTAATGTCTTGGAGGAGTTTTATTATTTCCTACAGGCCACAGTAAGTAACCACAAACTAGGGGATTCAGATAACAGGGCATATTGAGGGTGCTTAGCTACTAGAGGTGGTATATTTTACATGAATGACCTCCCAATTGAATCCACAGCCTCTGAAACAGTAATATCAGCTTCCCACACACCGAGGAGCAAAAAGTAAGCACCTGAAAACAGAATTCAGGAAAGCCAGAACTCTGAGTGAATAAGTGCTTATACTCAAGATGGAAACCCTTGGGAGAAGATAAGGATTACTTAAGTAGTAAATCCTTCCATTCAAAAGAAAACAAACCACTTTCCCTTCGTAATAAATAACTCAGCACACCAAGCGCTCTGACATTAGATTAGATAGCTCAAGTTCAAGTCTGACTTAAGGGATTTGAACCTACGAAACATACCTTCACTGTCTAAATCTTCAAACAATGAAACTCACTGAGGTGTAGCTCTTGTTGACACTTGACTAAAAATAACATCTAAGAGACAGGAGAAAATAACTGTACTGCAGGTGACTGCCACACTTTCTTGAGAGACAGATTTAATTTTCTAAAATTACATACTTGAGTACTTCACAAGAGATTAATATATCTCAGAAAAAAACCAAGATTCTTGCCTGAGATGGTATTCTAGACCAAGAGGCAAGAGATCTCTGAGAGGAGGAGGTAGACTGGAAGCCTTGTGCAGCAGTTTGTCATGTGGGAGCACAACTCATGCCCTGCCAGAGCCACTCAGTCACTTAGCAGAGCAATGCAGGGGGTGTCATGGAGCAGGCTCAGCCCCCCCACACCCCAAGACATGCACCCTTAGGAATCAAAGGCCTAATGTAGAGAGGAGTCAACTGCCTACAGGAGTTACCTTTTTCTTCTACTTCACTATGCAGAAACCAGGGACATGGAGTTGAGGGATTCTGTGATTCTGAGTGTCCTAGAAAATCTCTTCCTTAAGCTCTCTGCATCTTATAAAATAAGTATGATGCTTTGTCCTACTTTTGTCTCTTCCAGTTTAAGTCATTTCTACCCTGTACTGCCCAGCAGTAGTCTTGTGGCATTTCCCAAGCTTGAGGCATGTGAAAACTATTTGTTATTGTAATAAAAATACTAACAATAGGATCATCTCAAATCAGTGCTCCTCTCCATTTCTGACTGGTTTAGGCTGCCTGTGAGGCCTAAATCATATAATTAACAAATTTTCTATCAGAGCTTTTACCTAATTTGGCAACAGCTGTTAAAACGTGATTATATCCTATGAGCTGGTTCTGTTATAAAATGGCTCTATAATGTTTTTATAGAAAAAATTTTAGTTTACTTTTCATGATTTCATTGTACTGTGATTTATATTTAACACCTCTGTTTTCCATTGTCAGCAGGAGCCAGTACTTCCATGTGTTCATTTTACTGATCAGAATTTTATGAACAGTGCAGAAAGCTCACAACAAGCTGGTATTCATTACTAGAAGCATAGAATTTTAAGATTAAATTTATAGTTTAATAACTCACTGATATTTTCACCAGGAATGTGTTCACTGTTGGATACTGAGTTGTTTTTTTAAATTTAGGCCAGCCATCAGAAATTAATGCCTGCTTCTTCTGAACTTAATCTGATTTATAAAGTACAGAGGATACACACACACGTCCACACTCTATCATCTTACACAAAGTGCAAATGGTATGTGACATGACATTGCATAGCCTGTTGCTTTAAATCAATACTGTCAAACAATATTGAAGTAAGAGTTTAAAGCAAGGGCTTACATGAATTCCAGTAACACATACAATGTTTTGTTTCTTCTGCTTCTGAACTCACAGCTTCAAACCTTTCTCAGTGATGGAGAAGAATAATAAAGATGTTTCATATCACTGAATGAAATAATTGACAGCAATGTCTTCTCACTGACATGATACATTTGAGATATATAATACAACACTTCACACTCCAAGATGCACATGCTCATACCTGCATACATAAATATAAACATATACATGCAAGTCTATGTTTGAACCTGTTAAACAGCTCCACACAATGAAATAGTCCTATAAATAAAACCCTTCAATCAAGCATAAGTATATGTAACTATCCTGAACCCAACACAACTATATCAGGTGAGACTAAATAAAAATTTGGCCCAATGTCAAATGACACTAAATAAAAATCTTGCCCAAATCTTCTTAGCTTGATTTACGCAACATAGTAGCCTTTTTTATTGTATCAGCAGCTAGGTTTCAACTCATGTAAACAATTACTAATTGTACCAGTACCATGATGAAAATCTTGGGGTTGAATACTGTTTAATTCTTGTAACTTCGAGGTGGCAAAAAGCAATAACTACTCATATTTCCCTTTAAATGAATTTTCTTAGTAATGAAGTAGGATGGATTGAATCAATGTTCAAGTAGTGGAAGTGAACAGTATCAATAGAATAATTAGTGTATGAACAGCTGGGTTTTTAAGCACATTTGTGAAATTGCTGAGGAGATTGGTATAACTCTATAAAGGGCAAAACCAAATTTTCCTTAAAAAAAATGTTCAAAAAGTTATATGTTGAAAGAAAAAATTATATGACTTGAAATAAACCCTGGTTTTGCGTCGAGATTTTAGAATACAATTTAGCAAGCAAATACATTTTTGGGGAAAAAAGACAAGTTAACATGTAAAAAAAATACTCCAAAATCCACCATTGTCTTCCTTTCATTCTCAAATACATTCATTTTTTGAGGCTAGGAACAATTATCTTTTTTTTGTTCGACGAAATATTTTATTACAAGGATTTATCCTATTCAGCTGCTGATGCCTTTAAAATAGTTTTCTTTCTTCTACAGTCTGTAGCTTTAAGGATTTCAAGAGACATCTAATTTAACATATAAGAAGACAGTATTTTCAAAAACCATGTCGGTTTCCCTAAAGTAAATTCCCTAGATGCTAATTTGAGTTGAAATTTGTCCATGTTTTTGATTTTGCAAAAATTCTGAGAGGATTTGATTCCAGGCTGAGTGAAAAAGCACTTACTGGCAGAGCCATATGGCCAGTGACCTGGGCACAGGTCAATTTCATTTGAAGATCAGTTAGCTTCCACTAACACAATTAAGACCCATGGTGTTTGGCCAAGCAATGACATTAAGGTCTGTAAGCTAGGAGGGCAAGGCTAAGTAATTACTGTCTTTAATGACTTACCTGGAGAAGGCTTTAAGCACAAAGAGGATCAGAATTGGTGTTCATGGATGCTCCTAGAGGACCACCAGAGGACCTTGTCAGAAGGGCTGTATTTATCAGTGTGGCTCATTGGCGTTGATAGCAGTGTTTGACTCACATTACACACAGGTGTGAATAACTGATGAAGAGGAATGAGGGCCAATGAGTTCCAAGCTGTATTTCTCTCCCTCCTCTCAAGCTGGAATCCTCAAACATATGTTTCCCACAGATTGTACTCTTTTAGAACTTTAGACTCAACGTATTTCCAATAATTCCAGTCAATGTGTTTTAGACTTTTCCTTCATTTGTCTGGAAAGCATCCAATACATGACACGATTTCTCCTTCCTCTCTATCAGTTATGCTAAGTAGAGATATGAAAAGCACAGAAATATTCCCAATATCACTTACTCATTTGCACAGTCTTCTACCCTCCCACACTGCCTGCTGTGCTCAAAATCCCTTGTCTTCAGTTACATACCTAGTTAAACAGGTTTCCTTTAATTTTAAACTATTTCAAATGTAAATCTTGAAGGGCATGATATTGCACTCACTGAAATCTTTCCAATGTGTAGAGATGGCCCAGCTATAAACAAGGGAACTCTGCTGCAGGGAGGGAGATGAAGGCATTGAACTAAAGGCTGAATAAAGATGACAGTATTTCATGAGTGATTGTTCAAATGTAGATGGCAATGTTGTACTTTTTCTCCCACTGGTGGATCTCAGAAAGTCAGCCCTTATGAGACCAGAAACTTGACTTTACCATCATGTCCCTTTTTTGTCAAAATAATTGACAATGAAATTATTTTTACAATTTTCAGGAGGCCATAAACAATATGCTATAAATCTCATGTCTCTGCTGTTCTCACAAAGCTTTCTGTGAAGATTCCCCATTGCCTAACACCTGTTATAATGGGACTCTGGTTTGTGCCTTGCACACAGAAACTGTAAACATGGAGAGTAAATAAAAGGGGCTGTGTGATCAGGAGCTCCAGCCCAGAAATATTTCCTTGTAGACTGTTGTAAACCAAAATGCATGAAAATCCCCAAACCTTAGAGCTGGCACTAGTTATTGCTGCCATTATTTTTGAGGAATGGCTTTAAACTGAATGAGAGTAGGTTCAGATTGGGTATTAGGGTGGTGAGGCACTGGAGCAGGTTGTCCAGGCAAGCTGTTTATGTCCCATCCCTGAAAGTGTTCAAGGCAGGTACAGTGGGGCTTTGAGAAACCTGGTCTAGCTTGAGATGGCCCTGCCCATGGCAGGGTGCTTGGAACTAGATGAACTTGGTCCCTTCCAATCCAATCTTAAGAGAAAGTAATGTATGTCATGAAAAATGGTACTTTCTGAAGAACAGACACTGCTCCTTGCAGCTTGAAAAATGTCATTTTCTACATTTCTAATCCTTTTAGTAATTAATGCCACTTATGAGAGTTCCATAGTAATAGTAATGTTTGAGATATTTAACTTGGTTTTAATTTTTAGTCTCATGAAACATTTTCACATATTTTCCAATCTAAAGTGGTAAAAGCCTGAAGGAAACACTTGGTTGTATTATATAACCGATAATCCATTGATGTGTTTAAGAAGAATTGTAAGCAACTGGAGTTATTCATATCCTTTTGTTCCTGCTCTTTACCTAGCTTAACTCCAGAGTGAAAAAGTACGATTTTGAACTACTTATTCACAGTTGATGGATTTGCTCTCTTAATTTTGTTATGTTATGGCGGATTTGGAAATAGGAACCTTGCAAGCCAGATAATTTCGTATCACTGTTGGTATTCTCAAATACCTCTTTCCCACAGCTTTGATGGTGTTGTTTTCAGCTAATGGCATGCAATAAATATTTTGTGAAACATAGAACATTACTGTGGTTTTATTAAGGGATATTTTAAAAATATACAGCTCCACAGCATTTCCTGGAGGATTTAACCTTGATTCTTTTTAATGAGCAAGTAATGCTTATCACAAACCTGAATTGTGTTACTGTAAATTTTCCTGTTGTTATAAAACACCTTTTTTCCAGAAGCTTGCTTTAAAGAACTACTGCAAAAAATAAATTATATCCTGGACCCTGTATTTTCTTATGGAAAACTGGAAGCCAGCATTTTTAACCATCAAAAATAATATTTTAAAAAAAAATTCTGAACAGAAGCAAAATTGAGCATTCATTTCCATAAAACCAAGTAAGTCTAAAAAAATTAACTATTCCAAAATATTTTCTAGATAAAAAAAAAAAAGACACATGCAAATTCTTGTTTGTGGTATAGCAAATTAATTCCTCTAATCATAGAATATAGAGATGAATCTGAATTGTAGAATTATGTTAGGCCAGAAGGAACCTCTAGAGTTATCTGATCCAACTCCTTTCTCAAGAAAGGTTTAGTTAAAGCAGGTGCTCAGGACCTTGACCACTTAAGTGTTGAATATGTCAAAGTACAGTCTGTACATAATCCCATTAGGTATTTTTAGGCTTACTTTCTTAAGATTTAGTAAGTCAATTCCCTCCTTAGAGATCACATTTCACTATTAGTTCCATTTTTCTCATGAAGTTTCTTATGAATAATGAGAAGTAGAAACCCTGCTTATACAAGCTGTAGTGTAAGAGGATGCAAACAGGAACTTCATAGTCTGTAATTTCTACCTAATTAAATTAGCCTCATGTCTTGGATCATGAACTCATCTCATACAAAGAGAGCCTGTAGTTCAGGCATCCTTAGGATGATACAAAATTCATGGTCCTTAGGGCTCTATGTAACCACACCCATAAGTCTCCAACAACTGCAGCTTTGAAAGCTCCTAGAAAAATAAATAAAACTGTGATAGAAAATCAGTAATGGGGAAAAAATCCTAAAAATAGCCCACAACATCAAACTTGCAAAATCAAAGCATAGCCATAAGTAAAGCATTGAACTAAACCACAACTACCATGGCAGTCCAAAACCTGGTGAGAAAAGCATGTTGCACATATTAAGAGTGTAAACTTCCAGATAAGAAATATAATTCTCACCTAGGAATTCCTGTTGGTGAACTAATGCTAATATGAAAGGTTGGTATCAGCAGAAGTCTGGGTTGTGTTGCTGTCCTCTCCTGTGGGTGTTCCCGTATGAAGTTGCTCTAAACCATGGTGGTTTTTGCTGTGCTGTGCATAAGGCTTTTTTGTTTCAGACCAAGGTGAGATCTGTAAATCTCTTCTTTCATATTTCCCTTTATTTTCTGCAGAAGTAAACCCGTACAGTCACTGTCAACACAACCATAACCTCAGTGATTGCTTGTTGGCTATTTCATGTTCTTCTGGTAAATGATAAAGCAACACTCACTAAATGGGAGGTTATTCAAACCACAAAGCTGTTCTGATTAGTTATTGAAAACAGTATTGTTTTAATAAGACATCTTTATCTGAGCCGTAAGAATAGAAACAAATACACTGTAGACAACCAGATGATAATTTTATTTACAGTTTTTCTTCTTAAATTGGAAGTTTCACAGGGAATTTGCATCATGAGCTGATCTGTACGTTTTAAACAAGAAATATAATCTTACAGGAATATGCTTCAGGATTCTTGGGTTCATAAGCCTACAAGGAAAAGGCAAATCCTGTGCAAATTAAAGGAGTTTTTAAAAGGAATTTGGGAAAGACCTGGTGCAAAGAGGTAAATTGTCAGCAAAATCAATGCAGATAAGTTAACTTACAGCAGTAGAAAATATGGACATAATTTTTTCCTATAGGGATTCCAGTAATTTTGTAAAGATCAAATTACTCTGTTCTCCTGGAATTGTGTGGAAAATGTTGTGACATTTAGAAAAACTTCTTGGAGAGATTTTCTGTATTTTCTGGTTTTGGATAGGCTGTGAAGCTCATAAAAACCCTCCCTCTGAGCCAAATGTAGTAAATTTAGAAATACAAACATATAGCTGATACTAATTTTCTTCATCCTCAATGAAAAAGTTTCAGCTCAATTGACTCTGAGTTCTGATTCATTTCTTTATACTGAAAATGTCATCTGTCCATCTGCCCTACACATATTCTTGAAATATATATTGTAAGTTATATATTTGAAGGCAAGATTGAAGAAGTTCAGGTTTAGCAAATGATTAAGTCACTCAAAAGCTGGCCTGTGATCACAAGAGTTAAGGTTTCTCATTAACTTGGACCCCATGTTACAGATCTTGACTGAAATTGTCAGCTTGCTAAAACCAGTGGGATTGCTGCCATTGTTTTCCACAGCTTTGGGATTTCAAACATCCTTTGAATATATCTTGTAAAATATTCAATCAGAATCTATTTCTATTGGATTGAAACTCTCTCTTCTTTATCAGGATATGATCATTATTATCTTTTGCTGGGGTTCACATTGTCTTTGGAATAAATGTCCAGAATTACCTTCCATTACTCCTCACAGGTGACATGACTGATTTCTCACTGGCTGCTCTCCATGCTTTAAATTAATTGTGTGGCAATAGAACAATTGGAAATAAAGCCCAGTATTTTCCAAGAACCTAAGGAAAGCAGTATTCAGCCTTCCTTGAAGTCAATAGCAACTGTACCCTTAATTGCTTTAGGCTTTTTTGATTATTTCATGCCTCCAGTTGATGAAAAAGTATTTTAGCCTCCTTTATAAAAAAATATTCTATACATCCCAGTGTCCCTACTATTGCAAAGGAACTGTTCCCTTCTCATTTTCTAAGTTCCTTGATTTTATCCACATGCCTCCCACCAGTGTGTGTGCCCAGACTGAGGAGTGAGATGTGTGTCCGAATGTATTTCTAGGAACAGACTGCAGAGCCGATTAGGCTTTAAAACTTGATTGCCCATCAGCTGTTCTCTGCAGTTGTTTGCTTATTTTTTGACAGAATACAAAGAGGCTCAAAGCTGAGCTTCGAATGTGTGCATTTTAACTCTTTCTCTGCTTTTCTTATTTCACATTACCTTTACAAGTCATTACTTAGCATCCGTAAGACAGGATCTTAGCCCTGAATTTCTGCCACTGGGAATTCCCCGAAGTGCTCTAAATTCAGCAATGCTTACACACAGTGAAAGGTTACAACAATATCGTAACATCAGGGCCCTGTAGTCTGTCATGACTTCTCTATTCTGTTTCTGATTGTATCTCTGTGTTGGTATAGCAACTTGCTCTTCACTACAGATGGCAGGGAGAAAACCCTCCTGTGGAGCAGCTTTTCATCAAAAAACACTGTTCCACCAAAATAAGAATGTTTAGTGAAAATGCTCCAATCCTGAATTTATTTTGTTCAAAGAGAAAAACAGGGAAGGATGCACCAAAGAGGGGGCAGGCCTGGAGTCTGTTCCTCCTTGTCTTAATACTTAGGTTTTGGGGTTTTTTTGAGACAGTGACAACATGTTCTTGGGCGCAAAACTGGTATCAGCATCAGGAATGCTGATCTATTCCTCCTAGCCAAGAGATGTAGAAACAAAATGGTGGAAGAGGATCATGACCCTCTGGCCCTGGGATCCTTTTTTCTGTGGCAGTGGCTGCAGTGCTTTGGCTTCAGCAAAATGGTAGAGAGGACAAGGGCTCTGCTGAGAGGTTTGGGCACTTGCTTGAGAAAAATTAACTGTAATTTTGGGTAACTTGCAATGAATGTGTACAGTCTGAATCTTGCTTCTTAAGCAATTTCAAGAATCCTACAAGCACATGTACTCAGCTTTCAGATATTTCATTTAGCCATACATAAAACTGAAGGAAACCCTTCGTCTAGACTAAAATGTTATTTAGTGGAAAAACATTTTGCAAAGTGACAAAAAAATCAGTACTTCTTGCTCTATAGGATTAGATTGTGCTGGAATTTTAATTACATATAGAATTTCAAAGATCCAAGTAAGAAAGCAAGATTTACCTTTCTTTTTCCTGATTTCATTTTGACACATTAGTTAAAAAATCAATCACCAATCTGTCAGCTAAATATGATTTGTTCCAGGTCAGTATTTTTTAAAATAATGTCATTTTATCTCCCATCTAGTGTGTCAAATACATATATAAAATAGTTTCACATCGTAATCTATTAATCCGTGACTCTCATGAATTTTAGAATAAAAAGAATTGTTTATGTATAATTTTCTATGGTGTAATTTTTTTCTAATTGGAACATTGTTGCATCGTTAGGACAAAAGGGCTGAGTGAAACAAACATGGGAACTCAGAGCAGATAATTACCCAGAGATCACTAAATAGAAAAGTTATGCACCTCCAGTTCTAAATTACTGACAGCATGTGTTTAACAGAAATTTGAAAAACATGTTTGTATTCTCGCTTATACTGATCCATGAACTGTAGGCAACTGGCTGAAGGTCCTGGGATAATACTGATGTCCTGTACATTTTTGGCATGTAAGAATCTCATTTATAGTGACTTGAAATTGAATCAGGCATGTCAAAGGGAAGTAGAGTGCCTGTATCATGTTTCCCAAAGTTTAAGAGAGCAGGCAACATTCTCTTTTCAAGCTTAGTTAATGTAGTACTTCACTAAATGCCTCCTGGTCATTGAAAACATCTTCCCAAATACATGCAGTTTTATAAGAATCTGAGCAAGAGCAGATACTGATAGCAAATATTTCAAAAGGATCAAAGAAAAAAACAGTGACTGTGTAAACTCTAATGAAAAATGGTGCATAGGCAGTGGGTTTTTCCTTAAATTTCTGTTAGTTTTTCTTGTTTGGGTTTTTTTGAGTGAAGAAAAAAAGGCAGGGACACACACTGTCCCAAAACAAAACCCAAAAAAAAGGGGTAAAAAGCTGATGTCATCCAAGATAATCAGATGTTACTGATTATCCTGCCCTCTCAAAATCCAGGAAAAAGGGGGAATCAGCTCCTGTCTTAAGAGCCATTGTTTCAATCCACCAATCCATGACAATTCAAGTAGTAAAACTCCACAGGTTTTCTGTCAAGCCCTGCAATATCAATGCACATCCCTCCATAGACAAGGAGGGAGGGCTTTGTCAAATCTAAGTTTGATCATGTTTTTTTGATGGGGAAAATTCTGTTATGAAGGTGCACTCTAAATATCAAGAAATCCTCTGGGAAATTTCTCGCAGTCATAGCTTGGGATTTTTGAACAGGTCAACAAGATATAATGGACTATGGTAGGATACTTTTCTATCAAGGACAGAGGTGTGGAAAAGAATAAAAGCTTTCTGGTTTTAGGGTCCTGCTTTCAGTTTATCTTTAAATTAGAGACATGTGACCTCTGTATGAGTCTCATAGACTTATAATAACCAAAATTTTGGGGAGCCATCATGGAAAAATCACAGGGAAATTAACATTTTTCACTTTTTTCCTGTAGCCACAGAACATAAAAAGCGCCAAAGCGGTCTTTCAAAAGCTGCTCTTGGTTCTTATAGCTTCTGTATTTAAAGCTGGAATTTTGAAAACACCTGGAAAAATAAATCAAGAAATTGTAAAAATAAAGGTTTAAAAATGAAATAAAAAAGAGACTGACCTAAACTACAGTGAACTATTTTTCCTTCCTCAGCAAAAATATGTGTGATTGGGTTTTGAATCCCCCAAAGCTCATATAATCCCTCTTTACTGTTAAATTCTTTCATGCCTCAAAACTGCTCTAATATCAGTTGAACCTGTTTGAACTCCGCACCCAACAGAGCCTTTGGCAGTCACTTGACTTTCAGCTTATGAGTGACTATAGCTAACAATTAGTCTGTTATTTTACTTCAACATCTTAAAAAAACCTACATTATGTCAAACAGCAGTAAAATCAATTGCTCCTCTCTCTACGGCTTTTGCTTTGTGTTCTCAGTTTTGCCTCAAACTCCGGCTCTGTGCAGATAAGAAGCGAATTTCCAGCCCTTGGTGGTGGTGACAGGACACCCTCGTGCAACTTCAGACATTATGGGAAGGTAAAAGGAGTCTTTGGGGTAGCTGGCACCTGCATTTTATTTTTTCTTCTACATTGTGGAGACCCACATTTTTAGAACAAGCAGTCTGAACACACTGCTAGAATTGAGTAGTACTGCCTACTCAGTGAATACTTAAATGAGTGAAGTTAAGTATTAGAATAATAGTTTGCAGGATTAAAATGTCTTTTCTGAATGTTTCAGTCTACCAATCCTGGAATACATAATGCCTTCCAGAAAATTCCATCCAGGTTTTGTTCTGTTTTTTTTGTTTATATTACAACTGCATATATTGTGAAGAAGGTTTGGGTTTTTTTCTCAATTCCTCTCTCCTAAATACATTTTCAAATGTAATTTTAAATTATGTAGCAGTCCAGAAGAAAAGTGCATCACACATTCCCTCCAACTTTGATAAAAATTAAAATAATTTAAAAAATTAGAAAACGTCTCAGGATCTTGCTATCACAGTCCTACATGCTTAAATCCATGCAGTAGAAATCATCTGCTCATACTGACCATGACTTATTTCAGGGAAGTGCTTGCACATACAAAATCCAGAGAGGCATAAATTACCCCAAAATCCAGGGCATTTGTGTTGGACAGGTGAGGTGAAACATGGTGGGCTTATACAAATCCAATCAATGTTAGAATCTGAAATGCCACAATATTTCCAGTTTCCAGATACATTTACTGAAGAACCAGCATGAGATGACTCTGACAAGGTGACACAAAACGGATAGAGATGAAATAGATTTGCTTAGAGGCAGACTGCAAAATATAGGTATTTTGGATCTGTATTTACATAAATATGCATCAGCCACTATTTTTATGTACGTTTAAACATGTATGTGTATATTGACACACAAGCATTGATTTGTTACATGTTCAATACTTAAAAATATATTAATTTGGGCATATAAACGTAGAAAACTGTTTCTTGTATTACTGACAATTAGTAATGAAGGCAAAAAACTTGACTTTTATTTTTTTTAATTTACTTATTTCTTTACTTTCTCCTTCTACTTCTTTCCCTCTCTCTCTTTTTTTTTTTTAAGCCCTTTTATTCAAACATAAGATGTCTGCTAATATCTAAACAGGACAGAGGCATTTACAAGTAAGTTGACCAATGTGCCAAATCAAACAACATTTATTTTACCAGGGGAGAGGAATATGTTAGAAGAGAAATCTGTTTTCATATTTAGAATATATTCAGAATGTTTGAAGGGAAGCAGAGCAATCTCCCACAGTTTTCTCTCAACAGAACATACTGTGTCACCAGTAAAGCTGTGTCCAAAAGCAATAGTTTTACCTCTCTCTTCTTCCAATTTTCCACCTCAGTTTTTCTTTGCCTTGAAATGGTTCATGGAGAAACCAGAATAGTTATAAATCAATGAGCTTGCAGCAGACACTCAGATCAGCTGCATGCTGTCTTCCTCAGAGAACATAGCGCATTGAGCACCTCTGGAAGCTGATTTGCTTCCTCTGGTGCATCAGCAGAGGTTGAATTCCTTTGAGCTTCTGTCTGCCATGATAGGGATGCTTAGGAGGATTTGACCCCAAGTGTATGGAAGTGCAGTAAAACCTTTGCAAGGCAGCAATCACCAGCAAAGCTTGTTCATTCATTTGTTCTCTAAGGGAGACTGCCCAGCCACATTAGTCCCTTGGTGTACACTTTCCATCTTTACAAAAACATTTTTAGACTTTGTCCTTAAATTTTTTCTTAATAAAATTGCAAAGGAACCCCAAAACAAAACAAAAAAACCTATCCCAAAACAGCCCCAACACTTCTACAAAGTTATTAATATTATTTAAAAAGGAGCAGTTATTTTAGAAAATCCTTTACACTGGCTTCATTTTTTCAAGAAGCATTCCAAAATAATTTGCGACTATTATTTATTTTAGATTGTGTCTACTAAGAACAGGCATTTTGAGATGTAATCTGAAATGAGTGGCACACACTCATCTGTGTTCAGGTATGTCCATACCTGCATAAATGCGTGATGGCCTTGTATGATAAAATCACTGTATTTTTATGTGGAAGAGAGTCCTTTACTTCCATCTCACAACACAAGGTATAATGATGGCATTTTTGACAAATACTTCTATAGATAAACATGTTTTAAGCCTTGGCATATTTACTTTAAATGCAGCTCCTGAGGACTGAGCTACTGTCTTTACTTTGGATTTCTTTGCCCCCATGCACTCTCTCAACAGAGACCAAGGTTCCAGGAAACCCTCTGCTAGGCAGCCATGTACCTGAAAGGAGCTGTTGTTCTAAAAGTTTGGATTCTTCTTGGGTCTTGCTTGATTGTTACTTTCTGCTTTTCACTTTTTCAACTAGTTCTTTGTCCTTGTTTGGTAATTTCTTATTCTGTGATTGAATGTGTTAGTTTATTGGTTGAAATACCTGCTTTGCTTTAATAGAAGGGTTAGGATTTTTTTTTTTTTTAATAAGCAGGAATATAGAAAATTCAGCAGATTATAATCATAATTTCAATTTTTTCATATTGCTTTCAGCATTCATGGAGCTTTTAATTGAATTGTATATTAGTCCATAAATAAACTCATACAACCAGAAGACCTTAGAATTGGTGATTTTACTTTTATCCAGGTAGCCTGAAGGTTTACAGCCTTGTTTCAACAAGTTCACTAATGGGCAGGGGGTCGGCTTGGCTGGAAAAAATCCAAGGTCCCTACAGGTGTTAGAAGCCAGCACTGCTGGCAATTCAGTGGTTCGCAGTTTTCCACCTTGTGTACTTCATAAGCATCTTCCTTAGGATTTTATGAAAAGTATGAGACAGGTTGGTCCAGCTTTCAGACAAACTGGAACATCAGATTGCTGAAAATCTAGGGAATTATACTTTTTGTAAGAAGAACTAACACACATGTTATAATATGATCTTTTGAACTGAGCATCCTGACTCAGATTTCTAGTTTCAACCTCTGTGTTCTAAAGACAGATGAATTATAATAATCTACATCAAATGCACCCATGAATTAGTGTTGAATGTTTCAAATTTTTTTTTCTCAAATTTATGGGGAGCTAAAGAATCAGAATCTTTCATATACTCAAATATTACTTTGGAAAAAAAATCCATCAAGTTCTTTGTGTGCAAGTGCAATGCCTGAGTACATCAAGCACTGACCTCTCAATGATTAAATGTTGGCAATATGCTGAGTCTGTATCAGCTCCAAAAGGTATGTCTCAAATTATGATTTACTGACACTTGTATGCACTATTGACCAGCTCATGTCTTGTGCGCTCAGCAAAAAAGATTTTCAGCTTGCCAGCTACTCAAAAGATCACTTGACATGGCTTTGTGCATTTCTGAAGTGAAAGGTACATGCTTTCATCAGCTTTTTCATAATCTTTGCATCAGTGCGCCCACGAAGTCTTACATTTTGCCCTTTAATGTTGACTTATTTCACAGCTATATTTGGTGAGTGCATTTCTGCCATTTAGTTTTGTATTTTATTATACTTTCCACTTCTTTAAATTTCCCCTTTTCTTGATAAATTCATTTTATAAATTAAATCAGCATGGCCTGACCCAGAACATATTAAAATGCCATTTGAATCAGTTCCAAATTCAGGTGCTTATAAAAACAAATTTGAGGAGCAACTGTAATTCCAATCCCTCCTATGTTATGTGAGCAATTTAAAATTATGGAAATACTTCCAATTTTATAGGCAATTTGAAATGGAAAACAACCAGAGTTCTGGGCATATGCTCTGTATATAGGGATTTTGCAAATAGAAATGCTTTTAAAGTTAATTTCCATGTGCACCCAGTTACCTGGTTCTGTAGATGTTAAAATGAAAATTGCACATTTATATTTTAAAATTCAAAATGCTGCTTTTATTGGATTTCTAGCCAATAAAGAGAACATCTGTACTATAAATGCAATCTGTCTGTTCAATTTGTACTAAATTCATGGATCTGTATATTTACTATTCTTTCCATATGATAGAACACATTCTGGGGGGAGAGGAAGAGAGCAGGCTAAGTGTTCATTGGCTCCTTAGGCCATAAAATATTATAATAAAATATACAATCTTCTACTTATGCCTATATATTGCATAAGAGAAGCACACAAAATCCTGACATACCAACATGAGTCTCTTTGTGTAATGCTCAAGTTTTCTTTGTTCCTTGTTCACACGCATGTTACCTTGGTTTTATCCTTTTCCTGCCACAGTGAATCTATTCTTTAGGCAGGTGGAAGTAGTAGAAGAATTAGATTCAACTGTGAATATCAGTGGTAGAACTCCACTTTAACAATGCTGCTGTTTATTCCTTCATTAAATGAACAATTATTTCCTAGTTTACACCTTAGGCACCCCTAAAAATATGAAAGGTTGTATAATCAAAAATTAGGGAACATATTCTTTATAGTAAGAATAAACCCATAGCAAACTAAACCTATTTCTAGTCAATATGGTTTATACAGATCTCGTGTAATGATACCTTTCACTGAGGATAAATACTGCGGTTAATCAGTAAGTGCAGCAAGGACTTATTAGATCATCTCGAGGTGGACTTGTCAGTATAGACATACCCTTGCATTTTCAGATGTCTAATGAATAATAGGAAATTAAATTTTAAAAATATTTTTTTAAATTTAAAAATTAATAATAATCTAGTCCCTTCTCTGAGGAAGCTGTGTTTGTACCCGTGTATGAAAAGACATCAAAGGAAAGGTTGTTAAAAGCTTGTTTGCAGGTTTTTGTCTGGTGTAGACTACAAGAGCTCCATGGATGGTTATGGATCCAGGCATCATCAGAGGATAACAGCACTCACCAGCACCTGGGGGTGCTGAAGAGTCAAGGCCCAGAGCATTCATGATGGTGGAGAGCTAGAAATTAACCTCCACATGACCAGGCAGAAATTTGGAAAAGCAAAGGCTTAGGATGACACTACAAGGGTTGTACAGGGAAGAGTGGTTCACATTTTTCAGGAACTAGGTTATCTGTTAGAAGAGAAAGCATTACATATAGATTTTGTCTAAACCAAAATAGAACTAAGGACCTAAGGGGAAAAAATTAAACTGAACATTACAGAGAGACCAAAGATGTAGAGAGACACAGTGTGCAGGATTATTCATTCTTTAATGACAAAGATTGAAACCTTTATTCTTAGGCAAAAGAGAGTCAGTAAAATATCCTTGAAAGAAAATGTGTTCAAAACCCAGATAAAAAATTCCTAAATGAAAATCAGTTAAGTGGTAATGTTTTGAAGACATTTTCTCCTGCACAAGAAGTTTGCAAACAGAAAAACCCTGGAGGTTAACCAATTGTTTATAAGGAATGCTTTTTAGAAGCAGCCCTCCATTTCCATCCTGTCTTTAAATTCTTCCCTAGGCATCCATCATGACTGCTGACAGAATATGTGACTGGAAGCACTATTGCCAAAATCTACAGCTGTAGAAAAATGCAGAATACCAGAAAGTTCAATATCATACAAGCATACTTCAAACCAGAATGTAAATAATTGTTAATATGTATAAATCTGTGTGCCTGTAGGTCAGAAAAGTTACTCTAAATTAACGTGACTTTGACCTAGTCATGCCTATTGTGGAATGTCTCATTTGATGCCAGTCCTTCCAAAAAGAGATGTTGAAGAGGTGGACAGAGGCCACTTTCATGCCACAGCAAGCAGATCACTTTAGGTATGTTTTCCAGTGCAGTTGGGCTTTTTTGCATTTTCACTTGGTCAAACATTAATAAGGCACTCTTGTGTAAGTTACATGACTCATGTAATAAAATATTATATTAATATAGTTTGTAAGCACAGGGTGTTGGGGTGTATGAGATGGAGCCTTGCCCCTTGTTTGTCAGAGAGGCATAAAAGCCTAACTTTAGTACATGAAGTCAGAATTCCTGTTACTGTCTCACATTTCCAGCATATCTTTGTGTTTCTGGGGCTCAGCTTCTTTCTATCCAGCTCAGAACTCTGAAATGTGAAAGGTTCAGAGGTTTGTATTACTCTGTCAGTACTTCCTGAATTATAAAGTAATGGACACAAACTTAAAAAGAAAGCATTCTTTTTTAAATGGCATGACATCTTTTGTTTATTTGTTAGCTTCTTTGTTAGAAATTCCATCATAACCTCAAGGTAGCTACACATGACCTCTGAGATAATCTCATTCAGCCAGTTGTGGAACCACCCAGCAGTTTTATCATTCCAATCACATTTGAAATTTTCAAAAATAGGCTTTATTATTTTCTTACGATTTTTTTCTTACCCAGATTTTTTCCAATCCTAATTTACAGTCAGTTCTTGCATTTCAAAACTGAATTCTCAACTGTTAATTAAGATCAAATGTTTGAAAAGCACATCCACCAGTTATGGTTGTTCTGTTCCCCACTTCTCAAAGGCAAGTTCTGCTTCAGAATTCAGTAAGACACTGGACTGAGCTGCAGTGATGTTGCTCCTTCTACTGGCTACCTGTGAGCACCATTCACAGCTTACTGACTTCAGTGGGGAGAGTCCAGGGACTTCCATGAGTCTTTTATTAGTTTTAGAAAACTAATTAGCACGATATTCAACAATAACTAATTAGCAACTGATTAGCATGATATTCAACTCTATTGCATGGTTCTTGTACTTAGTCTTATTTTTGCACACAAAAGTGGCAGTTTCTCATGATGGTAGATGAGTAATACAACAAAAAAATGTATATTTTCTATCATGTAGAATTTATATTAAAGAAGAGACTTAAGAAGAGACTTCTGTGCAGCTGTAATGGTGCTGCATCCAGTTGGCATCAGGTTACTGGTGCTGTCCCACAGGCATCAGTGTTGGGCCCAGTTCTGTTTAATATCTTTACTGACTATCTGGTTGAGGGGATCTAGTCTGCCATTAGCAAATTTGTGGGTGACACCAAGTTTGGTCAGAGTGTCGACCTGCTGGAGGGTGGAGGGCTCTGTAGAGGGACCTGGAGAACCTGGATAGATGGACTGAGACCAACAGCATGAGGTTCAACAAGACCAAATGCCTACAGGAGTAGAGGGTGTAGTCAGGTGTGGGTTAGGTTCTTCTTAACCAGCAACAGGACAAGAGGACATGGCCTTAAGCTGTGCCAGGGAAGGTTTAGGTTGGACATTAGGAAGAAATTCTTCATGGAAAGGTTGTTAGATAACAGAATGCACCGCCCAGTTTGGTGGTGGAGTCACCGTCACTGGAGGTATTTAAAGAAAGCCTGGATGTGGCACTCAGTGCCATGGTCTGGTTGACAAGGTGGTGTTCAGTCATAGGTTGGAATCAGTGATCTCAGAGGTCTTTTCCAACCTGATTCTGTGATTCTGTGAATTAAGACAGTCCTATCAGTAAGACTTTTACCAATATATCTCGCTATGCCTTGAATACCTCTCCAGGTCTCCAAGAATTCATTGCATTTGCAGTTCATCCTACAAAGGAGTTAAATCAAGAGTCCTGGACATGAGGAAATAGAAAAAGTTAAAAGAAGTGACATAAAAGCCGTGACTTAGAAAGCAGATAGTAGGATTAAAACCAGATGTATAATGTAACAGTTTTGGACCCCCTTAGGTTCAATGAATCTGCTGAAGCTGCCAGTGTTTCTGTGCTGACGATAGAGGAAGACCAGATGATGAGTTAAGGAGAAGTTACTAACGTTTGACTGGCTAAAATTAGGGTGAGTTAAATGCCACCTACACGCTTATGAAGGAAATGTGAGACAAGCTTATGAATTGTTAAAACTGCAGTCAGTCTAGAGATGGTAAGGTCTTGATGAAAGAAGGGAAAAGCAAGAAGGAACACTTGGGTGATTTATTCAACCACCCTGTCCCAGACAGCCCTGCTGTGCATGATGGGGATGATTCATTCAGTTAGTCCCAATGCCAAGGAAAACAGCTCTATGCAATCTGAAATGAAAATGGGCTGTCATGAAGTTGAGGAACAGCACATTTCCCCAGAGTGGATAATATCCATGCAAAACTACAGAGGCAGAAAGGAGACTTTAAGATATTTGGTAGATTATTCATCATTGTTTCTTTCAGAAGTGAGTTGGATGGCTGCCCTTCAAGTGCTGAAGCAAGAACAATCATGTAGTGCGGATATTTGAAAACATATATCCCAGTAACTTGGACATACAGTCCCACTGGATTTTGCTGAGATCTGAGTGCAGACTATTTATTTAATCACACCAGCAGAGGAAAACACAAGTCTACCAAATAATGTAGCAAAAGAGCATTCTTGGCATGACGACCAGGACTGGGCTGTCACTGAAGGAAGAAAGTTGATTGTCCAGCTTAGGGGTAGTGACTGTATGAGATGTAAAGAGATAAATAGGAGAGGCACAGATTGCTGAGAAATGTTGGAACAGCAGTGGTCTGCCAGTAGATATTTATATCAGTATACCTGTATTGTGCCATTATACCAATTTTGTTGGTTTATCAATATACCAAGACTCATATGAATACCAGGAGATAAATATATAGATAGATATAGATATAAATAGACATGGATATAGATATACATCAGCAGTAGCACAGAGATTCCCACCTCAGTTCAAAAGTTAAGGTAATCGGCTTAATTGTCTTTGGCATATTATTGCTCCTTCTAAATGCAGAAGTGGAAATGAAACTTTGTCAACAGAAAAGGCTTCACAGGGGAAGTAGTTACAGCAGCAGGCCTTCCAGGGTTCAAGGAGCATTTGGACAACGCTCTCAGGCACGTGGTGTGATTCTTGGGCTTGCCCTATGCAGGGCCAGGGGTTGGATTTGACAATCCTTGTGGGTCTATTCCAACTCAGCATATTCTGAGATTCTGTGATCCCATGAATAGCAGGTGTGTTGAACACAAGCTGCTCAAATGGACTTACAACTTGGTCCATGCTTGTGTACAAAATAAACACATACTTGTGTGAGAGCCTGAACTTTACTGTAGAAACTGCTGCAATAAGATTAACTCAATTAGTGGCTATGCAGACTGCTGCAATCTGTGCTGAGCTAAAACACATGTGTCTGGGTGAGCTTGGGTCCACACACCTGCAAATCTCTTTGCATTTTATTCAGTGTATTTATTAAGTTTTTATCCTATTTATTTTGATTGGGTGGTGTTTGTGTTTGCGCAGAGCCTCATGTATTTTAGAAACAGAAGTAACATATACATAAATGTTTAATTATTATTACTATTACTACTACTTCCAGCATCTGTAAGTTGAGGAATTGGTTTGGAGAATTTTCCCAGATGTTAAGCAGAATTTGTATCGGTGAGCAGTGAGAGGGAGAAATGGGACAGAACAAAAGTGGTATGAAAGGAGCAACTGCAGAGTGAAGGGAAAAATCTCAGAACCATCCAAGGAATAGATCTGACGCCTTCTGAATCTGCAACAGACCTCTCTAGAGGAGAGCAGCATGATGAAGGAGGGTGTGTTTTAGCTCCTGGTTACTACCTTAAATTTTTACTGTCACCAGCCAATCTAAGTCTCATTAACATTGTTAGGGAGAAGGGGGAAATAAGGGCATATATGTCAGATTTAGAGGCTGTTCCTGAAGCTTCCACACATGATTTCTGTTCTGCTGAAATATTATTTCCTCTAACCACATTTGAGATGGTTGTTTCACTTGGAGTCCAGGTCTAAGAGAATGCCTTTTTCTAGCAGTGAGATCAGAAACGGATTTAACTTGAAAAGATGATTGTGACTTAATAACACAGATAGAAACCTTCACATAAAACTCAATTTATGAGATGAAAACACTGTGAAATGAGATACGTGTGACTAAATATGAAAGAAATGGAGAGGAATATTTAGAGACATAGCTAATAAGCTGTCCTTCAATGAGCTTTTGGGGCCTGCTCTGGAGTTACTGTCAGAGCCCTTTGGAGACTAAAACTGGAGATTCAGTATTCACTGTAGCCTAATCAGAAATTCAGGCACTTGAACCTGGGCAGGCAGTTTAGCAGTTTTCTAAAAGCAGGAGGGTTTTGTCCCATTGGTTATTTTTTTCTTAGTCAGCTGGTTTCCCTCTGCCCCTTGCCTCCTGAAATTTTCTGATGACCGTGCAAACAAATCACAGGAGTGGGCCAGGAAGGGATTCACAAATGTAACTCATCTTGCCTATGTCATTAATTTGAATGTTATAACTTATGTGTTCATGACATTTAGATCCTTTGCTTGGTGATGGCCACTGGTTGTTGATTTACTGAAGCTTTGAGCCTTCTCCCAGTGGGGTGGTGTTTGCACCATGTTCTTCTCCGACCAAATCACACAGTAATGCTTTTGTTAGTTTTGACTTCAAAACCTATATCTACCTTTCTGAAAACCATTCATTCTTTTAAATGATTTTTCCTTTGAGATAAAGCAAAGGAAAATTTATTAACATTAAACTCTATTAACATCCTCTCATTTAGTTTGCATGGAAAACCACTTAAAAACTCCCCAAATCTCTGTCAAGAAAGTAACTAAAAAAAGTACAGGTAACTGCTTCCTTCTTACACCTAATTCCTTCTCTTCTTACCAGAAATTCTCTAAAAAATGTAATACACTCTGACAAAAACTGAAATTTGAGTTTTCTTTTCAAGTAGAGAAATGGATAATGCAAGAAACAGAGAAAAGTAAGTTGAATTTAGTAGGATTTCTCCATATCTTTTCAATCAGCATTTATTTATACTTGGGAAACCACTTCCCTTTTGAATGCTTCCCTAACATTAAGGCCAGAAACTTTCATCAACATTTTACAAGCATGACTGAAGCTAAACAGCATACTTATACTGGATGGCATCAACCCAGTTATAACTTCAAGGAGATAAGTATTGCAGCTGAATGTGTTGATGCAAAATGGTGGTGAAAGGAGAAATAATTCGATATTCTGCTCAGACATATATAAAAAAAATGTGACCAGGTTAGTGCTTTAATTCAGAGCTGGATGTTCCCAAAGAGTTTGGGGGACTGTTTGGTATTTTGAATGTCTGCCATGAAATGTCTGGCATTGATTTGGAGAAGAAGATTTTATACAGTTATTCCTCTGCAAACCTTGAGTCATTTGGGTTATGATTTTTATATAAGAGTAAATATGCAGGGTCAAGATTAGACATTTATCTAGTCACGTGTCCTGTCTCTGACATGTCAGCCAGCTGCCATGGTGGGGGAGGACATGGTATGAACCGGGGAAAGATATAGTGACACTTTGCAACTATGGTCCTCAAGCTTCCAGGGATATCTCCCAGCTCCAGAACTTTCTCTGCCAGAAATTGTAACCTTGTGGTTTTGGGAACATTACAGGAACATGTCCAGAGTTTATAATGAAGGAATCCAGCTTTTTTTTTTTTTCCCCATTTATTTCCTTTTTTTTTTATATACATTTCACAATCCCTCAAACTATTGGAAATATGCACACAATTTTTTCATAATTGATCATGGAAAGCATAGATATTCCTCTCCTGTGACTTATGATATGTCACAGGAATGCACTCCCTTGCAAATCTCTGTAATTTCAGGGTTTTAGCAGAAGCTAAAGTACTTCAAATATATATATATATATATATATATATATATATATATATATATAAGAGAATGTGTTGTTTGGAACAGTGCCCACCTTACTGCAAGCACGAATTATTACAAATCTCACAGTAAAAATTATTCTTGTGAGGATTTTTTTCCTTCATTTGTAATAAGAATCAGGTACTTTGTACTGTTCTTAGATAGTTAATACTTAAAGAACAAAGTTTACTCTTACTCTAATAAGAATTCCACATTAGATTAAATTAAGATAAGAATAGATAATAAAGGGATCAAACTTTATACCAAGGTATTATTCTACTGTTATTTATGTAGAATAATAAATTGCATACACACACACATATATAAATATATATTTATAGACAAACACTGTGGATATGAGGCCACTATGATGAAAATATGTAGGTAGTAAAGATGCATATAGCGGACATAGTTGTGTTTTTTTCCTCACGTTGACATGCAAATTATTGTAGGACCTGGCTTTGCAAGCGGACGGGAGTCAAAATTCCTGCGAGGTTCCTGACTTATATTCTGGAAGCCAAATCCCCAGAGTCCTCAGACCTTCTTCCAGATGCAGAGTGTAACTGTCAGCCAGATAAACATGCATTATTAGAAGGTTTTTGCTTTTATATCTAGGAATAATTTTGCATTTTATATGTAATTAGTCTGTAAAATGGATATACAGGAAGGACAACAGAAAGAAATTTGCCATGGCTGTTCCTCTGGCTTTGAGAAGTGGTGACACACCATGACTCACATCCACATTCCCCTGAGGAAAAAGGTCTTCCGGACACTGTCTAAGCATTGTACAGAGAAGGCACAGACCAAAACCAAGCCAAAGCCTGGATGAGCACACTACAGAGAGGAGGGGTACAAGGCCCTGAGCCCTGATTGTGCACCACTACAGAATTTATGGGCTTTTCTGACAGGCAGTAGCAACTCAGACTCCTGTGGTTCCTGACAATGTTATTAGAAAGAGCTGTAGGTGAAGATCAGAAATAATTTATTTATGTAATAACCAGCCCTACTGGAAGGCTTGGGTGAGCAAGGGCAGCAAGGCCATTGTTTGAATTCATGCAGTTTAAGAAAGTCATTTCACAGCTAACCTTGGAAAATAGTGTGGACCTTGTCGTCACTTTGTTTTCTTTTAGTATAGAAGTGGGTGGCTATATTTGTTGTGGAAAGCTTGTAAAAGTAAACAGTGCAATTATTTTAATCTCTTAATATGTTTGGAATTACAGCTCATGGCTGTTCAAAACACTCTGGTCACTGGGGTTTGCATAACACATATGCCATAAAGTCAGCAAATGTCTACCATATGAGCAACAAATACAGAATGATAAAATAAATTCAAAAGAAGACCTTTCCAACCCTGGATACCCAGGAGATAAGGGAAGCAAAAGTGACAGCTGTCTTCAGCAAGAGAAAATCTATTCAAATATTGTTTTTCAAAGGATTCCTCTAAGTAAGGAAGATTTATTTTACCATGGGCATGCCAGAAATGCCATGATGTTAGGAAAAATATTAGAAGAGTTATCTGAGACCCAAAACTCCACCATTCCATGAGTAATTATTAAAAAACAAATAAATGGATACTTCAGTCCTCAGGTACACAAAGTAAAGTAGAAGTAGGAAAGTTTTTGTCACATTTTCTCCTTTTGTCTAAGATATATTAATTTTCTATATTATTCAGCAAAATAGATTAGAGTCAGATCGTGACAACCATATTCACGTTTCATAATGATTTACTCATTCCCATACAGATTATTGGGAGTACTTGTGGATTAAAAATGCCATTCACAGGTAGTTAGGTATGGTAATTTTACTAGTTGTGATTAGAAAAGAGCAATACTTTATAAGGCAAAGCACCCTGCTGGTGGTTTTTATTAAAATTAGATATATCCTAAGACATTCCACTTGATTATTATATGGGATATGGCAAAAATACTGGAGTATGAGAGCCTTTCTCCTCAATGTCTTAGCTCAGAGCTAGGATTGCTGCTGACTTTCAGTTCAGTAGGGAGGATTCAGTAAAACATTACTTAAAAGAAAGGCATGTGGTTAGGTTAAGATGATAAATATGGCAACTTGTTCACAGACATAAAGTGAAACTAGCATTTTTTTAAGATAGTGTTTCTCCATGAGAGTAAACTCACTTCCTAAAACACAGTTTATGTGCACTGTATCCTTGACCACATATGTGGAGTTGGATCCCATCAAATGCCCGTTTCTGGTCTCTGGATATATTATCCAAAAGGTCTGATATCACTCCCTAATCTGCTCTTGGTCCCTTGGTCAGTCATCTTGCACAGATAAAAGTGCTTCAGTGCTATTTTTCAGTATCGACACACTTGTTTATTAAATTCCATTGAAACTTTCTCTTCTCTGCTAGAAACCAGCTTTGTGATTTAATAGAACATCAATTAAAAAAAAAAAAAAATTGCTAGACAGATTTCTCAGCTTCACCACAAAAAAATCCATGAAAAATTTGAACACCTACAAAGATGGAAGAAAGTTAACACGAAACAAAAGAGGCAGTTACAACTTTTGTGTAAAAAGTAACTTCCTGAAAAGTACCACAAGAATTTTCAAAAGCCATCAGGATTTTCCTCCTATTGATCATAATTACTGTGTTTAGAAAGCACAAAGAATAAACTGAACATCACATCAAGCACTGAGCAAGTAGCCTCCAAGGATGGCTAAAGATAGATCACCTTCTATAAATTTACAACACAGCACGAGAGTACAAATTCCAGAAAGAAGTTGTTGAAGTACAGCATTAAACTCCTTTATAAATCATTTTTAGTGCAGGTAATTAAGCGGAGGCAAAAGCCATAGCAATTTGTATTAGATTTGGAACTGTATTTTACAATCTGTTGTGTAATTCCTTAGTCTACATGAAAAATTTCTGCTTGAAATTTATATTCCAAGTGAGAATAATATAGTCCATAAGTGAAAAATAGCAGGAGTAACTTGATGAATGGAAGTAAAGAGATGATTGTTCTCCCTGAAGTTTAAGATAAAGTTTGAAAGAGTAAATGTGAACAAAATTATCTTTTTTTTTTTTTTTTTTTAATCTAACACAGCAAGAATCATGAATTGCAAATGGCTGAAAAATATTATATTGCATATGATACTGGTTTAAAATAGTGCTTGATTAATTCAGCAGCACACAGCCTCAGTCTCTTTAAGCAGTATAGACTTAGTAAATCATTCTCAAGGAGAGAAAAGCTGAGATTCAAAGAAAGCAGTGACTAAGCTAATTAAAACATATGACTGCAAGAAAGCTTTCTCAAAAGTGTTCATTTCATTTAAATTTGAACAATCAAACTATTAGAGATTATCAGACGTCTGTGGTTTTTTACTCTGCTTGCCCTCACAGGAACTGAATGTGTGTTAGAAAGTTAGCTAGTCAGCTCAGTGGGGTCTTGTTTGGGAAGAGAAAATAGAAATACAAAGAGGAAAGATTTTTATAATTTGTTTAGGACATGTCTTTTGGCTGTTCTGAAGGATTTAAAAATAACATGACAAGATCAAATTACAAAGGAAGAATTAATCACTATCAGACCTAGAGAGTATAAAAATCTGTGTTTTACCAATTAATTAAAAAGGAAAAAATTATGAGATTGAGCAGAAAGTAATAAAACTATTCAAAGATTATGAAGGCTGTACCTGAAGATGTGTCAAGTATGACTTGAATTTAATCTAACAAAGTTATTCTAATATTAACTCATTTCAGCCTAGTGTTTTTAAACTGAATCTAGAATATTGTTTTGCATTAATGGTATTTATAGTAAACTGGAAAAAACCCAGTGCCATTCCCATCTGGAATATCCCACGTAAGCAAGCCATGCTGTGCTGTGTACATTCTCTCTGGGCTGAGTTATCTGTGAAGGGACATTTCTGCATGTGAACAACTTGAGGAAGCAGGAGTTGGGATGCACCTAACAAACACATTTTCAGCTGAAGCTGGAAGTGGTGTAAGGCTTTAGAAATTCATCTACTAAGAAACACTGAACAGCAGAGTTTTACCTTAATGGTTGAACTCCACTTAATGGTTGAACTCCACTTCTGTAATGGGACCTGAGTTTGCAGTGGTGTCTTTCTAAAGATGGAGGTCATGTGGGGCCAAAAGAGAAAGGAGGAGCCCAAACACATTGGGGACTTGATGCAAATTCTGACACCAATAGACAAAGTAAACAGCAAGGCTCCCTGTGGTTTCAGTGGCCCCCTGATGTATATTTGAACTTTTGCAGGCCTAGCAGGACCAAGCCAAAGCTCTTGAGTTTCAGTTATGATTCATCTGGCAAGAGCTGCTGTTAAATCTATTCAACAACTAAAATGAGACGTTGCTAAAATCTCCTTGGCAAGTAACTGCTACACTGGAGCTGTCTTTCAGAAACATCCACAACTGCAGTTGGTTAGGATTGGTTCTTACTGCTGTTCACTGGGAGATGAAAAGAGGGGAAGTCTGACTGGGGATGAATATTGGAGAAAGTAATTTTAGTCTTTAGAAAGGAAGGAGGTAATTTTAGAAGTTCAGTAGCTTCTGAAATGTACATATATATGTGTGCTTACATACACACACACATACATAGCATGTGTATATAAATACATATACATACACAGAGCATGTGTATATATGCACATATAAATCTACATCTACATATCTAAGAATGTAGAAATATTTTCCCAACTTGTGTCAAGTTCCTTTTCTCTGAACACAAACCATTAAGCACTCTGCAAGTGTGCCAAATGCTGCTTTGAATAAAAAGGGAACGACTGACATTGTTTCCAGCCCGCCAAAATAAACCCACCCCGGCTGCTGAGATGGAGACTAGTGGGACATATGTGTGTGATAACCTCATTCCAGACCAAATCCAACCACGATACTAAGGTGTAATTTGAATAATAAAAAAGTTAACTGTAAATCAAACCACATTTTATGCCTGGGAGGCAATTCTGAGCTTTCTCCTTCTTCCTACTCCCTTCCTGTACCCTTCATTACAATATAATAAATTAGGAATGAGCTTGAATCAAAACTAGGATGCCAAGAAGCTCTGAACACTGAAGAAAATTTGAAATTGTATAAATCCGCATTCAGTGGATGATTACACATTTCTGGTAAAATTTTGGTAAACCCAGGCAAGGTGTATTTTCACCAAAGGGTAGCTTTCACGTGAGTGGATTGGCTTTTGCCTGTGACTCGATTAGTAGTAGCTTTCTATGTGACTTCCTGCCCCTTCCTACTTGCAAAGTAATGTGCTATGTCTTTAATCTCCTGCATAATGGTTTATGCTACAACATTTAATGCATATTTGCAGTTAGCCAGAACGCCACGGTCAGCAATCACAATTGGGCTGGAAAGCAACAATGAATTAAGCTGTGATAAATTAATTACTTGGAAACTTGTGAACATGTCCTGAGGAACTTATGGTTGCCCCTTAGCAGAGTATTTGTTCCACTCTATCATTTTAATGGCTTTAGCCTCTCAGCACTACCGTGACAAAAGCAAATTCCCTTGTCTTGCTTTCTTTTTTTTCTAAAAAGGAGATTTAAGTCACAGAGAGGAATGGTCACATAGGATGCATATGTCTGAAAAGGAAATTAAGGCTTAATCTTCTCAATATTATGTGGATTCATTAATTGCTGGACAATTCTTCCTCTTGGGTTACTTTCAGCCATAAGTTTTTAGGCATTTGGGCGGATGAAGAGGGCAAGGAGTCATATTAACATTAGGAATAAAGAAGACCAGATTCAGATAAAATAAGAATTGGCTGAAATCCTTCCTCAAACCTCAAAGCCCTTCTGAGGTTTGAAAAAGTTTAGTACACTCCTTTTATTTGCTTCATCTGCTTCAACTGCACTTCCTGATACTGGAGTGGGGAACAGAACAGTGCAAATACCACTGAAAAGCTGAGGTTTGACTGTGTTTTGCCAAGTGTACACTCCCTCAGTGTTTTTGTTGAGGATGCTTTTCAAGATTGTTTTTATTAGGTTTCTATAAACAGAAAAAACAATACCAGCACAGTACACTCAGATATCACAGATTTCTGAGCATCAGGCCTAAAGAATGCTGTGTTATGTGGACTAGACACAGCTCCCTGGGCTCTGGATTTGCTATCAAGCCCTTTGGGTGCACCCTGGCATTGCTTCAGGAAGGCCCTAGGGAGCCCATAAATGTGACATCACCTACTTAAAACCTTTCATGGTGGCTGTCAAACATATGGAAAAAACTGGGATGGAAAGAAAGGAGGTGCAGATTCACTACCGATGAAATCTTTTTATTTTACCGATGTTCTTTCAAACATAATTTCTGACAGTCACAGAAACACCAGAACCACTTCTGGGATGTCTGAATTAATCATATATTGGTTATACATTTGTCAGATTATTGGAAAAATATTTTTGAAGAGCCCATACGTGCATGCACATCTGTATTGTCATCATCAATCTCCCTGAAATCCAGAAATCAGAGGAATATCTCCTTGCAATGTTCAAGTTGAGGTTTTAAAAAAGTCATGCAAGTGTTCAAGGTATTCCAGAGTCACCGTGAGTTTTAGGGGGTTTAGCTGCTTTTTTTCACCTCCCCTGCCCACCCTTTAGTATCTATAAATATGATAATCACAAGTGAGGGTTTGTGATTGAAAGATCCTGGCAATTTTCGGTCTAGATGAAATGAGTTACTGCTATCAGACAACCATCTAGAAACCTCAGCAATTCAATTAGCACTAATTGAAATGGTAATTGATAATGTCAGCTCAATGGCCCCAAAACAAATGAGCCTTAAATCTGAACTGTTCCCTTATCTCCAGTACTTAGATTTATATCCTGGAAATGCTTATTGACACAAAAATGCATTTGTTGGCAAATTCGTTGGAATAATTACTGGAAGTGTATCAAATGAAACTGGAAGAAATGTAAAACTGAAGAAGGACTCATGAATGTACTATAAGGTATAACTCTGCCCTGATAGGAGGGAAAGTAAAATGTCCAGATGCTGTTATTTAAAAATAGGATTCATTTTCCCTAACTTTAGATTTTTATAACATAAGCTTCTACTTCTTAGCTAAGGTTTCAATTCAGGGGTCTAGTAACTGGCACCTAGAGCCATTTCTGTTGACCCATGAAATCCTGTCTGATCCCCAGCTCCTGCTCCAGAAAGTCACAGATTTTCTGGGAGTCCTATGCCATTTTTTCCAGCTCCAGATGCATTTTTGGGATGCTACAGAGCACCTCAAATGGCAGTGGATACCAAAGTTGAAGCAAATTAATCATGCCTGTGGTGCTTACACTCTTTTTAGGGGAGCAGAGATCTTTATTCAAGGAACCAGTGTCACAGTCTCTGGCTGTGATGGTGAGAGGCTGCCCACATGTAGATCAGCAGTGTAGTTTGAGATGCCTTAGGAGTGGCCTAAGTACGGGTCACCCATAATTCACATCCCTCAGCAAATACCACATTCAACCCAGGGCTGCTCAAATGGCACAGGGTACCTACATGTGGACAGCTGAAATGAGCCCATATATCTCTGAATTGGGAGCTATATCTCACATTTAATGTTAGGGGAAGTTAATCCTGTCATTTATGTCCCTGCTTAGGAGTATCTCCTGGATGTATTGTGTGATTCAATACCAGGAATCCATGCAAAGAGAAGGCATCAGTTTTCTGTACTGTGGACACAGCACTCCCACTGAGCTTTGAAACTGAGGATGTGGAAATGAGAATGGAACTAATATGTGGGGATCTCAGTAGTTTAAGTTTCTAACCTTAACCTCTAACCTTCTCTTAGTGGGTTATTTAAGCAGCTGACCTGGCTGGATTATTGACATAAATCTGTCTTTGAAATAACCATCCTGAGCTGTGTCTCTACTGAGCTATCATGGTAAACTTATACACTCAGAACAAATACGTAAGGAACAGAGAACAGAGGGTCAAATCCCTAGCTGAAGGAAATTCATCAAGTATCTGGCTAAGCATAAGTCCTTGTAATGGAAAACTGTAGCAGAAAATCTGTTTCCACAGTTACTGAAGGGATGTATGTACACATGACACCTGGTGCGCTCCAGAGGGAAGCCATAGGACAAATGACTTTCCTAAACTTGTAATTTATTGAGACTGTGGTCCAGAAAGACACTTAAGACACTTCCATCTGAGTATCTTTCATCATTGCTGTGAAAAGGAATAGGCCTGCAATCGTGCAAGAGTTTAAACATCTTATTTTAGTTTGTCAGAAAACTACTTTGTCTGGCTGATCTATTAAGCTGCTTTACCCAGCTGGAAAACACTGTGCACTTTCATGTCCTATATTATTCCACCACTCTGTTTATTTTGCCCATTAATGAAAATGCTTTCAGAGTGGATTAGATATAATCAAAATATTATGATCTCCCCACCTTCAAGGTTTGGCAGAACATAAAGCACAGGCCAATGCAGCTGACCAGCCAAGGAACAGATTATCTGTGAGAGATAGAGAGTGTCATGTTGCTGTTGCAAAACAACCCTCTGCATGTGTGAGTGGCTGGAGGGAATGCATTAGAGAAATAAACTTGCAAAGAAAATAGGATATATTTGTAAGCATAGAATGCCCATCTGAGTTACACAACCTAACCACTGCCTATGAATACCACTTGAAAACCTGCTAATATGCACCAAATAAACTCTAAAATGAGGGTTTAATGACAAAATGACAACTCATTTCCTAAATGACTCAAACTTCAGAGAATATCAAAGGTTACCAAAGGTGACTATCTATGAATGAACAAAAATGTGTGTTAAAATTTTTGGAAAGGGTAGCAACTTCAGACATAAAATTTATTTTGACCTAATGCTCCCATGAGCAATTAACAGTTCCATATTTCCCACATAACAACAGATAGGATTTTTCTAGTGGATGTAAACTGCAAGCTTACAGAGTGTAATGTTTGTATTATGGATCATTATAATGATCAAATCATTATAACACACTGAAGGCATCTAAATATGAGCAATGCCTTATAAAAATAAATGAGAACAGAGTGGATATTCATATAGTTCCTTCTCCAGAGGCAAACAGGATTAAGTAACTTAATGAATGATGATGAAAAGACAAAGCACTGCAGTAAACTCAGTCCTGCTGTAAATGCACACAACCCCATTGACAACTGAATCTGTTCTTGTCCAAAGCCGTATTTAGGATGGAAGGTTTCCATCCCCATGGTGCATTCATTACTTCTGTCTCACACTAAAGCAGCTCCATTGCTTTCACTAAATGGAGCATGTCATTTTCTTAAATAAGTGCCTGGCCATAAAAAACTCCAGCATATATAGAACATTGGTTGAGAAAAACAGCTTCCTATTCTGATTCGTGCCTTTGATTTCACAAGTCCTATTTCTATCAGCAATCACATTTACAGCACATTTGTTTTAATTCCCCAAAGCACTACATTTATATGAGTGAACAAACTAATGTATCAAAACAGAGAGTCCTGATGTGCCTCCCCAGTTAAGCTGATGTAAAACACTTGACCTCAGCTCTTCAGAAAGTACAGCAGGTATATTGCAGGCTCAGACAGCAAAAGTGGAAATGTGAAGTTCTTGCTATCAATCCAAGTATTTTGGGACTTAGCTTTACCAGAGATTTCTCTCCTGGAGCTGTGACACAGAATCCAGTCTCTCTCCAAGTTTCTAGAAATGCCAAGCCTCAGGTACCAGAGTTCCTACAACAGTTCAGGGTTACAAGAAAAAGTGACCACAGACTTCACTGACACATTGCTGGGTTCTCATTCCCCAGCTATCAACACCTTTTGTTTCTTTTGCATACTGAAGTTCCTGCCTGGAACATTTGCTTGGATTTCCTTTCTACAAAATGTTTGAGAACAAACAAGAAGTTGCTACAACACGGAAGTTTCTGGGGGATTGGCACATTTGCTGTGTTCAGTATAAATTGAGAATATAAAATTTTCTGATGGGTCAAAATAAAGTCAAGTGTTTTGTTTAGTTATAAAACCATGTTGCCATGACTGCATAGTTTTCGTTATAGATATGATTACATCAGCACCATGGTTTATCGCTAATTGTCAGATCATGATATAACTGTTATTTCCTGCTGGTGACTAGGAATTTTGAAAGTATGTCTATCTCTTTCTTTGTGTACAAAGAAGTTTCATCAACGTCAGAAGCACTTGTGTAAGATATATGGGGAGGAAATCCATTCAGTCTGGGTGTTAGAAGGAGAGAGTGTTGAGCAGATTTCTAGAAATGATTGAATGTTTGCAGCAGATTTCATAAGCCACAGTGGGTTCCTCCAAAAGATGTCACTTTACACCTCAGGAACAAGTTGCCTACTCCTATACAGGTGTGCATTAAACTGATGTGGAAGTAACTGAGGTTTCTCCGTGCATTTTAGAAAGTACTGGATTAGAAGTATGATCCATTTCTGCTCTGATCTCACAGAATGCAGAAATACCAATATGAGTAGTAATGGGTACAAATCCAAATGACTTGCTCAAAACAGTCCATATTGAATAAAACTTAACCTTACTGCTCTGTGCATCTTTACCCAGTCTCTTCTGGGATGGAATTACTGTGTTTGCTTCATGGATGCATAAGAAAGGCATTCAGATAAATGGGCATACCTTAATGGTTGCATGATGAAGTGTATGCAAAATAAAAGATATAACCTTTGTTACTGTTAATCCTGCGTTTAACTGAATTAACTGAAGCATGGAACCAGGGTTAGGAGAGGAGTGTATAGCAAAAAAGACAATATATATGCATTTAAATGAGGGGAAAGGTGGAAATGTATGGTTAATAAAGACAATGGGTCACTCCTTGCTCTCCAATACAAAATAAATAAAACAACTCTATTTTCTTTCCAACAAATCAATCAAACCACTGCATGAGTACAATGACACCCTATTGATTCTTATGGCTTCCAGAATGAATGTGAAGTTATGTGTGTTTTGCTTGGCAGAATTGAATCTTCCCCTCAAATCCCACCAGCCAGGTCCCAAGACTTATCTTTCTCTGTCAGAACCCCCTGTAAATCATTATTTTTCATTTGAAGGATCTCTCCGAAACCTTTCCTGCTCTTCTTATTCCAGGCATCTGCAGGGATGTTGTGTGTTTTTGGAGCATGAGGAAGTGCTGTCTGTTTTCAGCTCCTTTGCTGTCCCCACCCAGAAGCCACTAGCATTTTTGAAGAAAAGTTGGAATACTTCCTTCAGCACCCTTCTCCTTCTGACTTTTAACTGCATGGGAATGTGAAGGGAAGCACCAAGACCAAGGGCATGGCTGAAGTGCAGCTCCTGGGTAAGGAAGCAGCAGGTGAGGCTTCTCACTGTTCCCCCACACACTTTGCTGTGTTTACAGTTTGATTCAAGGTTTTGTGGCTTCACCATATCAGACCTGACCTTGAACACAGGCTGCTAAAGCCCTGTGAGGAAGGAGAGGGGCTGCTGACCCTGTGGATGCGCTTGAAGAGTTGACACCTCCTTGACCACGATGCTGTTTACTTGTCTTTAAACTCTTGTTTACTTATCTTTAAAAATGTCCCTCTTAGAATGCCGCAGAATGGACACTGGCTGGCAACAGCTCACATTTTCCCCAGAGGGGACAGGTGAACACTGCTCCTGCACAGTTTAGTGGCTGTGGATCAGCACTATGAGCTCTTCTGGATCTTTTAATGTATCTACAGTGATGTTAAAGAGAAACCGATTTTTTTCTTGGAGTTGTGCTCAGACAACTTAAAATGGCACTTAATACACTCTGCCATCTATTGTGCTATCAGTGCTCAAAAGCCAAGGAATGCAGAATCCCCTTTTTCCCCTGATCTTATACAGTTAGAGCATAAGGGCAGGATCTGTAACTGAACTGCTTATCAGAAGTGATCTGCTTAATAATAATTTCTGACTGTGTTGGACTTCTATGCCATTGGAAATTCTTACTTCCATTTTCATAGATGATTTATACACATTCTTGTGAAAAAAAAATCGTGGAATTCATTGCTGTAAGTATTAATTTATAAATATTATAATTGAAAAAACTAATACAATTATCACATGACTAGGAAACAAAGGCCAGCCTGGATCCATAAAGTCTTCCAATTTCTACATTCTTGTGCTTTAATCAATATTTATGCAAAAAAAAAAAAAAAAAAATAGATCTACCTACTGGTTAAACACTTAGCAGTCTATCTTTCTTAAAACATTTACATCCAGTTCAGTAGCAAATAAATGTTAAAACCATCAACATTGCTTTTATGCACTGTGGTCATGCTCCTGACTTCTCTGCTCAGCTTCATCCATGTGTAGAAAGAAACAATACAGAACGGGACTTGTTAATGTAATTGCCCTGTCACTGATGAATGTTACAATAAAATACTGTTAAGGGTTAAGGAAAAGGACTCTTTGCAGTAATGCTGGTTAAGTGTTTGTGGGATGGCAGGAGAGTTGGTGAGATAGTTCTGGCAGAGAAACTCTTGGGCCTCTCTCTAAAATTTAGTTTAGCAGTTGCTCCAACTTGAGTGGATCTTTTAGTGCCTTAAAATATTTGGTGTCACGATACATTTATTTCAGCTACATTTATTGCATCCAAACATTTCTGTTTAGTCACATTGGAAAAACGAGATTGCTGGAAGTCTTCTGTATGCTCATTTCTTCTTCCAATTTCTCATTTGCTTGAGGCAAATGATTTTCCGAGAACCTCGTATGTGATTAAAGATGCAATAATTCTTCCCAGAAAAAGCAATAATAACCTCCAGCAGTATCACATTCCCACTTCTTAATTAAGGTTCTATGCTTTTGTTATTTGTTGACAGTAACCAGCATGCACATACTTCTGCATAATTATACCACGGGTTCATTAGGATCCATGCATATGTATGTGTTTGCCATTCAGCACTCACATCCATCCAAGCCTGACAAATCGTGTCAATGAAAATAAAAATAGTCTTAAAAAATGAAATCTAGTAAGATATGGGTAAAAGCAATTGAACATTTTAGGGGAATTGGACCTTATGGAGATCATTTTTCCACACTACAGAACACAAATGTTCCTAATATAAATTTGGGAAATGTACAGTAACAGCTGAGGTACAAATTGTTATATAGACAAGGTTGAAATTCTGCTCCTGATATTTCTCAATATGACTTGCAGTTATTTTGCACAGGGTAACCTTGGATGTCACACTGGGATTTAACATGACTTTTTAACAGAAAAAATTTCTGCAATCAACAACAAAACCCAAAAGTGTGAAGTTTAATGACTGTGGCCTAGAGTTCATGAGAGACTTTACAGTGATGCCTCATTTAAAATGTCCTGTGCAGCTGCATCTGTCAGGGCACACCTTTAACAAAAATCTCTAGAGACTCTTAGGACCAGATAGATTTTGCATCTGTTTAAACATTTAGCTGAGACATTTAAGAAAGGAGTTCGATTATTGTAGACTCTTCATTAGAGTTAAAGAGGACAGATAAAGACCTGCAGAGGGAGAATTAGTTGTTAAGTAGATTGAAAAAACCCTGGTATGTACATGGAGCTGAAGCACCCTCTGAGATGCACAACTTCCTCTTGACTATTGACTGGCACCTGAAGTGGAGAGGAAGGAATCCAGCCTCCAGAGAACTACTTCTGCCTAAGCATCCTCCCCAGTGTAAATATTTCAGTGACTGTGTCAATTCTGAGTTCTGTTTATGCTCTTAGGCAAGCAGCAGCTTGGATCCTGCTCCCTCCTTGGTCTGGAAAACGACAACTCATTTCTCTGAAAAGTGACCTAAGCACCCATAACTGAGATTGCAGTCACTATTTACTCCTTCTGCTGAGAATATATCACTGTGCAGACACTAACGCAGAAAGAACAAAAAAACCCCAAAACCCCAAAAAGATGACTGCCTTTAGCTGAGGTACAGCAGCATTAATCTGTACTGGGCTGGGGACAATGCCTTGAAGCTAAATCCAGGAGTTTCAACACCCAACTGCTGATGTTTCACACCTGTTTCCTTTATGGGTCTGCTACGTAAATACCCAGTTGGGACTGGATATTTACTCGGTGCAGGAATCATTGGGAAAAAAATCACCTAAGTCTTGACACATCAAGGACAATGCTGAAAAAAAGCCATGTAAAATACCTTTGGACATAACTCTTAGGTGTATGATAGCTCAATGTGATGGATTAATCTGAATTCAGCCAGTGAGTTGGGAAAATATCTTCAAATTAATCTTCTTTGTATTCTTATGTGATTGTCTTGTTCTAAGAAAAAAATCTTATTAAGTTGAATTTTATAGGGTTCTTTTATTATTCAAATTTCAGCAACATTTATAAAAAGAAGGGAAAAACATGGTAGATAAATTTCAGCAGTACTATGTGAGGTCCCATTCCCAAATTACAAAGAAATGTTCGTTCAGAGTAGGATCTTGAAATGTAACTTGTTATAAACTTCCCGGAAAAAGAATGGAGCAGAAGAGATTTCCATTTAAGGGCTTTCCAGGATATGCCAGCTGCTATTAGCTACCTGCACTGAACAGCTACAGAATGCTAGAGTAAAGCCTTTAAGTATGATCCTAATTTAATTTAACTTTCTGATATTTATTAAATGTTGCTCTGTTACTGAAATCAGAATTTTCAGTTGACGCGTCTTTTTCAATCTCAAAGTCTTTTTTGATGAAGCTGATTCTGAATAATGTTTCTGCTCCTAAGACAGCTCTCATTTAGGGCAGTGATTTTTAAGAGCAGGAAACTGGAACACTTTCAAAGCATTCAGAGCACTTTCACAGATTCCCCAGGGTTTCTGAGAAATGTCTTGACTGGTTGAATGAACTACTCTGAGTGCTGGTAATTCGTGGATCTAAAGAGAAGGCTGTAAGGTAGTAGCTAATATTAGCCAAGAAAGCTCTGTGGTATCCTTATGTTTGAACCATGAGAGTCCCAAGAGAGTTCATAACATCTGCCTAGAACTCTAACAAGGTTAACTCTACTCAATGCTCACTCAGCTTTTGTAAAATAAATCATGACATAATAGTAAATTAAGTATTCCACTTCCACAGCTTTATGTGCAAATCACCGAGTTCAGCTATAAAGCTATCATCTATTTCCAGATACTTAACATTTATTTTTCCTTCCATAATCAAGAATTACAATCATAATAAATAAAGCTCAGTTTACTCTGCTGTTATTCTATGGCATCCCAGTGATGTGAAACACAAGCAAGCAAGGTTTTATTGTCAGATACAAATGTCCAACATCCCTTTAAACATCTCTGTGTACATGCACTTCCTGTGGGTTGTATAAACCCATCTAGTAAAACTGCTGCTGTAATGAGACTGAAGTGTAAAACTCAACAGAAAACATATTTTTATTGAAGTGAAATGGAACTCATGTCTGATTATGCTGTCTTTTTAAAAAATCATCACCATGATATGCTCTGGGGAATCTCTGCAAGGCTTTCCAGTCTATACAAAAATAAGCTATTGAAGTAAGAATAATAAACAGTTAATTAAGTGGTCCTTCTGCATGGCAGCTACTGGATACTGAAATAATATGGAATTCTCACAAGTCATATTGTCGACTTTACTGGTTTGGGAGGTTTTTTGTTGGTTTTTTTTTTTTTTTTTGTGTGCTATTTTTGTTTTCTTTTTCTTTAAGGCAAGCACTGTGAATTTTTTTAAAAAACATTTGGTAAGAGCAAAGCACAGATGCTTTATGGGCAGCTCATTGTCCATAGTGTTTTATTCATGCTTGGTTCACAGAATTACCCAGTAACTATTTCCCCTCAATATTTTTTAGATTAGTAAGAAATCATTAAATGGATTTCAGAAGAGTGTTCATAGTAGTTTTGGGGTTTTTGTTAAGTTTTTCAAGCCACCATTCATATGACAATTTCTCTAGGACAGTTTTTGAAGACAAAAGACTTAAAAAAAAAAGATTTTAATTGCTTATGAACAGTGCTAGAACCAGGGGTGCACTCTTTTTAAACCATGCTGAGATTCAGATTGAGCTTGTCAAGTTTCAGCACTAAAATTTATGTATGCAGCCTCAGTCAGCGGGGCATGCTCATTCCATAGTGCAGGGAAATAAATGGAGAACTCCACTGGGGCATTTGTCTTGTGTATTCTCAAAACCTGTCTTCAGACATATCAAATCATCTCTTAGCAGTGCCTGTATCTTTGGATTGATGAAAAAGCAAGCTTTGGTGGTTAATTTAGTCCAGAAATCTATTTTAAGCCACAAAAGTACTGCCAAAATGAATCCTACCCTTAATGAGAAAAGAGAGATTTCTAAGTGTCTTTGTGTATTTCTGTTCAGAAGTTCCAATATTTTTCCATCAATTAGATATTCCTGAAGACTCTCTGGACTGCAGATAGTAACAGGCTCAGTTCTGGATGTGTGCTCCTGTCTTTTGGGACATAATTCTGAAAATCAAAACCCCTGCACAGGTATGAGGTGCACTTACCTTAAGCATCTCAGTTAAGCCAAAATTATATGTGACTTCATGCTTAGACTTACAGAACAACAGAATTTTGAATTGTGTAAGATTGGACCTCTGGAGATTCTCATGCCTACCCCCCTGCTTAAAGCAGGGATAAATAGAGCAGGTTGTGCAAGGTTGTGTCCAGTCCAATTTTAAGTGTGTCCAAGAATGAAGACTCTATAGCCTGCCTCTCTGGGAAACCTTAAATATCTATAGTTTTGTTTTATATGTTCTTTAATTTTATTATTTTAATGCAATTTTGTAGGAATAACTACTTGTTTGGTAACTATATTCAGAGAGATGGCTGCAGCTACTGTGGATGTATCAAAATTAGTTTTAAACTCTCTGCTTTGGGTTTTGGTAATAAAGCACTAGCAACAGAAAGTGTGCCTTTGAAATGAAATAATTTTACTTTTATTTGATTTTTGCAATCCTGACCTCTCTTCCTGTGATACAGAAGCAAGGTTCATCAATATAGTAGGTACTGAAAAAGTATTAGAAATATTTTTATCCTTACAGAGTTCAGTCACTAGTGGAAATGCTGCAAAAATTGTGAGGGGTATTGTTATGTTTTGAGAGCTAAATATTGCATGTATTGCTTTTTTGTAGTCATGGGCTTTTTTGAGAAGAGCACACTGCATTGGTGAACTGGCTGAGATGTTAGAAGACAAACTGTCCTAAGACGAAAGAGTAAAAATGACATGTGAGAAATGAAAAGCAAAAAAGAAAGTGCATTAAAAACAATGTGAGAGAGAAAAACCATGATTAATCTAATGGAGTGACAACAGGCATTCACTTGTGATCTAGCAGAGCTGAGCTGCCTTTGCAGACAGAGTAGAGAATAAGGCATTTCTAAAGCTCAGTTCAGTCGAAAGCAAATACCTGGAAGCATTCAGACAAATTGTGTTACAATTTCTCCCCACTGACTGCAAATAGAGCCCAGAGTGACCAGCTCAGCTATTGACACCTATTAATATAAATGCTTAGAGTTATGTGAGACAAATCCCACCCTGACAGTCTGCAAGCGGATGTCTTTTCCAATCCTCTCTTTCTCTCTCTGGGGTAAGATGGAATTTCTGGGAAATCTGGACTGTCACAAGAAAGGAAGTTACAACTACAGCAAAAACCTTTGGGTGTATAAAGAGCCTACGAATTTTAGGCCTCAAAACACCCTTAACATCAACAAAAATGGATTGCTTTTGTTTCCTAGGATTAAAAGGATAGCTCTTTTCATGCAAATTGTTGGTTTAAACCTTTCAAATATCTGTATTGCTTTTCAGAGGGAAATGACTAGCAAACCATGCTAGAGATCATATCCTCTATCATTAGTTCACTTGAACAGAGGGAAGCTGTATGAGGAGGTAAAGTCCACACTGTGTTACCACTGTGCAGAGACAACATGAGCAAAGGAAATGCTTAAGGAACCTGTAACCCAGCCTCACTGCACAGAGACAATAACAGGGCAACGAGCCCCGTGTTATCCTGTTATACAGGGTAACAAAAACTAGCTTAGTTCAAGGATTATAGACTTCCCAGGTCTCCTGCATGAGGGAAAGGTTTATATAAAGAACAGAAGAGAGTTCACTTTTAGTTGACTTCTGGAGGATTCTGTTTTTCCCTATTAAGTCATTCTGGGAATAGAGTGTTTCCATAAATTTAGTCTTCCTGAAGATATGTAGGGTCCTATATTGAGGACTGAAATGTATTTCCTCTTTTCAGGATCAGTTAAGTGTTATGAATCAAGCAAGAAAGTAAAGTTACATTCTGGAAAGAGTACATATTGTGTTGCTACAACTTCCCAGCAAGAGTTAGGTGAGCAATAAAGCTGTAATCCATTAGTGGTGCTGAGACAGGGCAAAGAACTGGCTTGTTCTCTTTCAATGAGGTTATTTCATAAGGTAGATTGAGTTTATTAAGAATAGAAAGTAACTTTTTATTTTTCTCTTTAACTCTGTAAGTTCTCATGTTAGTCTTAAAAAATCTGTTCTTCCAAATCTGCTTGCTGAGAGCTACACATTAGCAATATACACTGTGTTAACAAGCCATCTGACCTCTTTAAATATGTGCCTATGTAGTCTAATAATATTAAAGAAAGGGATTCAAATACAAATGATAGACTGTTTTATATCTATAGGGAGAGAGAATCCAGCCATTAGGGATGTGGGATATGGGGAAAGACACACGGCTGTGTAGGTCTGGATTAGAAAACAGCTTCCAACTGCTTCTGTCTTTGATCCTGTGGAATTTATTGGCTTTGTTCTTGTAAAGTCATAGGAGAGCTGGTAGGGAAGAAATATAAATCTGTTTGAACCCCCAGAAATACCAGGTGTACAGGATTAAAGTAAAACCTTTAAAAAGTTCGTATCAAGCAGACTCTATGAAGCATATAACTCTGCTCTGTTCTTCCCTGGGTAAAAATTCAGTGAAAGTAAAAAAAAATTGTGCAGTGTGTAAGTACAGAAGGTTTACAATTTTCCCTTCTGTAGTCAGCATTTAAATTGGATGGACATGGGCCAGTGGCTGGAAGAGTAGAAGTTACATGGGACAAGTTAATATACATTGGCACAGAGCATTGTATTCAGGCTTGCTTGCATAGCTCCTGCTGTTGTTATTAAAAGCTCTGGATATCTATTATAGAGTCATGTACTTTAGCAATCCATACTGTGGAGAATTTTACTGAAACAAAATTATTACTTTCTTCTAGTAATGACTTTTCTAAATGCCCTTTTCTTACCATAGCAAAGTTATTTGAAAAATGTGATTTGTCCTGCAACTTCAGACCAAAGAAACATACATATATAAACAAATAGACCTTTTTTCTTCTTCTCCATTTCTGTACAACTACAGTATTTAAATGCCTTAAAACCATTGCTCCAACTGGCTGCTTAGTGTGCCATTTCCATATTTTATATCAATTACTGAAATAAAAATATTCTGTGCTTCTTTTGCTGACCACAAGCTGAATACTAGTTTACCACCATGAAGGTTTGTTTGTTAATGCTTTGCTGGTATGAAGCTGAAAATATTCTCCTTTTTTATGAATTGGAGTACCTATGGCTGGATCCATTCTCCTTTTTCATTCTTTGTCATCTTCCTATGTAAGCATCTTCCTGCTCTAGTATCACCATGTGGTTCTGTAGTTTGATCCTGATGATGCGGCTGAGCTTATCTGTGCATGACAATCCTCCAGTTACAATGATCATAAGTATTGTGATCATGGTTAGACACATACAAAGGAAACATGTAACAAAAAGAAGCACTTTCTCTCTCTTTCTTTCTTCGGACAAAAAAATAGGAATAATTTCTGTTCTTTCTGGAAAGCAAACAAAGATTCTGACGTGACGACTGCATTTGGAGTAGGAGTTGGCCACAAATTTGTTACAGCTTGACTTCTACATATGCGTGAGGTATCTAAGGCACTGCTGAAGTCCTTGAAGATCGAGTCAATACAGTCAAGAGGGCTGAAGAGGGAGGGATGTCACCTTTGTTTTTACTTTTGTTAAGCTGTCTTCACCAATATTTTTCATGCAACTTTGCTCCCTTTCTCTGTTATCTGCTACCAAAGACATCTTGCCAGTAGTGATGCAATGTAGAGAGAGTTTTGCAGCAGATTGGATGTGCCCACACATGAAGACAGCAACACCTCCTCAGCTACTGCTACCACCTTCTCTCTCTTCCACTTTTGTTCCTGCTACATCAGTCCTCTGATTACTCCCTTTGCAAAGCTGAGGTAATGCTGCAGAGGAGCCGAACTGAGGGGTCAGAGCTGGGAGAAGATCAGGACCTCAAGGTGGCCTCCATCACCCACAAGTGTGACCTAGAGGGATGCAGTTCTGGACCACACTGCAGCAGTCACTGTACAAACTGAAGAAGCTCACCCCCATTCAAAACAACTTTACTCATCTTTCTATCAGGAGCAGTCCTGACTTGTGCCATGTTTCAAGGCATTTCTGAAAGAGTGGGAATTGACGCAAAGCAAATGCTTATCAAGGATGTGAGAAATGAAACACTCTTTGTAGCTACAGCACAGCACTTGAACTGGTTTAGTTCCCACCACAGATGCAACTTGACAGACTAAAGCAGCAATGCACACTTCAACATGCGCCCAAATTGGTCTTAAAAATGGCTTTTTTTTTTTTTTTTTTAGGGTGGGGGAAATCAATTGGTTCAATTAAAAATGCACTCAGAGAATGTAGGGGTTTTCTTCTTCTTTCTTGTCTACTGTCTAGTTGGGGAAAATGGAGGAAAAGGATAAGCACATTGGTTTTTTGAAGAATAAATCAAGATGAAAAGAACTTTTGGGGAAAAATTGAAAAAAAAAACAGCAAAAGAAAACACAACCATAGGTTCAGAAATAGTCAAATTAAATATTTCTTTCATCCTTTCTTGTGACTGAAACTATTTGCTACAGCAGTATTCACGGATTTAATTGTTCCTAAATTACATTCATGGAAATTGCTGTATTGGTCTGAAAAAGCCAACAGAAACAATTTTAATAGTTAAAGGCTACCATTAAAATGTCTTCTGGGAAATTATTTTCTTGAGTTCTCATGGCTGTCCGTGATGATGTGGCAAAATGTCTGGTGCATGTGGGAATCCAGGTATTAAGACTGTAGTTGTGTCAAAATTCCAAACAAAATTAACTGCTTCGCTTAAACCCATAGATATTTCATATACAAAATAGTTAGTTTTATTTTCTCAATGGCTTTACATTTTGTGTGCAAAACATATTCTTCAAATATGGATAGTAGCACCTATACCAAGTGCCATTTTAATCTGATATTATTGGGAAATATGAAGTTTCCTTCCCATCTGTTTCACTGGAAGCTCCTGCAAATTCTACTCCCTGAGAGAATTTTGTCTGGGAATTGTGGCTTGGTTTATGCTAATTTAGGTTCTTGTTAGTGCTCCATGGGGCCGAATCACTGTCGTGTCTGATAAGTTTCCCTGTTATTTGTGGTGGATATGTACATAATCTAGTTTCACCTGGGGTAAAGACTACGTTATTCTTGCTGTTTCTGAAGTATTCTGGATGCTCAGAGTTAAGTCATGCAAAAACAAAACATGAGAACTGAAATCTTGGAATCTTTCCAGTGTGTATCTGTTTCATAGAGAGAGATGAGACAAAAAAAGGGAAAATCTCATTGTTGGGGGTTTTTTCCTACAATTCCATAATATTCTGTTTATTTTAGAATGATCCTTAACTCTGTAACCTGAACAGGTATTTGGTGCTACATGGATGTACTTGCACTGCTCTAATTTTAATTTCAAACGGTATAGACATATATATAGACAATTATATTCTGATTAACAAAAATCTTTACAAGCAAAATTGAGGTAAACACTTTTCTATCCTTCCCTGATAATTTTTTAAATTTTTTCTTTACTAGCATGACCTGATTTCTTACACAGACTGAGGAATATCAAAGTCCAGAAATCATCTCATTTTCCTTTGTTCAGCCTTAAAACCTGATTTGGCTGAGATAAAATTAGCAATGGGTAAGCATTCAATATACTGAACACTGCTCTCCTCTTCCTGGCATTTGGTTTGTGTGAAGTGGCAACCCTACTATTACTCTAGTGCTTGTTTGATCACATCTCTTCAGGTTTCCAGAAGCCTGCTTGCACAAATCACAAGAGCTCTTTGCACTTTTTGCATCCATTGTGTTAATTATACAAGTGACAGAAGTGAAACTGCATAACTAGGAACCATCAGTTCAGTGCACTTAACAGCAAATGAGGGAAATTTCCAGAAACAGAAGAAACCTAAGAGTGTCCCAGTCTATCCACCACCACACTCATGATACATCCAACCATATTTTTCATTCATATTTACTTGCACTATTTCCTTTACTTTGGTCCTGTTCAACAGTTAGGACTTGGGCAAAACAAATTAACAGTGGGAATGAAAGGGAAAAGTAGAGATAAGTCTCATAATCAATTAATGTCCTTCAGAAAAACTTGAACTCAAACCTTTTTTATGGACTTGTTGAGTTTCCTGCTTTGCATGTGAGATTCTTATAATTAATAGATCATGGTTTCCCCTTCATAGGAAGATCTCATAACACTTGTGCAAACCATATGAATGGCAATGCTATTCTGCAAGCCCATATGTTAGATGTTGGGGGGGTTTGTTTTTCTTTTCTCAGACTGCCACATGCTTGATGTTCTGGTTGAAGGAGTGGTAGGAGTATGCAGCTATTGTAACAGTCATTCTTCACTTTCACATATATTCCCTACTTGCAAAAAGGATATGGCATAAATCTTTGTGTGCAAAAGAAAAAGGAACTGTAATGGTCACTTTCTCTTGCCTATGTCCATGCTGACAGTCACACCAAAGAGTTCCCTTGACAGCTGCTGTGACCCAACTTGTGCACATTTATTCCTGTGTCAGAGTCATTGGGGTACTGAGATTCCCACTGTCCTGCTTGTCAGAAGCCAAGCAATGAGCAGCCAATCACAATAGTGCAAGAAACACTTGCTTTTCTTTTGCTAAAACCTAAGAATTTTTATCACATTTAACACTCCTGACTGATCTGGGAGAGCACAAGTGAGTTCCTCACAAGACCAGAGCATGCCAAAATTCACATCTGGTGCAGGTGGAATACATGAATATGAGCCCTGGCATAGGCCAATCGTGTATCTCATCTAATTTTCTAAGAAAACCAGATTTGCTCCAACACAGTTTGCATACTCTTGTGGTGTGTGTGGATGCTAAGACAAAAATGATTCAGAGTTAAAAGGCATGAATCAGTGCAGATGCATCTTTAGTCTCCCCTTTTGTAGCACTAGAGTAATGAAGAAAACTACCTGATGCATTGCAACCACCTTCACAGAATGAGAGATCACAGAATCACAGAATGATTGAGGTTGGAAGGGACCTCTGGAGTTCATCTTTTCCACCCCCTCCTGTTCAAGCAGGGCCACCTAGTTGCCCAGGACAGTTTTTTGTAATATATCCAAGGATGGATATTCTACAACCTTCCTGGGAAACTTATTCTAGTGCTTGGTTGCACTTAAAATAAATAAAAAATGTTTCCTGATATTCAGATGACCCCTCCAGTGTTTCACTTTGTGCCCATAGGCTCTGGTCCTGTCACTGGGCATCACTGAAAACATCCTGCCTCTTTCCCCTGTGTAGCCTCCCTTCAGTTATTTACATACATCAGTAGGATCCCCCAAGCCTTCTCTTCTCAAGGCTAAAGAGTTCCAGCTCTCTCAGCCTTTTCTCATAACCAAGGTGCTCCTTGCTTTCATATAATTGAAATGAAAAACACAAAGAACTGGAATGCACTAAACATATGTAATGAGATTTTTTTTGTCTTAAAAACATTGCTACATTTGTAGAACAGCCAAACACCAAAGGGTAGTAGTTTTTAATTACTCCAATTCATTTGTTCAGTAGTTCGAGTGTATGAACAAGATGAAAATCATCTTTTAAAAGGTTCACACAAGGACTCTGTCTCATTGTATAATGTCTGTCTCATTTCAACAGAAATCTCTCCTAGAACTTCCTCCTGGCTACATCTTGTTGCTCTAGTCATTATTTTTTATAATCTAGTATTTCAATACAGGAGGGAAACGCAGTGATTTTTATCCTTTGTTATTAAAACACACATGGGATCTGTATTGGACGCAGACAGCCTGGCCTTTATTGCTCATTCTGGTTTGTGCCATTAGGAGAAACTCTTCGCTGGCTGGTGTTTCAGTGTGTCAGTTTGGGCTTTGTTTATTTTTCCCTTCTCACAGTAATGACTACTGAATATTTAGACAGAAAAATATAAAGCAGTTGCAGACCTTCTTTACAAAAGGAGATCATTGCACAAAAGAGGTCAGCAGTGGGACATACTGAGGCCACTCTCCCACTCACAGCATATAAAAAAATGGGCTTCTCTTAGATATTTCCTATTCTGCTCCAAAAGATATACTTCATATCAGGGTTTTCTTATCAGGGAAATATCTTTGTCTTGATAAAGCTGTTTTGGTTAGGAGCTTTGGAAGGCTAAAGAAAAGGTGGGTGTGATCTTAGTGTTGCTTGTTTTAACATTTATGTGGTAAATCGAGATGCAGGTGTGTGTGTGGGAGTAGCTTGTTGCCACTGCTTGTGTAAGCTGTGGGAGTGAAAGGAGATCAATAAATCAATCTCACTCATGTCTGTGGTCTTTTGTGGGCCAGAAAATCTAGCCAGATGCAGCCTATAATGCATCCCAGGTACCTCCTGGTTTGTGCGCTGGAATTCAAGTCAGACTGCGGTTAAACGGTAAAATAAAGCATTCCTCCACAAGCAGCCATTTAACCACTCTACAATAATTCTGTCCCAGAGGGCAGCTTGGCAAAATGCTATTAATAAGGGAGTGTAGCAACGTGGAGAGCTTCCTGGCACAGCTTCTGAATACTGGCTGGTGTTACGCAGTTGTAACTGGAGCTGTTTGTAAATGTTGTGGTACAGCTCTGTTCCTTCAGAAAGCTAAATCTGAAATCTTCTGGTCACAACATTTGTTGAACATCTTCCACCAAACTCAGTGTCTTGACTTCTTGCCATCTGCTGCATCCACTGGCTGACAGAGCTCCAGGCATGGATGTCTTTACCAGGGAATCGATCCAGGACCTTGGGTTGCTGGAAGTATTGTGTCTCTGGGTCTGCGGCAATGTGCCATGGGAAATACCAGGGAAAGAGGGACTCCAGGGACCCAGGGGACTGGGACACACCAGCTGGGGGATGTTTGGGCTTAGGCAACTACAGACAGTTAGCAAAGGCATCAGGATAAGGGCATAACATCAGGGTTTGTGGATTTTTCCCTCTGGATTTCTGGGGATGAGTGTAGGTAAAGTAGCAGCTAGACAGAAGGGTTTGCACCCCTTTCAGGTTTGGAGAGGAACCTGTACTTTGCATGTAAATCTTTGCATTTTTAGCAGGATTCCATTCAGAATAGGGGACTCTTCTGTCATTCACTCACTACTAAACATCTTTCAACTGCCTTTGGTTCAAGGCCATCAAGCGTAGCACTAGTTTGCATTGCACCTATCACTGCAGCCTGCTTCCCCAAGGATCAGACTTGTTGGGGGCTAGCAAAAGCAGAAAAGGACAGAAGATTCACTGGTTCCACTCTGCCTGTAACATGAGTGAGCTTTTCTGTAATTACTACAACAATGAATTTTCTTGCAGTTAGAATGAGGGCAAAATTGTGAAGGAAAAGATAGACAAAACACACAATGCCATAAATGCACAGTTTGATAGAGAAGACATACCAAGTACCTCTCTACTCCAGGAGGTTTAGATTCCTACTTCTTTGAGTTCTCTGTGTATTCTCACTCTGGCTGCCATCCTTGGGCACTGTACACTTCAGGAATCTTGTAAGATGGGTTTAGAAAGCAACACTGTTTTTTCGAAGCTAATTCTTTGTATTGTGTAGAGCAGTGAACCTCCTCCAGTCACACCCATGTTGTAATTCCTGTATTAGTCACAGCATAAACATCACTTGGATATTGTTCACATGTTGAAGATTTCACATATTGGATAATTTGCCACATCTTTCATCAAACTTTTGCAATGATGAATTATTTATATTGTTAAAATGTGAATTTCTAGTCTTAATTTGCTTCTGGCTGTTAGATCTCACACATGTTATTTCTGATCTGTTAAATACGAACTGTCAGAGGTGTCTGCCTCCACAGCACCTTGCAATACCAGATCTCAAAATAGCAAAATACCAAACGAAAAGGGCTCTTTTACTACTTGTGGTATGTGTACCTTGCAGGCTGATTTTTCCTCCTATCTTTCAGCAGTCTGAAATCCTTCCAGCCAAACCTGTCCATGAACAACAGCTCTTGTCAGCCTTGTACCTTCCCTGACTTCCACTGCAAGACAGAGACACAAAGAAACAAGTGTGAAAATTAACCCTCATGTTTTTCTCCTCACCTCATCTGCAGAGGGAGCCTGGTGAACTTGGGAGGCCAGGCAGCTTTTAGAAAGCTGACTATAAGCGTGATGGATCCCTTTTTACGTGACACAGGCTGTTCAAAGGACAACTAGTACTTAGATACCACAGTGATTGGCACTCTCAAATGAAAATATAGGGAACAAGTCCAGCAGGCCTAAAACCCCTGCTTTCTGGTTGTCAGCTGTGACATTTTAAAGTGCCAGCATTGTAAGTGCACTAGGGAGGGTCGTGGGAGCCCTGAAATTTCTGGCTGCAGCAGAACTGAGTGATCCATCGATAATTTGCCATTATTAAGGTTCATTTAACTTTCCATCTCAGATGTGTCCAGGCCCAGACAGCAGTCAGAGGTCCTCGGTTCAGCTGAACAGCAGCACCACAGGGTGAGCCCACAGCACTGTGAGGGCTGACCACAACCACCGAGGGATGTGTGCCCACTCGTGGTGGTTAAATGAGAGGGAAGTGTTGGCACTGGCAGGCTGAGGGGCCAGATGTGCACCTAAAGCCCTAAGGGATCCAAGACAGGGACGGAAGGAAGGGGACCCGCCGTGACCCACAAAACCAGGCAGTGACCTCATCGTGTTTATAGTGGAAAGCAAATGAGAAAGGAGAAAAACAAAGCAGCAGCCTTATTATGAGTATAGTTCTCAGTGTTGTACATGGAGAGTACTAGATGTGGTAAGGGACTCTCTGCTGGCATTTTGTGGAAGGGTTTGGTAGTGTCTCAGTGTCTCTTTCTCTATTTCTTAGAACACAAAAAACTGTTGACTCTGACTCTTTTCTAAAGAATCTCTATAAGATAAGCCTTCAGTGAAGCATTATGTACATGAGAATGACCAGGGATGTCCAGGGCTGGGTGTGGAGTTCAGAGAATAGTGGGCAGCTGAGAGAAAATGCCTGATTCCAGAGCCTTGGAGAAGTAAGCCAAAAACTTGATGTAGCCAGACCACAGCTAGAGCAAATCTGCCTACTGTCACCACCTGCAACTAATTTAAATTCTACAGGCCTGCTGGGAACTTGAGGCAACCCATAAGCTATGCTTGACCAAGGCACAGAACAGATGCCCATTTGTTGTACATGCTTTTCACTTTGCTAAAGGCAGCATCCAGACAGGCATCAGTCTCAATCCACGGACTGCAAAGCAGGATGGACCAGAGATCTCACAGAGGTCCCTACAAATGCATCTGAATTTCCTTGTCACTGGACCAGAGCCTGAAAATACCTATAAGCTGATGATTAAGTATGTACACAGGAGCCAGACATCTGGGTTTTGCTCTCATCCCAGGTAAAATGTCCTACCATTTTAGGTGAGCATCCTGATTACTGCGCTATTGCACTCAACTGCAAGGGGATAAAACCTCTTCCCTTTCCTCAAGTTTCTGAATTGCCTTTTCATGTCTAGCACTTAACAAAGCACTTGCTTTCTGCATCTCCAAATTTATTACTATTTCTTGAATGAAAAAGTCCAATTTACAAACTGCATTAGTTCCCCAAACCCACATACTGAGTGAATAAATAATTTTTAGCACAAGGGAGAGGAGAGCTGCTCTGCTTTCAAACAAATTGTGGTGACACAGGCAATTCCCCTCTGAGCCACCTAATTCACTGGCATTGTGGGTAATCTGTGGATCAGATAAACTTTTTCTACTGTAACTCAGAATTTAGGTTGTGGGAGTACTGTAGTTGTTGCTTTGTTTTTTTCATGTTTCTATTTTATTGATGCAATATCCTTTTCTTTTCAGTTGTCTGTTGTTACATTTCGATAGTCGATGCTCCTGACCTTTTACTCACAGAGTGCTTGGCAAAATGGGCTCTTACTTCCAATATACAGATACTTCCTGATACAATGAGATCCTCACCACAGCTGACAAGTGCTATTTTCATATTAGTAGTAATAAAAAAACCCCAACTAATTATGGTGAAAATAAAACAACCAAGACTTTCCCAAATGAAAAGACAGTAAGTTTGCTTCTGTGCTTAGAGATGCTTTCCCAGCTGCAGATGGGAGACTAGAATCACTGTCAAAGCCCAGTGGCAGCATGACCCTGCAAATGCAGTTTGCTGTGCAGGAGAATCATAGAATTTTTTAGGTTGGAACAGACCTCTAAGGTCTTCAGGTCTAACTGGTAACTCAGAACTGCCAAGTCCACCTCTAAACCATGTCCCCAAGTGCCATAGCTACACATCTTTTGAATAACTCCAGGGATGATGACTCAACCACTTCCCTGGGCAGCCTGTCCCAGTGCTTGACAACCCTTTAGGTGAAGGTGATCCAATCTAAACCTCTGTAAGAACTTCATGGCTGTGGTGGTGGCTACTGTAGGAAAAAAAAAGGTTTCTAGCTGAGAGTTGGATAGTGTGATCGATGTATGCTGTTTTTCTTACTCACACATACTCCATACTCTGAGAAAAGAACAGTATAATATTAGGAGCCCTGCTTGGACTGGTACTGGGCTGCATTTTTTTGTTTAAGGTCTGCTCTCTGAGATTTATAGCATGCTCCGGGCCAAACTTGGCAGGCTGTAAACACCAGAGTTCAGGCAGGGAATTAATTTTTATCTCTGAGTCACCAGGACAGGGTGGGTGACCACAAAGCCCTGTGTCCACCCAGCCATAACGCTGAGTCAGGAGTCAGCCCGTGGCACAGGCTTTACACACCCCCAGAGTGCTGAGTCTCAGCAAAAAGCTGAAAGAAGGGGACCCGAGTGAAACCACAGGAGGAGGCTCCTCCAGCGAGCACAAACCCTCTGTGTGACACAGACAAGGAGGGCAGAAATCACCGGTAGGATTAGAGATGCATTAGTTTACTTCAAGCACTTACCGCGGGGAAAAATGAACACCGGGGGAGCAGTAAGGACAAACACACAAAATGTGCTCCAGTTTGCTTTGTAAAATTAATCTCTGAAGACAAACATACCAGACCTATTACAAATTGTAAACCCTGTAGTGTGCAGGGCTTTTCCAGCCTGTTTACAACCTTCCTTTTTTTGGCAAGTGCAGAGAGATGTGAAAACCCAGACTTTAAATCGTGAAATGAGCCACACAAAAGCAGAGACTGGCTGGTGTAGCTTTCAGCTTCATGGAGAACAGCCTGTGAGCATGACAGCATGGTTGAATGGGTATCGAAAAAATACTGCTTCTTCCTCTTTCCTCCTTCCCAATCCATGATTTGCTCAGAGTCCTTAGACATACCTGTTGTCTCTGAAAAATAAATAAATTAAAAAATAAATATCCTGCTTTTAACCTGGGTGTGTTCCTTCCTCTCATTCCTAATCCATCCACTCAAGTAGATGCATGACAAAATGAGTGGGTGAAGCCTGGGCAGAAGCAAGCAGTGCCAGGAAAAGGGGAGCAAGTACTGAAGTCATGGGGTTAGCCGAGCAAAACTGTAATAGAACACCAGTCTAGATGGCCCAGTCTTTCAATCACTCCAAAGGCTGTTCATTGCATGGGTGAGAGGTACTGGGATTCCTGGTAAGAGGCCAGTACATCTTTGTGTTGTACAAACTTACAGTGAAAAGCTGGTTCATGCCCTGATCTGGTCAGAACTGCAGACTATAATCAGTCCTGCCTTTTTGGATGCTGCAACGGTAGTTTAGGATACCACTGCCTCTTTCTGTTTTTTATGAACTCTCTCATCAAGCTGGCTAACCTTCCCACATCAGTAAATGCCACACAAACTGCTTATTACAACCCCCAAAGCCACTCAGCCCATTTTGCTCCTACCTGATCTTTTACCACATCTCAGTTATAGAAATGATGAACACTAGGTCATGGGCAGTCACAGGCAGCTCAAGGTACTTGCTAGACAGCTTCGGTGTATTTGCTAGATCTACCAAAGGACATCTGAATATGCCTCAAAATCAGGACAAAATTGCAGGACCCTACCTGGCCTAGTAGAAAAATGTAGTCTTAACACTGAGGTCGAGAGATGTCCATATCTGCAATATAACTCCAAGAGCTCATAAAATATTTTAGCTGTGTCTTTAGGAGTGATGTTTTACACTTGGAAATCATCAAGACAGTGCATAATTGGTGTTATACTGCATCATTAACTTCATTCCTGTAGGATGTATGGCATTCATTTAATGTGGGTATGGACTATGAAGGGAAGAAACTTCAGGAAACAGGTCCCACTCACAGACCAAGATACTCAATTTTGATGTCTCACTATAGGTTTTGGACACTTCTCTCTCACCACTAGTGATCTAGCACACATTGACCAAGAAGCTGTGCAGCTCTCCATAGAGTGCTCACCTTTTTGATGATCTGGTGAGCTCTGTTGGCATTACTAAGCATTTAGGATCTTGGCTTGATCAGCTGGCTATTCACAGGAAGCCGATGTCATCTGTGGTGCTCCAGGGATCCTGCCTGTTCACCTGTTGTCCCTCTACAAGGTTGCCAGATGTCTCTTAGGGGCCCATGTCTTTTCTGCTCCTGTCTTGAACAACATCTAGCACCTCATGTGATAAGACGCACGGATTTAGGCAGCTGCATCACATCCCAAGTATCTGTTTCATTCTAAAAGGGGTCACAGAATGAGTGAAGCAATCAATAGGGTGAAACGGTCTCATGAAAAACTCCAGTGAAGTCTAGGGGTTGCACATAAATGCTCATGGGCGGTCTGTAGTAGGTGTGGGGACCACAAACAGCATACAGTCCAAGCCTTCAGGAGTTCACAAGCATTGTCATGTATAAATCCAATAAATGGTTCTGCCTGTGTGTTGCAAGACCAGGAGGAACTGGGAGTAGTGAACCAGACCTGCTTGTGGTTAACAGAATTCTTGCAGTAACTCCTGGAAGCTTACATTGGAGCATACATTGATGCCTAGCTGAATGTTTCCAAATAAGAGCCAAGAGGAGCTGCCTCTTTGCTGCCAACACCAGGATCAAGTCCACATTAATTTTTATGTATTTTGTGTGTACATTGGCTCGACGCCATGGTTATACCTGAGGTGTAGATAAAAATCAGTGGCTACGTCTGCTCTGGAGGTGCAAAGGCCTTCAGAGTTAGCTGAATACTCTGCTAACATGATGTGGAATTAAGCATGACCCTGTACAGCACACACAGGAAGAGTTTATTATAAGGTGCGATGTACTGTGCAAACACATGGTAAAGGTGGTCCCTGTGTCAATAAATATACTTTTTTTTCCAGAAAACATTGGGAGGTAACAGCTACATAAGCAATTATATGGGAAGGATGACCAGAGCAAGGAAAACGAAGTCAGTCATTCCTGTACGTATTTGGAACCACAGCTCTCCTTTCACCTGAAAGTTTTGTACACATCTGCAGCTTTATTTTCACGTGTGTTTAGGGGTGCCTGCTTTTCTCATAAAATACTGGTTGAATTATTAGCTCTAATGAGACCTCTGGGTTAGTTTTCTGCTCGGTCTCCAGGGATTCATAGCAGTACCTGTTACTTTGATAGTGCATCTTCCACAGATGACTTGGCAGTGGCACTCTACCTCTTACCTGGGGACTCTGGGGTGCTGTTCATAAAGAAGCTCAAATTTCATGTGTTAAGAAAGGAACATCTGTTCATGGCTTGGTAAGGATATTTGGATGAGAGAAGGGAGTCCTATCTATGAATCCTGCCAGCATGATGTATTTTTATGTACTTGAGTAAAAAAACCCACAGAAAAACCTCAAACTAATGATTCAACTTTCACCCTTCAAGTTTTTAGAAGGCCTTGGCTAACTCCAGCCCAAACCTTTTGCTCAGCCTTTTTGGACAGGCCACATGACATATTCTGGTGGCAGGAAGGGGCTATAGGCTGTCATCCTTCCTCAGTCTATCTATGTGCCATATAATCAATTTGTGTATGCAGTAGATCTTATTTTTCTCAGGCAAGCTGGGCTTGCTGCACACTTTGCATGGCTACTGGCAATGGTTAATTTATCTATCATTTTCAGAAGTACACTTACAGCATGAAAGCATTGTGAAGGATCTCTCCCAGATGTTTTACTTCTCATCAGCAGTTCTGGGACTCTCCAGTACTGTCCTACCAAGGCTGAAGCATGATCATACATGGTTCCATTTCCCCTCTGCTCCCTGGTCCTTATATCTCCCAAAACTTAAGGGAGGAGCAACATGTTTGCCACCTAGCTACTCAATGAGGAAGAAAGAAGCCACCAGTATCTGTAAGGCACTCAGAAACAGCTTTCTGAACAGCTATGACAGCTGTATTGGCCATGGACCAGCACACCTTTATTCTGGGCCACCAAACGTTTCCAAACCTTAACCAGAGATCAACATAGCCCAGGCAGAAGTCTTTAAAAATGTGAGCAGGAGACACGGTACAGTGTAAGGCCCAGCTCATTTTTATGACAAGTATATAGTGTAGACAAAGACACAGAGTTCTTAAACTAGAAAAATTTGAGCTGCTCTCATTTATACACACATGGTTCAACATGGACATAATTTAAAAAACATTGTTTTCCATGGTCTTTTTTTTTCCTGAAGAGTAGGCATGTCATCTAGTAATTTAATGAGCCAAGATGAATACTTGCAAACACTTTATGAGAAAGCTGTGAGATGATATCAGAGCTTGTCTATAGCTAATATAAAGGTGGATTAATAAACATCCTCAGGCAGCATTTATTTAAATACTTGGGTTTCTGTTAAGACCATTTAAGAACCTATTACTTGGAAACTAAATCCTTAATGTTGCTAAATTGCAAGTCTTTGCAACCTTTTTCTGTACAGAAGCACACAGAAAAATACTTAATTTGAGTTTCCTCTGCCTATTGTAATGAAACCAAACCCAATATTACTGTAGCAATAATAAAAAGATTTTATTCCAGAACCCACTTGATTGCATCCCTTTAACATTCCAGAACAGAATCGCTGCTGAAATGCAGGGCAGTATGAGTAACTCGGTTCTGTCGTTCCAGCTCATTTCAGTATTTTAATGCAATGGTCTCTAAAACAGTGGGGAAAATATGTGTTTCACAGTGCACCTGCTGGGACGATGTGTGACTCACTGGCTGAGCAGTCTGTGGAAGTCAGCTACCATATAGCTGCAATATTAACAGCAGATCTTATTACTGTCATCCCCCATCAAGAACATGAGTAATGTGGAAAGAGACACACAAAGAGAATAAATATACACTTTTCTTCACTTACAGTAAAAGTTGCCATTTTGAGCAGCAGAAGCCAGAGTATCTCCAAAGTAATTCATCCTTTTTGTGAGGCACCCTCTGTAACATCAATAACTGGAATTTATTTACCTTATAAAAATTACCTCAGTGCTATAGAAGCATCATTCATGCTGCTACACTTAAGGATATGACAGTGTTTCCAGTAAAAACTCCACTTTTCAAACATACAGGATTTAGCTGTGCAAATCCAGGAGTTGAAATGAACGTACACACACAGAACGGCCGCTACAGTGGGACCTCATACGGAGAAATGCACACAGAATTGTGTGGAGCTGGTAGCCGTGACATTACAGAAATTATCCACATAGGCAAAAAGGCAGGAGGAGAGAGCTTGCTTCCACCCTGCTGGCTCTGCCCAACATGGGAGGCATGTGAAGTCAGAGGGAATGGGAGCCAATGCTGTCCTTCTTCCCTCAGATCCCAAAAGCCTGCAGGGTACATCCCGCCCTCTTATCTCCTGTCCTAGAAACATTCTAATTCACATGTAAATGGGAGCAAGCAGGGCAGAGTATTTTTGCCTCTGGGTTAGTGGGCATCCAGGCAGAGGGGCTGCTCATGACACAGCTCCTCAGAAATCACAATTTACAGAGCAGAAGATTAAGGCAAACCAAAATTGCTGACATTTTATTTTAAAATACTCCCCCACAAACAGTGCTATACTTTTTCCATCAGCAGCTGGCTAGTGGGATGTTTTGTCACAGAAACTGTGCTGTGTGGCCTCATGACCCATCCAAGTACACCTTCATTAGTGTTTTAATTCACATCAGAAGTGTGAATTTGAAGCAAGTCGCCTATTGCCCCTAAATATTGTGCTTTTGGTTTGCTTAGAGAAGCAGTCCCAAGGCATACAAACTGTTTCTTTTCACTAAGTCACAACTGTTTTCCTAAAGCAGAAGATAAGGTTTGGGAATGCACTAATGCCAAGGGGCTTCCTGGCACATTACAACTAGTTTGAAGTTTTATCCTACAGATCTCCCCATCTTGGGCTGGATTTTGGGTAAGGAACACAGTGTTGATACTTGCAGGTTACCTCTCTGGTTTCCTGGAAGATTTTGTTTTGCTGGATTTATTTTTTTCTTTTTCTTTCTTTTTTTTTTATTTTTCGTTTTGTTTTTTTTTTTAGTGATGCTGCTGAAGAAAAAATATCATCATTCCATGAAAATGTAAACTTTTCAGCTGACAAAAGACAGAAAGACACAAAGGAGATATATTTTGATTGATGGTGCTGGAAAACAACATGTTGAATTGTACTAAATACCTGTCAAACACTAGCGTTTTAAATTCTATTATTCTATTCTCTTGAAAGGAGCTAGTTTTGTTTGCTTTAGCAGATGATCAATACTTTAGCTTCCCGGGAAAAACAATAAATTTTGACTTTTTCTACACTTTGTATACTGTTTCCCTAAATCAGCGAAAAATCTCTTCTGCCATTGCTTAGGTTATAATAGCAGGAATGTTATCTCTTGATATACATTCCTTAGCATATGTTCATGTTAAATTCAATCCATACTGATGCAGTTTCGCTTAGAGTCTGTAGCTGGTGAAAGGATAAACCTACTGGAGAGCACTGCAGGTGTCCAAAACGGCAAGACACGGTACCCTTAGGGAACTGAGCAGCAGTTTGAGAATTGCTGTGCCTGCTGGTGTAAATATGGAAACCATCAGAGAGTTAGGGATACATCAAAGGTTTGACAAAACTTTATTTGACTAAAGAGAAGTATAATCAAACCCTGACAATCTGCACTTATGTGGTTGTTCTTGGCCATTTAATGACATGTTAACTAAGCACAGCTGACTAAAACGTCACTAATTGGTCTAACATATATAGCCTGCTTCTCATACATTATAATACAACATCTAAGGGTACATGTGTTTCACATCTATCTTCAGAAGCTGTGTGTGAATGTTGCACGTAAGTTACAGCACTGTAAAGCCCTAAAGTTTATGAAGGTGTTACATAAGTGAACAAAGTATGTATGATACGGGTCCTGCTATGTGAAATTTTCAAATAGAATTTACTTTTTACACGATATATACTCGAAATGAATTGAAAAAGTGTCAGGTTTGACCCCTGTGATGAACACTGTCACAAGTTGGCCATACAGGCTAGCTAGCTCTAAACAGGATTACAAGCAGCAGATAAAAACAGGGGAATGAGACAATAAATAGTAGTCTCCAGCCAACAGAGGCAAAAATTACTAAAAGGATTGTGCTACCTAATAAAGATACACTTGAGATTGCTCAAGCCTATTCAAGACCAGAGTGGGTTGCAGCCCTGTGGCTCAGCGAAGATCCCAGCTAAATGCAGATCCTTCCCTCCCTGTATGGGAGAGTCCAGTCTGCACTCTGTGTAGAAGGCAGACAAATAACAGCATTTTACAGGTAAGAAAATGAAGCTCAAAGTACTTCCCTGTCTTTCTGGTGCTGAGTCTGTCCCACAGGCAAGACAGTAGGGCAGTGCTCTCATCTCCAGTTAGGTCTTTTTGTTTAAGCCCCCTAAGATACTGGAAATTATTCTCTTAATGGAACTCCACCACTGAGGGGAAAATCAACATGATTGTAGTAGTTGCTGTGAAGTTGTGTTCACCTTAACATCTGCTGCCTTAGAATAAATAAGTTTGATAATTAAGAGTAGTATCCTATAGGACAGCAATGCCAAAGCTGATCAAACATAACAAACCCAAACCCAGTAAGCCTCTGACATCCTTCTTACCATTTTGCTTAACGGGTCAAATAATAGCCATGTCTCTCTGAGTTTCTTGTCTTGCTTGTCCTTGCCACATATTTGCTAGAACAAACCTTCCCACTTGGCTCCCTTCCTGCAAGGCTGGGCAGAGCACGTGGGAGTGAAGGCGTGTTTGACATTTAGTGTCGCCAAGCAGGGCCTGTGGAGTTGCCTTTCACTAACTGGGGGAGAAAATGCATTTTTCGGAGTTAGCTCACCCACTGTTACCATATGTTGAAGGGAAATGATGGGGTGCTGACTAACACTGTGGGGAAGCTTGGAAAATCCTCTGAAAACTGAAATAGGAGACTATCTTAGGCATTTCCTTCACCCTTGTCTTTTAGGTGCTTTCTCTTCCCATCTGCTCAGCCTACAATTGCTTCTGTGTTCTTTCTGCCTTCTACATTGCTTATTTTGGGCTTCTGTTGGAAACTGGCTTGAAACTAGAAAGGTGTTTGTTTTAAGTTAGACAAAACATTGAAAATATATGACTCTAGAGTGACAGGAAAAGACATAACTATTTCAATTCAGAGTTTTTCTACTTCTAGCTTCCATGCTTTTCCATAAGTTAAAAATGCATTAAGAAACATGTAATGAAATTTTTAAAAGTATACCATTGTATGCCTTTCTTCTCATAGAGAAGAGAGATCACCAAAGAGAAATCACCACTGACGATAATGGAACAAAAATAGAAACACTATTATTTTATGCAAGGACGTTTTAAATTTCCACTTTTTGGACAGAAAGAGAGACACAAAATAGAAATGGCTACAAACACATTGTTATTATGATTACAGTTTCAAGTTATAAATTATAATTGCTAGCCATATTTCTTCATTTCTAAATTTCTGGTTATCTTGTAGATAACCTGCCCGTGTGTTACTAGGACAACTCCTGAGGGAACAGATCTTCTGCAAAAGCAATGAAATGAAGAGATTACTCCTCACAGAAAGGGAGGAATGACAAAAGACAGAAGCCTTTCATAGAAAATCACAATAAAATGGATGTTAGCATCCCCTTGGCTAGTTCTATGTCCCTTAACCTTATTTTTCCCCAACATGCTTTCTTCTTCCTCCTCCCATGGCTACTTTGTAATAGCAGAACAACAACTCCTTTCTTCTTCAGGGTAAAAATGTCATTTATACTGTGTGAAGGAAACTGCTTCTCCTCACAGCTGAAATTTCAGTGACATTTTTAATCTGTGAAGTATTGGTTCATAATGTTTACAGCGATGGTGTGCCACAGGCAATTTAATAACTTTTTTACTATCCTTGTGAGCTAAATGTATGAAGCTTTTAGATGTGTAACGAACAATATACAAAATGCCAATTTGTTTCAAAGAACTGCATTTATACTAATTACATGCTGAAGTACAAAGGAGAGTTTAGCAGTGCTCCCCACACTATTTGTCAGGAAGTCTGTGAGGACCCCAGCACTCATCTTCTACAGAAGCAACATCTGTTTCCCCATTCTGAGGCCATTTCACTTAGGTTGGATGGAGAGGATTTGTTCATTTTTGAAAGAGAACAATGCCAGAATCCCCAGAGCCGGATCCAGAGGCAGATTCAGCAGATCTGTGTTAGCTCAGCATTGCTATGCTGAGTGTCAGAGCTGCTTGGATAGGATGGTAAAGTATCAGTGCTGCCCTCATAGCCAGGCTGGGGTATACAGTGCCATACCATGGGCTGTAGGTGAATAGGTTTTCTTGGGAGGATGTCCAATATGCATCCTTTAACTCTTGGCAGATTTTACCAGTTTGGTCCAACCACGAACACCTAGGAATCATTGTTTAAAAGCACAATGAGATCTCATGACTTGTCTTTTGCTCTACTGTTTTGAACATAATGATGGGTTATATTATTAATTAGCTGATCACATGGAAATAAATACTTGGATTATGCTCCTGGGATGTGCATATTATCTTAACTGTTTGCCTAAGATTTGATTTCTTATTTGTGTTTGCACAGTTTCTAGCACAACACTGTAACCACAACACTGATTGTGAATCTAACAGAAGACAAAAGCTGTGAATCCTTGAAAATATGGGGACATATTAAATAATATACTATTTTATAGGTGAAAGTATTCACTCTAGAAAGGTGAATTCTTTTCTCCTTTATTTTTCACCTTTTGGAAAACTGTTTTGTCCATAAGCACATTGTGTCTTTCTCAAACATCTGGCACATGTCTTTTAGGGATGGCCTAAAATTGTAGAACAGAGAAAATACAAATAGCATAATTATGGCTTTATTTTGGTCAGCTCATGAAATTGAAGGATTAGCTGTATGGGCCAGCTGTTAGTCAGGGAGGTGGCTCAAGGTCAGAAGGTTATTCTCTTGACTCCAAAGAAGATCCCTGTACTAGAGAGAAGAAAGCTTCAGAGAGTAGCAAATTGATGTTTTAGCTTAATCTCTTGAGAAAGGAGACTTTATGGGATCACTTATGTACACCTACCCATTTTGTCTTACGCCCTTCCTCACAATACCTTTTGAATCCATTTGTCAAATTCAGTGCATTGTGACAGAGATCTGAAGTTCTCAAAGATATTTTGCCCCTTCATGTGTTGAGGCAGCTGACTAAAGAGGGAAACAGTATTTGTTTTCCATTGAGTGAAAGACTTTATTGGAGGCTTAGATTCACCAGATAGGGTGACATAATGAAGATGCCCATTAAAGGGAGGATTTCTGTCAAAGCTCACCCCAAATACCCCAGCTGTGAAGGATCTGTCAATAAGAAAACAGACTTATTTAGTTATAAATTTTACAGTAGAGGAGATGCAGTAGTACAGATAAGAGGTTTATGTGAAATATGCAGTAGTGTGTATACAGAGATGGGTGTAGTTTGCTGTGATCTGGCTCATCCTGTCCTTTGAGCTGACAGAGGCAGCCCCAGAGCAAAAGTGTGCTAACCATGTTAATGAAGAGATTTGTTTGAGCTGATGTCTGCCTTCCAGCAAGGTCTTTATTATCTCAAACACAGAATGATATCCTTTATGTTTGATCTACCTGGGAAGAGAAGGTGAATGCTCAGCAAACAATTCCAACAGACACTGTGATCAAAGCTCTCTCCATTTCAGTTCAGTGGGGTGCTTTAACCACAGCTTGCTTAATGGCTTACATTGAGCAGAGGTTTTATCCTGCAGTAGGAAAAGGCTGATGCTTAAATCAGGAATGATGTGAAAATGGGCATTTGGGGTTTCTTTTCAGAATTTGAAAATTCTGGTGTCCAACAGGGGGAGAGTTTTAACTGAAAAACTGCTTACTGTCCCGTTTTACTCCTCTCTCTTCTGAAGTGTCCCCATAATGATCTCTTTCTTGTGTGTTACTTTGCTCACTCACCTTTCCCTTCCCCTGCTTTCTCCAATGCTCTGATCTTCCTGGAACAACTTTCCTTAGAGGCAACGGTAGTCAGCAACTAACTTAGCTTATCTCCTCTTTTCTGTTTCTTCTGGAGACATTCCCATTTACCGTCATCTTCTGCTTTTTGTGTCTGAAGTGGCCTTGTGGGACATTCTCATCAGGCAAACCCTGTACATCTATTCCATACTGCTTTTTCCGGGATGCTCCAGGACTTACAGGGACACAGGTACAGGGCAAGACTCTGATCAACCCCAGACCTGCATAACCTCACACACTGTGGTGATGTGTGCTGGGAGCAGGGAGTGAGATCAGGAGGAGGCAGGAAACACCCCTCTAGGAAGTGAGCTGAAGGAGCAGGAGGACCCACCAGATTTGGCTTGAAACTAGAACTGAGAGTCCTGGCTCACTTCCTGCCTCCCCAGCAGTCAAAGTTTTACTCTGATCAATTTTCTCCATGAGAACATGTTTTTACCTGTGTCACCAACAGAGCTTTGATACATAGTGCACATAAATTGCGTAATAGCATAAAACCTTCAGTAAAAAAAAAAGAATTGAACTAGAGAACTAGAGATGTCAAATTCAGACTTTGATCTTTGAACAAGGCATTCAAAGTCAGATGCCAGAAGTTAAGTATCTCAAATAAATATGTGGCTGGCTCATTAAAAGTGCAGAGGACCTTTCAGTGCTGTTGAAATCTGAAAACTAAACACAAAAGCCAACAAGAACCAATGCTTGTCACTCTGCCAGAAAAAGAAAAAAAAAAAAACCCAAACAAACAAGCAACAACCCACCACCTAATTTAAACAGATCATCAGACTACAACCTTAAAAAATATATTTACATTTATCATTGCAATCAAAAATAAGGAAGGCCATTAAAGTAGTAAAACAGCAAACTGAATAAATAGTATGTAAATTCACAGAAAAATGGCATTAATTTATACCCACTGATCTTGTCATCTGTGATTGTGAAAGAGATTATAGATTTTAAACTTTACTTTGCTTACCAGGCATGCAGAAAAGGCAGGTGTTAATGGAAGAAAATGTGGAAGTTTGTGAATTCTTTCATCTGCTCTCCAGACCCTTGAGGCAGTTTTTGCTTTAAAAGACCCTCCTCAAATCCCCCTTTAGCTCAGGAAGGGGGATTGCTTGAGACTGTCCCTGAGGGGCTAATTCCATGCTTATCTGAATGACAGATTCCTGGACAATGGGATACATGAATATCCACACTCCCTCTATCCAAGAGAACAGAAAGGTAGGAGAGCTGACAGAACACAGCAGGACTTTTTTCAGGGGATTATCTCAAAGTTTGCTACCAAAATTATCTTCTTTTCTCTTGAGGGCTTGTTGGGGGTTTTGCTGTTATTCCTTTTCATTATGCATGGGATTAAGAAGATTTTCTGTCAGTGTCAAAAAATAATAGATTTGCAGAGACTCTGAAACCCACCAAACCTGAAGGTGGCACACATAGGGAGAGGAAGTTTCCTGAGCCCAGGTTGATATTCTAGGATCAGGATTCTTCAACTGAAGGGAGTAACACTCCTGCAAGACAAATGTCTGGCCCGGTGTTTTCAAGGGGCACTCAGAGAAAAATAAAAATTATTGACATGGCTTTCAAAGGATTGAAAGAACAGAAGTAGGAAATCATGTCCTCTGTGTGGAGGCGAGATACATGTCACCCCATTTCAGCTATCTAAGAACTACGCATTGAATTTAAGCCAGCCATGCCAGTACTCTGTAGTTTATGAAGAGGCAGGCACCTACAGAGGACAATTCATCTTCTCCAAGGACAGATGTATATGAAGGATGAGGAGGAAGTCTGTCTTTCATCAGAGACTACTGGGGGAGCCCAGATGATGAGCTAAGGCCAGATGCCTAACCTTTAGACAGCTGATGATAAAGGAGATGAATCTGTGACTTTATCAGAAGATGAGAGGTGATTGTACTGCTGTGTGACCTGACAAACAAACTGGTTTCTGAAGAATATGTGCTATCAATTTTTTTTTTTTTAAATCAAGCTGTATTCTCTTCTGATAAGAAAAACACATCAATATTTGATACTTAATTCACTGGACAGCCTTTGCATGAGTTTCTCCATTAGTTTTGGACAATTACTTTTCTGACAGCAGAACAGGAATATGTCTAGCCAAAATTCCTTACAAATGATGGGAGAAGAGAGGATCATGAAAAGAGACAAGCTTGCTATTAAAGTACATGACACTCAATAACTGATACTTTAAGGATGAGGGAGTTAAGCTGCTGCTCTGATGTGTCGGCTTTTTTAAGTATTGCAAGAAGGGAAATAAAAGAATCATAGAATATACTGAGTTGGAAGGCACTCATCAGGATCATTGAGTCCATCTCCTGGCCCTGCATGGGATACCCCAGGAATCCCACCATGTGCCTGTATACTTCTCTGTCAGGCTTGGTGCTGTCACCACTGCCCTGGGGAGCCTGTTCCAGTGCCCAACCACCCCCTGGGTGAAAGAACCTTTACCTGATATCCAACTTAAATCACCCCCGATTCAGCTTCAGGCCATTCCCTCAGGTTCCGTCACTGGTCATGAGAGTGAAGAGTGAGGTTTAGCAGCACTTCATGCAGTCATGGGAATGGATAATTGGGATCGAGGCTCTTGGTGACTTCAGAACAATACTAATGGCACAAAACAACATACCAAGCACTAGGGGGCTTCTTCCATAACCCTCATACAGTTTCAAAGATAGATCTGAGAATAGTAGAATCATAGAATCAATGACTTGGATTGGAAGGGACCATAAATATCATCTAACCCAACCCTCCCTGCTGTGGGCAGGGACACATTCCACTAGACCATATTGCTCAAAGCACCACTTCCAGGGATGGGGCAGCAACAGCTTCTTTGGATAACCTGCTCCAGTGCCTCATCACTCTTACAATAAAGAATTTCTTTCCAACATTTAATCTAAACCTACACTCTTTCAGCTTGGAGCCGTTCCCTCTTGTCCTGCCTACAGGCTCTTAAGAATAGTCTCTCTCCATCTTTCTTCCAGGCTGCCTTCAGGTACTGGAAGGCTGCAATTAGGTCACCTTCTCTTTTCCAGGCTGAACAATCCCAATTGTTTTAGCTTTTCCTCACAGGAGAGGTGCTCCATCCCTCTACTCATCTTGATGGCTTCCTCTGGGTTTGCTCCAACAGGTCAATGTTGTTCCTGTGCTGGATACTCCAGAGCCAGATGCTTAAGAAGAAGAATGACACAGGAACCTTGAAGTACCTAAAACCCCCTTTTGTTGTTCATAGAGTCTAAAGACTCTCTCATATGCAGGCCATTCACACCCTAAACCACCCAAAGCCACACCTCAGTCCTTCTTCCCTATACAGAGCATCATCTTGCAGCTGTGCAAGACTCAGCTGAAAGTCTTATTTCTCCAGAAGGGTATAAACACACAGGCAAAACTCATTCAATCACCCAGGACAGTTGTGTTAGCCCTGATAATGATAACACCTCCTGTTGGCTTCTTACATTAACAGAGAACCTCTGAGTCATGAGCCATTCACATGAGGTATCCAGGATGTGTTTGCACACCTTACCAGCCACAGGGCTCCCTGATAACGACAGTGCTGCTAGATAACATAAAAGTACAGGAGCAAATGGACCACGTACTGTTCTTCACCTTATTCTCATTAAGTCATTCTTGACACTTTTCAGCTTAGCACATACTTGGGTTGTGGAATATTTAGGACTTTTCTCCTCAAAATTATTCTCTTCCTATCAGCTTTTTCAAATTCATTTTTCATGTTCAAAGCTAACTGGTTTGCTGGATAGGCAAAATTGCAGCCATGCTGAGTTTCCTGAGCTGGCGTGGCAGACCCTTGTTCTCAGGAAAAGGTCCTGAGCTTTGGTCCAGCAAGAAGTAGAAGGTGATGGCTTGCAGCCTTCAGTCAAGTATCAGACTTCTCGGGATACAACCCTATGCTCCTGTTTCTATCAGGTAGTTGTAAATGACCCACCTGCCACACAGTATTTCTTAATGTACTTCATTCTCCCCGAATTTTCTATTAGAAAACTGTTTTCTGCTGTAGTAAGACATTTCTGATTTCCACTCCAGGGGATCAGGATGTCTAAAAATGAAGCACTTTTGCATTTAACTTGCAGACAATGAAGCCTTTCACTGGGCCTACCTCTTGCCCTATAAATCTTGTCAGTAAAGCAGAGGAACTCACTTGTCAGTATCTAAGCCATCTACAGCTACTTATGGGTAAATCCGGGCAGGTGTGGTGCAGTTTTGGGTTTCCTCCTATAGGCCTGCAGCCATATTATTCTTTGCAGGAGACAGACAGAAAATTTATAGCCATGCAATTATAGAATAAGCTACAATGACTCCTGGGGAAGCCTGTATGTAAAGGAATCCCTGCAGAAAGAGATGGTTTCTTTTTGTTTTCATGCTAGTCTTCTGCATTGATAATCAAAGCAATTTTATCTACAGAAACTTCCTGCCTGTTAATTTACTTGGGACTGTTTTCATTCTCCTGTCTTCAGTGGAGAATGTCAAAACTATAATAAGTCTGTTGATTCTCATTCATCTGCTTGACAAAGTAAATTCAATTTCTACAGAATATTTCCCATCAAATGTAATTAGCCCCCTTGTAAATAACTGAAACAGCTACAATCAGTTGTCATAATTAACATATTTAATTCTTTCTCCAACTGGAGCAGCAAAAGCTGTTAGGTTCAAAGGACCAGGGCTGTGACTTCATAAGACAGTAAATCTATTTGTAACACTTTTATTACATGATCAAAAATTCTGCAATCATATGAAGTAAAGCACTGATACAGTTTGTGTTTCGGGTTTACATACTGTGCTGGTCACTTTGCTAATTTAAGATTGTTCCCCAAAATGTGACTGGCTGACTTAATTCCAGGAGGTCAGCTATTAGCTCTGATGCTGGCATCTAAATGGAATATAGCTGCTATATGATTGTATGTGCCTACCTGACCTCATTCATCCTGAAACTGAACTGGAGGAGTCAGCCAGAGCCAGGACATCACCGTGGCAGCTCTCTGCACAGAGGGGCAATGAATCTAGCCAAAGACTTTTAATGGACAATTTTGGCCTTTTCTTATAGCTGCAGAACCCACAAATGGAAAATGTTTGTTGGGGTTTTTTTTTCATAAATGTGTATTTCAGGAAATGTCTCTCAGAAAATTTTCTTTTACCATTCTGTAACTGAAAAACAAAAAGGCTTTTAGAATAAAAAACTTCTGGACAAGAATTTCAGCCAGTAAAACAGATGGTGAACAATTAGCACTGTAATCACATTACATACTTTTGATATTTTCAGAATATTTCCACTTTCCCAATTTGCATTTGTTTACTGATATTAAAAGTTGGAGATTTGCTTTTATCATCCTGATCTGTGAAAGGGGCTCCTTGATTTGTTTGTTTATATTTTTTGAGAAGTCTAAATATCAGAGTTTGAGCAAAACAGCCTCTCCCTCAGCATAACACTCCCCATCGACTTTAAAAGCCTGTCAAACATCTTTCTGTAGATCTGATTTATTGAAGCCATGCCAAAGGTGGACAGCACAACTCTGTGCTTACTTGACAAATTCAAAGAGGGTGTTTATGGGCAGATACTGTGGCCTAGATGATGTTATCTCTTTCCTACCCCCTGCCAGGATGGAATCTGACACTTCTCACTTCGTTGATGTTTTCTTCTCCCTTGCCCCTGGCTGTGGCTAAGTGATTGTTTATGGCAGATACTTTAAATCATTATCACCTCCTGGGCCTTTGAGCACAGCTACATAATCTGCTGTTGCATCAAGGAAACTCTTCTCTCAGTACAAAACAAGCCCAAATGTTTATCTGGTGAGATGATAGTCAAAGTGTCTCCTCTAATATTTAAAAACAAACAGCAGTGTCCCTGCTCTGTCGCAATGAGCATCTGCCGGCTGAAGCTGAGCAGGATTCCTGACACTTGGCAGTGTGTCACACAGACTCCTTGGAGGGTTGTTTTTAAACATTAATAAATATTCAGGAAACTTGGAGGATGGTAAAATATATGAATAAGCTCCCCAAAATATGGTTTGTTTATGGCACTACCTTAGCACTTAGAACCCTGGTTTGCAGTGTGGTGGTAGCATCACATCAAGGAGAGATTTGCTGTATCCAGCAGCGACTCCACCAGACAGCTGGGCAGGGCAGAGGAGGTGCTGGGAACATCAGGAAGGCCATGACCTCTCTGCCCAGCTTGGGAAACCAAAGCTTGTTTTTGCTCCCCGGGGGAAGATAGGAGTACGAGGGCTGTGATTAGTGATTATCAGCCAACCATATCCTGGGCTGCATCAAAAGATGTTATTCTCCCCCTCTACTCTGTTCTTGTGAGATCTCCCCTGGAACACTGTGTCCTGCTCTGGAGCCCCCAATACAAGATGGGCATGAAAGTGCTGGAGTGAGTCCAAAGGACAAAGATGCTCTGAGGGCTGGAGCACTTCTCCTGTGAAGATGGGCTGATAGAGTCGGGGTTGCTCAGCCTGGAGAAGGGAAGGAACTCACATCATCTTGAGTGCCTTAAGGGCTACGAGGGCTGGAGAAGGACTTTTAGTGATAGAACAAGGGGTAATGATTTTAAACTGAAAGAGGGTAGGTTTAGATAGATGTAATGCAGAAATTCATCACTGTGAGGGTGTTAAGACACTGGCACAGATTGCCCAAAGTGACTGCCCCATCCCTGGAAGTGTTCAAAGCCAGGTTGGATGGGGTTTTGAGCACCCTGGTCTAGTGGAAGGTGTTCCCTTCTATGGCAGGGGGTTTGGAATGATAGAATCTTTAAGATCCCTTCCAACCCAAATGATTCTGTGAGTAATTTTATTAAAACAGCCTCTTCCTGAATCCCAGAGACTACAGCTATGACCTTCCCAGCTCCCTGGGAAAAAGCGCTCTTTCAGAGTGGCTTCCACAAACCCACCCTGGCTCTTGCCTCCTTGATTGTGCCTCTCACCCTCTTAGTTCTCCTCCTTAAGGCAGCAATATTCAGGTTTTTTAAGGGGTTGAAAGGCCTTCAGCAGGCTCAGTCAACTGCCATAGCAAACCTCACAGCTCACTAAGGGTTTCTAGTAGTTTTCAAGTAGTTTGTTGGCAGAGGAGAGTTCAAAGGAAGCAATGGAAGGACCCCTGTCAGTCAGCTGGTAATAATTACATAGCCCCTCTTATATATGCCAGGCATATATTCTGGGAAGCTTCTATTTGAAAAGGACTTTGAAAATAAAAGTCTCACCTATTGAAAGGGCTCAAGTGGGTGTTGAATATTTTCTGAATGGAAATTGGCCCAAATTTCCAAGTCTTAGGAGTTTTAGATCACTTGTTACTAAGTGAATAAGAAAAACACTGTCAAATATTACTGTATAAAACCATAAAATGAGAGTTTGCTTTAGAATCCACATGGAATTTCATATTGGAATTGAAGCTTAATGATTTAGTTGATAAGGAGCTGGTGTTAGTGTAGGAGTTGATGTATAGGCTTAAATTCTAGTTCAAATTAAGTTCCTCAGGGCTTTGGCACTGACTAGAGCTTTTTGGAGCCTTTTTTAAGGAACTGGATGGAGAGAGAAGGGAGGAATAGGAGACAGTGATTAGGAAAGAAATAAGCAGGTTACATGGATATTCCCATTCTTCAAAGGGAAGCTTGCTGTCCAAAAACATTAACATCACCAGAAATGTAATGGGTTTACATTTTTGGTTAACCATACTACACACAGCTGTTACCTCACTTCACTGTTCAATATATTGCAGATTTAGTGCATGAAATCACTCTGACATCCAAACTAATCCAAAACATGGTAGCAGGAATAAACACAACTAAATAAAGAAGTCCTGGTTGTGGCTTTGAAAGATTCCTACTGTCGCACTGCATTGAAAATGTCCAGAGTTGTCAGCACAGCCAAGGCTGACTCCCAGCATGGGTGCCTAGGAAATGTTTTAAACAGCTAAAGGAGCTGCAGTTACAGTTCAAGCCAGAGACACAGTAGTTGTTTTGTCCTTTCTATTATATTACCCCTTTCACGGTAATTGCCTGACAAAGGCAGTAGTGGGGAACAGCATAGGAGCATTTTTGTTGACTTTGCCCTTGTGAGCATGAATTAAAGGAAAATCTCTCTGTGCACAGGAGCAGTTAAAAGGTAGCATTGTTACCTGGCTTGGGATATCAAGGACCAGACATGGACTATAATGACCTAATGAGATTTACATTTTCAACATTCAAAGAGAGCTTGAGTCTGGCCCTTTCCTTATTCTTTTGGCTTTGCATTTAATAACCATACTGAATATGTTACCTTTGCACTCATGTCTTTCAGTCAAAGTATTCCTGCTGCTGTAGTCACATCTCCAAAACCTAACCCAGCAAGTTAAGCCTGAAAGGACATTTAATCAGCCGGCTCCAAAACTTTGTGAATCGGACCTGAGCAATCACATTTTCTCTTTTTCAGCTGACTGATTTATTCCTGGATAGATTTCATTCTTGCTTTGCCTAAACCTCCTAAGCATTACTCTGCATATTTATTTCTCATGCTTTATAAATAAACTATTCTCTGCCTTATTGGAGTCTCTGACACAGCCTCACAATAGCCTTCCTCGTGCCCTATTTTTACCTGTATTTTTTCTTTCTGTCTAATCTGATCATTATTTACCCAGCTTTGCCTTCTCCTTCCACTGCCTCAAAATCTTATGTAGTCTATTCCTTTTTGTCTTGCTTTGCTTACCTTTCCCTTTAATGACCTCAGGATATGAATGACTCCCTCATAAGTGGATCACTCATACTTACCCTTTTACCTCAGCAATTCCAGATCAGATAGTCAGTATGGAGTTATTTTTCTAATATCTCCCTTTCGAAATTCTAATGCCAGTTTGAACCTCAATGTTTCTAAGGAGACAGAAGTACTAATTCCTCCTGGTATCTCTTCTGCTCACTTTTCTCCACAGCTGTTGGAAGCTTCACTTCTCCATGTTCACATTCTTTATGTAATTTGTCTTCTCCTTGTCTCCCATGCCTCCAGTCTTCCAGTAATTTTTATCATCTTCTTGTCCAGTACTGTCTAACTTCTCTCTCTTCAAGCTTTTGTTGTCCTGCTGTTAATCAGCCACACACCTGTGCTATATCTTGCTTCACTTAATGTAGGCTTTAGCTTTTCAGTTTTTTTATGAAGGTGTAGATACTGTGTTTGACCATACCTTGCTTACAATGTCTCCTGGGGATCAAAACATTTTTTCACTATTAGTGTGTCAGTCACTGTCAGATTCTTGTCCAATTTACTTTTTAATTCCAGTGTCTGAACAAAAAGGTTTAAAGAATGACCTGATAGTAATTTTTTAAAGCTTTTCTTCCCCCTATGTTTTTCCCTCTGGGCATTAAAAGTATATGAAAAAGGCTGACTCCAGACTGAGAAGAGGTGATGTTACAACATGTTCTTTGATGTATAAGCCAGAGTTATGTAGGACTTGAAACATCCTGAGTCAAATATTAAATCTTTGAAACAGAGCAAAAGATTTAGAACATTATTTTTTACTGCCAACTCCAGTTTGAGAATTTTCTTCCATAAACTTTTCAGACTATGATTCCTTAATGTTGATCTCTTCTGTGAAACCTGGTCTACTCTCCAAAATACTGGAGTGCTCAAACAGCAGGAAATTAGGATCTGGATATTCAAACTATTAGATTACAGTTTCCTCAGTTCAATACTTCTCAGTATGACAGAGAAGATTTTCACTGTAAACTATATTTCAGATTACCCTGACCATTGAATTATAGGGAGCCACTTGCTCTAGGGATGTCAAAACTAATTAACGCAAAAGGATTATGATTTTAGTAACTTTTTTTTCTAAATTTGGCCATACTTTTGAAGTGACCAGAACACATTGTATATAGTCATTGATTTTTGAAATTCACACAGCTAATTCCATCTAATGTGACCAAGAAACAATCTAACTTTGGTAGCATTTTTTTTGTAGTAGCATACCCTGATCTATGTAAATCTAAAAGAATCAGAGGAAGAATATTGAATGGAGTTATTGGCATTCTTATCCTGCTGTTGGAGATCTGGAGGAGATTTGTTTGTATGTTTGGTTTGGTTTGCTTCCCCACTTAAGTAACATTATTTAACTGTAATAAGGGGGAAGGGGGGGGGGGGAAGGACAAATAGAGAAAAAAAGAAACCCACATTTGTAGATTACAAACACAAAGATATATGAATATAAATTCTGTTTCCTGCATGACAAAAACTATGCACAAACCCTGAAACCCTCTAGTTAACGAGAAGGGTTTACAGGAAGGTATCTTCATTGGAACTTGGACTCTAATATGGCCAATACTTGAGAGCTTTAATTGCCTTAAGGAGGGAGTTCTGCTATACGCAAACTGTTATTTGAAATATCAATTGTTGTGAGTAGGAGTAAAGGGTTATCCTTTCAATTCTACCTTCTAGCTTGATGAGCATTTCTTTTCCACTGACTGTAGTCACAGCTACTTGTTAAAAGACTTTAATACACAGTGCAATGGAAAGGAACATTAGCAATGCATTTCTGGAGAACGCCGTTCATACTATCTTAGATCATAGCCCAAAATGAGCTGTTGATCTCACCAGTTCTCATTTGTTTGCAGTGTAAAACCACCACATGGTTTGGCACAAAAAGAACTCGCCGTCCAGGGAAAGCTGTAGCTTTTGAAGGGTGTAGCAGGTTTACTATATAGTTAAACACAACGAATACACGAATGGCAGTGTTGTTTAATCACTGAACTAAGTTGCACATGGAAGAAATATGTTATTTGTGTTTTCTACCACCAGATACCTTCCCGGCTTGATTATTTTTTTCCTTCTCTTTAAATTCTGTGATCCTTTCTAATGAAGGGTTTCTTATTTCCTACCAGTATTGTGGAAACAGTCTAGTCAGAGTATCTATGAGTTCATTGTCTAGATGTTTGCATCATTTAGTAATAAGCACAGCTGACACTGTTTTAGCTGATCAAGTCAAATTAAACCTTCCTTTCTCAGCAAACAAACCTGACCTGAAAGACAATAACACCTTGGTCTATTGCATGGCCTCTCATTATTTTCTGAAATTAATGTTAAATGAATAGGATGTTGAAAAAAGGTTGTTTTGGCTTTTGCGCACATGAAACTTGATTCTGCCCTGAACTGTTGCATGCTAATTAACTCTTCATTATTGGAAGTCAACACACAATTACATCTTCTGTGTCAGTGTTCAAATTTTGAGGAGGAAGTTTTCAATTAGCATTGTCAAATGAAAATGTGGACATTTGCTATAGAGAAGGAACCCCTTGTTGATTTAGAGTCAAGCGGTGTCAAAGGCACAGCAGGAAATCACCATTAGCCAATCTGGACTTTCTCAACATGCAGCTCCACATCCCATAATCATCACCTTCTGAAGGAGAGCAATTTAGGTAGCAAGTCAATCACATCTGTAACTCTGGCCAACCCATCTGTGGCATGCATCCACAGATGGGATGAAGATTGCTTACACATTCCAGCTCCTGGACCTACTGCTTGACTCTTTTCTTTATCAGATATGCCAAACACCATTGGGAGACTGTTGTTATTTTGGAGGCAAGAGATTACTGGCTTATCTTTAAAGTTAAACCAGCTGTTTCATTTCATACAGCCTATATTGCAAATATTCAAGGTCGCATTTGGTAATTGATATTTACTGCCATGCTCAGGAGATGAAATTGTCGAAAATTGGGATTAATATTCAAATGGAAGACTGAGTCATATGGAATGTTTTTAAGCAAATTTAGAAAGATGTACTGAGTATGAGTCCACAACTCACTTCCAAAACCAGTCAGTATTGGAGCCATGTATCCTGTTTATCCCATTTTTCCACCCCACAAGTGATGCTCTGTGCTGTGGTTGCATGCAACGATTGAGAACTCATAAGCTCTGACACTGTGCAGCAGCAGTACCATGGGGGAGGTGACGCCATGAAGATTTTTTGCCTTTTCTTTTATACCCCTCTTATACCTTTTTACAACTTCTGTATTCCTAGTGCTTTTTGCCTACATTCTTGGACTTGTTTGTCAAGCTAAGAGACTAAATATTTTAGAAGCTTCATAGCTAGGGATCAGTGTGCCCCAGACCCCAAGGTCCTCTCCAGAACACATTCTGTAAACCAAGATAGAACCATCCAGGGGAAGGTTCCTTGGAGACGGGGGCTCACTTGAGCCTCTCATTAGGGAATCTTTGATAGATATGCTAATTAGTAAAACCTATAATGTTATACCCAATGTTGGAGACACACACACACACACACACACACACATACACTCGGCGGGGTACACCTCAATGCATATGACCTAGACGTGTACACCTAAGGATCCTTAAAATAAATACCAAGGTAAATCCCTCTCCCCCTTCTAACTATGTATGACTCTTGATTTTAAGACCAGGAAAAGGCATCAGAGGAATGGACTTCCAAATGTCCCACTCACTCAGCTGTGTGGAAATTTAGCTCACAGATGTCTACTTCATAGAAAAACCTTACAGAACTTAATGGAATTAAAATTTTAGATGATGGTGTTGAGGGTAGACTGTGCCCTTGGTTATTAGAAACTGCAGTTATTTTAGTTTTAACTAAAAAAATTATTAGGCTCAACATTGAAATGTGCAATAAAGATTTATTTGGCTTCTCTTGGAGATTCAGGTTAGCTGCAAACTCAAGGATTAGAATTAAACAAAATAATTAGTTAAACACAGGCTAATATAAATTATCTTCCTATTCTTACTTGTTCTTTCATTTTCCTTTGTATGTGTGTGAAATAATTCAGCTCAGATATAATTTCTATAGCTTTTAAATGGAATTGAATGATTGGAAAAAACAGTACAAATAGTAAGTACTTTGTTTAAAAATGTACCTTATCTGGAGGGGGAACTTTGGTGAAAATGAGTAGATAAGTATGGGTAGCAATAAATATCATGAGGTAAATGTTAACTTAAAACAGCACCCTTTGTGTATTTATTGCCTAAAGAAGGCACATCAAGAGATAAAGCTAAATATTCCTTTAGGCTGTAGATAAAGAGTACCATAAAAGATTGAGTATGCTCCTTGCAATCAAATGCTTTAGAGAGGTTCAGCAAGGCTGCCAAATAAATTCCCTGATCTTAACCTGACTTGCTATTTTTTTTTCACATGAATTTGCCTTTACATTGGTTTGAATAATTGCTGAATCCAAAGCCAGGCTAATTTTGGCAAGAAATTCCAGAAAAGCTGAAAGGACTAATATATAGGGTGATAGAATCATAACTCAGCTGACAGATGGAACCAATTCTGGTATGCTGGTCTGTGCTTGTCCACTACAAAATCATCCCTGGCTCAAAAAAGTAATTCAAATCATGGAGTACTTTTCAACTGGCACATAACACAAGACCATGTGTTCTTACCTTGAATAGCAATGAAAATTTAGTTTAAATGTCTGGAAGTTGCTGTTGAGTTACAAGTTAGGTTCAGCCTACTCCTAGTGATGCAGTTGCAAATCCATGATGACAGAATAACTGATGGTATGTCACACCACTGATGAGATAATGTCATTACTGATCTACATTGTAATAACACAACAAACACTATGATCACTTCTTTACTGGTGACCTAATCTCCCACTTCTGAAGGAGTAATAAATATCTTGCCTTAGAGGATAAAACACACACAAAAGTAAACCATTTCAAAGGAAGTTGAAGCCATAGTTTCCAAGTTTTATGTTATGCAACCTTTTGTTATGGTATGAACAGTCATCAGTTTTCCTAATTGGTAGAAATATAGCAATGTTTGCAGTACAGCAGAAAACTGGTTATTTGATTTTTATAACCTTAAAAGAAGATTTTACTAGGTATTAAAACCTCCTTTACAGATGAGATCAGAATACTAATATAGATGTATTATTATACTTAAAAAGACCCAAAATCAAAAAGTCTGTTCTGTGGGAAAATCCAGTACTTCAGGAGAAGTTTTATTCTAAATCTGAACAAAGCTCAGAAAGTTTGAAATTTCTTCTGGAAAACAAAATTCCTAAAAGTTTTACCAAAGGTTCTGGCATTGGAGGTTTAGCTGCTACCCTGACTCAGGAAGATCCTCATTTTGCTGAAGGAAGTAAACATTGGTAGCATGAGGAAGAAAGGTTTCCCTGCATCTGGATAAGAAGCCCAGAAGATTAAGACAGACAGAGAGCTCTCCCCCAATTACAGATCTATGACAGACCTGGAAAGTTTTCCATTTATCTGCACAGCAAGATAGTTGCAGAGTATAAGGTCTTGTGAACTCAAGAAATGCCTGAGAAAGTAGTCTTAGGACCAGGAAAATATTCTACTGGTAAATTATCAGGCAAGTGGGATACACTTATGATCAGGTTTTAGGTCATCTATCCTTCTGATCCAAGTACCCTGTGACCAAAGAAAAAATATATAGAGATAGATAGACTTGTATTACATAAGTAAACATTCATAGAAATCAGTATGATCTCCTGGAAAGAAAAAGGCTCTGCAGGAATACAAATGGAAAACTTCTTCTGCAGGTTTTCTTTTTCAGACCTTTTCTCATCTTTTGTTTCCTTGATTCTTCCTAGCTAAGAACAAACCCTTAGAACTGAAGTTATGAATTTTTAATTTTTCTCTCTGCTGATGAAAAGAAATAAAATTTGTTGACTTTAGTATCACATGGAATGTATACAAAAGCAGACAGGACAAAAATAATTCAAAGGCTTCTTACCTGCTCAGGTGCTATTAAGTAGGGCTTTTATGCCCTTTTTAATGCTTTTCATACTGATTTTTACAATGTGTTCATGTAAAGGATGATAAATGTTTTTCTGGATATTTGTACTAATGAGCTGGAGATCTCTACATCTGATAAAGTTCACCTCTCCCTTGTGTGAATAAGTAGTGCCATAAATACTTTTTTTTTTTTTTTTCAATTTATAAAAAATAGAATTTTATATTAATGTGTTTTTAATTCCTGGGGTTTCTTTCATCAGGGACAACTAAGTGTCCAGAGAGGACAATTATCACTACAACTCACTGAATGCTTTATCTATATTGTTTGTGGATTAGGAACCTGAATTAACCATTGACTCTTTCCGATCCAGTCTGCATTCCCTTCTTTTGGAGAAAATGAAACTTTTTTTTTTTTTAAAACTCCTGTACCATCAAAAATATTTTTCAGGTCACTTTAGAGATTTGTCCAATTATTAAAAAGAATATCAAGAAAAGGTAATACATAGAGGCTAAGGAACCAAAGTTAGAAGACAAGAAGAACAGCTTTGGTAGAGATGGTAATAGATCTGTCATTCTTGGCTCTGCTGGGTGATTTCATTACTGAGAAATTAACACCCTCCTAAAGTTTAGCCTGAAAATACATGTAAAAAAGAAAACCTAAATATACTGTGGTCTTACTGTGACTTTTGGCATTATGAATTCTGTTATTGAATTACTTTTCAAAAAAAAAAAAAAATTTTTTTTAGGTCTTCAGAATTTCAGGCCATGTGACTTTCCACTCAGACCAACGGAAAATATATCACTAGCTGGCTCTTTGTTTTTGTTATGCCCCAGTTAAAAATGCCTTTCTCTTCACTGACACAATGCCACGAGCCATGAAATTAGTTTCCTTCCCCAGATTCTTGCTGCAATCCTCAAGAACGTAATTAGATCTTGGTCATGTAAGCTCATAAATGCAAAATTCTGTGTTCAGAATTGTTTTTTAAGAGAAGTCACAAAATATGTCCTTCAGCACATTTAAATTGTCTGGAAAATGGTTAAGAACACCAGTCAAACCTCCGAGTTGTTCGAATGTCTCTATTTGTCCCATTATTACCCTGTTTGTATGATTCTGCTTATAGCCTTGTTAAAATTGATTAAGGCGAAGACTGGTTCCAAAAGCCTCCTGAATCTGACCACTCCAAAATTGCTTGAGAAGAATTAGCAGTCAGGAATAACGCATGTAATTTTTTTGTTGGCATTATGCAAGATGAGTGCAAGATATTTTTGGGGGTGAGTCAGGAAGGGTGGAGTGACAGGATGGGAATAAATAAAAAAGAATGAACCTTTCATGGAGCTTCCCTGTAAGGTTAAAATACAGAATATTTGTCGTACTAGGCTATTAGCGAAGTTCATTGTATATTTTTACTGATCCCTTAAGAAGAGCTTATTACACTCACTCTTTAATAAAGATTCCAGTGATCCCAGTGAAAAAGTTAGTGATGGATAAAAAGATAAAATTGCTCTGCTTTTATGTGAACTTAGTGTTTTGTCACATTGGTTGTTGGAAATGATGGGTCAGATGATACAAGTTATAGATCTGATTCAGATTTTCATAAGCAATTAAACCTGGGATGTGGTGCATCAAAAACTCTTCACTTAAATTCACAAAGGGCTGGATGTGACCTTATCATCAGGAATATTTTCAGTAAAATTCAGCTCAGAACCCTCTTTTCCTTCCAAGTCTGAGTCCTCCCACCCTCTCATCGAGTAAGTGGATTACCAGGTGTGGTAAAATTCTTAAGAGGGGGACCATATTCAGTTTTATTTCAAATTAGTAAGTAGTAATTGTGAACCTGAAAAATAAACTTTTTATACAAATAAGATTCCATGACATTTCATATTTTCATAAAACACCTAAAGACAGCAGCAGGTTGTCCTGATACTTCTGCTTATCCTCCCTGTGGTAGCATCTGTACAGAGAACAACACAGTTTTAAATTCTAACTCAGTTTGTGATTCACTGATGAAGGAAGCAGGAAGAAAGTGACTTGGCTTCACGCTTGGAGCAAATGTGAATTTTCTTCCACTTCAACATTTTTCCCGCTATGTTCACGTGTATTTGTCAGCTTCCTAAGGAGTGCAGTGTCCGTATCAAAGGAGACGAGACTTTCATGTAAAAATTGAGAGACCTTGAACTGCAGTGGCAAGAACAACTCTGGTGTAATACCAGTGCCAGATGGCATGGGTGTGAAAAGCACACTCACATCGATACTAACAGGCTTAGGAGAGACACGGACCAGGGGGAGGTATTCCCAAAGAAGGTGAATTGACAGTGCAAAGGAGAGTTAATACCAACCAGTTGCTCAGTTACTTTATCAGAGCTGCCCCTGTTTTCAAGGCCTGAAAGAACAGCTCAGTGCCAGAAAGACATCCAGATCATTTGGCTATGCTTGCTCTTATGGGGCACTGTTTTCAATTTCCATCCTAGTGGGGTTGTATACTACCGACCAGTTAAAACCAGCACCTGAGCTACACAACAGTGTTTCAATGGCAACACTGGACAGCTGTAGGTTCTGCCCTTCCCCTCTCCCAGCATGCTCCTCAGACACACAGCACACTTGCACTTGCACCAAAACTCACAGCCACACCCACAGTTTAACCACCTGCAATAATTTTGGCCCTGGCCAATCTAGCCCTGGGTGCATTGTGCAGCAAGAAGCCATGGGGGCCGTGCTTCTCCCCGACTCCAAGCATCGCTCCAGAGGCCACACAAGCTGTGCGGTCAGGCTGTAAAGCTCAATGGCACACAGAGATCAAGTCCTACCCACTGAGAGCACATGTCCTTGTGAAAGGGGCTGATGAGCACTGGAGCTGGAGCAAGGGAAAGGGCAGGTCTCTGCAGCTGGGGGCAGAGGAGAGGGGAACAAAGTGGGTGTGTGTGTTTGGGGAGAAGGGAGCAAGGAGGGTGTTCTCCTTCCACAATGGGCTGTGGTGGGAGCAGTGCCTGCCCAGCAGAGGAAGCAAAAGGCAGGGATCTCAGCGAGCACAGTTCCCTCTCAGTGGAACAGCGAGTTCTGCTGTTGGCAGCGATCCTCCTCTGGGAGGTTCCTGCCTGCTCTCCTCACACGGAGCTGCTTGTTCCTGTCCTCTCAGAGGCCTTCAGTCTCTAACGTGGGCCACAGCAGCTTTCTTTCCATGCTCTGAATGAGGAGGGGCAGGTTTTAAGCAGCACTGGGAGGATTAATTAATATTTTAGCTGTTTCAACCATCATGACTTCTGGTTGCGTTCATGAGACAAAATTAATAGCCCTGCTCTACTGAGTTGCAGAACTGCAATACCGAGATGTGACTGCTGGAAACAGTCACCACTTGAGTCACTTTGTCATTTTTTCAGGTAGCTGCAATGGATGGACATTCTCTAAGAACCATTGGATTAAATATAAAGAAGGACACTTTTCAGGCAATTTGAGAAACTTTTCTCCTTTTATTATTTCTTCAAACATATATATGTAGATACTACTGAAGGGCAACTATGAAGGGCTACCAGGGTAGCTCAATTGCCTGAACTAAGGGTAACTGGGAAATAATCTCACACTAACAATCCTAAAGGACGTCTTGACGCGATGATGAAGAAACTAGTTCCTACTATGAAAACTTGGACTACCTATTCTCCTATGGTAAAGTGAGTTAAAACTATTATCTTCACTTCTACAGACTGAGATGAGCTACATCTTTACAAAACCATTAAAAAGTACATACAGGTCACTGAAAAAACTACATTAATTGTCTAACAGGCTTGGTTTTGGTCGTCCAGGTGTGCCAGGCAACCTCTCAGCATCACTGTCTTCCATGAGGATGTGCAGGTGGAGCCAGTTTCTGCCTTACAGACTTTGGGCAATATTGCAACAGCACCATCATGAGTGGAAGGTGAAGGGCAAGGCAACGCAGAGATGTGTGTCTGCACAGTGAATCCGTGTGCCACAGCATCTTCCATCCACGGGAGCAGGAAAGAAGCTTCAGGATTGCCAGTGAAAAAAGCAAGAATTATGCAGTGCTCACGTGGCTGCCATCGGGTGTGAGCCCCCGCCAGCACAGCTCTGTGCAGGGAATTCCTCTCAGTGGGTGGAGAGCAGCATCCAGAGGCAGAATCGCAGCTGACCGTAAGCTCTCATCGCCTCTGCGTGGGCGGCCGGATCTCGGGCCAGGTGCTCAAAGAGGTTGAGCGGCTCGACCGTTCGCATTGCCGGCGGCAAGCTGATCTCTGCAGGAAGGCTCTGGTTGCCCAGGACAAAGTGCTCCAGGCGTTTCAACTGCAGGCAGTGGTGCAGGTATGCCATGATGTCCCACAGCCGCCGCGCAAATTCCCTCCTGCGCCACTGGCACAGCGGTACGGTGGTCAGCACGTGCATGACCACAGTCTTCCAGGTCGAGCTGGAAAAACCTGTGCCCCTCAGGATGCAGGTGAAGAGCTGCAGGCATTTCAGGTGCAAGCTCTCACACGGCACCTGCCTGGCGACGTGCTGGAAGAATTTTGCCTCTGCCACAGCGTACGTCTCAGGCCACGCTGTGCTTGCGATGGAGTCGGCCTCGGTGGGCTGGCTGCTCACAAAGATGCTGGAGCCGCCTTTCTGGGCCTCTGTGGGCTGGCTGACCACAAAGATGTCGGAGTCCCCGTGGCGCACCCCAAACAGCATCTCCACCATCAGGCTCTTCTTGCCTTTGCTCAGCCGGAATTGGCAGGACCGGCTGCAGGGCTGAAACACCAAGTGCCATGAGTATGACTGAGGCAAATGCAGCCACGAGCATCTCACCAGCTGGTAGAACCAGTGGGAGGTTTTCTCCACGTCCAGGTAGGAGCCGGTGCAGAGTGTCTCTAGGAGGCTGGGCTTCTGCTTCCGCCGCAGCTCCTCCTGCGAGTGGTGCAGGAAGCACAACAGCTTCTCGCCCAGCTGCTCCCTCTCGCACGTGCACACCAGCTCCACACGGACGCAGAAGGTCCTTGCTGCCATCTGCCCTGCACTGTTCAGCTCCAGGTGGAAGGCGTGTCCCGGCGGGGGATTCAGTGGGACCAGCACGCGGTACACCACGTCCTGCTCACGGGGACTCCAACCCTCAAAGGCACTGCCCACCCCGATGGCTTCTTGAGGCACCGGGTAGAAACTATTGCTCACGCTGTCAATAAACACACGCGTGAAGTTCTCCATCAGCTCAGCTGCCACTGAGCGACCTCTCTCCACGTCCTCGACAGGACACTGTATGCGATCCACTAAAAGGATCCCTCGCTTATTCCCAATGTCACGGGCGTCTTCTTCCGCTTCAATTCCACCACGGCTGCCTTTGTCCTTGCCAGCACCCCTGCCTTCTTTTTCACTGGCAGCCACATTTCCACTTTCTTCTTCTTTTCCATCTTCATTCTTGCCTTTCACATTCTCATCCCTGTGTTCTTCATCCTTCCCATTCTGATCACTGGTTCTGTGTTCACTGGAATGCCTGTCTTCCTTCACTTTCACATTGTTGCTGTCTCCTTCACTTGCTTTATCAGCACCTTCTTCAGTTGAAGCAACATTGCCGTGCTCCTCTCCATTTCCATCTTCATTCTTTTCTCCCTTCATATCGGCAGCACTGCCTTTCTCATCTTTGTCTCCAACATTGCTTTCTTCATTTCCGACGTCATTCTTTTCTTCCTCAGTTGCAGCAAAACCACAATGGTCTACTGCATTCCCACCATCACTGTTGTCTTCCTGTCCTGTCCAATCACTGCTTCTCTTTTCATTGGCATCACTGCTTTCCTCCACCTTCAGATCCGTGTTTTCTCCCTTTCCATCTCCCTCGTATTGACCTTCTTCTACATCATCATTGTTGCCTGCCTTCGTATTTGCATCATTGTTTTTTTCTTCATTTCCATCTCCTCCTTTCTTTTCGGCATCATGGTCTTGTTCCACCTGCACATCCTTGTTTTCTCCTTCATTTGCTTCAGCGTGGCCTTCTTTATCTTGAGCAACATTGCCAGGTTCTTCTTCATTTCCTTCAGCAGTGTTGCCTCCTGGCACATTCCCATCACTCCGTCCTTCATCTTTCTTTAAGTCGCAGGCATCTTCATTCTTCACATTTTGGTCTTCCTTCACCTTCACATCTTCATTTCCTTCACTGGCATCATCTTCCTCTCCTTCATTTGCAGCCACAGGACTGCCTTCTCCTTCATTTTCATTACCGCTGTCATCTGCCTCCACAGTCATATTATTGTTTTCTCCATCTTCCTTTGAATCAATAGTGTCTTCTTGCTGTTCTTTTCCTCTCTCATCTCCTAGGGTCTTGCAGGAGCTCTGGTCCTTGCCGCTGCTGTTGGCTTCACGGCTCCTTTTCCTGCAGCTAAACCACAGGCCCAAGAGGAGCAGGAGTCCAGCAAGAGCCCAGAATGGCCACTGCTGCAGGGCACCAAAGAGCAGGGCTCCCCAGCCCTCGTCCTGCTGCTCCGGGGGCCCTTGCTCCAGCTCCTGCAGCAGCCGAGCCATCTCGCGGTCGAGCAGCTCCTCACACTCCTGCATTCGCCGGTGCGTGGCCTCATCCAGCCCATCCCCAGCTGGCTGGGGGTACTGCATCAGGCTTTGCACGAGCACGAAGAGCAATGACAATAAAGCCATGGTCTGCAAGAGGACACACAGAAGGGGTTCAGTAGGGGCGGAATGGAGGCAGCCAGTGCAGGGCAGGAGCCACGGGGATGTGGCAGCAGGAAGGAGAGGGCCCCCGGCAGCTGGCAGGAGGCAAGGCCTGCACCGCTGCCCCAGCAAGCACCGAGCCTGAGCAAGGCGCTCCCGCCAGGGGCTGGGCCCTGGATGCAGGGACAGAACACACGCCCCGGCTGCCAGCGCTTCTGCCCCAGCCCTCCCCCAGCCCTGCCTCCCCACCGCCTGTGTGCACTCACCGCTTGCCCAGGCTCTACTGGGGGCAGCGTCAACCAATGGGGCCTTTTATAGCTGCCCCCATTGTGACACGGCCCCTGTGCTGTCACGGGCCCCAGAGCGCATCACAGGCCAGCCCCACCCGCCATCCCCAGCCCGGGAACTCATCATGGCTCTGGGCACCCAGAGCCTCAAGAGACACAAAGTGCAGACCCATCAGTCGTGAACCCTAGAGCTTCCCTGTACAAAGCAGGCACAAGCGCCCTCCCACACAACCCTTGTCAAATATAAATATGGGCGACAGGACCCCAATACGATCTCTATATAGGTGTAGGCTTTTACTGATGATTGCAGGCAGATGTTATTCACTATTAACAATAATATTTATTACTTTGGCCACAGCCTGTCGTACAGGCTAATTTTTAGCTACAGGTTTAGTGAGAAAGAAGGAATTAGAGGCTGCTTGAATGATGCACAGAAAGTTGAAACATCATCCAATGTTAAGGCCTACCCTTCTTTTACACCAGCAGTGTCCTGCCTCACACATCTTTTGTGAGATAAAGATGTCAGGGTTTCTCTCCTGAATTTAGGAGCACTTTCAAAGATGTGTTTATTGACTGACAAAAGATCACATACAACCAACTGATGGTTTGCGCAGTAGCACAAAAAACCGTCCAAACTACTTCTTACGCTAGATGTGGCTGATCAATAGCTCGGCTGAAAAATGGACAAGCCACTGTAACAAGAAATACGAGTTTGGAAAAGGAAAAAGAAAAGTCCTCAAAACGCAGAACTCCTGAAGCTTAGCTCGCTCCACTCCAATGTGCTCTCCCTCAATGCCACATAAAGATGTGCTCCTCCTGACACTTGCAGCAACTGGCTTCTCTCTTGCCGTTCCGAGAGGAACTCTATTTTGTATAGGGATGTAGACGTGTCTGCATTTAGAAGCCATCCTCAATACAAACCTCCTCCCTTGCTTTTTTCTGACTTGAGATCCTTGCTACTGGATATGATGGTGCTGTTTACTGGGAAGGGTTTCTCTGATGCTGATCACAGCACAGCACAGCAGGAGCTTTTTGCTCCCTTGGGCTACTCAAATTCCTCTTGGGTGATCTCTGAAATACTCTTTATCAGCTGAGGGCTGACAGAGCACAGAATGTCTGAGTGATCGCCCTTCCCTTGTCCAGCCATGACACAAGAGCTGGGTGCACTCAGAAAACACAGTTTTCTGAACCATCCTATATAATAACAACAATCAGTTCCTTATAAATTCTGCCATCTAGATGAGGTCGCCATTGAACAGCTCCATGTCCCAAGTGGTACCCAGCAGGGAGGGAAGCAGAGGAAGACAGGATCACAGCAGTCACTGATCAGTCATTCACAGGCAGCACCACAAAGAAAGAGGGGAGAGTCAGGAATTGCACAGGCTACTCTGTTTCAGCAGCCTATGTCACCCTGCTCCTTTTAAATGTCTTCTGATGACAAGCTTCTTGTCCAATCACAGTGCTCACCTCTGGGACATGAGTAACTAAGAGGCAGAACGGGAGGAAAAATTTCTTCTGACCTCCAGTCACCTGACTGTCAAGCAAACAGAGAAAACTTCCAGTCTGTTCTGAGGGAGGTGTTTTATAAACTCACCTGTAGCTAAAGCTATTCAGAAAGCCCACACTACCAGACGCAGAGTGGTAAAGAGCCTATTAATTTGCTGACCCTGGAGAAAAGGCAGCTTTAAACAAACTCTGCTACTCCCACTCTCTCTCCTTAGAACTTCAGGTTGAGATGCCTAGGACCAACTAAAGAAAAAAGCCATTTCATTCATGCCCTGGTCAAGCATTTCCCAAGCTCTTGTCCCTCCCAATCTACCAGCCAGTCAAACACAGAAAAAGCAAGAGACCCGTGGTAGGCTTCCAGTGGAAATACTGGCAAAATCTTCTTGGACTGCATTATTTGAAGGACCTGAGGTCAGCTCACTGACTGTGAATGACTTTTACTGCTCCACTTAGCCTACCAGCTCAGCTCAGCTCAGCTCAGCTCAGCTCAGCTCAGCAGCCTCCCAGCTACCTTTAGCTGCATAAGCACATGACCTGCAATCAGAAAGGTGTGAATCTTCCTTAGGAAGGAAACAGACACGGGGAATGAAGAGTGGAGATTAGTCCACACTCTGAGGAACAGGCAACACCAACCAAACACTCTGGCAATAGCTTGTGTCTAGAAGCTCTCTACCTTCCAATCCACCTCAAGGCTTTGGGACTTGTGCTGACTTGCACAAAGGAACCCACTCCACCCTGCAGCAGTGGGCTCCTTCTTTCCAGCCTGGATGGAGGCATGTCCTGTATTTTGCAAGCATGTCCAGGTGTTCAGAATGGAACATGCTGATGATGATTAGCACCTTAAGGCACACAGCTCTTCCCTTCTCAAAGTATGCTTTGTGAAGTTATAGGCAGTGCTATCTCCACCTTTCCAAACAAATTACCCTCCTTCTATTGCACTTGCCTTCAAAATACTGCCACTTCTTCATTTCAGACTATGCTTCTTCCCTCAGAAGGATGCACAAAAGGTTAGAGTAGTTGCAAGCACCTGCACCTGCAATTTTCATGACCAGTGTGGCATCTTCAGAAAGGTTTCTGACAACAGGCCATTGTCTGGACATGAACACGACACATTGAGGCAAGATAAATTATTTCAGTACATCTTATAGCCCAGATCTCTGTGGCCAGAGACACAGCCCTTGAGATAAAATGAAAAAAAAAATTCAGAAAATGTATTTTTACCAAATGAAAATTAAATCTATTGTGGGCTCTCATTCCATTTAAGAGTGTTGTATATACCTGAAAAACAGGTTTGTAAAGGAAAGGCTTCCAGACACCACTTCATAAGAATGATAACAGGCACCACTATGTTGAGGGCACAGATAACAGTCCAATTAAGGATGGTTTTTTTCATTGTAGTCACATGCAATTTAAACCAGCTCCTTACTTTCTCATGTCAGATTCATTGTGAATTTTTCCTTTTAGGAAAATGTAAATTATTGGTTTATATTTATGTTTCTCATGAATCTGCAGTTACTTTGTAGCCATTGTTACTCTCAAATTAGATTCCTCAACCGTAGAAAAGATAAAGGACAGGATGGTCTTGGCTGAAGAGAGTGATGTTAAAAATCAAAAAGCATGGATTTTTTTTTTTTCTATCCACATCTATTACTTTTTGGCAAACTCATTCAATTGTGTTTTGACTCGTACCTATGTATTTTATTGGTCAGCATATTAATATTTTTTTTCTTTGGTTCTGCCAAGAAACCCACTCATTCTAATTCTTAATGACAGCACCTTTCATCTTCATTTATCTCTTGTAACTTATGTGCCGAAAACAAATGGTCAGTTAAAAATCTTACCTTACCATTCTCTTTTTCCCCCCTGTCTCTCTTCCTCAGCACAACTGAAACAGTTTATTAATTCAGTAGTCCTGGAAACAAAGATAAAAATTGTCTTAACAATTCTGATAGCCATCAGTTGTTCAGCAGACATTACAAGACTGTCTTATCTCCTAATTACTCAGGAAAGCACAAGTTGCACTTTCAGGGCTTTCCTGAAATGCAGTGAATTTCTATTCTATTTTAGTGGTAAATCCATCTTTTGATTCTAGAGAAGCAAGAAGATGGTAGAAAAGTCTTCCATGGAAACCACTATGCAGCTTCCTGACCAACACTTTTTGAAGTCTCTGATCCTGAAATCTGATTTCATTAAGGGTAAATACAAGCAGCTAAGAGCTGCAATGAAGCCAGTGAAGGTCTCCTTGAGTCTGTACATCGTGATAGATGATGGTAATGGGAGAGCTAAAATAAAGCGCTTGGAAATCCACAATATAAAATCAGCATATGAAAGGAAAAGACCTGGAAGATTTAAGAGTCTGTAGGAGGAAAACTTCATGGCAAGTTTGTTTCATCACTCTCAAAACCTATAGTAAAATTTTAAAAATTGTTCTCATAAGGTGATAGGAAGGTGAAGGTTTAAATGTGTGAAGAGAAAGGAAGGAGGTGTTAGGGATGGTATGCGTTTGCTGTATTGAGTGATTTGGCTCCTAAGAAGCTGTGTTGAGTGATGAGAAAGGGAGAAGGAAAAATGGGGAATTCTATTCTAGCCAATAAAACATTAAGAAGAAGCATTACATGAACAGCTCATTCTCTTGTAGCTTGATTCCTCCCTGCTGAATGTAAGGGCAATAAATACTTCAGGGTTTTCAGGAGAGAATGCACTGAAAATTTTTGTTCCAGGAGCTGTTCCATTCTTTTATCAGTGATGTTGTGTGTTGCATGTAAACAGTTGCCAGGAAAGGTAAAGTGATAAGAAAAGGTTTAATTTACTGATGAAATAATTTCATGGTTAAAGCTTAAAGAAATTCTGGTCTGAGACATTATTTTGAACCAACGCCAGCATGTTTCCTTCTTCGTAGTCTGAGAAGAGCCACCTTGTTCCTGTGCTCACATATTTTCAGCTTTTGGGATAGAAACCTGCTCTAAAAGGATCTAAACCAGCCTCTACTAAACCTGAATATGGTGGGCTTTTGTTCTGCTATTTCTGAACAGCATTCAGAAATTAGTACTTAAGTGTTTTCTTATGAGGAACAGTTCTTCTCTGAAAGGAGATCTAGAGAACTTCTGGGCCATACTGGAGATGGGAATGAAACAAGGCTGAAGTACAATAGGGAAAAAGAAGGTATTTGCTGTATTCTTTATGCTTAGATGTTTCTGAACAAATATCTGTGCATCCAGAAGAAGTCAAATCAACCATTTGGTCTTGCATTCTTTTCTTCCTTCTTACTTGGATAAAATGTACAACAGTGAGCATGAGGGAGGCCAGGAAGTGGCAGGTGTAATAGTGAGTTGCTGTCATGCTTCCTATCCCTTGCAAAAGTGTGGCATAATGGTATGCAAAGGCCTCTGTTGAGTTGAGATCTTCAACATGGCTATCTTGCCCTTATGACACTCAAAGTTATGAAGGATGGGTTTCCACACAGTCACAGTGACTCTTCCTGCAGAGAAGCGTGGTTAAGCCAGCCTGAACATTTTTCTCAGCATTTACACCCATGAAACACAATGAAAATAGAGCAGATGCAGCCTTTATCTGTCTTTATGAGATTTGACCTATGATTCATAAGAGGCGATCCTCACTTTCCAGTCTGCACCTCTTCCTGAAGGCTTCCTGCTCAGATTTGATTGATCACTGAATGCGTTTTTTGATTTTATTTTCCCTCTCCCCTCTCCCTCCTCATGTCTGAAATGAAGTATTGAGGGGGAACAAATGGACTGTAAAAGAAGCACAAAAACAGAGATTTGCTGAAGGACTACAGCAAACTCAAGGAGCCTCAGGTAAGAATGGAGTAATTGGACAACAAAATATTTATGATTTCAGGACATGATGTGACAAGCATTCATATGACCTTCAATTATACATGTTCAAATACTTCTCTGTCTTTGACCACCATTCTTCTGGGACCTCTCTCTGTACCATTTAGCTCACAGAGAAAGATGCTTTGTTCCTTTAGGCATACAGGGGTTTGTCAGAGATCCTTCAGCCTCTGTTCAGGAGGAGGGGAGGACACATGTTTGCAGCCTTTCCTGGTAGCATGGCAGGTCTGTGACTGCCCTCATAGCTGCTCAGTTTCCTGAGTCTCTCAGTTTCCTGCTCAGTCTTCCTCTCATGTGGTTTTTATACCTCTGTGTCCAGTCCAACTTTCCTCAGCTCACCAATCGTCCTGAACACATGCCCCCTTGGCTCCTTGACTTCCACAGCATTCCAGGAGATAGCCTTTGGTTTTAGAGTTGCTCAAGATGAATATTTATCTTCTTGCAAAAGTTTTAGGCTACCATAGCACTTCTCCGAAAATATGGACAAGTGAGGGGATTGGGAATAAGATCTAAAGAATACATGATCAGTGTGGTACCTGAGATCTTTCCTGTATGTTGTGTATTTCTTAACCAGGAGACATAGAACCTTAGTATGGTGGTTTGGGTCAAAATATCTATTACTCACTTATTTTGCTTCTGTGAGGTAAGAATTAGGAGAAAGCAAAGCAGGCACAAAACTTAAAAGAATATAAAGAAGTTTATTAACAGACCAAAAAGAAAGAAAAAAAAATCAGACTAAACCTTCCTCCCCCCCACCTTTCTCCCTTCTCCCACTGACAATGTAAAAAGACAACCCTTGAAATTTTCAATCAGTTTACCACCTCTATAATAATCTTTTTCAGTTCACTTAGGGAGAGGAGTCTCTCTTGCTCATGCTATGGAGACATCTCCACAAGAAGTTCTCTCATGGCATCAGTATCACAGCGAGAAAGCCGCCCGGGTAGGTTCTCTGCTCACATGTGAAAGTCCCTGCCCTCATCTTACAGCCTTCCCCACAACTGCTTTTGAGGGTCCAATCTTGAGCTACGGGGGTACCATTTTAAGGTTGAGCTGTTCAGAAACAAAGGTTCTCTTCACTCATCCGTGGGAGCATTTCATCTCTAGGAATAGAGGCCCTCCTCCTCCCCTGAGAGCAAGAGTCCCCATCATTTTACAGCTGCTGTCATTTGCTTATTTCAGCACAAGTACTTCTGCTCACAATTACAGTTTGAACGCTCCAACCCCCCATGCTTTCAGGACTCTGATATATCATAGTCCATCACCATAGCTTTACAACAGAATTTCAACTTCTAAGCTTGAAGCATCTCCTCTTTCTCCTCCCTCAGGGTTTCAGCTCTTCCTTCTTCACTGACTTTGGTGTCTTCATGGTGTTGACTCGGAAGACGATTGATGTCTGCAGGCTTCATCTGTTCTGGAGGAAACTTACAGCACTAAAAGAGTTAATCTCACCCGGGCCTTGCAGCTGGAGTTCACTTATCGCTGTTGGTCACACGATCTTTGCTGGGCAGTGGGGCAGCGGTCTCAGACGAGCCCCGGCCGCACTAAGGGCTGCCTGCACGGAGCAGGGCTGTGGAGGGCCGCGGATGGAACAGGGCAGCGCCACGGTTGACCCGGCCAGGCTGAGCAGGGCCCGGCTCGGCCACGCAGGGCCACCTGCAGGTGCCCCCAACGCTACCTGTCTGAAAGCCGGAAGGCAAGAGAGCTTTCCCAGGCTCCGTTCGTTGTGGATCACAGAGGCGTGTCAGGCTTCTTAAGTGGCTTAAAAAGTTGCCAATATTCAAACTAGCCAGTTGATAGGTTCTGTCAGGTCATAGAGGTAGCTGTAAGCACCTCCTTGCAAGAGAACCACTTCCGTGGCTGATGGAGACCTCTCACAAAAAACCCAAACTGTACTGAACTATGACACTCTTCCTCTTTCTGAACCCTCTGTTTAGGCTGAAGGAAATCTCTCTGCAACACAGGATTGCACACAGTGTGAGAGTCTCAAACCTCTGTGACAAATGAAGATGCAGGGGATGGGAATTCCTTTCTAATCACAAAGTGAAATCCACAGCTGCTTTTAAAAAAGCATTCTTTGAGCTAGGCTGATTAATGCTGCTCTATTGTTCAGAAATGTCTGAGAAGCAGACTGTATCTAGAATATTTTAAAGTGTGTTACTCTTTCAAACTGTATGGAGTATCCAAAATGTGTTTTGTATATGTGTAATTACATATAACACCAAATATGAGATGCATCATATGAGTGTCTCTACACTGGGTGAGTCACATAGGACATTAATTTTCTTAATGTTTCTTTTTTTCTGAAGGAGATTTTATTTTACATACCTTTATAGAGCCTGTAAGTATTAGGTATAATATTTTTTTTTTAATTATATTTACAGACATCTCCTGACATACATACATCATGTCACATAAATCAAATTTGAATACACATCTTAAGACAAGTTTTGTCCAGATGTAGCTAATGTGGCGTAATTATGACAACTCCTCCGTGTCTTCAGGAAGGAAAAACCTCCACCATTTATTCAAAACTATAGAATTTAATTCCTTTTTCTGAGCACCACATGCCATTAGTAAACTTAAAATATCCACTGGAAGTGCCTACCTCTGGGCTATATTGCTGTGTCCCTGTGTTGTCCCTGAACATTGAAAGTGAGCTGGAGTCCTTTTAAGGTTTATACAGAGTACAGCTGTCAAGACTTTAAATCAATGAAATTTGCAGCCGCTTGAGCAAGCTGCATCCCTTCTTTCAGTGGAAGAGAAAAGAAAGCTGAATGTTGTCTTGATTAGAAGAACGTGAATAGGGAAGATCTGTGGGAAGTCAATAGTAGCTGTTGTCTCCTTTCCTGTGACTGAAGTACCTTGAAAAGAGGTTTATTTGTATCAGATACAACACAGAGCGTTACAGTCCTGCAGCAAAACAGAAGACACCCTGGGAACAACACTTACTTCTGCACCAACACCATGTATTGTTTCAACCTTTGGCACAGAGAGGCTCCTCTCCCATCCGGGAAGGTGGAAAAAGCACAACCTAGAATTTTTTGTGCACACAGAAAGCAAGAAGGTCTCTTCTTCCTTTGGGTATCTTTCCAAAAGTCTTCTGTTGCATCACCTTTTCCCATTGCAGAATCCCCATAGTGGGGTTGAGTGCAGTATGGAATTCACTCTGCCTCACATGCCAGCCATTGTACTTGCTTTTTTTTTTTTTTAAACTTATTTTTTTCATACTCATCTTTCTGTGGCTTTGACTCTGACATAAATATTTATAGGCTTTTGGATTTCTTTTTGCTGTAAGTGATTGTTTTTAATCAGTATAAGCTCGTGGGAAGTCATCGGTCCAGAAACCAAAATGTACTTTTTCCCTATGTATGATAGCAAAAGAGGAACATAGGAGTCTGTTCCCACTTCTCAACTAGGAGTCATTTCCTTTGCTCTCTGTACTAATGCTTCTCAGACCAAGGCCAAGAAAGCTGTTTAGATTTTATATCTGCACTGTTGACCCCCATAAGATAAGTGAATATGGACAGAGAACTATGTTTTATCCTAGTGAACAGGGAATAAAGAAGAAACTAGTGACTATTATCAGAGTAGCTACACTTTAAAATCACTGAATCATTGAATGCTTGGGGTTGAAAGGGACATTACAGATCACCTAGTTTCAATCCCTCTGCCACAGATAGGGACACTTTCCACTAGATCAGGTTGCGCAAAACCCCATCCAACCTGGTCTTGAGCACTTCAGGGATGACGTATCCACAGCTTCTCTGGCAACATGTGCCAGTGCCTAACCACCCTTACAGAAAATAATTTCTTCCTTATATCTATCTGAATCTACTCTCTTAAGAGTTTAAAGCCATTCCCCCTTTTCCTATCTCTACATGTACTTGGAAAAAGCCCCTCTCCAGTTTTCTCGTAGACCCCTTTTAGTCTCTGGAAGGGCACTATAAGATTGCTTTGAAGCCTTCTTTTCTCCAGGGTGAACAATCCCCTAACCCTTTCCTCATAGGAAAGGTGTTCCCACAAATCATCTTTGTGGCCTCTGGACTCCAACATACATTTTGTCCTTCCTGTGCAGAACCCCATCACTTTCATGATGCTGGTTCACTGCTGAGCAGGAGCAGTAGCCTCTATATGCCATCCATGATCTTTTAAACCAAAAAGGTTTAAAAAAAAAAAAAAAAAAACAGGTCCCAGGTGCCACCTCCATGCTCCATACCCTTACTGTGGTTTAGACAGTGCTGCCCCAGGCATGGCTGCCCCATCGTCGATCTGCTGGTAGCAGCATTTTGTTACTGCTTTGTTCACAGTACCAACCACAGAAATTTACAGATGGGGTATAAATACTGGATCCCCATTTTCACCCCAGAGTATTCTAGTGGAAGGTGGGAGGAGGGTATATTGTGGACAGCCACTGCTCGGGGGAAAGAGGTGATAGTATGGGAATGGAAAACCAGAGGTCATGCACGTGCTGCTGAGAGTTTGTCCCAGGGCCAGTACTCCGGGCTTTTCTGAAAGGGTCTCATGGACAGTACTAGCACAGAAAATTAAACCTGGGATCCTTTCCCTAAAACTTTTCATCCCTCAGATACATCCTCTTCCAACACATTTTTCGTTACCAGTATCATTTTCCAAGAGAGATAGGATTCATATTAATCACAGCTGTCTGTTTCTTCAAGCTTCCAGAAGCCACACGTTCATCTCCAAAACAACACATCTGCCATGACATTATCATGGGGATTTTCAGGGTATTTGTACTGATCTGACAGAGGATGATAAGCCTTTTGCAGTGTTGTCTTCCTGCATGAAGGCCCTAAGTTTCTAGTGATGTTCTTGCAGCTTGGGTACACAATAGTCATTGTGATGACAGATCTTGAAAGTCTCAGAGATCTGATCTAAAAGGCAGATCTGAATTTTGTCAAATGCATGAGTATCCTCACTGCAGTGATTGAACCATTTAGGCATTTGGAGAAATATCCCTGTGACAAGACTGCTCATCCTGTGTTGTATAAGCATTGCAGTGCACATGGATAAGTAGCTGTTTGAACTCATCCTTACCCGTATCTCTTGCTGCAGTTACCTCCGTAGATAATTTAATCTATTAACTTACAAAAGGAGAAGATTTTAATGCTTCAAACACTGGTTTGTGGTGCTTTCTCCCCATCTCGTAGAAGGGTGATCATTTTGCTGTAGATAATGTCAGTGGTACAGTACAGTAAGTGTTAATGTGTAAAACTGTGTAGCTCCACCTGACCCAGATCCCTAGAATCCCTCTCCCTGCGTGTGCAAGTGCTCCTCATGCTAATGAGGAAAGCATGCTCCTTGGAGAGGAAATACATCATGCTTCACATCTTAAAGTACTCAAGATGTTTTTTTGACATGCCAGAGATAAATAGCAGGAGGAACAAATACATCCAATACTTGATGAGGTACCATACTACTTGATGAGATACCATAATATACACAAATCCATTATCACTCAGCTGTCTTCCACTACACATGCTGAGACTATCAATAATCACACTTGGTTTGGATTTCTGGGTAATATCCTGAGTTGAATTCAAATACAGGTATAACCTGGCACTAAGATTTTTTTCCTGCATTACAGGAAAAGCAGAGCTAATTCAAAAACATGTTGGATTCACTGAGAACTTTGAAGAGTGTATCTGTAACTACTTGCTGCAACTGGTTTTTTTTTAAGTTTTACACCCTTTTTCTTCTCCATTTTTCCAGCTTTGACTTAGGAAAGTAAGAAGGTAATAATTTCGTTTTCTGATATTTATGAGAAAATTGAAAAAAAAAAAAAAACCCAGCATAAATTGAGTATTACTTTTTTTTTTTTTTTAAGTGGTCTGGCCTTGGTCAACTGCCTTTGAAAAACAAACCAACAGAAGCTTGATTGGACTCAACGGTCATGCTAGATCAAGAATCATAGTTAAAGAATTAAAATAAATGTAACAAGCCAAAAATATTATAAGCATTTTAATGAAGTAATAGAATTCAAAAGAAAATAAATTATTGACTGGCAGACTGAGCACTTGGAAACTTGCAGCTGGCAAAGAAAAGAAGCAACTGTGTTCTTTGGAGTATTTTAGATTCATAGATTACTCCAGTAGTTTAGAAATAGGGCCTGTAACAGGACCTGTAATCCTTAGCCACTGCCTAGCTAGTACTTTTGTTTTCCACATTGCCAATGAATCAGGAAGAAAATACCTCAACAGCACTGCAAACTGCTATGGGGCTTGTACTCATGTAATTATTTTTGCAAGGTTTGACTCCTGATCTACCTGCATGTGGAAAACTCTTATTCATGCCAATGAACACAGATGTAAGAAGAATACTGTATTTCGCCTAATTTCTGTATTGAGTAAAACAGAACAAAATTTGGTCATAAGTGGTATGAAATAATCATTGTAAGAAAACATCTCCATCTGGACTTATATACTACATTCAAAGAACAAATAATTACCTGGAAATGGACATTATTTGCAAGACAAATGGATAATATTACAAAACCCTTTCATGGGCTAAGAGCAAAAATAATAAACCAACCTAAGTACTAAACTGCTCTGGCTTGTAGGCATGACCAGAGAGAGTAAAAGTACGAATAACACAGTCCATGTCAAGCCCCTGCTTTGACCTGTCAACAGGACTCAGAATCAGATCATTACATGCCGCCTTGCACAAGTGGATTTCAATCCTGTTGTATTGTGTGAGCCTCTCTTTCCTGCAGTACAGCTGCATCCAGCAGAGCACAGGATGAGCAGTATTCCATGACTGAGATTGCTGAGATTTCTTTCCATTTGTTACCCTTCAGTATAAGATTATGCCTCATTTACTCCACACTATCTGAAGTTTCCACAGAAGAATCTTGTTTGTTGTTGCCCCTCTGATTCTTACTCTAACATGAGTTATTTGAGTATTTGAGCACATCTTCAACGAGAAAAAACTCCTCCTTAGCTCCCAGTTTGGGACAAAAAAGTAGAATACACATTTGGCAGAGAAGGAAGAGATTGAGCAACTTTCTTTGTATGATATAAGCAACAAATGCCAAGGGCTCAAAAAATATCCAGCTCTCTCAGATTGCACTCTAGTGCTGTAATCTCTTCTGTGCTTGATGGTTTAAATCACTATTCCTTGTGGTCTCCTCAGTGAATGTAAGAGTACTAAGACTAGAAAACATCATTGCAGCACAGTGCTGTTTGGCACTCCCTGCTCAGCGAGGAGCTGCATGTGAGCACTGTGGAACTCAGTGGGCTCATGCACCAAAAACCCAACGGCAGGGCTAAGATCACTTTGGGATTTAATGGCTGCTTCCCAAAGTCACTGGGACAGACTCAGAGTGGTTATGTTGAATTGTGCAGTGGTAAAGAAGAAATTACACTTTGTAGCTCTGTTTCCTGGGTAAATATTGGACAGTAGTCTGTAGAAGGACAGCAGTGAAATGATAGAATTGATTCTATGATTCAACACTGAGATGGTGACAAAATAAGTGCAAGTGTCAGATACTGCCTTCCACAGCCAAAGGACTCTGCTTCCATTAGCCAGTCCCACATTAAGGGAGACAGATGTTTGGAAAACGGAGTTTTACCTCTTCTGGTATTTGCTGTCTCCTAGCACTGGGATAGAGCAGCTGCCCCAGCTTTTGCCCCTAATGCTGCTCCATCCTCACAGCACTCTAATGCTCCATTTCCACTACAAATTTCATTCAAAGGGGAGAATGGTAAGCCTTTTCTTCTTGCAGGTTATGCAAATTTTCTACAGGGAAATAGGTTTACTTTCCTGCAGCACTGTTATGAAGAACTTCTCTGCAATGTCTGGCATCCCCCAGTATGACTGATGGCTATCATTTGACCTTGACAGGCTTGAGAAATGGGCTGATGTGAAATATGTGGAGTTTGCACTTGTTTGCCAACAAGTCTCTGACCTGCCTATTATATTTCAAGTGTCTGCCATCCAAATCCTTCAGTCATGATGTGTTTGTGATTCAGTGGTAAGCCTTTTTAATAATGCAAAATGCCATCCCTTATTTTTGAAGATTGGATTTTCTAGGGAAAAAATAATTTCAGACTACTACTTGGACTGAGAAGAAACAAGCTATTCCAGATGGAAAAATTAAAACAGAGAGGTAAATGGAACTGAAAGAGGTCTCAGAGAAATCTTTGTGTAGCTTTAGGGGCTGGAATTGCATTAAACTGACTATAACAAACATGCATTTCATTGCAGCTTCAACTCCAGCTGACAGCCCAGCTATGTAAAGTAATAGTGAAAGGAAAATTGTATGGTAAAAACAAAATATCAGGATGGACTAGGCACTGAAATAAGCTGTTTGGTCCATTTCTCTCTCCCTTTGAACAACTACTTGTAAAATTACTGTAGTACTTGCACACCTCTTGGAGGTGACGGACTGATAAGTTGATTTCATGGAGGGCTATTTTAGGTGGAGTACAAGGTGCTGAAACATTATTTGAGACTCTGAAAAGACTATTCCCTGTCTGCCTTTAGCATAATTCTCAATCATTTAGCTAAAAATATTTCAGATGGTAACAAGTTTTAGCCAGTATAATTGGTATAATCAAAAGTGTTTTAAATGTACAGTTTTGACCATGGGTAGGCTTTTGGATTTCATTTTCTTTTGGTGATTAGTTTATTTGGTTGGTTTTATAGATATCAAAATTTAAGCTACTGCAAGTCTAAATTTAACTTAGCAAAAGTCTTCCTGGGTTATCTGTATAACCCAGAGAAGACAGTCTTCCTTCCTAAGGTCATTTTGAATCTCTAAATTGGATTTTCATTTGAAACTGGGTTTCAAAAGACATTTGCTGACTATGCAATGATTAGAGGATAATTCAATATTGGATGCACCTCACCAAGTTTCAGTGCCTGGTAAGTACATCTTCACCTGAACTAGTCATTTAGGCTCAGTGGGGAGAAATAAACACTTCAGAGTAAAAAATAAACAGGAAAAAAAAAAATTAAAAAAAAAAATAAAAAACCCCCGCACATTTGTCCAGGCAGCCATAAACAGAATTTATAGAGTGGATATTAAGTAAACCTTTCCATTGAAGAAATCTCAAGTTATATTCCTAATTTTTAAATACCTCTTTATTTTCTGTCCTCTACCTGTCCTCCTATGAAACAGATGTCCTGATTATCCTTAGCATTTAAATGATAATACCTTGATTTTCAACACAGCTTGAAACAAAGATTATTATCCACAAAACGTAAGTATATAATTTGTTCTTTTACTCTGAAGTGACAAAACTTTTGTTGAACTAGCTTCTTGGGTTCAGGATTTAATTTTTATGTAGGAATGTCAAACCCATAAAGGCCAGAACTGGGGGCAATCTGCCCAATTCAGAAGAGGAACATGAGGCTTGGTTCCTTTCATGCCAGATAAGAAACTTATCCTCCACATTGTTGGCAGTTCTACCCTAGGCCTTTTTCCTCTATCTCCCCCTCTCCTTGTCTCCTTTTCCCCACCTCTGAAGAAGTTTTGCCAGGTTTGATTTGACTTCCTTCTCCATCAGAAGAGAAACACACTTTATAATCTAAAATCTGTGAAAAAAAAGAGACTTTTTTTTCAGGTCAGACTGCTTATAACTATCCTTAGCATCAGCAGAGCAATATAATTAGTTTTGTTTAAGTGGCCAGAAGCCCCTGTTTAAGAAGAGAATAATACGCATTGCGGCAAGCATTAAATGAAAAAAACCAAACCAAAACCCCCAAAAATACTTAAGAAATGGAAATTAAGCTAGTCTTTCAAAACAACTTATAAAAAATTGTTTCATTTCATTTTCTGGCTTTATTCAGTTTTCTATGTGTTCCAATTGTTTTTTTTTTTTTAAAGACATGTATTATTGAATTCTTTTTGCTGTAGATACTGCTTTGTGGTAAACAGAATTTGATCTGTCTTTTTCCAATACTTTCGTCAGGCTAAAGAAAATTATTCTAATGCTTTCTGAGTTTTGTTTAATAAGAAGTACACTCACATCTTCCAATGTCCTTTCTTTCAAAACATCAAATAATGAAAAATTTTTCCTCTGAATGTTGTTTCCACATTCATTTTTACTCCTTTTAAATATTACTCTCTCTGCTTTCATTAAAACAGTAGCACTATCTTGGGTTATGATCTGGGAGACTGTCACAGGAAAAAAAAATGGCTCCTACACAGATGATTTTGCTGACCAAGGGTTACAAAAGTTTTTTTATGAGACTCTAGTTGATAACAGAAAAAGGACTCCAGTGCAGTCCTGTTCTGAATATTTTAAAGTGGAAAAGCCCATCTTCATTTATCATGAAGGTTTTCTTCTTGTGCTTGGCCATTCTTCATCTTTAGTCTTGCTGCTCACTGCCTGTTCAATGACCCTCTTACCACCTTTTCTCCTTCAGATTTCTTGATCTCCAGAAGCAAGGTGCTTTCAGAGCCTGTGTTAGATAAATCAATTGCTTGCTCACTCCAGGCCATTGCTATCTTTACAGGCACCTGAACACTAATGGTAGGATGGAGAGCAAAACTGATCACTTAGAATCATTAAGGCTGGAAAAGACCTCTACAATTGAGCACAACCCGTAACACAGCACCACCCTGTTCACCACTAAATGATGTCCCCAAGTGTCGTATCCACATGCTTTCTTTGAACACTTTCAGGGATGGCACTTCTACCACTGCCCTGGGCAGCTTATTCCAATGCCTGACCACTGTCTCAGTGAAGACTTTTTTCCTACTATGTAATCTAAAACTTCCTGTGTACCAGGCTCTCAAACCAGGGGAAAGTCCAGGTGATTTTCAAATGACCTCTGCTCTGTTCCATGCACTCGACCCTGTTCTAGATATGTTGTGTCTTTGTCTGCACAACACACAGCAACTAGTTCAGGATGTTTCTGCTCTTTCTGATTCTCCTCTGGGTGTTGATTATGTGCCCAGTCTCGTACAGTACTTAAAAAACATATTGTTCTCTTGCAGAAGGTCGTTGCATACATATTGAATATACAATGCAATTCTAGACCTCAAAAGAGCTCTTTCAAAGTGATTTTCTTTCACTTGCTAGTAAAAAAGGTCAAAAAACTGCTGCATTTTTCACTCTGAACCAAATCAAAAGCAGAGTTGGATGCTCAGGAATTTGTTCTGCCAGAGATGATGTTATGCTTAGAGCTCAGGGGTCATTAAATATACCAGTATGCTCTTACAAAAATAAGGCACAAAGGCTTCAGCATTAGTGTCAGATACTAAGGGTGAGGCATATTTGAATCAGAACCCTGCCATGAATTTTTAGGCCCATCCAATAAATATCAAGGAACCTCAAGTTTTGTAATCAGTTTCTCAATTCCTAACTGTTGTCTACTACATTTTAGCAATTAATTAAATGATTCCCGTGTGAAACACTTTGTGAGTAAGGGTTAAGTGAAGATGGTGAAGGGCCTGGAGGGGATACCGTACAAGGAGCAGCTGAGGTCACTTGGCTTGTTCAGCCTGGAGGAGACTGAGGGGAGACCTCATGATCATTTGTAACTTCCTCACAAGGGGATGCAGAGGGGCAGGCACTCATCTCTTTTTGCTGGTGATGAGTGACAGGACCTGAAGGAATGGACTGAAGTTGTGTCAGGGGAGGTTTAGGTTGGATATCAGAAAAGGTTTTTCACCCAGAGGGTGTTTGGCACTGGAACAGGCTCCCCAGGGCAGTGGTGACAGCACCAAGCCTGACAGAGTTCAAGGAGCATTTGGACAACACTCTCAGGCACAGGGTGTGATTGGTGTGCAGGGCCAGGAGTTGGACCAGGAGCTGGATTTCAATGATCCTTCTGTGTCCCTTCTAACTCAGGATATTCTATGATTTTATGGTTCCTCAGGAATGTCTGTTTTCTCCATCACCTTTCAAGTGACTTTGCAGTGGCCTTCATATCCGGACACTGGCTTGATGAAGTCTTTTTTCACTATGCAACTGCACTTTCACAATCAGCCTACATTTTCCAATTCCAATTGTACTTCCATTTCAGCATTTGAATCCAGCTCCATCGCTTCCCTGACAAATATATCCCAGAGTGGTTTAGCATCTGTACAAATGACATGTTGCAGACACAGTACACCGAAATATGTCGTAAAAATTCAGATTTTATGTGGTAGTCTAAGATATTTGAGTGATAGCACAAACTGTGCTATCCAAGAGCAGATGTAAATTAATAAGTCTTGTATCATGCGTGTTCTTTGCTCTTTTTTGTGCTGTTTCAGAAGTGTATTTCCAGACTAGCTCAGTTATCTCCAAGACAGCTTGAGTCTTCTATTGTCTCATCAGTTAAGAAGACAGTCAAATTCTTACCTTTTGGAGAAGATATTTTGTCTGAGCAGTTCCATGTGTGCTAAGGCATATCCATCTGGCATCCCTGAAGAGAACTCAGTGCAATAAATATTACTACAAATTAGCATAGTTTGAAACCTTGGCTCCAAAATGATTTAATTAACTGTATTTACTGAATGGTCCTGGGATGTATTTTAAGACTACTCCCTGCAGAGAGATGAAGGTAAACAGAGGCTTTGACGCTGCATGTGTATGTTTGTGTGTGCGGACAGGTCTCCTCTGAAACCTTCTCTCATCCAAAATACAAGTTTTGTTTTCTTGTTCCAAATGGAATATCCAGCAACTTAGTCATTGGCAGTAAAACTTTTGGGTGCCTGAAGTCTTTAAAATAAAATGTCAATAGCTGGGGTTTTTTAACATATGACTGAGGGTAAAAGCACTATTGGCAAGGTTTATCAGTAATTAAACTTTCACTCAGTGCAGATACAATCTGTTTGCCTGGGAGTTGAAACAACAAAGAACATGTATTCTAAAGCATAAACAAAGATCTCATGTCATTATAGTGCTGACCTATCTTTGGTTAAAATACCTTCCAAAACAGCTGTGGAACACTAGGCACATACTTATGGACAGGTATTTGGTTGGCAGATTGATGGAGGTTCTCCTTTTGACAGCAGCAAATATTAGCTGTAGGTGGAACAGCAGTAGAGAGGCAGCCAGTTTTGTGAGGAAGAGTAAAAGGGCAACTGGAACCACTTCTACATGGCTAGACAGATGGAAATGAATTCAGACAGTTTGGAAAGTAAATTAAATTACAACTCAAGTATGTGCAAAAACTAAGAGACTGATAACAAAAGACATTAGGAAAACTTAAAAATTAAATAAAAAAATTATTCAACAACTGCTCAGCTTTGCTGTGTTAGGTGAAATAAAACTCCAGATGGACCAATACCACGATATGTAAGTATGGTGAGGATACTTTAGATTCATATATTGTAACTTGCATTGTATACTAGTAGACTGATCCACCTGCAAAATATCATACATTCATAGTAATGTTTTCTGGAAGACAAAAGAATATTACTTCACAGAATGAGACTGGGTCAGGTCCTCAGCTGATGCAAACTGCCATAGTTACTTTGATTTCAGTGGCATTATGCCAGTTAATTCTGGACTAAATCCTCAACCGAAGATTTTACTTGTAAAAATTTCAAATGTTTCATGTAATACTTTCTGTGCTGGAGAAATTCTCTCTTCCACTTTTCCTCCGTTCTTCTGATTTGTTTCTATAAATTACTCAGCCTCTATTTTCAACAATTAATGCCTTCTTCTGAAGTAATTAAATTAGAACAAATATTTTCCAAGAAGACATAATAAGAATGTATCACTTGGATTCATTTGCAAGGCAGAGCAATCCTAGTCAAAATGATGTTTCAGTTACTCATTTTTGGAATCTATGGTTACATTGGTATTTGTCTTTTATTTGTTGGAATCTGGAATTGACTTTCAACGTAAGTTTGGTTTTTTATAAGACTCTTGACTTGACTCAGTACCATACACGTGAGATCTGTTGTCAATGTAATATTCCTGTATGTATATATCTATATATATTTTTTTTCTTTTAGGTTTATGTATACAAAAGGAGTTATAGATAATTTTAATACACAATATAACAGTACCGTACATGTGAGATTTGGTGTCAAAGTAATATTCCTGTATGTATATATGTATATATATTTTTTTTTTAGGTTTATGTATACAAAAGCAGTTATAGATAATTTTAATACATAATATAACATATTTATAAGATATAATACATTGTGAAATTAGGAATGATAAGGCAAACCCCAAAATATTGCCCAAGGTCTTAAGAAACATGCAGTTCCTAATTCAGAGATTTTGTATATTATCCTTGGAAAGTGCTCACTCTCTTTGTGTCAGCTCCCCTTTACTTGTTGCGGCTTAAGCCCAGCTGCAGCCACATAGCCACTCACTTCCTCCCCTACCAGCAGGATCAGAGATAGAATTGGAAGGGTATAAAAGCCAGGAAACTCATGGGTTGTGATACAGACACTTTAATAAAGGAAGCAAAAGCTGCACATGCAAGCAAAACAAGGAATTAAGTCCCCTCTTCCCATGGGCAGGCAGGTGCTCAGCGATGTCCAGGTGAGCAGGGCCCTATCATGTGTAACAGTAACTTGGGAAGACAAACACCATCACTCCAAACGTGTCCCTCCATTGTCCCTTCTTCCCCTCCCCTTATATGCTGACCATGGTATTGTATGGTCTGGGATATCCCTTTGGTCAGTTGGGGTCACCTGTCCCAGCTGTGTCTCCTTGCAACCTCCCATGCACCCTCAGCCCCCTGACCAACATGGCAGTATGAAAAGCAGAAAAGCTCTGTGTAAGCCCTGCTCAGCAGTAACAAAAACATCTCTGTATCATCAACCCTGTGTCCAGGAGAAATCTGAAACACAGCCTCATACCAGCCCCAGTGAAGAAAATTAACTCTACCCCAACCAAAATCTGCACATACTTCTGTTTAATGAGACATATTCTCTTTCCTTATCAATAGATAGTGAGGAGAAAGCTACTGGTACCTGCTGTGCTGCCTTGACATATTCAGGTGGAATCAGATTCATCCCACCCAACCTTGCCTTCAGTGCTGTGGTCTTTAGTCTACCTTCCTAGACAAAAGAGGAAAAGCTACTTCCAGAAGATGCTTGTTCTTATCCATCTTATATTCCTCTCTCATGCCAAGGTGAATCAGTCCCTGGGATGTTCATTTTGTTCTCTTTGGGCTAGAAGGAGCTTAGATTTCTAATCTTGAAATTACTGAAATTAGAGGACATAATCACACATATGGTCTGCTTATTAGTTACATATACAGCCAAATAAACTGGCTTGAGAAGACTTTATAAATTTATAAAAGAGAAATTTATAAATTGTGATATTCCTAAACCTACTCACATCATCACTAACGTTCACTGCTGTCTGGGAATTTCCCAACAATTCATGCCAGAAGTGTCTGAAGGAGGAATTGGGGGGGTGGGGGGGGGCAACAGATGATTGCAATATAATCAGATCAATCTTTAAGGAATATTTTGCAAAAGATCAATCATCAACTATCTCTTTATTATAACCTCCCAGGTATTAGACAAGCCATGTGTCAGTGCTTCTGAATTTGAAGGGGGGCAAAATATTCATGGCTGGAAGCAAATCTATTGTATGTGTTGATAGGCATTGAGCAGATATAAAATTAAATTTAGCCTGGTTTGTGCTGATTACGGAACCATTACAGATCTATGTGAAGGCTTAAATGATGTGTCACCCTTAAGATCTGTAAAATTGCCCATTCCATGGGTGACCCATTAAAGTGATCTCTTATGCTTAGAGGGGTTCAGGGTTTTTTTAACTTTTTCTGTGCTTAGGTTATTGGGCAGGCCACAAACTCCAGACCTCTGCCTGGAAGGCAGAAGCTCTCTGTTTGACCTGTGATTGCTCTGTTTATGTCAAAGGAGGTTGCAGGAACAACATACAAATAAGTTAGACCTCTGTCAGTAGGACACATTTGCTTGACCTCAACTTCCTTTACTATTTCTGGAGTTTATAATTTTTATATTATTATTTATATATATTTTATATATAAGCCAAGATTACCAAACACCATAGCTGGACCGAATTTCTTGCTCCACACTGAAAATCAGACTCCTCTCTGAAGCTCTGTTTGTCTCACCCATGTTTCTTCCTCCAGTTTTTCCCTGCCTTCAGAGATTATATATTTGGTCTCTGCTGCAGGTCTTCATGCAAGGCAATAGTCACTGACAGTGTCCTAAAATTGGAAAGGAAGTCATGTTAAGAATTTTGAAAATTTGAATGTTAAATAAACTTTATGAATAGTATAATGAATAATTTATTTATTTATTACCATATGCCACAATCCTCAGTGAATTTTTAGGTTTTATTAACTTTCCATGGAATCTCTTAGATGTTCTCACTGTCCAAATTCAGAGTAAGTATCTGAAAAAAATATTAAATTAAATCCACTGCAGTATTTCAGATTATAACCTCTCCCTACACACACAAACTACATTAACACAACTGTGTAACTCCCTTTTGACTGAAACTCCAAACAGAAAACCCGTGGATTAACTTTACTCTGGCATACAACAACTTCTACTTGGTTCTAACTCATTACTGACTAATCAGCTCTCTGGCAGGGTCTGGTATATAAAAAGCACCAAAGTAACTTAAAGCCACTTTTGTTCTCCCATCACTTATGTGGGGAGGTATAAAAAACACAATTCAACTCATTGTGCTTTATATACCACTTCATAACCAGCCCTCATCTAGTTTCCCTCTCAACTAATGGCAGTAAAAGGGTTCTGACTAACTTGGGAAAATTATGGCCTCAAATGCTGATGGTTTCCTGAACACAGTTCAGATGGTACGTACACTCAACCTTTGTATTTCCTGGGATATTGGCCTAACCAACAAAAAAAAAAGTACAAGAACTTCATTCACATCACTTTTTTTAGTAGCAGAAAGGGATATTATGTAACTTTGGAAATTTGATAAAGATGCAACTTCAGAGACGGAAAACTTAATGGAAGCATTCTGGTTTCTTCAAAAGAACGATGTATTTTTGCAACAATCACGGCCGAAAAGTCCCCCAGGGCTTGGAGTCCTCTTCTGTACTACTGAAAGGATAATATTTAGAACAGAGACAATCAACTATTCATCCTCTGCCCTGATTTATGCTGTACACTTTGGATAACATTCATGCAGTAGCAGAAATTGTCAAAGCCTTGCCTATCTTTTAGCCCTGGGCAAGAATGGAAAGGGAGTAAGAAGCTTGAATGAAGCACTGAATATAATACACTCTGCTGCTGTGTATAGTAGTTATACACACATTAATATGCTTGTCTGGAAATACTTTTGACCTCTAGGTGTTCAGAGCCTCAGCTTAGTCCTGCTTTTGCCATGAATAAGAGCTTTTTGCCTCGAGAGTCTGTTTTCTGAGGCACCATACAGTGTGACTACTACAGTTTATTTACAGTTTGACATGAGGCTTAAGGAAATGCCCAGAAATACACAGCTGGAAGAGGACAGAATACCAGAGGACAAGGAAGACTGGATGTATCACAGGTGAATAAGGAAATCCTCAGCTTAGGAGACAGCCATGAGGTTAGGACATGTGTGTACTCAGACACAGAACTGGTAACGGTGACAAGAAGAGAGAATTTTTGTTTGATGGCATAGTTCTTGCTGGGATAAGAATGATGACCGGTAGGTGAGGTAACTTATTCACATAATGTTTAATAGTTTTGGCATAACTCAAAGAAAATATAGTCCTCTTCTCTAGGCTTTTAGTAATTTATCAGGCTCTGGGCCACCCAGTTTCACCACCAAACAAGTTCTCTGTTGGCAGCAGCGGGGGGTGTGATTATTCTTTAGGCAGCAATAAAACAAATTTTTTTCCAGATAGGTCAGTGATTCTCAAACTAATTTTTTCCTGTGCTTCTCAATGGGGGGGCCTTGGGATAGGACACAGTAATAATTATTTGGGTCTATGGCTCCCAGGAACTATAGCCCCTGTTTTCTGCTTCTGCGTGTGCGGTCCATCTGTGCCCCTAATCAAAATTACTTCTAGGACAGATAGAAACTTCTTGACTCTTAACTGCCACTGCTTCTTGTGGGAATCTGCCTGGCAATGTGCCCCCTCTTCTTTTTCATTCTCTTTGCCTCTAGTTTGAGAACTCTGATCCTAAGACAGGTTTTGCTTATTTATATATAGATTTTTTTTATATATATATTTAAAATTTAAATTTAAATTAATTGGTCTTCTGAAGGTTTCAACTTCCTCAAGGACTTTGGAGTTGTTCTGGCGAATCATTTCAAGACTTTTTGCCTTGCTAATATCTTCTTTATTTCTTCCCTCTACTTTTGTCTTTGAAATTCTTCTCCCTCATCATCACGATGTTAGGTTGAGAGCTTGGGAGGGTGGGAGAGGAAAGGAATAACCCCTCTTCATTCTCTCATTTCCCTGTTTTACCTCAACTACTCTTGTTTTAACACTAAGAGAAACCATTGCAATGTAGTCATGTTTTTTCATTGGCACAGATTCAGTATTCTGAAAAGTAACATCATGCTCTCAATGGCATCTCTGTTTGCTAGGAAATCACTTATTGACTCATGAATGGCTACACCCCTTGCTGAAACTGTCAGGTGTTATAAACACACATGGAACTTTTTTGGGATATGGAGGTTTTGGCTTAGCTGGCATCCTAAGAGGCAATACATACCGGCAAAGTGGAAAGGATCTTCTCGAATTAAACAGAAATGTTTACAAAAAAGTTTAAAACAAGAGCTTAAAGAGAAAGGGGAGAAACTTAACAGAGATAATTTCTTCTTTACTCTGTCTTGAAAAACAATTCTCAGTAAGTTAAACCAGGCAGCCCTGCCTGTGACTGTTCTGGACTCAGCAAAGTTATCTTCTTAAATGAATGCTCCACTTAATGAGATGTTACTTGTCCACATAGTTAACAGTGCGGTGGGTTAATGCCATCCTAGGCAGACCCAGTGTGAGGAGCCAATTCAGTTTTGATTTGCCTTCACAATGGTTGTCAGAGGCATGTGGAGGAGGGGTGCACATGCCCCATGTGCAGGAGGCAACTAGAAGCAGCCTTGTCTCTGAGGTGACTTCGCCAGGCAACACCCGACACGAGCAGGCAGCAGGAGACACTGTGGGGGAGCTTCTCCCATCAGGTCACGGAAAGGTCTCCGCCAATGGACGGCACAGAAAGGTTGGACGGGGCCGATGGTTCCCTGTCAGCGGGCAGACTCTGGGAGTCCGGGGGCTATAAAAACTGCGTCAGGGCTCGCTGCTGCTCGCTTGGGCGGGTGGGGTTCACTACTCCTGGCTGCTCCCGCTCGCTCCCCCCTTTGCCCTGGCCCCAGCCTGCCTTCTGGCTCTCCTGCCCTCGCACCATCCTGCCTTCTTGTGCCCCTGACCGCCGCCTTGCCGCTTCGCCCTGCGCTCCTGCCTGGGCTGCCTGCATCCTTCCCTGCTGCCAGATCCAGCCGTCACTGCCCACCCTGCCGCCCCGATCCAGCCCCTCGCCGCGACCCTGTCCCGGCTCCTGCTCCTCCCGTCCCAGCCCCCTCTCACCGCGTGCCCGGGGCCGTCGCCGCGGGAGCCGCGCCCGCCGGGAGCTGCGCAGGCTCGGTCCGAGCCGGCCCGGCAGCGGGCAGGCAGCGAGCACAGCCCCGGACACCGACAGCGCTGCCCTGCCTGGACACCGACAGCGCTGCCCTGTCATCTGGACACCGACAGCACTGCCCTGTCATCTGGACACCGACAGCGCTGCCCTGCCTGGACACCGACAGCGCTGCCCTGTCATCTGGACACCGACAGCGCTGCCCTGCCTGGACACCGACAGCCCTGCCCTGCCGGGACATCGAAAGCACTGCCCTGCCTGGACACCGACAGCGCTGCCCTGCCTGGACACCGACAGCGCTGCCCTGCCTGGACACCGACAGCCCTGCCCTGCCTCGCTGCTGGTAATGCCCTCTATTTCTCTCTGTCCTCTCTCTCCTCTCCCTCAGTCCTTTTCCATTTTCCTTTCTTCTATTCGGTCTCCTCTAGCCGTCTTTCGCTCAGGCAACTCCTTTTCCTTCTCCTTTTGTTATCAGTAAGCAGTTCTCAGATACAATGTTTGCCTCTTTTGGCTTCTTTATGTTTCCGACCATCCATTGTTAAAAGAACTCTCCGCAGTTCCCCACAGTGGAACGCGACACCCGGTATGGAGAGGAGTTAAACAAGTCAATCACCAAATAATCACAAAATTTTAAGCGTTTGTAGTAAGTGATCAAGTATTGTCAAGAAGTAGAAGCAACTGAAAAATGCTTCAGGATAAATATAGTAAAAAGTTTAAGGAAATAAACATGATCCTGTATTTATGAGATGTGCAAGTGCTTTCAAGACCTTCCCTGACATCCTTCCTGACAAAAGTAATGCTCCTACAGACATTGGCTTGCCTACAGCAGTGCCTGGCCAGAAAGCCTTCACATACAGAGATGGATGATAAACAGGAATTCTGTAGAAGAGGAGAATTCTCTGGGACTAATTACGTGATTGGCTGCAGTACTTGGTATGGACCAAGCAAGCTCATTCAGAGTGAAACTTGGTTCTGTTGTCTTTGCCTCGGCAGAGATTAGAATTAGCTGAACCAGGAGGTAACATGTGAATGCTCATGTCCATATTCTGGAATTAAGATAGAATTACCTGGCTTTTCAAATTATTTCTTGGTTCCAACTGATATTTTTGAAGGTAGAATTACCATTTCATGAAAAGCATATTAAATTAAAATTCATATGCTGAGCAAACACATTCCTTGAAATTTAAGTTCTAGCAAGTGCAGTACAACTAAAGAACTGTTATAATTAATTAGTAATGATAACAAAAAAATCATACTGGTATTTTTAGATGTATCTAAACTTGTGAAAAACAAATGAATTTTTCATCCGTTTAATGTGAGCAGATAAAGAATGAATGCTCTACTAGGAAAATTCTTAACTTTATCTGCAAAATCTTATCTCTTTAAACAATATAAAATTTATATGCTGACCTTTCAAGAAGAAACCACTGGAAGATATTTGAGATGATAAACTTCATTGTGAATGCTGTAATACTGAGACACATTCATATTCTGTGCTATAAAAGTATTCCTTTTGGATGATAATTTTGACCAGCCATAAAAATCACCAAGCCCCAACTCCACCTTCTGTGTCTAATACTGTACAATTGTACTGTCAGTCATTACACTCAACACTGGGTTTTTGACATTTTCAACATGACTGAAAGGGCTTATATGACTAAATTAAGCTCATTAAAATACTGCCAACTTGAAATCTTCATGGACAAAAGGAGGAAATGTCTAATACAGATGCACTTAACCCAGTTTAACCCTCATTTTGCTTGTGAGAATAAATCATTAGGTTTTATCACTGTAAAGAATAAATTTCTCTGTGTGTCATTGCTTTGAATAGGTTGGGTAAAAAGCCTACTCAAACCAATCCAGCACTCCCAACACTGACCATGCTTTAATCACACGAGCATGGGCAAGAGAGGGCCTTAAATTCTCAGAGCACGTCCCAGTGGAAACATTAAAGACCTTGCTAGTGGAAATGGGCTATCTAATACCACAATAAATATAAATCTGCCTGGAAAGATCCTGATTATCCTGGAAGTCTAACAAATTGAGACACTTGGTTTTGGTTAGGAGAAAGCTTTCAGGTTCTGCAAGTGTTATCTGCCCAACATTCATTTCATCTCATGCAACACTTCTAGATGTATGTTAAACTGAGGTGTGCAAGCCCTTTTATTTTCTATTATTATTATATTTTAGTTAAACAAAATGTTTTAGAGTTTCTGTGGCTGAGCGTGGATGAATTAGAATGCAAGCTTTGGTGGGAATTATAATTAGAAAAGCATGTTTGATCAGAAAGAAGGAAATTAAAAAAAATAGTTAAACTGTTACAGTCCTTTGGTTTTATATTGCCATTATCAGGTCTAGAAAAATGACAAGGAACCATGCTTAATATGTACTTTAAATCTGGCCAGTGTCTAATATGATGTATTACTTCAAATCAATGTTTTGAGTGAATCTTACCTGCAAGAAGACATTTGTAAAAGCCTTATGTGTTCTCATGTAAATATTCATCTCAGGCTCATAATTTCACTTGTGCACAAACAAAGAAATGTTGAGAGTAGAAGATGGGAATTTCTCATCCAAACCATTAATTTTTTTGTTATTAGACTAGTCAATAAAGGTCTGAAATAATCTTCTATATGTCAGATGAAAACAAACTTGTAGGGTAGAAATATTTATTTCTTTGATGTAATAAAAGAAGATTGTGTTTATTAGATGTTATCCAGGGATTTAAAACAATGAATCTCCTGAAGAAATCCAGGAAATACTGTTCTGGTTGAAAAACTACCAAATTTCTAATATTGGCTGATCATTCTGAGACTTTTTGTTCAAGCTCCGGATCTTACACGAGATTGATACCACCAGTTACATCCTTTAGTATTGTCAATATCAGTGTGTTCTTGGTAACTTCTGATCTCTATGGATATGGCTTAAAATCATAGTTTATTTTATGTTGCCTTTATATGCATTAAGGATTCAAAGCATTCATGCAGAGTGTAAGTATATGCTGTAACTGACAAAATCTCGACATCAAAATCTGCAGCTGGTCACCTGAGACTCTCTTTGCACACAGCATAGTTAGCAGAGATATATTTCATCACATCTTAAAATAAATGTCAAAAATGGGTCAAGTGTATCATACCCTGGAAGTCCTGATTTCTGTCTATTGACATTTGCAAACTCAGCTCTTGATGTCTGGTGCAGAAATCTGAGCACAAGTGTTTATACTTTCATTGTCAGATATGATTAGGAACTTGCAAATAGCACTGAAGTGATTGGAGAAACGTTCCTGAGGCATCTACTCCAAATCTGTCCAGCTGTTGAAGAGATGTATTTATTCCACAATGAGAATTAAAAAAAAAAAAAATCAGTTTGGAGGTATGATAATTTCATTTTCTCTGACTGGGATTCCAGTGGCACATGCAGGGGCACAGGTTTATGTGTGCTGATTGCAAAATTCATGAGAAGGCAATGCAGCTTGACATGATAGCTAATGAGCACCAAGTTCACATTTTGTCAGTAGTACAGGCTGTACTAAGCAATGAAAGAAATACTAAGTGATAACAAGTATTCTGCTTGACATGAATAGTCACGAAAAAAAGAAAGAAAGCAATAGTAAGGCTCAAAAGGATGGAATTCCTTAAAGTACTAAAAAAAAAAAAACCTGGTATTTAGAGCAGTTAAGTTGAAGACAAAGAGTTTTGGTCAGAGAGGATAAAGAAACTAATTGTTACAGCAGAGAACACAACAGGATGACAGAAGATAAAATTACAAGCAAAAGAGGGCCAAGTGGTTCTTTCTGTGTCTTTCAGAGTTGTTGATAATTGACAGTTCTTGGATTCAAACCAAAAGTCGTGCTATATTTGATAAAAAGATAACCCCAATAGCTTGGAGGGAGTTTCATGAGTGTATTTTATCTCACTTCATGAAAACAATCTGTATTTTTAACTGATAACAAGTTCATTTCTGTAGAGTAGGAAAGAAAGGTGTGGAAAAATGACTGATTCCCAAATATGATAAGAAAATAAGGTAGTGTTTAGTTTAGAAGGTGTGTCTGACAGCAAGCTTTAATTTATATGCCCAAAAGCAGTGGAAAATCTGGGGCAGGGGGAAATAAACCGTAACAAAAATAGAACAACCATCATTCTGAGGTATAATTTACCTCCATTAAGGAGGCAATACATATCATGCCTTGTTTTGAGCAAAGCCTCTGGATATACGGAGATTAGATCCCGTAGCAATTAAACCAGTGCCTCTGGAACAGTGCACATTTTCTGGTGTGTAATACAGGGTAAGGAAAAAAGTGGATTTATTCAACAGCAAAGGAAAGGAAAGGAAAGGAAGGAAAGGAAGGAAGGAAAGGAGGAAGGAAGGAATTCAGAAGGAAGGAATTCGGAAGGAAGGAATTCGGAAGGAAGGAATTTGGAAGGAATTTGGAAGGAAGGAATTAGGAAGGAATTAGGAAGGAAGGAAGGAAGGAAGGAAGGAATTCGGAAGGAAGGAAGGAAGGAAGGGAAGGAAGGAAGGAAGGAAGGAAGGAAGGAATTCGGAAGGAAGGAAGGAAGGAAGGAATTCGGAAGGAATTCGGAAGGAATTCGGAAGGAATTTGGTAGGAATTCGGAAGGAAGGAAGGAAGGAAGGAAGGAATTCGGAAGGAAGGAAGGAATTCGGAAGGAAGGAAGGAAGGAAGGAAGGAAGGAATTCGGAAGGAAGGAAGGAAGGAATTCGGAAGGAATTCGGAAGGAATTCGGAAGGAAGGAAGGAATTCGGAAGGAAGGAATTCGGAAGGAATTCGGAAGGAAGGAAGGAATTCGGAAGGAAGGAATTCGGAAGGAAGGAAGGAATTCGGAAGGAAGGAATTCGGAAGGAATTCGGAAGGAATTCGGAAGGAAGGAATTCGGAAGGAAGGAATTCGGAAGGAAGGAAGGAAGGAATTCGGAAGGAAGGAAGGAAGGAAGGAATTCGGAAGGAAGGAATTCGGAAGGAAGGAATTCGGAAGGAAGGAAGGAATTCGGAAGGAATTCGGAAGGAATTCGGAAGGAATTCGGAAGGAAGGAAGGAATTCGGAAGGAAGGAATTCGGAAGGAAGGAAGGAAGGAATTCGGAAGGAATTCGGAAGGAAGGAAGGAAGGAATTCGGAAGGAATTCGGAAGGAATTCGGAAGGAAGGAAGGAAGGAATTCGGAAGGAAGGAATTCGGAAGGAAGGAAGGAATTCGGAAGGAATTCGGAAGGAATTCGGAAGGAAGGAAGGAAGGAAGGAAGGAAGGAAGGAAGGAAAGGAAGGAAGGAAGGAAGGAAGGAAGGAACTAATTCTGGTGCACCTCTCTTAAAGGAAGACTGTCCCCGAAGACAACAAAACCATAAAAGATCATTAAAAACTGATTAAATGCGGACTGTTCTGGAAAACTGAGTTCAGGGCCACTGGACACCTCACTGTAATCCTAAAAGTTTAGCCCAGCTAAAGCTTTGTGACTTCATTGAATCAAGAATTACAGTCTGTCAGATGAATCACTCTTCCAAGGGAGACCATGGAAGCTGTGGCTTAACTGTTTTTTTACAGGAAAGGAGACTCTAGGGAAAAATCCACTTAACCCTTTCTTGGAGTTAGCAAAATGGTCATTGAACTGGAAATGCTTCAAAACAATCCGAGTTCAATAAACCACTCCTGAATTAAGCTGTTAATTAAATTTTCCAACCAGTTCTAAAGAAAAACATGAAATATTTAAGTTTCTGGGTCTTTCAAATGATAGTAACTGAAAGGAAAATGCATTTATAAATTTCATTCCAATGTAAATTAACCAGGTTTAGAAGTACACACAAGGGTCCATTTAGGAAGGGAAATGAGGAGTTTTGATTGTTCAACAGCCAACAGACTTATCTGCTCCCAGCAGAGTCTCCTTGGTGTTGAAACACTGCTCTTGTGTCTAAATGGAAAGCAAAAAATGATCTGTTTAAAGAAAATTCTGGTGTTGGTGTTGGGTACTCATGAAAAGTGGGACTTTTTAAGGAAACATGCTAACTTCCTATATGCAATTACCAGCATGCTATGTTTTTTCCTTTAAATCTACAGTTAAACATGAGCCTGCTTGGCAGCCTATAGGAGAATCATTAAAAGATGCAATCTGTTCCAGTTACAGTAACCTGCAGCGAATATTTCATAATTCAGAACTGTGGAGGTGTTGAATCCATACCTGAAACATTAATATCCTTAAAGCACATAAACAACTTAAGTGTCAAGGAATCTTTAACCACAAAGTTTCATTATGCTATTTAAATTCACACCTAAGGCTGCAGGGTAGGGTTGTTAACAGCTGACTTGGAATAAAGTATACACTAGGTAGGGTTTATTCTATTAGACTGACTTTGTATTCTTTCCATAGAGCTTGATTTATGAAATGAATGTATTAGGTTAATGCAGTAAATGAAACTTGATTGCTTGTGTTTTAAACATAGATCTGTGTACAAATAATTGATGGTATGGCTGTATTTTCCATTATGCAGTGACATTTTGCATAGTAACCAGCTGCTAATGAGGTTTTAAGAAACTGCATTTTTAAAAATCAGACTATGTGTACTCATGGACTGTATCTGGCAGCCTCAGAGAAAGCCTGTCACACCAAACAAGTTATTTTTCTGTGAGTTATCTGATAAGTGGCCTGTCTCCGTGCAGTGCTCTAATGTAAATCTTTAAAAAATGTAAGAAAGCCTCAATATGATCACAACATGGTCCTGGGTGTTTTGTAAAGCCAACAACTCTTCCAGCCAACTTAATATTCCAGCCCTGGGAGGGACTCCTCCCTGTGTTTTGGGAGCTCTACAAGTTGTTTCTGAAATTCCAATATAATTACTAGCTTTATACCAGAAATCCCATGGAAGAGGCCTGATTGGAATGTATGCATTTTCAAAAACTGTATGATTTTTTTAAAGGCTTCTTTTTGTAGCTTTGTTTAATGGAACTGGCTCCAACCTCAGCCTTATAAGAACAGAAATACTTTCCTTTCCAACATGTCAAAATATGGTCACTTGCTCAGCTTCAGAAAGATTACATTCATATTCTTGTCCATGCTGCTTCTCATGCCACATCCACAGAGCTATCCCTTTAACTTCCAAAGCCTTCCTTAAAATTGTTCTCTGGGCTGCTTAGAAATAAGCAAGCTAACATCAAGATAAGACCTTTGACCACTATTAGTGATCACCAGATAGACCAATATTATTTAATTTCCTTAAAAGCCCTTGGCTGCCTCTGCATAGCAGTTTCACCTCCACATTTATTTTTCAGCCTTTGGTAATATGGGTTCAAGGTCCAGTAGGCCTCCTCTCTTCATACAATGTAGATACTGTGGCATTTTATAAAAACAGACTTGGCACGGGATTTAGATCAAGATTAGTAGAGTTACAAGAAAGACACTTTCATGTGAGGTATTTAAGATCCTTTCTTATTTATTGACAAGACAGTCAACATCATCAATAGGATTTGTGAAGCCCTACAATTCACCTTTAAGAGACAAAACAAATTCGGGTCAGTATCTCAGGCATCTAAAGACATTTGGGATGCTTGAGAGTGTCCAAGATACAGAGACAGAACTGACATCTCACACGCTACCAATGATCTTTTGAAGCAACACTTCAGGTCATTTCAAATTACACTGGAGGTCTAAATTGCATCCTTAGTCTGAATTCCACATTTTTCATGTAGAAGGTAATTTAGACTATGTAATTTTATTCTGTTATTAAGAAGGAGAGCCAAAGTATCTGTGGCAGAAAAACACTGGGAAATTTGTATGAGTGCTGAGCTACCTTGAGCCCATTATAAATATTATCTCTATTCAGATGTATAACCAAAATTCTTCTTTTCTATAGACACCTTCCTGGGGTTGTGCATGTGTTCATTTGGTCTTCCCCAGTCTGGCAAACTGTCTGTTTCTAAACCTATGCAATTCCTGTGATTAATGCCTGATGCCAAGACCAAGGGAGACACACTTCTCAGAACTATTTCCCTCTAAACCACTCAGTCTATGATGTAGATAAAAGATACCAGCTGGACAAGTTGCTTGTATCTTTCCTTCCAGAAGAGAACACATTTTGAAAGTCTAGTAAAGAAGACTTATTTTGATCTAGCTGGTGGTTAAACTGGTTCTGATCTAGTAATTGCTCTTTTAAAATACACTTTCTACAGGACTGTAGCCTAAATTTAGCACAGTGAATGTTTTTGTTCAAAGGCCATACTAGTCAACAATTTCCAGTGCTGGAAAATATTATAAAAATTACTGGGAGCAGCAGGCTGTCTGTTTTTTCCAAAAGCATTAGAAATTACCAGCTCTGAAATGAGACCCAGGCTCCCAGCTAGCCTGGAAAAGGAATAAGAACCACCTATTTCTGCAGTACAGTTCTTGAATTAATTCTGGCTTCTGGTTGGAAACATAACTAATTTTCCTTTCATTTTTACGTTCTTGAAAGTTTTTTTGATTAAAACTGGGAGGTGACATGACAGGAGAATGCCAACTTTGTGCTGCTTGTTTCTTGAGTACAAGAAAACATGTTCCCTGATGGAGACCTCATGGAAAAGTTCTGTAAGTCAGAGGAGAGAGGGGTTGAAGGAGAGAGGGAGAAGGGAGAAAAGGACGGGAAAGTGGGAGATTAGTGAAAGAAGAAAGCTGTAAAGTGGAAACTACAAAATTTTTGGGTTGCTGCTTCCAGGATTTTGTTCTGGAAAGGAGGACTTGATTGTTCTTTGAAAGGAGCAAGTCTGGGAAAGCAAGTAGAGGCAGAAATGATCTCTGGCCTAAGCTTTCACAGCAGCTTGGCTGAGCTGTAGACAATTTTACAGTGGAGATGAGACAAGTTTGGAGACAGGCTTGAGCATGGAATAGGGTTGCACTCCAAAAGCCACAGGTTTTTAAAGAAAAATGAGAGGTTGTGTAAGGCATTAAAGAGCATCTGAACTGGAGACCTTGGCTATGCTATTATGATTTGTAGATATATAGCTGTTTTGCCGTCACTGGGTGATACAAATTGTAGTGCCTTTGCTGTGAGTTGAAAATCAATGTTTTTCAGAAATGAAGGTGAAAATATTTCAGTGAAAGCTTATCAGATTCATCTCTGTACAAACAGCAACTGTTATCTATCTCAGAGGCTTTAAGTAAATGTTAATATTTGCATAATTGCAGATAAACACATTTAATGAATAGGAAACTTTGACATATTCTGAAAAAGCTTCTTAAAACCAAACCCAAACTCAACACAAACAACAGAAAAACCAACCAAAATTTCATTTTAGTTTATTCCATCCTTGATTAGTTTAAAGGAAAATATTTTATTGTAGAAACATGGTTTAAGAATAAATCTCTGTTCAAGTCAGCACTGGAGTAGTTGCTTAATTTCCATTGGCACCTGTGGGACCTAAGCGTATGATTCATATTAGAAAGATGCTTAAGTGCTTCCCTGAATAGGACTGTGACACAGTGACCCAGCCCCAAAAGTGTATTAGTGCATTACATGCAGTCTCTATAATATGCCAGTAAACCAGAAATAAAATGTCTGCGTGTGCCAAAAACATCTCATGATATGTAGCTGACTGAATGGTACACTGTGGGTTTACTACTGTAACTCATTTTTATCACTGCAGTGCAGCTGATTTTCTGAGAGAAAAGGTAAACAGGATAGAAGAATCAGCACTCCCTGATTGCTCTGTACCTAAAGAGATTTATTCTCAAGCTTAGGAACATTCCTTCTGCATTCTGATACACAGCAAGCAGCTAGAAGAAAGGCTATGCTATTCCTGGGGCTCTCAAACAGTAGAGAAATAAAAGGATTCCTGAGACACAGACTGAAACTTTGCCAGCACTCAGGAGAAAATCCTCAAATGTAAGTGAAAGGCAGAAATACAGTGGAAGAATAAATTCATTCAGCAACTCCTCAATTCACTCGTTGAGAAATATCCTCCCATATGACAGCTAGGATAAGACACATTTTGTTTCCCTATTTTTATCAATTTATTTTATAGGTGCGTCCTGTTTTATAATTATGTATCTTACTCTTTTGCTTAGCTGGAATACAGTTTGTCCTCCTATTAAGTCCAGAAGTCAAAGTGATTAGATAAATCTGGGGGAGTACATAACACATGTTCAAGCAAAAACCCCCAATAAATCAGTGTTGCAAGTAAATTCATTGTAGGGTCTGTATTTTGAGAGGAATTAGGGGATTGAGAGTGATGGTGTGCTCTTGCTAAATTCCAGTGCTTGGATCAAGGTCTGAAAGAAACTGCTCCTAGATGGCAATAGGCAATTCATGACTAGAACTACACTGTCCCAGGGAAATAAATATTTAATTGCTCATTAATACTTTCCCTGCCCGGCTCTGTGGGTCCCGCGTGCCCCCACAGACGCACGGGTGGGTTCAGTGTTACAGTAGGTAGCAAAGAGTCCAGAAGGGCGTTTGTGTGCGTTCCGGCAGGAGCATTTATTGCTGCTACACTGTCCAAGGGTGCAGAGGCAAATACCAGCATGACCCCAAAACTCACAGTTTTATCCGGGGGCGGGGAAAAGGTGGGACCAGGGAACGGGGAGCAACGGGGAACTCAGGGGGAGTGAGGAGGGGTAGAGGCTGACAGCCTACCGGGGAATCCAAACTGGGATAGATTAATGTAACAGAACAAGCATCCCGGGAGAAGCCTTTTTGATCACCCTAACATAAAGTGGTTCTTGTGGTACTGGGGACTTGTCTTACTGAGAGCTCTCTGTCCCTTGTAGTGTGTGTTCACCGGCCACCACAGCTCATTGCACTGAAAACTGCTGCAGCTGGAAGACTAGGATGAAAAAACCGCAGACAACTGGAGTTGGAGAAGTCACAATATGTAGGTGAAGATGTGCAGGAGATTAATTGAAGAAGGTGAAGTCCGTCCTATGTAAATGGATGCAGGGGCTAGGGGAGCTCAAGCACAGAGAAACTCTGATTGGAGAACTAAAATTCAGAGGGGTGTCTTGAACTTGGGAATGCCGCTTGGAAGATGGATCCCATGGGAGAGTGTGGAACACAGAGCAGAATAAGAGAAGTCTAGAGATGACAATGAAAAATATTACTACCTACAGGCAGGGATCCTGGCTGTAAAGTACAGAGGGAGCAGAAGTAATTTGTTACCACGCAGGTTTGCATCGAGGAAGATGAGACAAATTCAGGCTGCTTCAGAGACTCCCAGAGTATCTCATCAATACAAAATTGATTTATAAAATTCCTGCAATTACCTTGATTTAAGGAAGCAGTAAAAATTAGTCTGTATTGTAGCCGTGAACATCTGCTGTACAATCCTGATGGGCTGTGACAGCAGTAAAAGCATGAGAATTACTTCAGGATTACTTCAGATCACCTACTCACAGATGATGGATATGGCACTTCAAGAAGTCATCCACACATATTTCCGTGAAAAGTAACTCAGCAAAACCAGTAAATAGCAGATTGAAAAGGTCTGGAAAGCATTACAAGGAAAGTGGATGTGCCATAGAGTAGTAAGGGCCATCTACTAGTGAGGGACAGAGGAGACAAGGAGGCTGCTTGGGGCAAAACATCTCAATCAGGGCCAGTGCCCCTCAACCACGAGCAGGGCAGGCCAGGGCATCAGACACCTCCAGAAGGGATGGAGACAGGATAAGGCCAGCCTGTGGCATTGTCCTGTGGGTGGGGATCAGGATCCAAATGAGGGAGGAGAGCCAGAGTCAGCCCCAGACTGTGATGGCCACAAAAGGCAGTGGGGGTGGAGCAGTGCCCGATTTCCAAGAATGGCAACATGTGCACTGAGGAATGCCACAACTATGAATTTCAAATGCTAGGTGTTGAAGAGGATTTAAACAACAAGGTTTAAATTACTCTGTTTAAATTGATTATCATAGTTTCTGAATTGAACCTGAATTTTGGTACAATGACTGAATTGTAATCTAACCGATGAAAGATATACATGACTGTTTCCCATGCTGCTGCCAAATAGTCATTGTTCATATAGCATTAACACGTGCTACTTTTTCTAAAGGGACTAAAACATGTATTTGCTCTGACCTGACTGATTTTTGATTTTTTTCATGGAAAATGATTCTATTTTATATGTTGCTAAGATGGCCCTGCAGGTAAACTTTCTAAATCCCTTATCTTTATTGAAATTGCCCAAAGAAATGGGGGAAGTGAGCTTGATTCCCACCTTACTCTCTCTAGCCCTAGAGACTTGGCTTTGATGGTGATTACCTTCTCTCAGAGGACTTACACAAAAAACAACTGCTTTGAATTCCTGGGTTGATACAGATCTGAAATCATCACCCACCACTCTCTTTTTTATCTTCAAAAGAACAAACAAAATTCCACACAACCATTTAAATGAGCCTAAAGTGCGAGGTGTTAAAATATTTCCCACAAAAGGCTTATTGAGGAAAACCTGTTCTGTTATTCAAGCATGTCCAAATCTACAGTATGCATGCATGCTCTGTTTTCACACAAAAATCATGGTAGGAAATATTAAAACAGAATACAAGAATTCTCAAAAAAACCCCCCTCCAAATGCTCTAGTTTGATTGCAGTTGTAATGTATTTGTGTGCCTAAAGCATCACTACTGTGTTGCTTTGTGAATCAAAAAGCATTTTTATTTTTAGATGTTCTTTCAGCCATGGATGGAACTTCTAATCAACATGAACAATTTCATCCTTTGTTACCTTCTATAAATTGTATAAAAGATCCTATTTACATTGAGGGAGCACAGAACAAAACTTCACATATTGCAGAAGGTTGCCTAGTATAATGTGGGATTGAAGGTGCCTTGCATAAAGAAAAAGGCAAATCACACCCGTTTTCTCGGTGAATTTACTGGCAAATGCAGATCTTCTCAGCAAGGTAGTGTCCCAGATACAATACCTGTGTTTGAAAGTAGGAGCAAAAGAGGGAAGTTTGCTCCTTCTTTACTTCATTTGCTTTATCTTTCTCCATAAACCTAACTAAATATCAAGTGTATAAAAACCACTTGGAAGTGGAAAAAACAACAAAATACCACAATGCATTCCTTGACTAGGATGCTCCTCCCGAAGCAGAACTCTTGGAATATGGTGTTGGCACACCAAGCCTGTATTCAGGCAGGGACTGTGAGCTGGGTGATAAGGCACTTCCTTCAACCCAGACTTTTTCTCATCCAATCTGTCAGATGTTGTTTGTCCATTTCCCTGCATCATTGTGAGCCTTAATCACTTAGGACAATGCTCATATAATCACCAGTGGAGAAAGGTTAAGGGTCTTAATGTGCCCCAAGCACTATAAAACCTCAGAGAAGAGGTTCAGTGACTGAACAATATTATCTTAAAGGCTAAAGGTGTTTTTTTCTCCTTAATGCATACAACTAGACATGCTCTTACTGTAATGAGCAGAAGTGGCTATGAAGGTCATTGACAATACTCTGTATTTATAGAACCATTTATAAATATTCCTGTTGCTTCCCATCATTGTGGAGGAGTTTTACAATCCTTTCCTTTCATCAAGTTGGCCAGTGACACAATTTCTTCTACAAAATTTTTGGAGCATGTGTGGAACTTGGAACAATAGTCAGGAATTTGGATGTTTGTGTTTAGGCTCTTCCATATTCTTCAGAATTATTAAAGCCTTTACCTACTCAGGGACTTTAATGAGACTTTCACAGTTCCATATGTAGAAATTAACTGATTTAGAGGAAGGTCTCTGAGATTGAGCAGCCTCAAGCACTTAATGTCTTCTGTCTAATTATGAAAGCAATCATCACCTACCTAGCTGATATTTCAGGTTCTAGGTTCAGCAGCACTGACATCTCACACTCTCTTTGTGTTCCTATTTTAAAACAATGAAAATTAGATGGCCCACTGCTGTTTTAGCAGACATTTTAATGGGTCATGGAACTTTTTTCTCTGATACAACAAGGCACATCCTAAATTAAATGGTTTCAGTAACAGGATCACTGTAGCCAACTTGGCTTCAAATTGACATAAGTTAGCTTAGCACACTGAGTAAATCCTCAGGAGGCTGGTGTTAAGATACCAGAGATACTCCACCATTGGACATCCAAAATACTTCCAGAAAGTAGTCATACATTTCTGTTTCACTATAGGCATCTCTGAGGGAGAGGAGGGCTCAAGTCTGAGTCATGTGGTTGTGGAGGCCTGTGCAGCTTTTGTATACATTGAGTATAAAAAGGATATTTCAGGCTCTGGGATGTCCATTTGGCACTTCTTCAAGAATGTGAAAAGCAGGATTAAATTAAAAATTCAATGTTCTGAAATAGCTGAATTTTTCAAATAATAAGACACAAAAAACTTCTTTACTGAAAGCAAAACTTCTGTCCAATAAAATAATTCTAAAAGAAACAAAATCTCTTCTTTTTCCCCATGATGTGATCAAGTACATTTGTCATGGGTAGCTTGTAAAGTGCATGTTTCTAACACTGTGTTCATCACAAGATTTGTACATTGCAAAGGCCCAGTAAAACCTCAGAAAAAGCTTGGAAAACGGATCCTTGCTCATTATAACTAGAGCATGGAACAGACTGATATCTGAGCAGTGAGCTAACAAATGACCCATTACAGAGGTTATTTAAATGTTTGGAATAAAAATGGTAATACCTCTTTAGGTACTTCCAATGGCAACTCAGGAGTTTGAATTCTCTGTTGTAACAACAAAATGCTAAACAATTTAATGAGAAGAGCCTGAACTATTAAACCCTATAAAGGTCACATTAATTGAAATCTATGCGTAAGTCATTTAACTGGAACTTGATTTTTTTTATGTGGATGTTGATTTTTCCTTTTCTGTGGTTAAAGTCTATCATTATATAAATGTTTACACAATAACATTGATACTGTTTCTCTTTTATGAGTGAATGTATAACCTGCTTTCTATATATTGTGATGGCTATCACAGTTCTGTATTTTTATTTACCTTTAGCTTAGTATTTTAAAATATTAAGCACTGGTAACCTAGTCGCTAGCAGTAGAACATTGCCTCTATACACAATCCTAATCTCCACCCCAAATTAACCCACAGTAAAATCAGTACTTTAATATTCTGCGCCTTACTTTAAAAAAAATCAGTGGTTTTAGGGAGTATCAAGTGTGAGGATCTTTCTTTAGAGCTGAGAGACCCTGAATTCCAGGCTGGAGGTGACAAGGTTTACCTTGTTCGCCTTACAGACAGAGTGGGATTTTTTAGGTACTGTAATCCAGACTTCCTCTGTGCAGTGACAGGTCCAGAAGATGATTCAAGTCCCCCATTACAATATAATCCTCTGAGTACAGTCTGTTACATATAAAGTGAGTTTAGGCTGACTATTCCTAATACAGATGTCAGACTACAGCTAGTAGTGTGTATGTTTATAGGGCTGCTCATAAGCATTCCTGTAAACTGAATAAAGCTGCAAGTGTCTTTAAAACATAAAGGAAGACATTTTTTCATGATGGTTCTCTGAGTATGGAGGCTCTGGAAAACTTCAATTAATTTGCTGTGAAATATTTTCTATTTGCAGAGAAATGTGTAGGATTAATGAATACTGACACCTGAAAGTCTTGGAGATCCAAGTATTACAATGGAAACACATCAGCTTACTGTACATCCCCAAAGTCAGCCAATGCCCCCCCCCCTTATCAGTCACTTGATAAGCAGTTCCACTGCTTAGGACTTATTTTGCTTAAGTTAAGATTGTTTCATATGGTCCTCAGAAATTTAGCACAGCAAGCCAAGCTAATAGCTTTGTGCTTCATTTGCCTGAAACAATTATTCTGGTCTTTTCACTTGGAGAATTTTTTCACTCAGTGGTGATGACTAGAGTTTGGCTGACTTTTTTCTGTCTGGTCACTCTAAAGTTTTGTTATCTGATACATGGATAAAACTCCATACAAACCAATCTAAAGTAAACAAAACCTCAGAAAAATGGGAACAAACAAATGAGAACTGGAGGAGCTTTGCTTGGGATGTACAGCATCTGCGGCCTTGCTATGCTGAACATTTGAGATAAAGAGCTGAGAGCTTTAGACAATTTCTTCTCATTCATAATTTCGTGTTCATTTTTATATCATGGACATAAACCCATCTGCTGCTAAAACACAGAAAATTATTTCTATAAAGCTGGAATTGTTGCAGTAAACAACACTTCTACTTTGTGCAAGTAGAGAAACTCAGCAGTTTTACGGTAGCATTACTAGAAACAGTTCTTTAGCAGAAACCTTTGCTTTGTAACTAGAATGTGTAAGGGTGTAAGTGATGGAGCTTCAGCAAAGCAAAGAATATTCATAGCAAACATCTGGCTGTACAGTAGGTTTATAGCTAATATTAGAATAATTTAAACTTAAGTCACATTCTCTCTTGTAATCAGATAAAGTGATTTCAGACCATTCTGGCTTGTAGCCATTAAGACTACTAAATCCTGAGCAAGGGTTCGTGCTTTTAGATCTCTTTTTTTTACTCTTTTCACTGGTGGTGACCCATTCAGGGAAACTATTAAACCAGCCTTCCTCATCAGCACGCTATTCTCTTTCATTCTTTTCCAGATCTTGTTCTGCTGTTAGGCTTAATTCATAGCCCTGTGTATGAGGTCCACCACCTATCAATGATCACGTTTGCCATTTCTTACGGGCAATCTGTCAGCTGTCATCTGCCACATTTCACCATCATTCAATTTAATTAGAACATTGAACGATTATCTTGATATTATCCTTTTACTTTAGCACCTTAAAAATCATTGTATTACTTATATTGAGCAGAAAAACTAGAGAAGAAAATATATACCAGAATAAGAAGGGATTTTTAAAAGGGATTAATAGATAGATTTTCAGAATAGAAATCACAGAAGTTTCCTTACTGTTGCTTCCATGACGTAAACCAGGACAGTGTTGTGCCATGCAACCTCAAATAAAAAATCAAGTTTTTACTTTGAATTTAAAAATTGGGAGGAAACCATAGCTGTTAACAACTCAGCAGTTAGCAATTTGTAGGGCTCAGGTCTAAATCTGATTTAGTTCTAAATTTAGGAGTCTATGATGTATATATCTTCAGGTGAGTGAGAGACATGTTTCTCTCTCTCATAGAAGTCAGTGGAGATCTAGCACAGGATTTAGTCTGGTTAGATTTCTGGTGGAATTTCAGGTACCCTGTGGCAGCTGCTTGGCCTTCCTCTGCCAATTGAGAAGGACATGGCTGCCCTGTAAGTCCCTTGTTGTATTTTCCAGTCCTGTGAAAGTCTCAGACTCCCTACAGCATTTCAACTGGTGTCAGACACCTACCTTTAGATAAATTAACAGAATAAAGTAAAAGCTAGAGATCACAGTTGGCCAAAAGCCAGGTTGCCTAAACCAATCTAATCTAATGCCATTTGAAATATTTCATAGAACCTCAGCAAGGCTCCAGCTGTCACTGTCATACATCTCCCCATTGTTCTGTATCATCTGATAAGCAGCATGTCTTGTGTGGCACGAGATGCGTGTACGTCATGCAAACGAGTCATGTCATAGATGTCTATTCTTAGAGGAGCTGAGTGGCTTTTCCACGTGCTGCCAATGGTGTTAAATCAAAATCTCTGTTGATAATTATAAGATCTTAGATATGTACTGAATATATAAAAGTCTGCATATATATTCCTAAATTTAGGCACATTTTTTGCAATCTAAATCTGCATTACGTTAAATTTTATTTATGCCAGTCTTTTGATAGTTCTAAATACCCCTGCAGAGGAACAGGGTTTCCACCTACCCATGTTGAAATACACAGATCCAGGACAGCAGCTCGAGTATATCCATGTAAGTCAGCAGTGGACAGCAGTAGCTGGTAGCACTCCACACTCATACCCTCGAGACCAGCTGACCTGCAGTTTTGGCTTTGTGCTCCACAGTCAGAAAACATCCCTGAAGGTGCTCAGTCCAAAAGTGTTGTGTTTTGCTGCCTAAAGACGTGGTTAGACAGCAATTCCAAATGGAATGCTGTCCAGGGCACCTGATGGGAGGCTGGTCTTAGTCTGATGGAAGTAGTAGCAGGTGTGGAGAGATCGCTTTGGAAACAAAATGGGCCAGCACAATTTTTGTGTTAATGCAACATGTGTTCTTAGTTTCATTTGCATTAAACCTTTTCAGTCCATGTGTGTTTATGCAATTGAAGAGAAAAGCTAACATTACATAAAAGTACACAATGCAACTTTTGGAAAGCAAAGTGTGTATTTGGGAGACAACTGTTCACATCAAGGCCCAGCTGGATTTTTTTTTAATACCAAGGCAACTCAGTAAAACCAATGAACAATCTTGTTGTTGTAACTGAACAAGATTTATCCCTTGCTGTCTCATTTTTACAGCTGCATGGGGTGCTTATAAGGGTCAGGATTCTGTCCTCTTTTTTACCCCATTCCCCAAAATCTCAGCTTTCAATCAGCACTGTCACAGAATCCGTGGAGGGGAAAATATATAAATTGGCCAAGAATTTGTTCTTGCTCCTCTGTTTTTTTTATACTTAAGAACTAAAAGCTTTTCTTTGAGCAGCATGAGCACAGTGTGTTTACTTTCTGACATTGAGGGGTTTTTGGAAATGCTTGATGTGATTTGTACTTCTGGTGTTTGAAAACTGAATGGTAATAAAAAACAAACAAAAAACCTCCAAGCCAACAGTAGAACACATTTAGACAGAAGGAAAACAAAGCAAGGTGGAACTCTCTGTTGGAATCTAATAGTGAAGATGGGAACTACATTAATAACTCTGAGGGGAAATCTTGAATCTTGTTCAATTTGGATTTTTCTTGGGAATGTTTGGGAACACTTCTGTTTAAGTTAGCTTGTTGTGACCTGGAAGAAATTACAGCTTTAATAATATTCATCTGTGAAAATCTGAACAAGCTAATTATGTTTAGGCATGCCTGGGCTGAGGTGTTACCCTAATTTAAGGCAACATTTTGTGGCTTAGCGGTGCAATAGTCACAGACCATAAGGAAACATAGAAGAGACTATTAAGTCTCCTCCTTGCAGGAAGAGCTGTGTGTGGTCCTTCATCCTACATGTACTCTCAGTAAAATGTAGAAATCACTGGAAAATAAAGATGATTAGTGGAGCAACAGAACTCAGCAGTGAATGGCAGCTCACATTTCTGGGTCAGCTGGAACTTAGATGTGTCCTTACTAAATTTCATACTCTTGTCAAAGCCTTGGAAATTGTAAATTGTGAATGGAACATTAATATAGAGTGTCTGGGAAGCAGCCAGTTGCCCATGCAGTTGCTTCCCAAGAAATTAAAGGAGAAGTCTTAAGATGCTTTCGGAAGTACTTTGGGCAAAGAATACTTCTGATTGTATATATTTGCTATTTTTATTGCTGCACATTTCTAAGTCCACGTTCAGAAATGGTGTATTTTTCTCCTTGATTGCTGGAACACCTAGATAGTTCACTATAATTTTACCAAAATACTCATTGGGAGATATAATTTGTTTTTATTAGTGATCCTAGAAACTTAACCTGGCCTATAAAACTGTCTGGCTGAAGGATTGCACATATATAACTTTATTTACTCTTTTCTACTCTACCTGGCAAACATTTCACAACTGCACACCATGTTTCAGTGGAAAGTAATCATTGTACTGCCAATGGCTTAGAAGAGGGTCTCCATCCTCAGTTGTAAATTTACCAGTCTTCACTGAGCAACACTGATTAATCCCAGATGAGCATGTGATTTGAGAATCACAGAGCTGGGATGGAAAACTAGGGGTCACATTTCTGTTTAGAGCGGCACATTCACATCTCCAGTTGCCTTAAGTTTTGCATACCTTAAAATCAACAACTGACTTACCTAACCTGGCAGGAATAAAGCAAAACAAAACAATACCCCCCCCCAAACACTCTTGTGAAATGAGGAAGATGAGAAACACGCCAGTATGGCCTTTATATCTGTCATATCTTGCTGACTATTTTGCATTCCTATGCTATTGCAGCAGTTTCTAAGTATGAAACTTCCTTTTCAGTGGTGTGTGTGGTGGGAAGTTATAAATTAGACCTATAGACAAGTACAAATCTGAGGCAGAATGTGGATTATTCACATCAAAAGAAGGAGCTGTCTTTACTAGAGTTCTCAGTGACTCTGCTATCCCACCCAAAATACTAGATAATGATCTGTAGGAGAGAAATCTGTGCTGGCAACCAGCAGAACTAGCATTAATAGGTCTTTTTTACTTCCATATTTTAGCAAAATCTTTCAACACAAGCATGGTTTAGTGGGTATCTGGGGACTTAACTGAAATATGGCCATTTCACTCACATTGTGATAGAACACGTACATCTAAGCATGATCTTTTTCCAACTTGTGAAAGAAAAGTGGCTTAAGAAGCAAAATTGTGCTTTAAGGAGTTAAACCTCCGATCGCATACTTTGTTCCCACTTTCTGTGACACTCAAAGCTGTCTTTCTAGTTTTCCTCTCATTTGAAAATTCTCTTGCAAGCGGGGAGGTTGTGCTCTGGTGATTAAACACAGATTTTAGTGGCTTGCTTTATTAACAATGCCTCTGTTTCTGCCAAATGTTGTTGTTGCTTCAGGATTCTTTGGTGTGTACCAAGAGCTGGCACATCTCCTGCATTTGTTCTGGCACTTTTCAGTCCCCACAGTGCAGCAGCACAGGCAATAGAAGAGTAATCCAGCAAAATGCCCCAGGGACAGAAATGCCAACCAACCAAAGCCTGACTTGAGTAATGCAGCCAGCACACTTGAACTGTCCTGGAAAATAGGAACTGGAGGAATAGAATTGAATTTTACAAAAGATACTATTAAAGAAAATAAAAACTAAAAAAAAAAAAAAGGACATTTGAATTGAGCTCAGTTTTAAAGCCAATGTGAGACTGAGCATGGAGCTGTGTATAGCTGCTCCCAGGGCAGGGCAGGAATCAAACTGGTCCTCATTTTCCCTGAGAGCGTGAAAAGGATTGATGCCATCTCTCTCACAGGCATTGATTACTTTTTGCTTAGTTCTGGCTAGATGAGAGCTGCGTGCCATCCGTTCCCACCCACCTGGTGATGAGGTAGGCAGATTTCAACCTTCTCTCATCACAAAGCCTGAACATCTTCCAGAAATGCAGCTGTCCCCATGAGGGACACTGACCTGTGTCCTCTTGTGCGGGAGGAGTGGTCTGTGCCCATCAAATGTGAGGCAGGAGCACACAGAGGCTTGGGGACAGACACTCAAGTGTAAAGCTGAAAATGTAACTGCTTCATGACCAAGAACCCAAATTTGTACAAAACACTCTAGAGCAGCAGAGTGGGAAGGCATATGGAGTGCCAGGCTGTGATTTGAAGCCAGAATTTTCCATGTGGAACTTGAAGTCCGTGCTGGGATCTGCAGTGTAGTGGGGAGATCACCAACCTGCGAGGCACCTCAACCTACGGCGATGTCCCTTGCCACAGGAAACAGACACCTCGGTGTACTGAAAGCAGCTTTGTTACACCAGCTTGGCCTCCTTCTCCTGGAGAGACCAAATGTGTTCCAGCTCTGCTCCCACCCTAAACCTGGAGAACTCACAGAGAAGTTGCACTGAGGTCTATTTGCCACCCCACCTGCAATATAGGAATTACAGTTCTTGTTTAAAGTGCTCTGTGATCTATAGCTAACTGTGAACTATTCATTTCTTTGTTCCCTGATCAAAAGAGCTCTTGCTTCCATTTAAGAGTATTTTTTTTTCTCAGATCAGTAATTTCTTTGCTCTATCCCAAATAAAATTGTTTTTAAAAAATATTATTATATTGCTTTTCATTTAGTCAAACATGTGAAACATCTTACTAAATACTTTCCAATGCTTTTCCAGAAGCTTTTAAAAGAAATATAATTTATATGAAGAGTCATTTTTTAACATGGTATTTCTATAAAAAGTCATTTATTTCTTTAGATAGGACAGGTAATATTTTCCTTCTGCCATCCCACTGACATTTTGACACTCTTCTGCTTCCGTCTGTTCTTGGATAACAAAAAACAGCGCTTAAGAAATTACAGGGGATTTATTTACAGTGATACATTCATCAGTGAGGTGGCAATAGCCACTCTGGTACTCATTGCAATCATATGAGTTTAAATAAATTCCCAAACAGCTGTGATGCCTGCTCTCTCCAGCTGTGCTGCCCATGACTATTTTAAAGATCATTAACAATATTCATGTAACAGCAAACTGTTACAATCTCTGTGCAATGTAAAGGTTCCCTGGTTAAACTAGCAATTTTCCATTACAATTCAAAACTGTTATTAGAGGCAGGGATTTGCATATTTTAAAATATCATTTTATGCTTAATTTGTTTTCTAATGACTCCAAACATGCAGTGTTTCAGTAATGACCCTTTGGACTGTGTTCTGCTTTCTTGATGAATTAATCCTGACAGCTTTCTCACTGTAAGAAATCATTGATTTCATAGCAGCATTGCACAGATTTCAATCATAATCTTGAATCTGCATTTGGTTGTCATGACTGCAGCTGAAGACTCTTCAAATGTTTAAGCCCTTCTGCTACCTCAACACCTTTTTAGAAAAGCCACCTCCCAGTGTCCGCCAGGAATTAGCCATCAAAGCAAAGGCAGTTACCATGGTCTGGAGAATCACTGAAGCGTCAATCAGGAAGCCTTTTTTCTCCTTTATTTGCTTGTTACCTAGGAGGAAACCCCACTGTTTTTATGTTATTGATTCTTCCTTGATTGTTATCTCGATAAGTAGATTAAACATTAGTGCTCTGTGGGGCCAGGCCATTCCTGGTGCTCATAATTTCCAGTTCTGTTACAAGGATTCTGTCAGTTTGCTTCAAACTTTCTAACACATGTGTTTCACTTTAAAACCGAAATCATCTCATATAGATGCAAATCGCCTTGTTGCCTCCCCAGGGATTGTGTGAATTGGCATCGCTCAGGCTTGTATGTTCCCTTAGAGCAGCCACTTAAATTCCACCTTACACCTGCAATATTGTTCCCTTTAGAAAGAACTGCTTTCACTCCACTGGGATATGTCAGAATATAGCTGGTGGAAGCCAAAGGAACCTTTGAAAAAAAGACTTATTATATTTGGATTTGAATAATAAAGGCTTCTCTGCAAGACTGCAGATTACCAAAAGTCCACTTAGACCAAAATCTCTTTAGCATTCAAATAATCATTTAGACAGGAACTCAGCCACCTAAAGAAACTCCTTTCCACTTCATCATCATTCTGGGAATCAAGCCCTGAGACTTTTCCAGCAGTCTACTGGTGTAAGAGTGGTGTAAGAGGAAAATCAGACTCAGAATTTTCAATTTTTTCCAGCTATTAAGTGCCTTTCAGTTAATTTCCTTTTTTTGCTATTAATACTGAAAAATGTCACTTCCTCGACCTTTTTCATTCCCCCCTTTTCCATTTGGGTAATGAAAATAGATGGGTAAGACTCATGGCAGCATTACAGCAGTGAAATCATATTAGCACTTCCTTCAGTTTCCCCTTCCTGAGCACCATGCTTCCCTACTGAGTTTGTATATATCTATTTTTTCTGAACATGGAACCCTTATTTTCCTATTTTTAAACAGAGCAATATTAAGTCTTTACTTTCAAATTTAACTCACTGGATAGATCTCTTACTCATGAAAGCTCTTTAGCAGCTTAACTGACTGCCGATAAAATTAAGGAAGGATGAAACAGGATTGGGGATACCTAAATTTACTACAGTTTAGTTTACTTTCAGCAGATTATTTTAAAGATTTTTTTTTATTATTGCATTTTTACATCATACCTTTGCTGTTGATGATATGCTGTGGGAGTAGCACAGGTGCTTGACTTCTGCTTCATTGACACACAGATACCATTTGCCTCCTCCTCAGGCCAATTATCTCATGCACTTTCCATTTCAAAACCTACCAACTGAATTCATTTGCAAGAAAATAATCCCACATTAAAGGATGTCCCATGAGTAAAGGCTACTTACTCTGTGTAAAGCAATGAAAAAATCACAGTCCTTAAATTATAATGTTGGCACTTCAGCTCTTTAGTTTCAGACTCCCAAGAGCTGTTTCCACCTTTTCGAGGTGGAAATAGTAATTTCTATTAAGATGTGGCAGCATCTTGCCAAAGACTGTGTATCTCAGGGAATTTTTGAGAAATTTGTGCCAAACCTCTTATTTGGTTCAGTTGGTATCGGGAAACTCTCTGATGCCCATTTCTCATGTTTGCTTGGAATCCTCTGTGATAGAGAGTTCTATTATATTTCTTTTTCTATTTTCTTATTGCAAACCCATCCTGATGGGTTTTGCAGTGTACACTACCCAGCATTCTTGTGCCAATTTAAAATTCTCTGCTGCCATTCGATCTGAACAAACTGTAGCAATGGTATGCAGACAAATGTGCCCCTTTGTTTATAGCAATCACATAAATCTGTGTGTATTGATACTGGTGCAAAGGTCTCTGATGATCCTGAAAGAGAGAATTTGGGCAGGATATCAATCTCTTATGATCCTGAAATAATGCCATGAGATCTTTAACTTCCACTTGAACAAGCACTAAAGGCAGAGAGATGGAAACTTGGATTAACTTCTTATCCAAGTGACACCTCTCGCAATGTTTTTGACCTTTACTTTAAAGCTGTCACCGGTTGCCTTGATTTATGGAAACACTATCCTTTTAAATCCTCCTCCCTCTTATCTCTGCAGGCAGTTTCCTGATTTGCTTTTCTTTCTCTTAGATCATCCATATTATTTCTTGACAGGGGCTGTGTGGACAGCCACACTTTCGATGGTAGTCAGAAAGAAAAATGATTCTCTGTTTTCCAGCTGAACAGAAAATATTACAGATGGTTTTAGTAGTTTCACTTAGAAGACTTCAAGACTTTTTGTTTCAGGTTACAGAAAGAAAAATAATAATTTTAAAAAATGCAGAAAAATATCACTGCAAAGTCGTTTTCATCTTACTCTAATTTCACAAGCTAAGTTTCCCAGGAAAATCTGAACTGTACCATAGTAACAGGATACCTTTTCCATCATTCCAAAGAGCTTTCGTCAGTAATAAAGAACCTGTTGGACTAACATTGATTCACCAACAAAAATAAAAGCTGGTCCCAGCCCCAGAGATTATGTCTATACTAGTAGTGTACAAAACCATGACCAGGGTACAGGTCAGAGCATGAGCACACCGATATCTCTGTTATTTAACAGTTGCCATAATCCCTGTGTTGCCTTGTGCCATTTAGTGTTGCCAAACAATACCTGGGCACAGTTCAAGAGACTTCACATGCCTGTTTCCCATGGGCAGTTTGGGTATTTTCATCCTGGCATCCTTTGGAGAGAAGCAAGACCCAATGTGTGAAGTCAGGCCATGCCATGTCATCAGGGCTCAGGGGCACAGAACGGTCTTTGTCCATTTTTACAGCTCAGACACAGCCAGGGAGTCTGCAGCTGAAGCACAAGGAAAGTGGCAACAGAGGATGACAGTGGAGTATCAGCTCACAGGAAGAAAATTTTGTGAGGCATCAACTATATCCCAACAGAGAAGGAAATCTTGGCAGCCTATGAAGGAATCCAAGCTGCCTCAGAGGTAATTGGCACTGAGGCACAACTCCTCCTGGCACCCTGACTACCAGTGCTGGGGTGGACGTTCAAAGCAGAGGTTCCCTCTACCCACCATGCCACCAATGCCACATGGAGCAAATGGATTGCTCTCATCACACAGCGCACCTGTATCGGGAAACTGAATCGCCCTGGGATTTTGGAAATAATCACAAATTGGCCTGAAGGTGAAAACTTTGGTCTCGCTGATGAAGAGGAACAAGAACCAGTGACGTGCTGAAGAAGCTCCACCGTACAACCAACTGCCAGCAGAAGACACACGCTATGCTCTTTTCACCGATGGTTCTTGTCGCATCGTAGGGATGAAACGAAAGTGGAAAGCAGCCGTATGCAGTCCCAGATGACAGGTTGCAGAAGCTACTGAAGGAGAAGGTGGATCAAGCCAACTCACTGAACTCAAAGCCATTCAGCTGGCCCTGGACGTTGCTGAAAGGGATAAGTGGCCAAAGCTCTACCTCTACCCTGATTCATGGATGGTAGCCAATGCTCTGTGGGGATGGCTAGAAAAGTGGGAAAAAGCTAATTGGCAGCGTAGGGGAAAACCAATCTGGGCTGCTGAGGAGTGGAAAAACATCGCTGCCTGAGTAAGAAAGCTGGTTGTGAGAGTCCGCCATGTAGATGCCCATGTCCCCAAGAGTAGGGCTAATGAGGAACACCAAAACAACAAGCAGGTAGATCAGGCTGCAAAGATAGAAGTGTCACAGGTAGACTTGGACTGGAAACACAAGGGAGAGTTGTTCCTAGCTCGATGGGCCCATGATGCCTCAGGTCATCAGGGCAGAGATGCCACCTATAAGTGGGCACGAGACCGAGGGGTGGATCTAACCATGGACAGTATCTCCCAGGTGATCCATGATTGTGAGACATGCGCTGCGATCAAGCAGGCCAAGCGGGTGAAGCCTCTGTGGTATGGTGGGCGATGGTCCAAATACAAGTATGGGGAGGCCTGGCAGGTTGATTACATCACACTGCCTCAAACCCGCCAAGGCAAGCGCTATGTGCTCACAATGGTAGAAGCCACCACTGGATGGCTGGAGACCTACCCTGTGCCTCATGCTACTGCCCGGAACACCATCCTGGGCCTTGAAAAGCAAGTCCTTTGGAGGCATGGCACCCCTGAGAGAATTGAGTCTGACAATGGGACTCATTTTAAGAATAGCCTTATCAACACCTGGGCTAGAGAACATGGCATAGAATGGGTGTACCACATCCCTTACCATGCACCAGCTGCAGGCAAAGTGGAACGGTGCAATGGATTGTTGAAAACCACCTTGAAGGCATTGGGTGGGGGAACTTTCAAAAATTGGGAGCAGCATCTAGCAAAGGCCACCCGAGGTTCCACCAATAGAGCTGGTCCAGCCCAGTCTGAGCCCCTGCATACAGTAGATGGAGATAAGGACCCAGTAGTGCATGTCAGAGGTCTGTTAGGAAGGACTGTTTAGGTTAATTCTGCCTTGAATACAGACAAACCCATCCGTGGGGTTGTCTTTGCTCAGGGACCTGGTTGCACGTGGTGGGTAATGCAGAAAGATGGAACAACACGTTGTGTACCACAGGGAGATCTGATTGTTGGGTGAAAACCACCTGTAATGTGAAATTCCTGTATACCCCTGCTTGCTGAGGGTCACTGTCACTATTCATACATAGCTGTGTATACATATATGTGTGCATTGGGGTGTGTGTGTGTAGAATTAGAATATATTAGTTTGGGCAATGAGCCAACAATATGGGATAAGGGGTGGAATGTCTTGGGGTGACTTTATGATGTTGTTTCCCCTATCACTGCTCTATGCCCAGAAATTAACTTTGTGCCTTTCTGTGCCTTTAAACTGAGCCTGAGAGGAGGAAGAGGAAAAAAACCGAGCAAACTTCTCAAAGCAGTTTTTCAAGGTCGCAGACACGCACTCCTCTGCTTCTGCACCCTTCTTGCTTTTCAGCCAGCTTTTGGCTCCTTTTCTCCGTAGGGAGACGGAGAGTTGAACTTTGTTTTCCTGAGACTTCGGTTTTTTTTTTTTTTTTTTTTCTTCTTCTTCTCTTCTGGACTGTTTCAACATCAGACCGCATTGGGAGAATTTTCCACCAAGGCCCTGGATCCAGCTTCGAGGAGGAGGAGAGAGACCATATCTACAGAAGAACTCTGAAATTTTCCCAGGTTTCTCTCCACAGCAAGAGGTTTTATTATTTAGCATTATTACCCTTTTCTTGTGTGTTTGTTAAATAAATAGTTTTTATCTCTTTCACTTTCCTCTGAGAAAAATTTCCTTTTTTTTTCCCGAACCTGGTCGAGTAGGGGTGGTTGTAACCTGCCTTCTATCAGAGGATATTTTTCCTCCAAATTTGTCCAAACCAGCACAGCTAGGACAATCTAAAAACAAGCCTGAAAGGTAATTTTGCAAAGATGACTTTAAATCAGTTACCATATAACAGCCTTGTACCTGAGACTGACAGCTCCTTTGGTACGTGAGAAACTATAGAAATAGACTTATAAGAGTTTGAAAATATGGACAAGCAAGTCATACTTGATGTCCTTCTGAAAAGGCATCCACAAAGGGAATAAAACCAGTAAAAAAGTGTACAAAATAGTAAGTCAAATATGTCACTTGAATTTAGACCAGTTGTCTTGGCAGAGTAATAACTTGAATGACAAAAACATTAAGGAGAAGGAGGATCAGATCTCCTCAATGTGAAAATAAATGTGAAATAAATCTACCTCCAGCAAAGTCACTTTCTTTCTGATATTAGTATTGCAATGTTCTTCCACAAAGAGATCAAAACTGTCCCACCTTAATTATTTTACATGCAAAACAAATTGGGGACTTGTGACTCAAAATATCTAAGTGAATTCATACAGTTTTTTGTGGTTTTTCTTTTCCCTTCTCTTTTTCTTTTTCTTTTTTTTTTTTTTTTTAACATGGACCTAGAGTAAGTTTCCTATCCTTTTTTTTTTTTTTTTAAGTTACTCTGGTGAAGAAGTAAACTGTAACATGAATGCCAGAACTGTCTGCAGCACCATCTCCTGCTGTTCCAAACCAGCAATGTGGGTAAGATCACAAACAAACAGCACAGTCCCAGTAGGCTCCAGATATCCTGAACTTCCACTCATTAAAGCTGGGCTTTAAAACAATACAGTATGGCTTCCCCTAGAGATATTTTTTCCAAGAAAAAATAATAATACACTGAATCTTTAAATTTTTTTTTGCCGTGTCTTGAGACTTTTGTAATAAAGCAGGGAAAGTGCAGCATGGTTTCATTATGTCTTGACTGTATACATTGTGAATATTGACGTTTTTGTCAATTAAAATGTAAACATAGCTTGAAGATTCCACACAGCTTTAATAGATGATCAGCACAGTTACTCAGACTGTGGGTATTTTAAGAACATGCCCAGATTGCAGCTATCAGAAGCAGATAATTTTATTCAATATAATTATTGTGGCTTTCTTATATGACTTAAAGTGTGCAAAGTTGAAGTTCCTTTTTTCCCAAAGTCAATTACCACAAAGCTATGAGAGAAAAGCATTTTTTTTTCCACATGAAATCCAAGTTTTTAAGCTCTGTTCACACAGCTGGGCATGCAGAATCAGCAAAGCTCTTAAAAATTCCCCAGGGAATTAATGTGACTTAATAGCAGTGTAACAATGGGATAGGGCTTGTCGCAGTCTTCCCAGTGACTTCCAAATAAAATAAAATGTAGAAAATAAATAAAATGAAATAAAACAACCATTCAATCTTCTCTGACAAAGATAGTTGCAATGGTATTAAGCAGCAAATTTGTTCAGACCGAGACTGTGACCCTTGCTGTGTTTATTGCAGTGAGACCACTGCCACAGTCATTGGAAGTGTAGTATGTGAAAATTCTTCATTGTTTCTGCGCTAGTTTGTTCTGCTACAGTAGCTGAGGCAATTTAAAGGCCAACTAGTGGGAATTACTGCAGGATACATGTTAAATGTGAACATTATGCTAATATCACAAGCCAGTCTGATTTAGCAGCTCTTTAAGGCATAGTACGAGATGGTCCCTTGTCTCCTTTGAACTGAAGATGTCTTTTCTTACTGTGGGGACAATTTTCAACTGATCACTGAGAGACATTTTGGCTGAGTATTTTGCATAATTTTACGGTTCTTATAATCTTGATTCTTTTTTAATAGAGAAAAATTGGCTGGCGTTCTCATATGAATCATTCTGGTGTTGGGAAAGGGAAAACAGCCAGTAAAGTTACATAAAAACAGGAGGGGAATTGAGTTACAGACATACACCAAAGCATCCAAACCAGTAAAACATATCACATATTATTCTTGAACAATGCAGCCTCCTCAGAGGTACTGGATTGCTTCTCCAAAGTCCTGTCTAATATGTGATTGACAAGAAAACTACACCCCCTGTCTTGAAGCTGACTAGACTGGCATCAGTGGAGGGGTCTTCTTTCGTCCCACCAAGGCTGAGCACTGACAGGTCATCCTGTGCCTGTTATCTCTAACCTGCTGTCAAAGCATCGCTGTATCATCGCTGCTCAGTTTGGGTTTCTGCTGCCTGTCTCTCCAATCCCAAGTGACATAGTCTGGAGGATTCTCTGTGCCACCCTTGTGCATTGATGGACACAGCTAGTCTTTGTCTTCCCCTTCTTCCAGACTTTTCTGCAGTTGTCTCAAGTGTGAGGCCCACAAAAGGCTTGATAGCAATTACTTAGCTGGCATAGACTGTGAGGGGGCTGTAAAAAGAGTAGACCTGTAAATTTGTATATATTTGTTCCACAACTGTATAAAAAGGAGAGAGGAAGAAAAAGAAGGTCATGTTTGACAACGTGCAAGAGGTAAATCAGTTCTGGAAAGGTTAAAAATTGAAAACCTGTTCCTTTGTCCAGCAACTTAACCTAAAAGACAGTCCTGAAAAAAGCTACTCCTGGAAAACAGCCTGGTGCTCTTCAGACTCACTATCCTGTCAGTATGAGCTATCAAGCCCTGGGCAGGATTCAAGGCTTTCAGGATTTTTCAGGATTTTAGGGTCAGGTTCAATGCATCCCGGTGCTATGGACATTTGAACCTACTTCATCCCACCTAGAAGAATGCCTTAAGTGCAGTTTCGTGGCAGCATTATGGTTCAACTCTTTCACTTTCCATAGATTAAGATGCACAAAAGTGGAGCCTAACTACCACTTCCCAAGTGAATACCTCAAAAAAAGTGTGTGGGATAACCAGTGCTGATATTTTTATATGGAATTATGTATATTTAAATCAATGTTCTCAAAGGAGAGACTGGAGGAACCTCCAGCATTCTGACATTATAAAATTGCCATACTCACTTGAAATCATACTCTGTTTTATTGAACAGTGAGAGGATTGCTGTGGGAAGAGAAAGATTTCAATTACTTTTTTGTTGTTAGAAACAAAATTTGATCCTGTGTTTTCCAAATTCTGCATGAATTCTATTATTACTGAGTAAAATTGAGACATTGTTTCTGTTTCTCTTTAAGGCAGACTTAAGAAACTAGCCTTTTTCCTTCCAAACTCATAAAATTTCCTGGACACAGAACTCAAGAGTGCCACCATTTCTCAAAAAAAAAAAAAAAAAAAAAAAAAAAAAAAAAAAAAAAAAAAAAACCACGAAGAAGGAAAAAAAAATATTCCAAATTACCTAGCTTTCACAGTAAATCTTATTCTTACATTTAATCTAACCTAACCTAATCCAAGCTTCTCAGTTTTCTCAGATGCACCACACAGTTCAGGGTCTCATTACTGTGTTCACACATCAGTATTTTGCTATTTATTTATTCTGAAAATTCTCTGCATCTTCCAATTTGTACTGTAGCTATGTGATTCATGTATGGGCTTCCTGATACAGTGAGACAATGATTCCTGATGGAAGGCACACTAGGATTTTTTCGGAATGCAAAAAGGGAGAAATCTGATCAAGCCAAATCAGAGAGCAACAAATTATATATTGGGTAGAGGATAATGTTTTTACTGCTTGGTCAGACTGTGTTCTACACTGCATCTGCTGTGATATACTTTATTTGAAGAAATACAACTCCCATGGCACAGGGTTTCCTAAAGCCAAAATCGAATAGACATGTAGAATTCACTTAGAGAGAAGGCTGAACTAAAAAAATGACCTACAATAAGTAGGTGTTCCTAGATTAAATACTTGAACTGCTTATTTTGGAGATCACTACTCAGACTAACATAGATGCAGATCATGTTTTCCAAAGAGTAACAGTCTTGACCTCTGTTGGCTGGGTCATAAAATTGTTGTGGGAGGCTATTGTGGAGCACTTTCTTTAGGTGAGTGTGTTTCAGTTTAGATCATTGGACACCGAGATAAAACCTCTCCTTTGGCAGTTTATAAAGGTTTGTGCTCTTCAGAAAGTCCATGCAAGTCCAAAAAAAAAAAAAAAAGCCTGGAGAAAGGCATTGGCCATGGATTAAAAATCTCTTTTCCACTCAATTCTTTTATGAGGGGTAGAACGGAAGGCTGGAGGCAGAGAGAGAGGGAAGCTTACTTGGGAGGAAGGGAGGCAACAGAACTAAATGATGACTTATGAATAATCATTGCTTTTGTTGTCATGACATTTTATTGCATTTGGCACCAAATGGCTGTGTCGTTATAGCAATTTATGTTCATGCCTCATTCAAATGGAAAAAAAAATTAACAATTTGTTTCTAAAATAAAAAGAACATGCAGGAGCATCTGCAAAGAGAATGACCTCTTTCATTTAGCTCAGCTTTAATAATGTGTAAAAGTAGGAATTTACTGTCCAACTAGTTTGGTCCAATTTTGCTTGGTTGCCCTTGGGCTTTATTACTAGTCAAGCAGAGGAAGAAATCTGCTAGCCATGTTCAAAACTGAAAAAACATGGGTAAGATTTTAAAAGCTTGGTGTGCTTCCAGAGACTGTGTCACTCAAGTTTTTGGTTCTGGTTCTCTAATTAATTACAACAATTATCCATCCCTATCAGAACTCATCTAAAGATTCCCTGAGACTTGAACACTGGGCAGGCTGTGTTAGGTTAGATACACAGACTTGGAGAGCTCGTCTAGTGAAACCAGTGTCTGTGGAGCCTGGGGTGAGAAAACAAGACATCCCACCTCTGTCTAACTGCATTTTGTATCTGCCTCTTTCCTGTCTCGTCTCAGAAGTGGACCATCCAGTGCCTCCACGTATTTCCCCTGAAGCTCCTAGGTTGCTTTTAAAACTGAATGATAGCAACACTTGCACTAAAGAGAGCTGGAGGTGGGGTTTGCTGAATCAAAGTTCAGTGTCTGTGGGTGTTCTCCCAGTTAGACGCTTGTATGCCCATGGCAACTGACCTCTCGTGGTGTCCACTTTGTGGTGTTGTTCTTGGATGGCTGAAATAGAGAACGCTTTTACAGCTATTTGCTTCACTTGACTGAGGATGGAATGGTTCCAGTTGTGTAAATAGCTCCTGGTGCTCTTCCAGTTTTTCTCCTCACTACCCCATGGAGATGCGTTTGCTTAAGCAGGGCATAGTAGGAGAAGAAGCTCTGCTGGATTCCTCCTCGCAAACCTTCCAGCACATCTCAGGCCTGAACTACAGCATCTCTGTCAGTACAGCCCGTGACTTCTCCTTGAACACAAAGAACCAGTTTTACCACATTAAGTCATGGTTTTGTCTAATAGCAAATTAAGAGGGATAACTTAACGCATGTGACTCTTGGTAGAACTTGGACCTCCAGAGACAGTCAGTGAATATCCCAATCAGCTACACATTTGTCTATCCGTACACAAATCCCGTGAGATAGCAGTTGCACAAAAAGGAATATTATCTAATTAACACATGCAGTTGGAATTTGATCTTCCATTTTCCTTTGGAATATCCCAGCTGAAACTGCACTCACATCACTACAGGATTTATGAGGATTACACAAAGTGCTTTTTCCCATACACATGGTGAGTATGAGTTTCATCCATCAATGCAAGCTTGCATAAGCCCTGTGAATGAAGGGTTAGATGTGACTTTGAAATCCTATCTCAAGTGGAAGAAAAAAGTGGAAAGTACATAGCATGTAATATATAATGTGTGGATATGAATTTTCTTCTCATGTACAGTTGTAATCTGTAGTTTAGGAATGTTACATTGAAGCTGGAAGGTATAACCATTTGTATAACATAGTTTTCCTTTGTTTGCTTGGTAACTAAACAGCATGGGAATTAAAAATCATCTTTTGATAGTCTATGTCAGAGTAATAACATCTGAAACTTACTGCTGATTTTAGAGGCTTGCTTCCCTCCAAATACCCACATTTACAGAGGAAAAGAGTGAGAACTAGTACTTACAATCCCCTGGCTCCTAGTTTTATAGCCACATGCCTAGATGCTTCTAGGAAAAATGATGGAGAAGGGAAGATGCCTGAGTTCTGGTCTGATATAGATTCCTGAAGCTACATTTGTTCCTGGAGTTATGTTGTTGTTGTCTGCTGAAGATATGACACTCTGTTAAAAATGTATTTAACCAAAAGAATGAAAGCATTCACTGCTGACTTGCAAAAATTACTCTCCTTCTCCACAGGTACTGGACAACACCGTGTGTTGAACCTGAACAATCCAACCAGACAAAAAGTCCATCAACCTTTCTTATCCAGGGACTATTTTCTGAAACACATGAAAAAAAAAAAAAAACCCACACACAAAGAAACAGTACAGAAATGCAGTGGCTTTGATCCTTCTATGGCCTTTTAGCTTTGCCAAGGTCTCACTGAGACCTTTGAAAGAAGTGGAAAATCCTCAAAGCTTTAGAGTAGAGACCATCTTTCCTTGTTCTTTCTTTCTCAGCATTAACTTTCTTCTCAAGCTCTTCAGTATCTTTATCCTTCCTCCAGGAAGTAGCATGAGGAACAGAAAAAGTCCAGACAGGAAAAAAGCATATTCCAGGGGCCATAGAGACAGGATAGGCAGTAGAAGAATAACAAATAGAAGACCACTCATGAAGAGCTGATCTTTGGCATCCTCTGGCATTTCCATAGAGGTGGAAATCATGCCAATTCTTGGGTTCTGTACAAAACAGTGCGAAAGAAAGGCCAGCAACATCCTCACTATCTTTAGAGGAGCTGTCTTAGTGCAGAGAAAGCTGGTAAAACCAAGATCACAAGAGAAGGCAGTTTTCAGTCCAACTTGTGTAATTTTAATGGAGACATCATTTGAAGGACTAGTGAGCACTGACCTGGAAAATCAGTTTCTAACTGAGATATCTAAGAGGTAGAACCAAAAATCTCCAGTTAGTTTTAGCAGCTGAGCCTACAAAATGCAAATTCAATTGCTCAGAGAATTCCTAATGGCTAAAAAGTAATCTCATCTTCTAGGCAAGATACTGATCAAGATGCTTTACTTGAATAATTTCTGAAAAATAAGACCCTATAAACCATAATATATTTGCTGGTAAAGAGATATTAATTGCATTTGTACCTCATTCTGTCCAGCTGGATTAAGTTCTTGCTGAGCACATCAGACAGCTTTTATTTGCTTCTTGTCATGCTAAGTAAGAAGGCATTTATGCTAGAAAATAGCTTTAAAACGATATAAATCTTTGCAGCCACAAAAGGACCCACTCAGACTGAAAATCCTTGCTTTTTAAAACAAACTCACTTTGGTAACATGTTCTCAATCCAAATATCCAAAGTAATGTTTAACCCTTGTACTGTTTTCTCCTCTCTTACGTGATACCCTTGTTCAATTATTGCAGTATACTTGATTTAGATTAAAGCTCTTCACCTTTTGCTCAATACACTGTACTTTAAGCATGGTAAAGTCTCATTAAAGCAAATAAATGTAACCTTCAGATCACTCTCCAGATTTATAACTTTGTATGGCAAGAGAACTGATGCATGTCTTTCACTACAGAGTGGTGTATACCAAAAAAATATTTGGAAAGTGAAATGGACAAGCCTGGATCAGATATTCCCTCAAAAATGTCGTAATTCTGTAAACCTGAGAAGCTCAATAGTGCACTTTATATGTCAAAAAATTAATCAGTTAAAATGGGAGCACATCTTAGATTTAGCCAAGTCCAGGCTTTGGAATGTAGCAACATACTTCGTGGTTTGTAACAGGATATCTGACAGATATGAATTTTTATCTGTTCATATTTGCCATATACAGATGTAGATTTTATATTTTATTTCATAATTAAGTTTTCATAATGAAAAGGTTTCTGGATTATATGAGTCACATAGTTCAAATATTCTATCAAAGAAATGTAACTCCTCATTTTAGAAAGCGTGTAATATTTTTGTATCTAAAAAGCTCATTAGTCCTAGAATTTTTTTTAGACTATCCACAAATTGAATTACAGACTATATTTTGAAGAAAAAAAAATCATGGGTTGTGAGGAAAAAGGATTGATTTATCAATTTAGTCATAAATACTAAATGAAGAAAGACAAGAGAGTGCTGCATCTGGAAACCATGTGTGTTAGAAAAGGATTCTCATTCCAACACTGGCCTCTGGTTTAGGCCTCTCTGTTTAGTTCTGTTCAGCCTTGAGGTGTAACAGGCATAAGCTTCATTGTTAACTCTAAATTCAGATATTACCAGGATTTATATAATCTGTGGGCAAATTCCATTACCAAATGAGTTGGTTGCTCTACTCATGGAAAAGTTTGATTACCTGAGTCCTTGCATGAAGTGATTTCCCATTCTCTGTGTTAGCAGAGATCCATGACAGCGGATTTCAAGTTGGTTATCAGCCATCAACCAGTTTTTCTCCCTGAAGTCAAAAGTTAGTTTTCCTGGCTGATATTAATCTGGGACATACTTTTTAATTGAGAGCCAAGATCATACAACCAAGCTCATTTCTGGATGTGAATTTAAGGAACTATTTGGGAGAACCTCACTAGAACAAATAAAGGAAAAATATCAGCGGCACCTGATGCAGACTGAAAATTAACTACTCTGCCAGCTTCTTGTTGGATTGGCCTAAATCTTCCTGTATCACCAATTGCTTTTAATATGAAGATTTGGATTTCATTTGACTGGTATTGCAATATCATCTGCATAAAGCTTTCTTCATGCAGTCTTCATTTCATGTGTGCTTTCCTCAGTCAAGGCCTAGAAACAAAGAATAATTTTTTTAAAATGAACAGGAACAAATTCCAAGGATGAGAAGATATCCCTCAGGAGTTTCAAAGGAACATGAACTGAATAATATTATCAGGAATTCTATAGGCGACATTAATTGTTACCATTCCCAAACACTTGAAAAATCAGTCATTGGCTTACATGAGACACAAAATCTATAATATTTTCCAAGCATGGTTTTCAGATATCTTCTATTTGCTTTTGATTGCTGAAGTTGCTATGGTTTGAATTTCCAAGCTTTTCTCTGCCACAGCCTGTAAGCTGATGTTTTATCTATGTTTAATGGAAACTGATCTTATATGAACATACAGCTTGGAGCTGAATTTTCAGAAATCTGTCAGCTATTGTAAGTCTTGAGATAATATGATGAGACTTGGAGTTACAGAGGCAGGTAAGAAACCACCTTATGACATTTTGCTTCTGTGATTCAGAGATCACTTGAGAGGTTCCTTTCCCAAAAGACCCAAATGCGTTACTGTAAAACCTAAGACCTGTTCCATAAAAATCTTGCTCCAACGAGAGGACCATACCAGTTTGTAAGAGCCCAAGAATTCATCCCTTGGAATCTTTTCATCACACCTGTGGAGTTCTGCATCATGTGGTACAGTGAAGCTGATAGACAGCTCCACTTGCTGCCTCTCTATAAGAGAAGCAATAAACTCCAGAATGTGTGAGGGACCAGAGCACAGCACTGCAAGACTGATGCTTAAAAAGCTCATTATCTGTGAAACATGTTCTACTTCCTTCATCAGACTATAAGAATGGTGAATCTAAAGTAATTGTATCATGTCTTCCTTACAACAGTCTTCGTGAATTTATCTTCTCAACAGTTTTCAGGGAATTGGTATTAGACCTTCCTATGAACTGGGAGACAGGACACAGAGATAAATTACCTTGGACAAGTCTTCAAAGGAGTTGAACCTGGGCCATCATCAGACCACACACTTGTGCCTAACACAGACAGGTGGAATTCACTCTTTGTTTCCCTTTCACAAAAATAGATTTCCCTGTAATTACAGTTGGAGTTTCAACTGCACTTTTACTTTCTCCCAAAGAAGACAGTAGGTTCTAGCAGATTAATCTGCCTTTTATTTTGATCAGGCAAGTAGCCTGACTTTTTAACTGACCTGCTGTGATTTCTGAGTTGAGGAAAAGCACAAAAGGTTTTTATTAAAACCAAAATACTTAGCTTTTTTGAAACACCTTGCTTTGTATTTGCTTTCTACACACAAAACCTGTTTTACCCCTCCAAAACTTTTTGATGAAAAAGATCCTCAAGCCTTACTATTCAGCAATTGGGCCTTTAAAAACAAATTTTGGATAATATGAGTTTTTATAACACATTTATATATTTATTTCTTGGATTAGTGTATTTAAGGGGCTGTGAGCAGCTGAGGGGACTGACTGCTTTTTCTAAACCACATGGGGTTCTTTTGGCATTAGTGATGAAGCTGTTCTATGCCAGTTAACTGAGGCTTATGAACAAAGAGACTTGATTTAAAAGTTCATGCACAGGTTACAGAAACACCGGTGGTGTGAGCAGGTTTTCTTCTCCTCGTCTCTTTTAAACGCTTAAACACCTCTTCTCCCAGCCACAGCTAACTCCAGCTAAGGGCCTTATACACGCCTGAAGACAGCAAAATGTCTGTGCTTCTGCTTCTCCAGCAAACCTGGACACAGGTCCTGTGGCAAGCCCTCATTTACTGCTTAATTCTTTTTACAGGCAGCAGGTATTAAACAAGCTTCTTGCAGCAGCTGTTCTGGGAAACACTGGCATGGCTGTAATCCCCCCGGCTGAAATGCTCCGAGGTATTTACTGACTCTCTCTGCTCAGCTGAAGAGCCTCCAAGTCACTGGAGCCAGACTAACTCTGGGCTCCTGGTGTTAGTAGCCAAATGTAAAAACAAATCAAAATATATATCCAGGATCTGAATTTTAGGCTAAGTAGGAAAAATGCCCAGATCAAAAACCTCTACACTGGGGCACCCAGGAAGGTTCTGTTAAGCTCTTGAGTCCTTTTCAAAACATGCCTGTTTTCTTCAAATTCAATTCAACTTTTGAAATGTAGAATATAATTTCAAACTGGAATTAGAAACATCTTTGCTTATGACTCAAAAAGATAAATTGATGGGGTTTTTCCCTCCAGTTTTTTGTTTTAGTTGAAACTACTTTTCAGATTCTTTTTCCTAATTTGGTATCTCTGAAGTTTGGGGTTTTTAAACTTTTATTTTTAAGCAATTTTATAAATAAAGTATTTACTGAAAAGCATCACCCAGCACTGGAAAATCTCTTTGGAAAGAAATATAATGAAAAATGTTCTCAAAGAAAACACTGAAAAGGAGCCAGCAAACATCCTACTGCAAGACGAACAGAAATATCAAAAAAATATAGACTTCATTAGACAAATCAATTCCTCATAATATCCTAATCTAATAATCAGGCTGACTAAGGGCTTTGTGTCCTTTGGTGAAAAGAAGGACGTAAGAAATAGCTGCATGCTAAAGTCCTGGTTCACTGCTTTCTCTCAGACACTTAAGTTTTATATTACAGCCTCAGCTGTATTTTATTTTTATTATTATTTTTTTTATTTTTTTTTTTTTTTAATACTAGCCTGCTTTAACTTCCTTATCAAGGGACTAGAGTTTATGGATTGAGCAGACAGTGTCCCAGCAGCTGAAGTTAAAATTTATTCTTATGTTATAGAAAAAGCAGGTCATTTTGAATGGAAAGCTTTTACAGTCTTTGTAATTAAAATGGGCAAGATGGTTCTCAACATTTTCCTTCCACAGGATAACTAGGATACTTGAATTTTTCTGTCTGGCTTGGGAATGAACTAGAGGAAGTTCTGATAGGAGCATAGAGATGATTGAGCTTTCAAAGACTGGGTGGGATTTCAAGCAATACTGGAGTGTACTGTTACCACCTTAATTCACTCATTTTTATGGAGTCAGATCATAGCAGAGGATGATGCTGTACATAGAAAACACAGAGACACAATGAGGCTCTGAAGCAACTTGTACAGAAAATCTCCCAGTGAAAGTTATTCAAGCACTAACATTATTTTTTCAGCCTCCCCTGCTTATTTTCAGCACAATATGGTGTCTTTGAAGAAATGTTAATGGTCCGGCTTTCTGTGCCATTGGAAGTGCTCTCACCTGGCCATGGCTGGGCAGAGGCAGCAAGGCTAAACCACAGGATTTAGCTCTGCCATAGGCAGTCACAATAAAGAACAAACCACAATTATCCCTGTGCATGTCAGGGCGGTTGGAGCTAGATGATCTTTAGGAAAGCATTCCAACCCAAACTTTTCTAAGATTATATTATTCTATATATAAGTACTTAGAAGTATTCAAATTACTTCCATGTTATGGTTCTTCCTGGCATTTTTCCCCATTTTAATCCCTATTTCTACTCTTTTGAGTATCAGAATGCATATACTGCACCAGACGAGGTCTTGCCATGACCGTGCACCCAGGCATTTTCCCCTCATTCTCTGTGGATCTCATATGCCTTCACACAGCTCTGCAACACCAGCAGCTCACAGTCGTGCTGAGTTTCTACTCTGCAGCCTGCTTCTCTTGTTTGCTGCTTTCAAACCCTCAGCATCCAACCCCTCCAGGAGAAAGTTTTATTACTGCCTAAATGAATCTTCTCACTTTTCATGGCACGGAATTTTCTCCCATTTCTATCTCTCTAACAAAAGGCTTTTCAATTCTTTCTTAATGGCATCCCCATCTTTCACTACAGTGACAGTGACTTCAAATGCTGTGTTGTCATGTTTTATTAGCTCACTTCTGGGTTTCTGTGCCAAAGTCATAATGAAAACATTACATTAAATTAGTCCAGGTTTGATCCTTGAGAAATCCCACTGCAATGTCCATGTGATCCAAGGCTTCTCGTATAGGTACAGCTTGTCATCTTCCATCTAAACAATTCTTTAGCCAAGTTCCAGTTCTTGTATTAGTTGTTTCCAGCCCAAGAAATTTCCTGTGACTCTGTCCCAAATACTTTACTGAAGTCCAGATATTTACTGCATTTTCCTCATGAGGAACTGAAGTGTTTTATCAAAGGGAGATTGAATATCTTTAATAGAAACATCTGGGACAATCTGTGGTTTTGTCCTACTTTCATTTGACTTTTTTTCCTTAATTAATTTTGTTTTGAGTTTATTACTTTTCTTCAAAATTTTCTTCAAGCCTTAAGTAATGCCATTAAGAGTATAATAGCCTTATCTTCTCTTTTTTTAACATCAGAGAATGACAAGACTCCCACATAACAAATTTGTTTTAAGAAGGAATCAATACAACAAATCTTTATGTGAAACCGTTGTGTAAAATGAACTCTTTGTGTGACTCATATCCCATTAGCCTTGGTGTATATCTGTTATAGGGCATTCCTGAATTTCCAATCTACCTCTGGCATAAATAAGACTAAAATGATATTATAAATTGACAAAACCCAAAAGACTACAGTTAGTGAATTTGAAGATGAAGGATTCTTGTCATACGAAACTGGAAATTGCGTACTCAGCTATATCACAAAAAACGGTGATTTGGTCACTGTCAGCAGTGATGTAAAGGATGGCATAAATTAGATGTGGGCTTTGGTGAAAATGCAAGATGAGCACATTACATTCAGAAGAAGACAGTAGATATTCTCTTTTTACAATACATAGTATAAAGTCCACTTGTGATTTTTTTACTTTTGTTTGCACAGATGGACCTCTGATGATTTAACTACAGAATTACTTTTGACCATCACCTCTGATGGATGCTCTAACCATGACAGGCTGCATACTTCTGATCAGATACTTCTCCTTCCTCACAAATATATTATTGAAAATGGTACATGTTTACAAGTATTTGGTATCAATGTAGAGACATTTTTTTTCATCAAAATATCCAAAACTATTTTCTTAGAAAATTTCTGGTTCAGTTCTTTGGGCCCACTCAAAACCTTGAGGACAGATATAGATAAAACCACAGACCAGGGAGGCACTTTCCAAGCCATCACGATGGCAACTTTGAATTATTCAGTTTGTTTCTCTCCTGATGATAACTCATCTCCTGATCTGCTATAGGAAACAGAGCCCATGTCTTCTTGTACTCTGGAATCAGGAGCTACAGCAAATTCTTGGTCGTCTTAACTCCTGTTTTTGGATCCCAGAGCCAGATTAAATGAATATCATCCTCCATTTCTGATTCTAAACATTACTGTTCATATGGAGTAAGATTTGTTATACAAATCCACTTTAGTGGAAGACAGAAAGGATTTAAGGGCATCAGCCACCTTCACTGCCCTTGAAATGTGTGTGATGCCAGGTATGAGGTCATCTGGGTAGAATATGTAGATACTTGGATTCATAGGAGGCATATACAAGAATTAAAAATTGAACAAAACCAGTTCTGCAGTGAAAATGAAATAATTATATTAATCTGCTTTAGGGCAACTGATGTGAGATTAGAGCTAATCAATTAGCCACGCAGAACACATAATAGCCACTATAATAGGACATCATACGGAGGCAGCAGATGGATTTTTGAAGAGTAACAAAGAGACTTAGACACTAAATACATTGACTTTCATTATCTCTTCACACTTTTTACAACCACAGAGCAACTCCCTTGGCTGGCATACACTGACTTGGATCAGTTGAGCTGAGTGGAACTAAACAGATTTACAAGAGCTGACAGTCAATTCCTTACACCTCTTTTCCCCCTCGTTCTGCTTACACAGCTTAGCTTTACTTGCAACTTCAAACTTTTTGGGTGGCCTCTACAACTTATAAGAGGAAATTCTATGCAGAAGTAATTTATTAAAAATAAGTCATTCCAAAGGTTTTCTTGGCTGAACACCTCCTACCTCCCCTGCACCTACACTTGGTGATCTATGAATTTCTTCACATCTGACTGTGTTGGGGAGAGGTTTTCCATTATTTTTTTTCCATTTTATTTTCACATCAAAATATGTCATTTTTTTAATACATTTTCTCTGAATTCTTGCACATGTGAGTGGTTCTGCTGACTGTTATGTGGAAGCAAAAAACATTGCAGAGAACCAGTCCTCTGTGAATAGTCAAAAATGCTTAAAAGTACATTATAGCCCCTAGACATTAGACTCAAATTTCTGAATGATCCAGCTTGAAATCTAATGTGAGCTCCCATACTTCTGCATCTAACTTTGATAATTTTAGCTGACATTCCTACAATGACAGCTTGCACATTCAAATACTTTTTATAGCCCACAGAATTGTTTTATCATGCTTTTTATCAAATCAAGCAGAGAGAAAGAAAAAGGATTTTAAATTATTGATTTATTTAATGTTTCCCAGAACTCCTTTGCTATTTCTTTATATTTCAATCTATCACTAGGAATAGTGAGAAAAGGTTAAAACAATTGAAGGTGATGAAAATCTTCACGGTAATGTAGATACCAGTTTTTATGAAGCTGTCAAAAAAGTACTGACATGCAAATTTTCAGTATTAATATAATAGCTTAAATGATTTTGTTATTCTTATTTTAACCCAAACATATTCTGGATTTACATATCTACCAAAAAAAGGTAATGTTTAATATGCATTATAAGCAACAACATATAGTTGTGTACTTTCACATAAAATTGCTTAATATATACATTTTTTAAAAAGGAAGGCATCTCATCCTCCAGTGTTTGAGGCTAGTAAGAAAACTATTAGACAGTAAAGGATTAATTCTGATGAGGACTGAATTGTTTGAACATTAAAGCTGCCACTGGTTTGTACAAACTGGTTTGTTTTAATTGTTCTTAGCAAGTATGTCCTGGATTGCTAAACATGATTTTAATTTATAATGGTATTAACACAGCAGTTTGTTGCATTGTCACTTTTGGGAACCATGAAATGAGACATGAGAGTTACCGGATTTGTTTGTAGGCACATGGGAAAGTTTCATCACAAAAATCATTCTCTTGGGACCGAATAGTTTGGACTTGGATTTTTAAAATAAAACTGGACAGATACTAAATGTTTCAGTAAAATTCTGTTTTGTGTTGGAGTTTCTGTTGGAAGAAGAGCCTAGAGAGGGTGAGTTTGGATTTAAGTTTTATGTTTGTTGTTTGTATTGCTACAGAAAATCACAAGTGTGCACTGGGATCCCACTGACAAACCTGTGTCCTCATAGCAGTCATTCTGTCTGCAAAGTACTTTTCCTTATTTCTCCACCTGTGGGAATAGACTGAGGAGTAAATCTGGGAATTGCTCTAACTACATCATGAGTGTTGCGTGAAACTACAAATCTGCCTCCAGCATTTCCTGCAGCAGAGGGATACACTTTATACCCCGTGTTGTTGTTGCACAGCTCCCCGTGGGGATGATGGCAATGTCCTCACATGTGCTGCTGGTGTGGAAGGTGGGAGTAGAACTGCTCCACGATCACCTGGACAGCCTTTTTCACCGTCTTTGGATGCATCTCATGTCCTCAGGGGCTGTGGAAAGGGAGCAAAGCTTGAGGAAAGGCTGAGGGAGCTGGGCTTGTTCAGGCTGGAGAGGAGATGACTGTGAGGTGACCTCATCCATGTTGGTAAGTATCTGAAGGGACAGTGTTGAGAGGATGGAGCCAGGCTCTGCTTAGTGGTCACAAACAATGGGACAAGAGGGAACAGGCAGAAACTGGAACACACAAAGTTCCACCTGAACATGAGGAAGAACTTCTATGCTCTGATATCACTTCTCAGTGATAGGGACTTCCTAATATAAGCCTGATTTTTATGATTTTTTTCTTTCCATTTGTTTAATCCTTATTTTAATTCCTGTAGGCTTTTGACATCCACCACAGCATACTACAGTCTACACCACAGTTTAACTCAGCACTGTGTGAGCAGATGTTTTCCTGGGACCTGACACTGGGTAGTTTTTTTGACACTTAACTGTTTAATGCATCACAGGAAGAAACAATTCCGATATGAAGGCATCAGGAGTAGCAGAGATAAACTGTATGATGTACAGATGTGATAAAGAACCTAAAGGACAACTACTATCACAAAAGTAACTAACAAAGAACACAGACAACCTCAATGCTTTCCTTTATAGCAGCAACCTGTCCCAGAAATACTGATTGTTCAAACTAGTCAGGATGCTATGACTTTATTCATGACCTCCACTTTCAACTGCTCTGTGAATGCATTTACTTGTCAGGAAAAGTCTGTTCTTTAGCATCATCACTCTGAAATTGCATCACAGTGGCCAAAAGAGCTGGAATCTTGGATCTTCTGCACACTGAGAAGGAAAGTTCTGTAAAACGCATGAAATGATTTTGAGGTGAGTGGCAGAGAAAAGGCAGGTGGATGTTTTGGCAGTACCACCTGGACAGTGTCAGGGATAGGGGTTGGGTATTCTGCTCACAAAACCCCATGCCAGCTGGGTTAGCACAGCAGGCAGAGCACTCATTTCTATGAATGTACACTCAGAATTGTTTCCAGATTGTCCAGCCTGGCAAAGTGATGCTGAGTAGCATTCAGTCGTAGCAAACATCTCCCTGCCATTTTCATTCCTGAGAGTTTCCTGTGCCTGACAAAAGCCCTGCTGTTCCTCAGGTGAATATGTCTCACAGGTTTCTTGTGACAAATCTGCACATATGCTGCAATACGTAAACAGCAGCATTGGCTTTCCCTGCAAATGTTCAATATGCATCTGTTAATAGGATCAAATTTTCTTCACACGTTTTCCAATCTGCTCAGGCTGCTTTGGCAACAGTAGTGTTCCTGCTAGCAAAACACCCTATCATTGTGAAACTTGTAAAGATGCTGGTTTGCCATGAGAATGGTTACAAAATGTTTTAGTTTGGCATTCTAGTCAAGAGCTGAACTATTATCAAAGCTGCTTGTTTCCCACTCCATATTCTTGTTGGGAGCTGAGAACTCCATAGTTCTTTCCAGTACAAATGAAACTCTCTCCTTCTGTAGCAAACAGTTCAGTGGCAATTCTCTGTGATAAATAAAGAACATGAGCCCTTATTGATGCTTATGTGCTATCTAAACTGTTGGGATTATTATTCAATATCCTTACTTCATATACTATACTTCAGGATTTAGGATAATTGGGTAGTTTTGTTTCCAAACTGGAAAACTTTGGATAAAATCTAGGCAAAGCTAATTATTTTGTCTGTCAGAATGAGATTCAGCTCATGGACTGAACCTAAATTTAGACATCTATATGTATATCCCTACTTGTGAAACTATGTGCTGAGGTTGCAACTGTAGTGGCAGCATATGCAGAGATGTATTGGAGCACTTCAGATAGCACTAAATTCCTACATTTAAGCCATTGCTTTGAGTCCAGAGTACTCAAAAAAAAAAAAAAATCCTAGAAGAGAGGCCTATATTTAACTTTACAAAACTAATAAGCATGAAACTTGTCAGTTCAAATGAGAAAGATTAGTAAGGTTAGCAAGGAAGCATGAAAAGCCCCCAATTACAGCTTGTTTACAGGACAGCAACACAGTTTAAAAGAACATTCGAGGAAATAAGCATGGTTTCCCATTATTTTGATACTTCCTTTAGCATCTGAAAATGCAAGTGTGCCAACACAGTGGTGAATTGGAACATAGCAACTCTTGGAGCATTTTAAGAACATTAAATTAAAAAACACTGGGTTGAATAAGTAAAAACATGCCCTCCAATCTGTTTCGATAGTTTATTTTATAGCACTGCCAGACAACACTATTTGTAGACTTCAAACTTGTTGAGTAAAAAAAGTTAACAAAAGTATGTTCCTTTCATAAAATGGTCCAGTTCCCTTTGCACATCAGAGTATGTTCTCTGTAGATGTGTGAAACTGGAAAGGCGCTGGGTTTGGACACACAGTCGTCTCCATGAAGAGTTTCAGGCTGTAGTAATCATCCTCTCTGAATTAGATAACCCTCCCATGCTGCAGCATGACTTCTGCATTTCACAGCTTTATCTGCATTCTCCCTTTATCTGATGGAAGCAGACATTTTTTTACATAACAAAGCTGTTAATTAGTTCTTGAAAAGATTGATAGGGACTTGTTTTGTAATAATTAGAGCTAATGCTATTACTCCTGAGGCTAAGGCTGTGCTGGAACAGAGATTTTTGTAGTTAAACACAGATTCAAAGGCACTCCATAAACCAACATGTTTTATGAAGGTTTAATAGATATATGCATGCAAAAGCTGTGTATACCAAGTGTGTCTTGCAATAACATATTATGTGAAGGTAAAACAAATTTTCAGATGATGTAATGGAATACAGTATAGTAGAGTAGTTGTATTTCTTACAGGCATCTGAATTTCTAGACTAAATTCTCTGTCTTTATACTTTTGCATATCCAGTGCTAGAAATAAAACAATTTAGCTTTTCTGTGGAACTTCTAAGACAAACACCTTTCTAAGGCTAAAACTCTGCCTTCAAACCCCTAGGTAAAACTGTCATTTGCTTGACTGGGTTATTTGGATGGTGAGCACATAACAGGAGGTATCGATAAGTAAGTCAGACAGAGGAGTAATTATCCGTACCCTTTAAAACATAAAAATAGTCATTTAGACTCTTCCAATTTCTTTTGTCAAGAATAAATGCAAGGCTGGCTTTTGTTTAGCACTTCTCTGAACTGTTGCCTCTTCACTGGCGAAAACAGGGACTTCAGAATCACAGAATGGTTTGGGTTGGAAGTGACTTTAAAGATCATCTGGTTCCAACCCCCTGCCATGGGCAGGGACACCTTTCTCTAGACCAGATTGCTCAAACCCTCATCCAGCCTGGCCTTGGACACTTCTGTGGATGGTACATCCACAACTTCTCTGAGCAACCTGTCACCACCCTCTCAGGAGATAATTTCTTCTTAATATCTGGTCTGCACCTACACTCTTTCATCTTTATCCTGTCACCTGATTTCCCTTTATCCTGTCACCACAGACCTGGACTGGGATCTTCCTTGAGCCTCTTCTTCTCCAGGCTGAACAGCCCCAGCCCCAGCCTTTCTTCACAGGAGAGGTGCTCCATGCCTCTGACCATTTCTATGGCTCTCCTCTGGACCCATTCCAACAGGACCATGTCTTCCTTGTACTGAAAGCCCCAGAGCTGGATGCAGCACTCCAGGTGGGGTCTCACAAGAACACCATAAGAGAATTGTGAATTAAATACAGAGAAATCATTACCTCAGTATACACTTGCTGGATTAAATTTATATGACTTAAAAATAGATATGGAGAGTAATAAGCACTGTCTGAGTTTTAATCTGATAAAAATGTGTTCTTAAAATACTATACGAGAAGAATATATAATTAGGAATCTGGCCCAAACTTTACTGACTTAAGAGAAATAACTATCACTGAAAGATTTTACTAATATGACAATTTAATGTATTTATTTTGAAGGAAAAGAGGCTGTTTTAATATTTAAAAGTATCTCCACCTTAAATCCATCTGCAAAGTACACATTCTCCACATTCTAGATCCATTTCTAAACCTAACTCATCTGAAAATAAATCTACTTTGTTTATGTTTCTATTCCATGATCTCTGCTTACTTGCTCATAGTCTCTGATAGACCTGAAAATGGCTGCAAGAATACTTTATATCTGTAAGGTGTAATAAGTGCCACAAAAATAATTTTTTTTGGTGATACATACCTGCTACTCATACAGTTACTTAAAAACTGCAGAAAAGCCCCAAAATATAAATAGTATGGGAAAAGGAGAAGAGGGAGCGACTGCTGACAAGTTATCATGATACATGAGCTTCATGATACATGGGCATCAAATACTATACAAGATGAGTGCTCAAACAATCAAAGGGAGGTAACTATTAACATATAATTAAACAACAGAACCCATGAAATGTTGTGGACAATCAGATCAAAAAGCACAACTGACCAGTACATGGAAGGAAGGGACCGTGGGAGGACCTCAGACTTGAACAACCCCTGCCAAAAACTTGATTAGAAGCTAAAATGGCCTCTTCAAGTGTGTTCTTGCATAAAAATACCACTTGCTTGCCTTTTTTTTTTACTGTGATTACCACTGTTGGAGATCAGATCCTGATACGGATGCACCCTTGGTCTGTTCCAGGACTGTTGTTGTGAGGTCATGTGAAATTGTTTTTTTTATTTAGACATGGTGTTCAATGTACTAAATCAGAAGGTGCCTTCTTGTTCAGATAAGGTATGAATGATGGAACTTAAGCAGGGGAAAATTCAAAAGCAGATTTCAAATCCTGACTCTCTGGTAGTTTATATGGTAGTTCAACCCAGCATGTAAATTAAGCAGAACAAAGCCTGGGTGTGGGCTCTTTGGGCAGACATGTCCTTGGGAGCCAGACTGGACAGATGGCCACTGTGCTCTGGTGCCAGTGGAGGAAGCTGGTCATTTAGAAAAGTTTCCTCCTCTCCTTCCCAAACTTGCTAGCATGTGTCAAAGGGAGTAGGCCTTCTGAAGTCCCAGTTTTGCATCTCTGGAACAACTGGCTTGCTCTGACCACTGAACTATAATAGCTTATGGGTCCAGTGCTCCAGTATGAACCACTTCATCTGCTGTTTGACTCTCGGTGCTATAACACTGCTTTCAGCTTTGAAAGCAAGAACAAAAGAAAGTGCCTTGAGAGTGTGGAGCTATGAAGTAACCACATGTAATATTTCTTAAGCACATTTGTAAAGCTACAAACTGATCTCTTGCTAAAAAGAGAACACATTCTTGTACAAGCAGTATTCCCTTCTCCTTAAACTGGAGTACAGCTGTCCCAGTCTTGACCTCATCCAGCTGTACAGAAAGTTTTCTATGTGATAAATACGACTTAACTTCAGATGTTAGTAATTTCTCCTCTATTTTTTCCAAGTCTTGTTTCTAACCACATGTATGAAACATTCAAGCTTCAAAACCTTATACCAAAATTCTAAGAGCAGGTAATTTTGTCATTAAATGAGTATAAGGAAGCACATGCTCAAATTGAAAAACTGTGCCGGGAAAGTGCCTATGCTACTTGAAATAGAAAAAGTTTGCCTTAAATTAGTATTCACAGCTACAAAGAGGTGGCAGAGATCTGCATTAGGGATCCCAAGCCATCTTTTAGGTGCCACTGACATTCATCAAAATCCCACCTAACCCTGTAGGTAATTTAAGTGCCTAGATTAACAGATTTGAGGTGTCAGTGACAAAACTACAGCATCACACTGCTTTTTCTGTTATTAATGGACAGAAAATAACTCCTACAGGCTGAGTCCAAGTGGCTGCATTGGGCTTTTGCTCTGAAATGCCCCTCAGCACATCCTTCCTCTCTGCAGGGAATTAAAAGATGGACATTAGTCTCCCACATGTTATCCTTTGTGATTATTCCACATAACTCCCCATGTGACATCTAAACTGAGAAACTCCAGAGAAGAAGTTCTTGAACTGCATGTAAATCTTAGCCTGTCCTAACTCCACGTGAGAGTGGGATTTAAGCACCCCCTAGACATCTCCCAAATCTTGTTTACTGGGAAAAGATAACTGAGGCCCAGGCTGACTGTCATCTATGCTGAACTGTTCAGGGGTCTTTGTTTTGAAACACTGCAGCAGTGTCTTCTGTGGTGCAGAGCTACAGGTCATCATAGGAGCAGTCCAAGAATTTGCAATTCTGTGTCAGGAAATGTCTATTTTGAGGATGTCCAGGAGCAAGGTGCTGAACTCATGCCTTCACCCTCCAGCACAACTTCATCCTTTTGTCTTGCCCAGTTCACCTGCATGGTCTGACCCAACAGACCTGCTCACAGCTTGTCTAACTCCATAACAGAAAGTGCAATATTGGTGCCTTCCCACACACTCCATATTTCATAGGTTGCAAATTCCCTTCTTCTGAGATTAAAACTGATTTTGTATGAAATACAAAACTATTCATTTGAGCAGCAAGTGGAATGTAATTTTCTGTACAACTTGTTTGCGTTTTTGTTATAATTATCTATAAGGTTAATTAAATCATGGGGAGATGAATGTTCATGGCTTTTCTTGAAGAAAATCTGTTATCTTTCTATATCAAACTGAAAGATTTCTTTTCAAAACTTACTGCCCATTGAAAACATGGAGAAAGTTTTTCTAAAATTATTTTTAACAAAACCTAGGGTCTTTTTAATGATTTTTTTTTTCCAAAACAGAGAAAATTCCCTGAAATCCTGAAACTATACTTAGAAATTAGAAGGGGCAAAACTAGCAGCCAACTCTCTCCTTTTCCTCACATTTTTGGGATGCCAGAGCTATTCCCACTACCCTCAAACCTCTCCCAAACACTTTCCTCTTTCTCACAAAAATGCCCCAATCCCAAACCTGTTACTCATCCAGAGACAACTCAGCTCCTGCTGTTACCAAGTGCAAACCTGATGAGAGAAGAACTGAACAACACCACAAACATCGCTTGTTCTGGAAACAGAAAAATTTTGCTCTACCTATTCAACAAACAGAACAAGAAAAATCAATCCAAGAAATCACTTTGCAAAACATTGCACACAGCAATTAATTCTCCTCCTCGGCAGAAGAAAATGATGGAGGTGATTTGCATACGAGAGCTGTTCATCATGTGTAGAAATGGTTAAAAAAATGTTGTCAGCACCTTTTCATCTGAAAAGGGTTGTTTTAGCAACAGTGATATATTTAAATTACACTGCTTCCATCAGGAGATGCTTTGATCTAAAGAAATGAACATTTCATTTATCAATGCACTGAAAAATGTCCTCTGTAAGCTGCTCTGATTTTTCATCTTGCATGTTAGTTTTGGCATAGCATTTCAGAGAATTTTGTAACTAGCACATATGCAATCCCATAAAAAGTACTAATAAAAATGCAAAGAATCTGGAAACTGAATTCAGGGCTGCTCAAAGTTCTGTTCAGGTCCAGCAACACCCTTTAGCACATTCAGTGCATAGTTACCCTCATAACCATACCTATATACAGGTAAATATATAGCTATCCTTATAATGGTAGCACAGCATTCTACCATGGATTTTTCACCTTTCAGTTATTGCTTGAACCTTAAAATCTTCACCTGAATTCATCTTCTATCAGGTTTAGGTGGTAAAAAAACAAACTTCCTAAAGAGGTTTATTCCAGAGGGCATAATTTCCTGTAATTATAGTGATTTAAACTATATCTTTTATAGTTTTGTAGATACAAAACTTCCTGTCTGATTTGCTCAATTTCCCAAAGGTTGAAGAGCTTGCTTTGTCTTTTATCCCATAATTTTCCTATGGTTTATTTTAATTTATTTGATATACTCAACAACTCATGCCCTAGAGTAAAATCCCTTCACAGATTTCTTTTCACATGGAGGAATTACATGTCTTTTATGTGCATACATTTAAGGTATTCAAGAATCATCTTTCTTACAGGCTTACTTTGAGAAATAGTAGTCTTTTCTTTTTCCCTTTCAAGGTAGAAAATAAACTTATCTTTTATTAGCAGTGAGCCAAGAACTTGTCCTGTTCTCATTGTGCTCACACATAATGAATATTTAAGATTTTCAATAATAATCTTAATGAACAAGTCAGGGAATTAGTTGGCTGCATATGTGACTATGATCAGGTCACTTAAAGGGTAAGACAATCTTAAAATTAGTGAGGCACTGGGGAGGGCTATTTAGAACATTGCAAAATGTATATGTTGAGATACTCAAGAAATCTTTTTAACTCCATCTTTTGCTATAAAGAAAAGATCTCCCACTGGCTGAAAAATGACAAACCATCCATATATAATTTAATTTGCTTTGTATAATTTCACACATTATTTTATTTGGAATGAAAGACGTAAGTTTGCAAGGCTTCTCAGCAAGCCTCTACTTTACTTGAATTTCTGCGTTTTGGTAATGCATAGCAGGATAAATATATGCAGTGTTTCTTTCACCCTTTAAGTAATGGAGACAGACAGTGGAATGGAAACATATATCTATGAAAAGTGCTTGGTGCAATTCCTTTTTTTAGGCATGTCAGCAGCTGATAACACCTGGTTGTGATGACCATAACTTGCATGGTGTGTGGGTCTTTTCCTCTCAGAGCTGCTGATTCCAATCAGGATTATCAATCAGGACAGTGGTTTAAGTGTCATAAAATATTTTAGAAAATTGTGTGTGTTACGTAGAGTTTATTCTCATTAATGGTCTCTTTTTATGTGACAATGTACAGCAGAAATTCTGAGACTTACACACATGTGAGTGTTTGATAGTAGAAGAATCAATGACAAAAGGCAAAACTGAGGTGATGGTGTGGGTTTGTCCAACAAACAGAAGCAAAATAAAGCTAAGATAGGATCGAACTGGTATGAAACAAAAAAACATTATTTCTGTGAACACTTCAGAAATGCTTGTATATGAAAAAGCAGTATGCTGTAAATACTGCTGATACTTCACAATTGATTGTCTCTGCCCATAGCTTGATAAGGATCTGTGTAGAATTCCAATTCAATAATGTGGATGAAAAGCCAAAGGCGAAAATCATCCTGGGGAAATTAATGTTTGTCAAGGTAAAAATGCTTTTGAAATTCATGTTTTCATTTGTTCTGAAAACAAACCCCAAACAAACCCCAGCCCAAACCCCTCTCACTGCAAAATGTTGACACTTTTAAAGGATTTTACTGCTTTCACTTGACGTGCCAGGTGGGGTCTGCCCACACCTAGCACAAATTAGCCATTCTGTATTGAAACCAAGTTTCTGAAGTTATGGCTGCTATACATAGAAGACCAACGTTTAATATACTTTAGCTCTAACCCACTCCTGCAATGGAAAATGAGTAATTTGTAATTTAATTTCAATAAATTATTTCACCGCTTGTTCTTTTTTGAGAAAACAGGCAGTATTACTTGGCATAAGTGGTAGGATATTGTGCAACACACAACAGAGTTCATATTTTCAGTCCATTGCAATGTTTCAGCACAGCTTCACCGAGGTCACTGCTGCTGCATCAGCCAAGGATCTGCTATTGAACTGAGCTGCAAATTTAGTGTGTAACATACAGAGGCAGGAAAAAAAAGCCCTATTCATAAAGAAAAAGCAGGAAGAAAGGCTTGAGTCCTTAGTCAAAACACCTCCTGCAACCAAAAAATGTTACAGTTGTTGTTAATTTCAATGACTCACAATCCACTCTTCACTAAGCCATACTAGTATTTGTTTTGGGGTATTTTGCTATACCAGATACAGAAAGTAACACAGCTTAAAGGTCACTGATGGGGCGAAGAGACATAATGAAACACAGACACAGAGAAATCAGCAGAGATACCTGGGACACTGAAAATGCAACAAAAAAACCTCTCCGAGAATTCTATTGTTTATGTCAGCAGAAAGACTTGAGATGAAAAAAGAGCAACAAATGACAAATATTTGCCTTTTTTTTTTTTTTTAATGAAAAAATCTATTTGCTTTAATCAAATACGAGAATCTAAAGCACCTACTTCAAATCCCTCTTTCTGGCTCCAGAAATGAGAAAAAGAACACGATCATTCAAAGCAAAACCAAATCTTTTCCGTTCCTCATCCTTGCTCCAGCAAAGGCCACTTTTTTTTTCAAGTGTCAGAGGAAGGTGCAAAGATTCCTCTAAAGGACACATGCAAAGTAATCTGTTAGAAGGGAAGATCTGCTTAGAAAAATACATGCCATTTTTTAATGGTGCCCTCACTGAAAAATGGTAGAACTGAACCTTAAATCTATTTTCACACATTATACATATATATATATCTATATCTATATATATCATGTTGTATATATGTATGTATATATATCATGTTATATAGATATATATATCATATCTTTAAATACAGATAATGTTGTAATATATATATATATCTTATATATCTCATGTTATGAAAAATGTTAATGCCATTTTGGGGTATCAGTTAAGAACAATACAGGAGGTTTTTGTACTACAGTTTCCTTCACAAATTGGCGAGTTTATGTCTGCCAGAAGGTTATCTGCTCTTTGGAGAACACATGTAATATGACAGTTGCAAATTCTATCACATTTTTCTTCTTGAGTGTTCATGGACAGGATGCTGCACTTTAAAGGAATACTGTGAGACTAAAAATTTGAGGTCAATGGGTCTGGATGACTGTAACTGAGTAGATATTGTGTATTTAATTAGGTGGCTGATCCTGAGAAGAGAATCTGCTGTTTCTCCTAACCTGAAGATGTGACTACTCAAAACTCCACGACTCATTCTCCAAAGTTGATATTAGCAGTTGAAGAATCCATCCTGTGACTCATGGGATCTGAGATTCACAAGTCTTAAACCTCCCTTGTTTTGCAGGGGAGTAGTGAAATTTGGCTGTCTCTGGGAATTTTCCCTGGTGGTTTCTATCTTGCCTTAATTGCTTTGCAGACTTCTAACCTGCCCATTTTCCCCTTTGGACTGCACAGGAATAACAGCGGCGTTCTGGGGCTATGGCCTTTCCTGCTTTAAAAAAAAAAAATCTTGAGGCCCTTTGGTGAGTGAGTGCCATGAGGCCAGTGAGGTCTTGACACAAACAATTTTCTGCAGCAGCCTTAACAGGGGGTCATGGTGATTTCAGGCAGAAATTCCCACCTTCATCTCTGTCCAGCTTCTCCTTCCCACACCTGTGCTCTTCAGCTTGTCCTAAATTTGGCTGAGGTGTTTGTGCATCCCCAGTTTACCTCCTTTTCACACAGTTTGTTCTCCCACACATCCTCCTTCCTCACCTTCACTGCTATTTGTCACTTTTCCCATTGCAGCCCCTACTACAGCGTAGATCTTTCAGAAATGGAGTAAAGAAAATAAAGTCCTAGATTGAAAGATTACATCTCTGTAATTGTGCTGGTTTTCTGGTGTTTTTTTCTGTGGATTAGAATGAAAATTTGCATCTCCTGATTGTCTCCAGATGAAAGCAAAACATAAAATTCTGTTGCCAGAGGGATCTTCCTTTGTCATTTTTGTGCATGTTTGGTTTTGCATTGAAATATTATTATAATGACTTCTGCTACTCCTTTTTTTTTGTGTGTAGGGTTTGCAAAACCTCTCATTGTTCTATCCCAGAAATAAGACTGACGTGCATGAACTGCTTCTCTTGATGCACAGGACTTGATTCTGATGGCCACATGTGAAAGGAGCGGAACTAATGGGCATTGTCCATTACAAAAATAACATTTTGATACATGGTTTGTATTTTGCCTTGTCAGTGGTGTGGTATCACAAAACCAGGCTTAGATATTTTTCAGTGAAGTCCAAGCTAACTGTTTTGGAATATGAAGAATGTGTGCCTGCATAAGCATCCAAAGATATGCCATAAAGCCATGAGCACGGAACCCATTTCTGCCACAAGCACCACAAAAACCGGGAGTGAGCTGCTTCAGATCATTCCAAAAACCACCTAGATCCTTGCCAAGTCTGTTTGCCTTTATAGTTTAATTCTAGGGTCAATAAACACAAAGGAAAGTCCATCAAATGAACAGTATGTATGTAATTTACAATTAGAGCATGCAACTGGTATATCATAAAAATATGGATACAGTTATGTCTCTGGCCTGAATGGAAAGAACCACAAGTTTTGACAACTTGCACCTGCAATATAAATTTGCTGGATTTTTAGAAAAGTAAAATACTGCATTACATGTACACAAAGTACATATTCCTTAGCTATGGTCCTTTTTTGAAACAGAGATCCTGAACAATGTTGCCAAAAGAAACAGCTTTTGTGCTTTCAGACAGCCAACATCTTATAAAACCAGGCAGATGAATGATGTTATGTGTAAGAGATGAATAAAAATATCAAAGACTGACGTTCCAAACAGGCTTTGCAGGCCAAGAAAATGGTATTAAAATTCATTCAATCAAAAATAAAAGCAAATAACATTGGGATCAACCTGGGCATTTAGTTCTGCTCCAGAAACTAAAGGCTTGTGAATATTCCTGAGGCAGATCGATCACTCTTTTTGCAGTGAAATTTCCTAAGGATTTAGACACATTACTACATTGGCTCTGTTCATTGATAATAAAGGTGTGAGCCTATGGTTTATGAAAGTTTTTTGGTAAGTGGGTATCCTTATTGCTCTTTGATAGTATTCAGAGTCATGCTCTTGTATTCTGGCTTTTGAATTTCGGGGGAACCTTTTGCCATCAATGTTAGAAGACTGGGATTTCATTCTGACTAAAATCAGAAGGAAGATTTTGATAAGTCAGGCTGACAGCCTTCACAATTTAATTCATAGAAATGCATTAAAAACCCCCCAATTCAAGCTTGAGTTAGCACCTAATAATTCAACAGCATGAATATATTCCTCTGTGATCTCCAGAGTTATATATCAAGTGTTCAATTTAAATAATAAAAACCCCCCCCTAATTTACGTAAATGAAAGATTTGAACCCAACATTAATTAACAACGGCACACACTGCTTTTAAACTTTCTCATGCCAGTAAAATATGCAGGTGAAAATTTCCTCTCTGTTCTTCAAAGCAATTGCCAGTTCAATCTGCTTTCATTGATTTATAAGTAAAACATAAATATTGGTACCGTAACTGAAGCCTTCAGAAAGAGTTAGATCTATTTATCAGATATTATACAAATGCACAGGAAAATCCATTCTTTTCCTAGGCTACACCAGATTTTAATCAGAAACTAGCAACTGACCATCAAAGACAATAAGAAGAATGGCACTATACAGACAAACATCCCCTGTGGGTTAGTTATGAGTGAGAGTCACCTCCCCTGACTTGACGTATCTGCAGATTAAAGTTCAGACAATGAACTAGTCACCATGCACTGCCTTTGGGGGGCTTCTCCAAAGAAGAAGTCATCTGACCTTTCTAGAGCAGGATCACATATTCTTTGGAGGTGCCTGTTTCCCTTCTTGGACTAATTAGGAGTCTCAGGTGACTGGATCATAATTAATGTCTTACTTTTGGCTTGTACTTGCATGGTTGATCTTTCTGCATGACCAAAGAGTATCCCAAAGAGAGGAACAGAAGAGGTCACAAGCTGAGAAATAGGCAGTGAGGAAACAAAAGTGTACTTTCACCAGTATTTTTAAAAATGCCTTATTTAATGAGAATATTCCTCCTTTATCTTATTTTTGGTCTTCTCTAGAAGAGGGCTGCTGTAACACAGAGGGATTTTGGCAGCACTCCTCAGTGTTACAAGATACATCTTGGAAGAATGTAGGAAGCTGGATCAGCCTCTGTCCCTCGGTCACATAAGCTACAGCTCAGTTATATATCTGAGCTTTTTATGGCCTTGCAGATGCTTCTATTGTGACCAGTCACTTCATTTGTCTCAGTCATTCTATTTCATTTGTGTTTTATTATTTTCTATTGAAATACATTTTTAATCATGGGGGTATTTTTTATTTCTCAACCAAGAGCTTCACAAATAGAACAGTGTGATTCTTTGATCCCTTTTGACATCCAAATATAGAATAGATGTAAGTACTCCCATGTAATTACTCCCAGGTAAACTCTAAAATTATCAGGTATTTTTTAGCCTGTTTAGACATAACCCAGAAATCTCTAACATACATCTGGATCTGCTCTGCTTTTCAGTTTTGCCAACAATACATTTATGTCTAGTAAATAGTCTATTGGGTCTCATGTATTCAGAGACCTTCATGTGCCAAAATAATTTGCTGTTGTACCTTTGCCTTCCAAAAATTAGGATGATGAAACATACTGCTACAATGGGATTTGCTCTAACACTACCTAAAATTCAGTTGTCTTGATAATGATCATGGTTGTTAGCTGTTGGAACGATTTCTCCAGGGATTTATCTTCTTTCTGGTTACTTGGCTATTTCTCTTCTTCCCAGTTACCTAGCTCAGGACTGGCACTTTTTCTTATGTATCTGTACTAGCTCAGCCCAAGGCTGAAGGTAGAACTCAGAGATCACCCACTGAAATTCCTGAGTCAAGTCAGAGATAAGTGATCAAATCACAGTTTTGGCCTTAAATTACTTCCCTACATAAATGAAGTCTTCTCATCTAACTGACATTAATGTGTAGCTGCCAAGTAGCTGAGACTGGAATAATTAATAAATAATAACATATTATGTAAATATTTCTAGTGGTACCAATTAAATATATATAAGTTATTAGCTTAATTTCCCTTTTTTTCTACTTCCAATATAATAAATATGTAACTAGGAAAACATTAATCTGATAATATTTTCCTGTGCTGAACAAAACTGTTGAAAATTACCAAATTTGTAGAAATTGCATCTTCCTTTTTAATATAAATCTCTGGTTTATTTAAGTTTCTTAGTGACCTGAAAGCACCTGGAGCTTTGCATTGACTTGGTAGATGCAGCACCTTTCCATATGTAAATACCCTTGGTGTAAATGTCTGTTTTCAAAAGCATTTTGTGAGTGCAGCGACTGCAGGGCCACTTCTCTTCTATGGCCTCAGGTTCTGCTCTCACTGCAATCAATGTCCCAAGTCTTCATTTACTGAAAGATGAAAATTTGAAAGAGAAAATCTTAAAATCCAGCACACCAAACCAATCTATATTCCACATTGCACTTCATATCTGCAGTTTGCTAGGACAGAAGTTATCTCCCCAAACCAAAGTATCAAATGCTGGCTCTTGAATGCACTGGGATCCTTCCCATTACGGGTCAAGTTACAGTCTTCTCAGCTGATAAAGCCACTGAATATATCAGCATTTTATGTAAATGCACATGGTTTCAATGATGCTAAACTTTTTAGATTGTTTTTTTGTTGTTGTTGGTTTTAATTTTTTAAGCCCTAGTCCTGAAGACTGAATGGCAGCCAGGCATAGTCACATCTAGAAATGTTGCTGATGTGAACAGAATAAAATCTAGTACAAAGCCAAATAAATTATTTAAACTGAAAGTAGAAATATAGAAAATCAATTAACAATCTGCTGATTTAGTTTGAATAAAATAACTTTCCATCAGACTCTGAAGGTAATTTTGTTCAATGAGGAACACCAACATGTGGCAGCTCTGTTTCCAGGTTTCAGTGCTGAGATGAATAGCACCTTTCATAACAGGGTCCTCAATAACCTCTGGACTTGATCCTGAAAACACTTTGTATGTAATTATGTTGGCTTCAGCTGTACTACTTCAGGGTGGGTTTCACTCATTTAACATTAGACATTTTGAAGCAGACATGGAGGCTCCCTCTGCAGTCAAGGGAGAGATATGGAAAACACTAAGGAGCAAGTTGTGTTCCTTGTCTGAAGTATTTTTAATTTTTTCTTTTTAAATGTCAGGGTACCTCATCACAGAGAGAGGTTGGCACTGATCTCTGTTGACTGCATAAGGAGCAGCTACAATTCGAAACCTCGGTTTTATGCAATAAGCTTATTTGGAAATTTGAGTGCATTTGTTTTTGTCGAGCAAAGTCTGGGATCCTTACAGCAGTCAGATGAGCTCCTTGTGGAGAGACCAAATCACTGCAACATTCCTCACTTCATTTAGTGCAAAGCATGTATTAGTAATGACTGATGTCTCCTGTGGCTGGAAAGTGGTAGTTTACAGGCCAGGGATGCTGCAGGACAATCAGACCTGGATGCAGTTGTGATGCAAAGGGGAGCAGTGTGCAAGAAGGACTCACTTCATCAAATGAACCAGAACCACATTGATGGGGTGAGGGGCTCATCTACTATAAATCTACATCTGGCCATGTGGGAAGAATGAGTTGTGCTCCTGTAAAAAGTTCTATTGAATTGTAAATAAATTAAAAATAAAAGAGGAAAAAGAAATAGTATTGGTGTTTTCCCAACAGCTCCCCACAAAACATTCATTTAATTCAAAATGTAGCTCGCTGTGGATTGCTGAGATATTCAAAATACGATGATGCAGGGATTTTGCTAAGCTTTTGGGATTTGGCTTCCATTCACTGGGATTCAGATGCCTCCCTAACCTCTTTCGGCTAGGCTAGATTTCTTCTACAGAGAAATGCAAACCTTTGAAGTTCTCTTCTAGAGCTCTCAAAATTCACAACTTGTATAAATATATGCCTGTCTACATTAGAAGGGGTGATCTTCAAGTTAAGAGGTCTTTTCCTTCAAAACTGTTGCACGTATTCAACAGGTAATCAAATCATGAAGGGTTTTAAACAGAATACCAACACAGAACAGAGGAAGCACATAAACAAACCTGCTGTACCAACTTAGTGTTTTCATCCTGCTGAGAGTGCTGAAAAGTGCCATCTTCCAGACAAATTTCATATTGATGTGGCCAGCAGCATACTGTCTTAAGCTACTGACAACAATCTGTTCTCACTGAGGAAGCTACAACAAATTTAAGAGTTTAAGGGAGGTGATCTTATAATACAATCAAAATAGTTATTTATTGAGGACAGTGAACGTGAGCCCACGTAATGTATGCTGTAAATCACTGAGGCATGTGGTTCCATTTAACACTATTTTGCTTGAAAAGTGATCACTTAGAGGTAAGGTTTGCCCTAAGTTGGGTAGGAAACAAAAACATGCAAGAATAAATAATAAATAGGGTGTGTTTTGGACAAAGCTATCTTGTAGAGGCATTTAGAGGAAAGAACATTTCTATCTATAGAATGATTCCTTGGATGTTTGTCTTCTGTTAACCACAAGTACATATTTTCACTGGAAAAATGTGACTTTCAGGCATTCACAAAGATTTGTTCATGCTAAGGATAAACAGAACTAGATATCCTGTATTCTGAGATAAGAAAATACATGGTATCATTTCATGTAATAGCACTCATGTTTTATTAAAATGAGGGTTTTTTTATTATTTCTACAGCCACCACTGAGGGGAAGTGGAGTTCTCTGGACACAGCTCAGAGTTGATTTTATTCTTACCCGCCCCTGCTTGGTGCTGAAGCCCATAAATCAATGCAGTAGTCATTGCCATTTAGGGAGAGCAGGATGCCTTAAACCAATTAGTTCAATGATCGATTTAACTGGAAGTAGAAATATAGAAATTTAATTTATACAAAATAGGAAAGTGAGCTTCAGTTAATTTTTCATGGAAATTAATTTCTACTCTGACTCATACATAGAACTGTGGGCTCTCAGAAGCTGATTTTCTTTCCTATCCCAGACATAAGTGGAAATACAACAAACTTTTCTTCTTGAGATACTATTTATTTTAAAGAGATTGAATAATAACCCAGATGTGATCTGTAGACAGAATTTTTATTCTTTTCACCATATTTGGGCCAGATCCCACATTCACTGTATGCCTGTCCTGGTCCTGGCCAGGACAGGGTTAATTTTTGCAGCAGCCAGGAGGGACATGGCCAGGACCCTGGGGTTACAGCTGTGCTCAGGGATAGGTGGGGTTTTTTTCCAGTTTTTTTTTTTTTCCAGGGACATAAAATCAGTGTGCACTACTGTGCAGGTGCTGCATTATGATTACCAACACTGGAGTAAAACAGATTCTCCTCTTCCCAAAGTGGTGGGGAGTGTCTTGCTTTGGAGATCCCCAAGGGTCAGCCTAGCTGCATCAGCACAGGGCAATGGACAAACTCTGGCTATTCCCATGCATAAAGAGTGCAAAAAAAAGAGTCTTTTTCCTGATGGACTGCAAGGTGGAAATTCCATACCTTACTACTACTATTCTGTTTCTTACTCATCCTCTTTAAAACACTGGACTTCTACTAACTGTCCAATGTGTGTGACTATATATATATATACATAGAGAAGTATCTTCTCTATACAGTCCTTTAACCACTGTAGGTGCCATTATTGGAAGTGGAAATACGACTTATGTCTTCAGAGAATATTGACCCAGATTCTTGGACAGTGTTTGATCTGAATTTGACTTCATTGCAAGTGTGGAAGTCAGTCTGCCAATGTGCTTGCACAGTAACTGTAGGAATTTAGTGGCCCGGGGAAGCAAATTTGGTGGCTGAGTCACAAACACAGGCACTTGAGGCTGGCTGGATGAGGTGGTTTCTGTGCCCAGCTGATTGCTCTCTCCTCATCCTTACAAAGGCTTACCTACTTGTGGATCCTTCACTGCTCCAGCTGGCTTTCCAGTACATGACAGTAAATCAGTTCTGGTTTCAGTGGCTTTATTTATCATGTTTAACATTTTCTTGTCTGTTGCTGGAAGCAAACAGGAAGAGATGGCTGGGAACAATCAGTGTAAATCGACACCTTATTTCTTGGGCTTGTCAATAAGGAGTGGGAAGTTCCTTTGAAAATTTTCAGGGTTGGACATGAATCACAGGACCTTCTCATGAAGGACATAAGAGTCACTAAATGCATAGTAGTTCAACTGGAATCGAATCACTAGGCACAACTTAGCCCAACATTTGGAAGACAATCCCTCTCCTTAAGAGACTTAAGCAACACCATTGCATTGCATCATGCTGCAGGCATTTCTGTCACTGCTTACAGAAGGAATAATAGTGCTCAGCATAAAGATAAACACTTACAGTGTGGCAGCAGGCTGTGTCTCATGTTTCTCCCGAAGTCTTTACTAAAGGACGGTCTATTTTACCATGACAATTTCACATGAAGATAGTTTTACCTGAAATATGCCAGTCTGGCATTACAGTGTCTGGACAGTGTTCAGACTTATGATAAAGCACAAAAGGAAGGGAATGGGAAGTAACAAAAAGAGCTGACCTCTCTTCTTCATTTTAGTTATTTGTGAAAAATCTACTTGGTCATTTAATTCATGCTTGTGTTACTGCCCAATGAGAAAAGGAAAATGCACATATCTGATGTTCAACTTCTGCTCTTTCATGAGCCACTCAATTTTACAGGAAATTTGAACAGTTGCTCTGGGCACTGGGTGTGGAATTTGGCCTTAGGGAAACCTCAAATCAGCTACTAAAGAAAAAAAAAAGCCCCCCCTCCCCGCCCCCTTTTCAAATTCGTGTTTAAAAGGACATGTTCAATACTTCTCCCATCCAACAGTCAGTGACCTTTCAGCATGAAAAATGATGGTATCATCCTCACCATCATTATAATCATCACATCTTCAAAACTTGGGAAGGAACCTTTCTCTTCCTCTGAAAACTTTAGACCATTTCTACAAATTTGGCAGAAATTCCTATTTTGGGGGGCATTTCCAACCCCCTGTTAAGAGCAAATGCAGTTCCCACCACAAACGTCACTCAAAAAGGTGGCATTAATGCAGACACTGAGAAAGGTGAACTTCCTTCTGACGTCTCCCTGCAAAGCCGTACTTATCTGCTCTGGGAATTTCTGAACAGTGGTTTAAAATACAATGCCAAGGAATGCATCCAGTGATCATTTACAACGATACTGTGCAGATAGCGAATGCCTGCTCAGTTTGTGTCCATGGCATGACCTCGTGTAACCTTTTCTGAGAGCCAGGCACACAAAAGCGCGTTCGTTCCCTGCTGTCTGCAGAGAAATGTTATTTTACCAGCTTTCCTTTAGACAACAGCCACAAGAGGGCGGATTTTTTCCTGCTTTCTTCCACTTCATGAAGAGCTTAACTATTTCACAAATTCGGTTTTATAACTCTCGAAAGATAAATATTCTGCTATTTATTCCACACCCCCCTACCCAAAAAAAAAAAGTGTTGTCATGATTTTCAAGAAGATAAGTACCTGCTAAAATAAAACCATTTCCAAAACTGCACACCCCCCCCCCCCCCCCCCCCCCCCCCCATTTCACAGACTCTGTAGGCTTGTTCCACAAATGAGAAAAGGAGACATTCATGCTGATTTCTTTTTCATAGGAGTCTGGAACATCTCCAGAACGTGAAACAAACAGAACTTTCCAGCACATTTTATCAGGATTCATGTTCACAGAGTACCTCAACCCCCTGTTCTGTAGTTCTAATAAATCCTTAAAAAAAACCCACAAGGATTTTTCTGCCATCAACCTGCTCCTCATTTTCTATTTGTTGAGCTTCCTCGGTTGCAGAATGTGGTTAGCAGCAGAGTGCCTGTGATCTTCAGTGACTGGGAACAAAGTAAAATGCAAGAATTATTCTACAGAAATTCAAAACACAAACTGGGCTCACATCTGCATCATACTCATCCCAATTATGTTTGTGTTAAGCAGCGCCATGCAGGGATTAAAACAATGGAAAGTTTTATCAGTGATAATAAAGTGAATGTGGAAACTCAGGTATAAAATATCCTTTCATTTTTTTTGAAGGCCTTAAACAGCAGAAGTCAACAGTCAACCTGTCTCCAAATTCCTCCCTTTGTCTTGTGAGAATATAAAACACATGCAGCTAAGTATAGTCTGTATCTGTGTGTGTAGAATTTATAAAAATGTCAGTTTGGTACTGCAGTAACAAACTGTTAAAAAAACTTAGGTTAAAAAGGTGTAAAGTTGACTTTTGGTGAACTTTAAAAACTTCTCTTATTTAGCTCCTGTCCTGTATACCCAGACCACCCATCTGACTTGTGTGTGAATGGTAGGTGAGGATGAAGTTCTGCTGAGGTGAGTTACATGGTGGAAACTCCAATATATTTCTCTGGACTTCCTTGGTTCTGCTGTTATTTCATGGGAGCAACAGTCGGGGTCTGTTCCACAACTGAGCTGCCAGCTGAAGGCTTTCAATCTGAGCCCTTCACTGAGGGAAACACAGCTCTTGAAAGAACCCCAGTGTGTCTTGTCTGGAAGTGTCTGATACTGTCTGTGCCATGTGTGCAGTGGCTCTCAGCCTGTGGGCAGGAAGGCTCTTCCTCGGGCAGCCACAGAAGGAAATATGTTGGAGAGAATGGTTTGGTGTGGGAGTGGTTGGTCTAGGAGCGAAATTCTCTCTTAGGAAGTGGTCTGCAGCATGCGAAAGCCGGAGAACCACCAATGCAGCACATTCGGCGGGCAAAAACAAATAAATGCAAAGGCAGATGTGTCCCTGGCATCTATAGTTCCGTACACGGGAAAACTCTAAAATGCGCACCAGCCCCGAGCTCCGGGCTACTTATCAGTGAGTGTGGCCAGCTGGCTTTTTTGTTCTCACTCAGTCTACAAGCCGGTGTCCCGCAGTTCTGTCCCAGTGGGAATGTGTCATGGGAACACAGAGAGCGGACCTGAGGCTGCTTTAGCCATGTGGATGAGGAGCAGCAGCCGCGCACGGCGATCCCAGCGTTAGGTCGGGATGCTCCTGTGAGAGCTCGCAGGTGCGCGATCTGGCAGTGCAGGAGGGGGCTGTGGTCCAGGGAAAGCACACGGGCTCAGGATCCCAGGGTGGGCACATCGCTGCCACGGTCGGTGTTGGTGTGCGCACTCCGACACGTCTCAGGAGCCGCCGGGTGCCGGGCCGGGTGCCGGACCTGCGGCGGAGCCCTGGGGGTGTGCCCGCGCCGGCTGACAGACACCCGGACACACAGGCGCACTCTCAGGCGGCAGCCCATTTGCTGGAGGGGTGTGCATGTGCGTGCGAGGGAGTGGAAAGGGGTGGCGGGATGGAGGGAGGGCGGCCGAGGAAAAGTCTGACAGTCGGCGCAGAAGGAGCGAGACCCTCCGCTGCTGCCGCCGCCGCCGCCGGGGAGGAGCCGCCGCGCTCCGCTCGCAGCGCCTCCGACAGCCCGGCCTCGGCCCCGGCCCGGGCCCCGCAGCGCTCCGGCCGCTCTCCAGCCCCGGCAGGTACCGGCCGGCCCCGCGGCTCCGGGTCGCTGGGGCGCTTTCCGCCGCCGCGGAGAAGGGGTGGAGGGCGGTGTGGGAGGGTGCGGGGATTCCCTCTGCCTGTCCCGGACCCTCCGCTCGCATCTGCCCCGGGCGCCTCCGGGGCTGCCCCGGCAGGAGCGGAGCGGTGCCGGCACCTGGCGGCCCCTGGGCCACCTGCCTCGCTGTCAGCGGGGAGATGGGGCTGGCTTAGGAAAGGGTTAGGCTCTACCAGGGGTGGGCTTGGGGGTGAACGGAGAGAAGGAGGCAGTTTTGGGGAGCGGGGATTAAAGGCTGTGAGATGGGAGAGGAGTTCGTGCGCTCAGCCCGGCACCCCTGCGCCTGTTTCTGCTCCGCAGAGGTGGCTCCGGGCTCTGGGAAGGCAGCAGGGCGTGATCTGCCCATGCTCCTCAGCAGAACTGTTGCTTGCTGGACCGGTGGCAGAATTCCTTCCTTTCCATACAGTCCTCCAGCATCGCCGTGAGCGCGACTGCTGAGCGCGTCCATCCCCGGCAGCACAGAGCACCTGGCTGGCCCGGGGCGCTCGCCGAAAGGAGATCATTCGCCTGCTCACAGGGACACCTCCACTTCACTTTGTGAAGGAACTCCCAGGGTGGGACAGCTGCTTGTTTTGCAGCGAATATTGCAAAATGAAAGTTGTTGCTTGTAGAAGGGAAACATTCCTGAGCGCGTTAGGTAATCGGTGACTGTGCTGCAGAAGCACAAAGCAGCCACCTATGTTTCCTCAGAAAGAGCTTCACTTCTATTTGAATTGGGACAACTTGTCCAAGAATAATAGAGATAAATGGGACCAGAAGCTGAGAAAGCAGCAGCTCACACTGTGTCTGTGGCTCTGACAGAGGCCGGGAAGATGCAGGCAAGAACTTGAAGAATTGTAGCATGTCACTTCTTTTACTTGCAAATCTGGGGGACAAGTAAAGAGACTTGATTTCGCTGTTCACCATTTGGAGGTGTTTAGTGCTAATGGCACATCACCTCAATACTGTTTTTCAAGTCCTCATTAGTATAATTGATGTGATTTTTCCTTTTTCCTTTTTTGTTAGTTGATTTAGGTTATTATGAGTTTGATCCAGAAAAGTACATAATCTCCTGCAAAGTGTGTAAGGGCCAAGGTCTTTGGTGAAAATTTTGTGTCTAAATAGCTTTCTAAAGAGGAATTGGGGTATTTTAATCCATAATTTTAAACCTACTGTCAAACAGAGATATCCAAATTCTGCAGGTGCCACACCTCTTTTTCTTAAAATTTCCAAGACAAGTCCTGCTCTGAGATATCTCATAAATTGAACCATTGTAGTCTTGATCAGGCTGAGCAGCTTGGCTTCACTTTTAGTTGAACTTTATTTTGGCTTAGATATCCAGACTAGCCTGAGATCCAGGAACTAAATTTGCTTTCCCTCTTCTTACGACTGGATCAATCCAGCAGGGATTCTCAGGGTGTGGGCAACAGAACAGGCTCGCATTAGGTGCAGTGCTGAAGCACTGAGAGTTGTGAATCAAAGTCTCCTACAGTCATTATGTGGGCTCTGCCCAAGAAGTGCTTTAACCAGAAATGGAAATAGCAGCTTCACCAGTCTTTGCTGTGTCTCAACATACAAGTATGACTTCTATTACAAGAGCTGGGAGGTGCTTTCAGGATAATAATCCCAAGAAGGAAAAAGTGTCTTTCAGTAGTACTGAGTAAGGTGACTAATATCAGAAAGATATAATTTTGAGTTGTATTCCTGCCCTCATCTTTGTCTTGGTGAGTAGCTACCGTCAGCTCCCCAGAAGATTGATACCTCGTTTGGACCCCAGTCCCAAGTACTGGCATCTGCCTGCTTCTCTCTGAGCTCCAGGTTGTGCCATCATCCAGCCTTCCAAAACACTGTAATTGCTCTGATCTTACTCTGCTTCCCAATTTTTTAATTTTTTTTTTGTTTTTGTTTTTGGTTTTTTTTGTTTTCTGAGAGGTGATGTTTTCAGTGCAGACACCACTGTGTTCATTACGCAAATTATGCTGCAGCCTGGACATTCTACTGGGATTTTGCAATTGAATCAAATGAAAAAAGGCCCTGGGGGGGGGGAGGGGGGAAGTTTTAATTAAGCTAGAATGTTAAGTGGAAATAGATGTTGTTCACTGGGAAAGAGCCCTTTAAAGTGTTTGAGGATAATGCGTCTTTATTACCCAGAGATCAAGTAATGATAATTAAGCAGCTAACCATGTAAACAGCAAGGTATTCAAAAGCAAAGGCAGAGGCTGAAATGCTCCCAATAGCACCTGTCCTGATTTTGATCCTCGCAGAAGGGGTATGCTCAGCCTCTCCTCCATGTCACAAAACAAGCAGAGGAGCAAATGTCCCACACAGGCAGGATCTTTACAGTTTAACTGGCAGAAGGCCATAATCACTGGAGTCACCCTGTGAGCCTGCTGTTAGCTCAGGGTGGCCAAAATAATGATGTCTTTCTGGATTCTTTCTTAATCCCTGTTTTGCTTTTCCTCTCATCCTTTTTGTTGTTAAAAACCCAGCAGCTGTAATCTCAGATGTCTCTTCACCATGTGCCACTGCAATGTAGACATGCCAGTCACCTATGGATCCACAGAGGCTGATTCATCAGCTGGGAATCAGCTGAATTCCCAGCACATGCCAGGATTTCTTTGGCTAAAACCCCTGGTGCTGGAATTGGCCACTGAGCCACCTCTGTGCTCTTTGAGGTTTCCTCCATGAGGGAATCCTTTGGGGCTGGTTAAGCAGGCTTTCCCACCACGCTCTCCTGGCACGGCAGCCTGCGGGATTGCCGGAGCTATATTTGGCCCTTTGTCTTTTTAACCCCTGGAAAGAGCCAAAGGTGTGTGCTAAACGTCATTAAATCAGATAGACGCAGAGAACGTGTGATGTGTTTGTTTTCCTTGCTTTCTGGATTTTCTCCAGCTGCAAACAAGCAACAGAGAAGCTCACAGTAAAGCCATGTGCATGAGACGTGAAGCTGTATTTATGTGTGAAGGAAATTCTGCTCCATGGGTGTGCTATTTTTAACTTCTTCATAATGCTGCACCTCTGTCGCACTTCTTAACACAGTTTCCCCCTGCCCCAACATTTGTCTGGGTTTTATATATTTTATAAACTTAGCAATGGCAGTGAGTCATTATTTAAATAATCCCTGTATAAATCTTTGGCCCTTTTATCTTCTCCTTTCTATCCTTGTGTATTCAGAAAGGCCCCTCTCTGGTATTGTTGGTTTTTTTCCATGTTCTAGAGACATGCTGCGAGAACACGCACGTGTTATCTGACAGTGGGTGATAGAAAAAGAGAAAAAAGCAAAAAGAAAAAAACACAGCTCTTCTATTCTGCTCTCTCCAGCTTAGATGGATCCAACGTCACATGGAGGGGATCCAGGATGAGTCAGGAAGCAGCACTGTGGTCCAAAATTCCACTTTGCATTACAGCTGGGAAGCAGCATTTAGCATCATGTGGATTTATTTTCTCTTAACGGGAACTGCAAAATAATTTATGGAAGTCACATAACCTAATGGGCAGAAGAGATAACAGTAAGCCAAGACGAACCTGGATTCCCATCTGTGTTGAATCATTGACTCAATTGACTATCAGTGTGATGGGTGTGGTAGTTTAAGCCTGGGACATTAAACTGGCCTTAACTAATCCATTGCACTTCCCCACAACGTAACTGGAAAATGTGATTAATGTTCAGAGCTCTGCTGGTACCTGAGAGTTTACCTAATAGTTTCCCTGGTCAGACTAAGCACAGGACATTAGAGGCATTTATTTTCCAACTTAATTTTCAGAACAAATCCTAAAGGGCTCAGAATATATATGGCTAAAGACAAATTCATGCTTTAGAGCTTATGGGTACGTGGAGACCTGTAACTCGTGAGGACTTTCTGCACTGCATGAATTTCACACTGTGCATATTACTCAGCTTTCAGTAACACTTATCCTTTTTTGTACATCTTTGCATATTTTTCTTCCTGTGCTACTATAAACAGAAGAGTTGTGTGAGCTTTTTCTTATAATGTGGTCAGTTTAAAAGCAAAATAAATAACCATAATTAAACTGTTTCCAATTTAGTTGGTCAGGGAATCAGGAGACTTGCAGGAAGCAGATGTCATGCAGCAGAAGAGAGGCTAAAACCTTTGTAACATCTAAACATACTCTAATGACGTGCTGGGTTGTTGTTGCTTTCTTATTTTCTTTCTCCAAGGGGGTGGGCAGAAGAGAAGTTACCAATTTTCCTGGAACATCCTCTTCCAAAATTCCTGAAGACACTGCAGCACCAAGTCTGATCTCATCTTGTGTCAGCATAACTCACAACTAAATGCACTGGGAACAGAAAGCCTAGGATTAACTAAAATTATACAAAACTAAAGCTGTCATAAAATGAAAGACTTGGGCCTGTTCTCAGTCTGTCTGTCCGTAGTGACTTCAAGAGACTTAAGCACTTGTTTAGAGATAGGCTGCTGTGTAAAATGTTCTCTTGAAAGAGTTACTTTCCTAAAGTCTAAGCCTAGAGTGAGATCAAGCCTTTTAAAAGTTAAGTGCAGTCCTGAGGGCTGATGTAGCCAAATGTTCCAGCTTAATCTTGGCTAGAATGTTAAGATTTTGAACAGCTAGATCTAATGGTATGTGCCTACCTAGCTTGTTGTATTCCCCTGGAATTTATCAATGACACACTCCATATAATTGTGGTTACTTTTTGTCTGTCTAAAATCCTTTTTTGGTTTTGCAAGGGAAAGACTGCAAAGAGGGAGTATGTAAAAAATTCTTTCTTAACCAAAAGCAAAAAGTTGATTTTTTTTTTCCCCTTCCACAATGAAGAAGTAAAACAATGTCTGTTGCTCTCATGCTTAATGTCAGAATCTCTGCTAAAAAATAGTAAGGAGAAATATGATGAATTTTTCATATGGAACTTATTCCCTGTAATTTTATAATGCATATGTGTGAAGTTTTATGAAGGCTTATGCTAAAAGGCTTTAGAACAGTGTAATAAAGGAAAAATGTTCATAACATCCTTGGGTATCTAGAGAGCTCCACTTGGAGAGAGGGAAATAAAGAGCAATGACAAGTAGTTATAGGCTGTTGCAAATGCAGTTCATTTTCTCCAAGATTTACAGTAAGAATGAGCTCTGACTGTAAAGTTCTCTGCACTATCATAATCTGTAGCTTTGCAGGATGTAGCATTCCCATGTCCATTCTCTTGACTTGTGAAAGAAAGGTTCCCCCTGCATATAAATGACCTTTAAATAAATCCTTTACTTAATTTCATGTCTTATTTCACTTTCTTAAGCAGGTGCTTGAAAACCTTTATTAAGAACATAAATAAGTCTTCAAAGCTGTTACTGTACTATGTCCTACTAATAGAGCAATTGCATGTTACATCTCTCTGAAGATCCGTTTTTCTTCAATAGAAATCAGAGAAGACAGAGGTACAAATTTGCCATTTGTGTTTATATAGTCAGTAGTTACAAGCAGTGAACCTCTTCTCATTAAAAGCAGCTTTCATTAATTTATTAGCTATGTTTCAGTAACATTGGGAGGGGCCTGTCAGACATCACGGAATCATAAAATGGTTTGGATTGGAAGGGACCTGGAAGATAATCAAGTTCCAAAGCCCCCTTCCATGGGACTCATTTGGGGAGCCATGAGCTCTCCCAGCACACAGATAGGAGTAGAATCAGTAGGTCTGTCCATGACTATGTAGGGTCAGTCTTTTACTTCTGCCAATAATTAAAATAAAAATTAAAATGTAAAAGAAATCTCAAGCGCATATTTCAGTGGCTCAGGTGCTGAGGTGACCTGGAAGGGCAGTTTTCCAGATGTAGGTTGCACAGCAGTGGTGTTGCTGGTGTTCTGGAGCGTGGCTTTCCCAGCCACCTCAGTTCCACTCTTTTGCAAGTGTTGTGTTGGCAGGCCCAACAGAAAGAGACTGGCATAGTTGCTGCACCATCTGCCAGGGGGAAAACTTCTTTACTGGATCTGCCCCAATTAAGGTTTTGATATCAGTGTTGATACTTCCTACTTGATACTGAGCTATGCCATTGAATTAATCATGAGGAGACAAATCCTACCTGTTCCTGAAGGAGTGTGCTAACCCTGGGGCGGCTGGATGAAAGGTGTTGGGAGAGGTGGATCTTCTCCTTTCAGTCTGTGGGAGAACTGGGCACACATGGAGCCCACCCCAGCTTTGCAGGTGAGGTGGGCAGAGCAGTGCCTGGTTCCGAGCACCACGGGCACTGAGCAGGCACAGCTCTGTTGTGGCCCACGTGCTGTTGGCAGGTTTGGCTACATGTAAAGCATGGTAAAAGCAGAAGACAGGTTTTATCCTGGTCTTTAAGGCTGAACTTGGGTGACTGAAGAGTCAGTTAATATCATAAATCTCTGTTATTAATCTGATTTTTTCCTAAGACTATTTTAATAGGCAAGGATGCTTTACATAACTACAGCCTGAATCATTGTGGTCAGTTGATCTGATGTCTTATACAATCTGTAATCTTGTCAGAAGTGAGGTTTTCTCAGACCTCATGAAATCCAAGGTGTTTATATTAAGACTCAATTTATTGTTTTGCAAATTGAACTCAAAGCTTTAAAGGCTTTAAGGAAAAGCTGACTTGATGTAATTTTTGGAATGTCACCCCCACCTAACTGAGGAAAAAGTAAGAAAATTGGTGCATCTAAGGGAGTTACTAACACTGCTCAGGTCCAAGGGTCTTTTAGGTGCTCTTTCTAGGAAAAAAAGGTGCATTTAGCTGTGCTGCTCTATGCTGTCTATCTTTTTAAGATGAATGTCCTGGGTAATACTATTTGCAGTGTACTGGTTTGTTTTGGAGTTACGATTCGGTGTTTAGAGTCCTCTAGTGACATCTACAAAAAGCAGATAAATTTCATCTCATAAAACTGCCTTGAAAAAAAGTAAAAAATGGATTTATGCCAAAGAAATATCCTCCCCAGTGTAACATCCCAACAACCTGTGCATCTTTCAGTGAAGTTAAGGGAGTTTACACATGGAAAGATTTTCTGTCCTTAGATAAAATAAGCTGAAGGCTGAAGATGGATTAAACTCACATAATAAAATTTATATGAAGGGGGAAATGGGCTGATTTTCTTAAGGTATCTGACTGCAAATTCACATGTCTGTGATTTGGATTTTAGGTGTTTTTTTTTTTTTCTTTCCCTAAAGAGTTTTACACTTCTAAGTACAGATAAATTACTATGCTGTCCTCAGGAGACCAAAGCTCCTGTGTCCTTTGCTTCTTGTGACTTTGCTACAGCTCATTACTTTCCTAAATGGCAACACGAGCGCCATTATGAAACTCGCAACACAGGCAGTTATCTCCTCAATGGTACTTAAAATCGAATCCTTCCTACATGGTGAAAGATGAGTTACTGTGCTTTGGGTCTTAAAGTGACGGAATGATGGAAGGATTGGGTTTTTTCTCAATTTGTTGCTGTTGTACATTGATGTGTAAGGATGAAGAATGGATACTGAGGCACAATACACTACTGAAAGCTGCAATGCCAATTTCTCTAGCTTTTCACAGCCTGACAGACAAGCAGAAGGTGTGTGCAGCAAACAGTGCAGGGAGTTTGTCTCAATCCCAAACATCTGCTTTCAAAGCAAGGGAAAAAAACGCAAAAAGCAGAATGCAGTTGTTGTATTGAGTTTAAAAGCTGAGGCGAGATTCTGCATGGTTTATCCTTGTTTTTCCATTGTGCTGGGTCTGTGCTACTGCCAGCATGTCCTGTGGCACAAGGGCTTGGTCTTTCCTAACAGGAATTGACCATCCTCACCTTTTTTCTGCAGCAGTTCTCCATGTGGTTTCAACCTCCTGCTTCCAAACTCCTCTCTGAAATTTCATCTCATTTCATCTCATACAGTTAAACTCTCTCTTGTGCTTTCGTAAAAGCTTCAGGCATAGTTTTGCTGTATCCTCTCAATTCCCAGAAATGGTCCTGACATGAGAAAAATCTCTCACTCCCCAGGGGTACTCTACTATAGCAGTCTGACATGTGGAGTGTTAAACTGTTAAAGGGAGAGAATTCAGACAGATTTCAGGTCTTGTGCCAGGTTTTCACAACAATGGTAGAAATGCCTTTGTGATAACATTGATATCACAGGCACAGCTGTTCTGCAGTTGGTCAGTGATGAAATATGGATAGTTATTTTCTTAGTGAAGACAGGCTTTATTTCTATTTTTATCCTAGGTTACCACCATTATTTATGGGTAATAAAATCTGCTCTAGTAAATGGTGTTAAAAAAAAGGTACTTTCCATCCTTCCTGTGCTTTCCTTCCTTCCTTTCCCTACAAACAAGGTAAATGCCACTGAAGTGATGTGAGAAAAGCATTTTGGAATATGTGTGGATTCATTGTGTTGTATTTTCCATCCAGGAATTCAACATGACACAATGGAAAGTAGGATTTGACATCTCCAAGATAAACTATTAGACAATGTATAAAGTGCTGCACTCATCTTTATAAGAGAAATAGTGTGTAAGACCAGAATAACTGGGACACAGTGGCTTTGATAACGAGCAGCATTGTTATCTTTGCAAGTATCAGCAGAGATTACAGTGGTCTGTTGTGGTGGCCCTGGGGGAATCTCACAAGGCCTTGCAGTAGGCCGTGTACGATTTGTTTTCATTCTTTTCTCAGCAAAATACTGGTTTGATGCTTGGAAAGCATGACCCTGTTTAAACTGTGCTGACTCTCTTCGTTCTGCTTTGAGCCACATGGGAGAAGATGTGTGAGCACAAGCAGTTAGAAAAGTTGAAAAGGTGCTGATGGAGGATGGAGAAATTAGTGATTGACAATGAGGAAACATTTTGTTCTGAAGAGCCACCAAGACTCTGTGGGCATTGTGTTCAGGACTCAGGATCCTCTGTCAGTGGCTCCAGTGTTTTCTCCTAGAAGATCAGTAGCTTTTTTCCAACTTGTTTTACCAAATCTCACCAATGGGGTCTGGTCTGAGCTGCCAGTATATTATGGAAATCTTCCTAGGCTTAGCCTGTGTGTGCCACCACTCAGAAGGAAAACCCAGCTATGCTGTGGAGGCTGCAGCAATTGCTCAGAGCTCTTTCTGGACATCTCCAGTTGAAGGTGTGACCTCAGTCCCATGGGTATCTTTTCTTGTGTAGCTGTCATTTCCACCTCCTGCTTTTCTGTTAGGCTAAGAGAAAGTCCCAAAATAGGCATTTGAGTTTTTGGCAGTGTTTGCTGCCAAAGCACTTACTCTCCATTCCCCTACAGAGATAGGGTGGTGTGTGGGTTTCTCTGGTGTGTGTAAAACTCTGAAGTAATTTGTTCCTCTGGTGGTTTGAAAGACACAGGTTGGAAACCCTGACACAGAACAAACACGTTTCCTTGTTCTGAAGCTGGGTGATTGGGCAGAACTTTCTCATATTGGTCTAAGAGTTTTAACTCTTTCTGTTTCAGAAGATGGGCAAGGCAGTTCCATACAAAGGATGTTGCAGAATCTTGTTTTCTTGCTATCCCCAGAAACGGAATTGTATTTGGACAATAAAAGCTAGGCCATAAACAAGCTACTGCATTTAGTATAAGGGTAACAGTGTAAGGTTTTGGTGGTCTAGTTAATACAGGAGATGATCAAATATCCCTCTAATAACCTGAAACTGGAAAAGCTTTTACAGTTATTCAAATATCTTTCTTGAAAGATGCATGATACTTTACCTGTATATTTCCCACAAGCTGTCCATACTCTGTGCTTATGGTTTCTGAAAACAAAACATAGTTAGGCTTTGATGGTAATTCAAGGTTGATACAGGATAGTTTTGATTAGTTAGGGATCAAGGCAGCTATTCTAGAAGGAGAGAACTGCACTTATGTAGTACCAGAAATAATGTTTTTATGTTGTAGTTAGTTTGAGTAGTATGGGGCTGACACCTCTCTCTCTACAGTAACTTGCTTTTCTGTTTCACTTTAATGAGATAATTTCCAAAAAAAATCTTCCCAGATGAAAGGAACAGAGCCTCTTTTATAAATTGACCCATATTGCAACTCAGGTGCAAGTTCCAGGCAAGTCAGAGGACATGCTCAGCATTCAGCAGTTCTCCCCAAGATTATTCTAACAACCACGTATCATCCAGTGCTGAAGCCTGCTCTGGACTGATAAAGTCTGTCTGCATGTGGGAGTCACCTGCTGTTCAACTGGAATAACAGTGAGCAGAGTGGTATCTTCCTCACACTGACTCTGCATTTGCCTGTCACAGGGTGTCTGCCCTAAGGCTGGTGTTCAAATTAAGTAAGTTGCTTCCAAATTAAGTAAGTTGCTTCCTTCTAATATACACACTTCTGTGTGATGTGATTGCAGAGCAGCCAGTGTGCTGCTAATTCACATCTTACTGTGTCTGGACTCTTGTATTGACATGCCCTAAGTATTTAAATTTTAAGGTCTCGGTCAATTAGTTGTCTGAGTGCAAGAGACATGATGCCAGTGCACTGTGCTCTGATGCAGAGTGCTCAGATGCTGCATACCAGAGTAGAACTCTGAAGCAAATGTAGTATTTTCACTGATTTTAGTGCAAAATCCAACTTTGTGCTGGTGTTTCTGTGTTTAGTTGTATCACAGTAACACCTGAAAAATTCTGGAATTTTGGCCTCACTGTGCTCTTACTGCTAATTTAAGATCTAAGGATAGCTTAGAGAAGACCAATAAAAGTGAGAAGGGAGGCTTGGAGTCAGGTTTGATTTATGAGGAAGAATGAAAGGCTTGGAGTGTGCATAGCTTGTTAGAGTTTGACAGAGAAGAAGACATAACTGTAAATACTTCAAAAGTTTTATTCAAAAAACAGCAGAGAATTTGCTTGATGTTAAGGACGTTCCAAAGGTTAGGACAGCAGCTCAGGAGACCTGGGGTTAGTTCTATGACATACATCCTTAGGCAAGTCATTTCTGCTGAGATCCTAGCAAATTCCTAAGGGTACCCAACTGCCACTTCTTTGTCTACATCACTGAGTATTTGTCAGCTGCCTGAAAAATGCCTAATTTAGACAATTAACTTGCTAAATACCTTTGGAGGTCTAGAACTTGGCCTCTACCTCCCTTAGCTGTATGTGTCTGTAAATGAGTAAAAATTAGCATTTATCATAGAAAGAGTGTGAGAATTACAGGTTTGGAAAGTACGGATGTTCAGATATTGTAGCAATGCAAGTACAGTGAGTGGAAAAGCTAATTAAGATGAGACTTATTTCACTTGCCTGAAGTGTAAGATGGTCCCCTAATCTTCCTCTGTTTTCTGTACAGGGATGAGGTGCTCCCAGGGGCAACGCAGTATCTGAGCCAGGGGATGAATTCACCCTGGCAGTGCCTGTCTCCACCCTTTCTGGAGGGAGCCAAGACAATGCCTGAACTTTAGATGGTTGAAGTTAGGCAAGATGAATGTTATCTTAAGAATAAAAGGATCAAATAAAATCAACTAAGCTTGATTTTAAGGGGGGGGAAAAATGTCTTTTTCAAGAAAGAATTTCAGTATTTGCTGAAATGTTCTTTTAAAAGAATTACAGAAACCACCTCAAAGAACTTGTGTTTTCTTCCTGTTTTTTCTTGTAAAACATTCAGGAAACCTTTTATTAAAATCTAGCTACTTGATAGAGCTCCCACTTCTCCTGTTTCCTTGAAGCAGTCCTTACACAGACTAGCAACATTCCAAGAAGTGCTACTGTCCTATGTATTACTAACAAATTTTGTATCAGGTACAGCATACATGTCCCACGTTACCTGACACTGCACTTGAAAATCCAGACCTTAATAATTAAGTGGGAGCTGAGCTCTTTTGGCAACCTACTTGTGATGTCTCTTGCTTTCATACAACAGCCTAAGTAGTTGGAAATACCGTGTTAGCTCTAGGTGGTAGCTGTCTCCTTAGAAAGGACTGATCCTCAGAGGAAATGCAGTTACGGACATTGTGAATTTAAAGAAAAAAAGTGGGAAAATTAAAGTTACTCAGAGAAGAGTTACAAAAATTTTGAGAGTTTCTATGGATGCTGCTGGAGGTCCACGTGTAAAGCAGCTGTTGGATGCTGGGGATCTGAGGGAAAGTTAAGCAGTACAGATCCATGAGGAAGACCAAGATGACTTATCTGAGATCTCTGCTGACCCATGCAGTGGCACAAGTTTTCACTTCAAAAAAAGAGGAGCTTAATTAGTTTATCCTGTTGTTGGTGTGACTCAGTGTCAGAGTCCTTCCCTCCTTGTACTATTACATTCATTACCCTGCAGTGACTTTGTGAGTAGTTTACTCTGTGATTTGCACTCTTGAAAGAAGGGGCTGCTTTCAGGCTTGTTTTGATAGCTCCCACTTCCAGCCTCTCCAGAGCTCACCTCCACACGGCTGGAATCCGACTTCCCTCACAATTTCTTGTCACTTGCCTACTTCACTGGCTCTGCAGGGAAGGGGAGAGTCCCTTTGCTTTTCCAGCCCTTGTCTTCTGGCTCATCTAGTGATGAAGAGACAGGGATGTGTGAGCAATCAGTCTCATCAGGGACAGGGACCTGGTGTCAGAGGGTCTGGATTTCCAGTATGATACTGGACTAGACTTGTGCTTGGGAATGTCTAAAATATGCTCAATTCGGAAGTGTTTGCAGAAATTTATTGTTTTTACTTGACCTTGTGGACCCAACACTATTGCTTTGGAAATCAGAGCTGAACAGTCCTGAGAACTCGGAGAATTAGAGTTTGCACAGAGGACCTAAACACAGTGGGGATTTTATCTGTGTGTAAAGCAGTCCTTACTCTGATCAGGATGTGAAATAAGTACTCCCTAATTTAAGACATATATTTGGGTCACAAGGCAGTGAGCTTAAAAGCCCATCTTCAGCCAAAGTGAGACTTAGTGAGTTAGGTGGGAGGTGCACCCATTGCTGGCTCCTGAGAGAGCCTGGGGTTGAATTAAGGCTTATGTTCCTGGACACCATAAGGACTCTTGGCTGTTCCTGCTGCAGGCAATATTCTGCACTGCCAATGCGTAAGGGAATAAAGACAGAGATGATGTGAATTGCACTGAGATCAGCTGCGTTCTGGGCTCCCTTGACACCCCAAAGTCATAATCCTCCCATGGGTCACTGCGAACCAGTGATTTCACATCACCCACTTTGTGCCCTAATTCAGTGGGCAGTGAAAGATGTTTACAAGTGCCTAGAGCTTCAGACTTGCAGAGGACAACTCAGTGTATGAGTGTTTGTCCACAGGTCACTGCAGGTTGTACAACACGATACCGAGGACAGAGACAAAACACAGCAGTGACAGGAGCTGTACATTGCCTATATATTGCCAAGTAGCTGTTGTGCTCTGCCTGTTACTCTTACTAACAGTTGTCTCACTTTTTCCTCCCTCTGACTGTTTTCTCCATCTGCTCCCGTTCAGTATGTATTTAGACTACAAGCTGCAAAGAGGAGAGGCCCTTGTATCCTCCTTGATAGTATGTGCAGCACTGTGGGGTCCTGCCCTGGCTGGGGCCTCTAGGCACTGTCCCAGTGTAAATAATACATAAAAATAGATCAGCAGTGTAACATCGATCAAGAAAACCATACAGAGACCTAACCGTGCTTTAGTATTGAATTGCTCTACTGTCTACCATAGGATTCCTGCACTAGCTTGCTATAGTTTCCTGAATTAAATGACAGATCATACAAAGCCTTGTATCTATGGGCAGCATGCAGGGAGCTTGGGGGAAAGCTGTAATTGCTAAAATCAGGAAGTGTGCCAAAGATGATCTACAAGTATGTGGAAGAATGCATCTTTTGTGATGTTCAGGATTTTATCATTTTTATTTTGGAGGCTTTCCAAGATTTAATAGCAAAAAAGCAACCAAAAATTTGGAAGAGAAGCAATCAGACCAAACTTCAGCTGCAGCAATAACTGCAATAGCCTGGGCATTTGCAGAAGTTTCTTCTCTCGTGTCACAGCACTGACTGGTCATGTTGCACCAGGTAGGATTACATTAAGCAAAACAACTAGCTAAGTGACGCAAACAGCTTTTGAGGAGTGCAAGTGCAATACACAACAAAAATAGGTGTTATTATTGCCTGCACCACTGAAGTTCATCTGCACTCAGAGCCTCACTAGAGTACATACTATGTACAAAGAGCATGAGTTGAAACTTATGAAAGAAATTAGCAAGTATGTTGGAGATGAAAGATAGACCTTGGAAATGAGGTATGACCATTTTCATTCAGCTTGGAGTCATGAAGGTGCAATGATTTGCTCTTGCACAGTTACAGGTAATTAATAGTTCCTTGCAATCAGTTTGATGGGATTGCTTAGGGGGGTTTGGAAGGTGAAAACGGACAAATCCATGCCACTGAGGATACATTTCTTGTGAGAGCAAAGCACTGGACCTGTAGCGCCAATTCTCAGATGCTTTTCAAGAGAAATTGAGAGCATTTTCAAACCATTGATCCACTTCAGTTTTAAAGACCATTCTGTATAAGTCCTTTTCTATTTAAAGCATCCCTGGAGGTGCAAGTGCCAAGAACTGTGCAAGTGAGACTCTCTTATTCATTCTGTATCAGACAAACTGGTTGCTCCTGATTTCAGTTTCTTCATGTTAAACAAAGTCTTCCTGTTCTGCAGAAGACTTTATAAATACATGTAGGGACACTGAGTCTTTGGTTTCCACAGACCCAAATAAACCCATGAGAAAGTTTCTACCGTTGCTGTCAGGAAGAGTTAGGCAAATAGCAACCAGCAGGAGAAGAGGTAAGCAGTTGTGCAATCTCCATTCATATTCACACTCACATGTAGGGGAGAGAATTCCCAGCTCATGAGTGGGCTCAAAAATAGGAGAGAAACATCCCCAAGGCTTCTGGAATGGAAAAAAGAAAAGAAGCTGCAGAAGCTCAACTCTGACAAATTTTTTAAAAAAATCCAACAGCTGATTGGCAGAAGGGCTGTTCTTTGACATAAAATACTTCCTGAAATTCTTTCTTCCAAGATCGATGCTGATTATTTTTTTGTTTTAGTTTTCCTTACACATGAATTAATTAGAAAAAAAATTAGGCACCTCATCTGAATATGATGACAATGCTAGCAATAATTTTGCTGGTTTCTTAACTCATTATTTATTAATCCCTTCTTCTGAGCATGTGGTGGAAGACAACGAGAGACTCATCACATATCTCTCTTTATCTGTAACCCTGACATCTTAAAAGGTTATTTCCCATTTCTATTCTCATTTCATCATGAGCCTTCTGTCCTCAGTCCTGCAGATCCATTTCCACCAAGCACAGCAGCACTGAATGTCAGGTGTTTATAATAATTCAGCCAGTGCTGTCTGCAGCTGTGACGGATTCCTTGAATGGGTCCTCTGGCAGAAGGGAAGAGGTGGTGACATGTGGCATGAGGGCTGTGACAAGCACTGGAGATCAGTAGTGTCCTGTCACAGTGCTGTCTGCATGGCTTTTATCCCCTGTCTTTTGTGGTTGGTATCTCGTGGAAGGTGAAATAAGCACGTCTGTGAACTTCTCTAAAACAGCAGTGCCTTGTAGGAGGACACCTGTGTGCACTGTAGCAGATATCATCTCTCTGCTGTTTCATTCCAATTTTGTCGAAGCTTTTCTGAAAATGGCTTCAGTGATCATAAAAAACCAGCTGATATTTTAGCCTAGCACTGCCTTTAAAAAAAAAAAAACCTGAGTTAAATTCCAAAAGAGTTCACCTATAATTTGTCTGTCCACACACTAATAAAACCTAGAATCCCCTTCCTATTTTGATTTCTACCTGATGGCTGTGTTAGTTTGATTCTGATGTGTATTAACACTATTGGACTATTTTGCAAGGTTTTGCCATGTCTTGTATTTTCCACAGGAATTGCACAATGAAAGGCAGTATTTTTTAAGTGCCAAAACCTGATGGGATGTTTCGCTGGCTCTTTTCACTGGCTGATGGCTTTAGTGGCACATTTCCCTTGTGAGTGCAGGGACTGAAGCCGATCACAGGGGAGACAGATGAGTCACATCTGTATTTGCAAGTTAAACAAGGTCAGAAGACTGTGTTGCCCTGCATGGGCCTGTGATGTTTGTTAGCGTGTTCACTGGACTGGTTTTTGCTCTTGTCAACGAGCACATTTCCAAACTGCCTGACTGTAAGCTGGGGGGATGCGAGGGCTCCCAGGAGACAATATGGATGGAACCACTTGGTTTTGAAGGGAATGAGTGTTTAGCTGTATAGACAGAAGCTGTTCCAGGCTGCTTTGTCTCAGAGTCTGCAAATAGTGTCTGGCACATTTTATTTATTGCTCCAAACTTAGACTTGGGGTCTGGAAGCTGAAGTCCGAGCAGCTCTAGGGGTGACTGTACCGTATTCCTGTCATTATACAGACTTTTCCTCCACCCATCCTCTGTTTATCTTCCTAGATGTAACCTCATCAGGGAAGGTATTGATACTTGCTCTTTATTTGTAGACTATTTAGTAACATGTGGTCCTGACCTGCATAGATTTCAGTTCAGATAAAGGCAGTTGAATCTGCTCTTGCCTGTTTGCTTTCAGCTTGCAAAGTTTTCCCTGGCTATAATGTACTGTTAAGGAAGGAACAAAGGATAGCCTCTTAAGAACTGTAAAACCTGCTTCACTTCAGTCCTGGCTATTTAATTTTGTAGGCTTATATCAGACCCGTAAGGTTAAAAATGTTTCTTTTCTTGTCTTGGCTTGAACAGCAAATGGAATGTTTCAAAGGAAAAAAAAAAAAACGAGTCCATACGAGGCAGGCCAGAGTGATGCAGCCTTGCCTGTTTTTCTTGATCTGAAACACTGTATTAGCTGGAGCACAAAATGGTCTGGCCACCTCTGTTTCCATCCCATTTTTGGATGGAAAGTTGCTCACCAAACAAGAGCAGAAGCAATCATTTACTTCTGAACGGGCAGATTTTTGCTCGTTTTCTTTGCAGCATTACATTTTCTTGGTTAGACTTCCTTGTTTCTTAGACTCTTCCTCCTCCATGAACACCCCCAAAGCAGCAGAGTAAATAATTTTGGCTTACAATGAACAAGTCTCTGAGTGAGAAGTGGTGAATAAACTTTCTGTGTCTTACATGGGGCAGACTTGAACTCTGCTGAAGGGGCCGCATGCAGCAAGGTCAGGAGTGTGATGAAGTATAAGTTTGGAAGGGGAATCTGCTGGAAAGATAGTATAACCCACTGAGTGATAAGTGCTGACAGACTGGCACCCTGGTGTTTGAAGTGCTTTTCCTTGTGGGAGAAGTATGTCTCTGATCCTGTTGTGTTATGGCCAGGCTCAGTCTGTTTTGAAAGCCTATACTGTCTTCACATGGAGACTCAGAAAGATTCATGCTGAATGTGTTTAACAGAACCCTGAATTTTGGGCCATGGTTAAAGCTAAATTTTATAAATTCGATATGGCTTTCCCAAAAGGTATTTATAACAATAATCATAAGCATATGTCAGTACATTTACATTATTATTATATGTTTACAGTAATGTTTTTCTAATACTTCACCATTAAGCAACTGTGTTTAGTGTACTAGTTCACAGAGAATAAAAGTATTAAGTTATGATTTCAAAGGAATGATAAAACAATAACACTGGGGAAGTTCAGTCATCTTAACAAATTGGGAGCATTATTCAATCTGTCCAGGCAGGCTCTTGCACAGTTCCTGTTCTTCTCTGTTTCTTTCCTGTGGGTTTATCTTGAGAATGCTCCCAGTATGGCCACACAGGGAGACAAACTGAAATATGTGAGTGAGACCCAGGGTGGGAGGCAGAAGATAAAGTGAAATGTCCTGGGACCTTCCAGGAGAAAGCTGCTCTGCTCTTTACCCAAACCTCAGTGACAGAAGTAGTATCACAAGCTAGTCAGATGGTTTGACTAATATGAGCTTTTAAAAAAACAGTAGTGATATGTTTTCAGTTCCTTGAATCAGTTTATTTCAGTTACATTTGCAAATTTATATATATAAAAAGAACAGAATGACAAATTCTGTAAATGAAAAAGCTTGAGAGAAAAAAAAAAAAAGAGAGACCTTTTTTACGTTCAGTTTCTAATCTAGGACTGGGACATGCTCCATTTCCTGTATATCAGGACAGCAGTATTCTGCCACTTTTTCAGAAGACTTCTGATTCCTGATGTGGCAGTTCTGTTGTCTGGTCTGGTTCTTTGACAACCACTGCTGGGAACACTTTGATGCTTTGGAAGACAAGTAGGCAGGGGTAGAACCCCCAATAGCATACAGGACGAATCAAGCCTCTTAACTACTTGAATACAGAGGGTATATCTGCATAGACATTTGAATAAAACTGTTTTTATTTTCAATAGTAATTATAAATCACTAGACATATATATCTATCAGGTTTCAGTGATTTGCAGCCATGCTCCCCTCCACTGGAAACAATGATAAATAACTTACAAGTGCTTTCATTATCAGCATCCCAAAAGAACACTGTCTGTACTTCCATTCCTCCACACTCTTTAATGTATATGCACTAGGATGCATTTTTTTGATCATGCAGTCATGCAAACCAGAAAGCATGTCTTCCTCAGGACTCCTGAGTCATTCTTTCAGAGGGTGGACACTGATTGAGAAAGACACCAAGGAAGAAGAAACATTGTCTTGTTATTTTTAAATGAGCTGAGTGAAACATTGCCTTTACTTTTTCTTTGCTTCACAGTTTTACTGTAAGGGGCAGGATCACAGTGTTTTCCATCACATTCATTCCAGCTGTAATTTCTGCAGCTTTTCAGTTCTTGGCCATCTAAAGTTCTCAGTTCATTTGTGATGAAATCCCTGTTGTGCAGACTGACATTTTCATTCATTTCCTCTCAAGTGAGAATACTAGTACAGTAAGGACATGTACACCTAACATCACTGATATACTTTTCTGTCTAAGTAGCAGGAGGATAAGAACCTATTACACAATTTTTGGAGGGATTCTTTACCTGCTACTGGAGAGGACCGTGCTCAGATATGTCAGGGGTGTTCGTGATTGTTCAGCAAAACGCATTATGTAGGGAGTAACTACCTGTAGATTTGGAACTGGAGAAACAAAATAAATGGTTCTGCTAATGTTTTTGCTGGCTTTGGGAGCATTTATTTGGCCTGAGTATAGGGAAATAATATAAACAAGTGTCAGCCTAGACCTACATTTTTCCTCCCGTATAGAATCTGAGCCTTAAGTAGAGTAATGAGAAGGCACTGAGCAGGTCAGGTTGGTAGTTTCACTTCCCGGTGGTTACTGTTCCTCTCTGTTGGTTATGTGTGTATCTTCAAGTGACCAGGCTGCCACCTTCTATTTTTCAGGTACCTGAATTGAATGGAGGTGAGTCTGAGCCTTTGTGATATTATCAAATATTTTTACACTAAAGTAATTAAAGACAAGCTCTACTTCCATTCCAACTATTGGAATGATTGTGCTCACTAATTGTTCTGTCAAAGAAATTTACAACTGAAATCGAGTATTTGTCTACTAGTGACTACAAATGTCACCAATATTATAGGGTCATCATGGTCATGAGCCTTTTCTACCTAATTAGTGCAACTTCAGTACCAGCACACACTGTATTGATTCCTCTCTGCATTACTCGGATACAGCTCCATAGGGGAGACTTCATTATCAATCTTTATTATTAATCACTTCTACTTTAATTAAAAAATATGAAAATATTCACAAGGAAGTTAATTGCTGGGAAAAGAAAGAAGGAGGAAAATGAGAATGTGTAATCAGATAATTGTTATTTGCAGCTGTAAGCTTTTCTAAAGTATTGAACATCATTACTGAGGCAAAATAATTGCATTTTCATTTTACCATGTTTAGAAATTGCATGATATCAAGAGGCTTGAAAACCTTCAAAGATACTGAACACGGAAAATATTACTACCATGGGTAATAGTATTTGTACCAGTTTATATATATATATATATGATCTAAGTAGACATCTGTCTTCTTAGAGAAGACAAATCAGTCTTCATTTTTAGTGTCATGTGTGGGTTTTCAGAAATTTTTTATCTAAATTAGATTCAGTACAAAGCTTTCGTGTTTACTTTTGCAACTCTTTTGCTCAGGAGAATCAGTTTACCTGATGCGCACCTCTCGTGTGCTGCCCCAGCTCTGTGCTTTTCTAGAGATCCACTTCATCTTTGTGAAAACAGAATGAGGCTGTCAGTGTGCAGTTGTTTAAAATAAGCTCCACACTTCACCGATGTGGTGGGTCAGATCATAGTTTACAGATCTACACAGGATTTTAGAAGGAATTCATAGGGACTCCTGTGGGGCTTGACCTTGGTGACAGTGTTATTGACATAACTCATTTTCTTTGTTGCACAAAGGAAATCTAAAATGCAGCCTTATTAAGCAGTCTCACTGAGTTATACAACGGTTACAACTACTTTCAATTATTTTTTTTTTTTTAAATTTAAATGTCATTTATTAACAAAATTCCTATTACGGTAATATTCTGTGGAAAGAAATGAACCAACTATCCTGTGCAATTAAGAAGTATTTTTAACTGGAGATTCTGGAATAAATTCCCTACTTTTGCTTGATGAGGAAGATGAAAAGGGAGAAAGTAGTGTGGGGGTAATTCTGTTTTTCATTCAGACACTTCTGCTTTCACGATTGATACAAAAAATTATAAAAAGCTCTACAGAAACTGGAAACTACAATGTGGTTTTGCATTGTGAGTCTATAGCTTATATTTTCTCAGTATTAGCACAAATTTAGGCACCACTTAAACAACAAATAGATTGCCAGTTAGTGACACTGCTTTTGTTTTTCTATTCTTTTGATTCTGAAGAATCACTAACTGTATTATGAACATTATTTTGCAACAAACTTTGCAGGTCTCTAATTGATCACTATTTTGCTGATTTCTTCCTTTTACACTGAAAAAAGAACCATGGTCTTGCATTAAAAAAAGAAAAAAATTGCATACCAGATTATACTGGCTTATTGTATTGAATGTGTTCCCAGAGATATGTCCAATAATCTATCTTGTACAGTGATAGTTTGTAATTAAACTTCTTGTTCCCTGGAGGGCCCTAGTTTTGGCTTCCTAAGAGAGAAAATGCAATGTGATAGATGTATCACTTTTTTTCACTTCAGATGAATGGAACAAATGTCCAGATTTGCCTGAATTACTGCCAACATGTAATCTTTAAAAATTCAAAACAAAACAAAACAAAAAACCTAGCAGTTTGTTTATTTGAAGGAATTCTGCCAGTATTTGGAAGCAACATAGATGCAAGAACAAATGGTTATTTAATTATTTTAAAGCACTAGTATTGTATTTATTGGCCTATTGTTTGTCCTAAATTCAGCTGTTTTCATAATGTTTAGTCTTCTTAATACAAAATGTAAATTCGCAGTTAATATCCTGAGGATTTTTAAAATAGATGTTGCCTTGTCAGATGTCTTTCAGAAATGACTTTGTTGTGACAGTTGTGTCAGACTTGTCTTTTGTTTGCCTATTGTTCCTTAGTCAGTTCACACAGGGTAATCACCTCAGCCACTTCCAACTCTATTAAACCTACTTTACCAAGCCCAAAGTGTTCCTCCCTTCCTCTCCTTTTGCAGGTGCTTCTCGTGGGGATGCTCTGCAAAGTTTGCAAGGGCTGAACAGGGCTGTCAGGTGGGTAAATCAAAATCCACAGCTTGGCTGATGGGGTCTCATAGTGTTTTTGGAGACACATTAGCTCAGTACCTCAGTCATGCAGGAGTTCCCAGCCTTGGCTGTGGCTGATGGCACGTCTCTGTCAGAAAGGCAGCACTGCCTTTTGGTCACCCTTGGAAAGCTCTGCTTTTATTTTGAATGCTCTAATTAGTGGAATTAGTGCATAAGCATTTTACAGGCAACATCCTGCCTGGAACCATATGTTGGACAGCACTGAACTGGAAGATACACTCTGGGTCGGGGTTAGTCTGACACACAGGAAAGAAGAGAAGGGTTCTTGCAGAGTTGCGAAATTTTCTGTCCTCCAACTTGGAGATGAGGCTGGGCCAGATCCCAGTGCATGTACCCATCAGTTCATTACTTGCTTCTAGAACAGGCTCTTTGAGAGTTCAGTTAATTTTTTGTTGTTGTGGGTTTCTTTGTTTGCTTGTTTTTTGGTTTTTGGTTTTTTTTCTCTCTCTCTTTGGATATATCAGGGAGTCATAGCTAGCTATCTAGCATTCTAAATTCAACATCACTTTAGAATTAGGTGCTTAACATGAGCACAGAGGTTTTGGGTCTCCTGTGACTGAGTTTATAGTGTCTTTGGATAAGGCAGTCTGCCCGCTGCAGGTATGCCTATTCCCATTCAATTTTTGCTGTTTAGATACTGAATAGTTCCAGTGTAATCTAAGTGTGCCTCCAGTTTTTAAGAAGACTGCCATAGGGGCAATAACCCCTCCCATCCCAATCTCCATGGTGTCCCTGGCATAGTCTTGCGCCAGCTGGGCTGGACACAGCTGAACACAGGTGCAGTGGTGGTTTGGGCCATCACTTGCAGGAACAGGTGCTGGCCTTGGTTGCTAGTTTAGCTCCATCATCCTTCCTTGGTGTCACCTATGCTTCCTCTCCCTGTTCTCAGCCCCAGCCATCCCCCAGACCAGGGCTCATCCTTGCAATGGCTTGTTGCAGCTTCCCAGGCAGTGTCACCCAGTCCCTGTCCTTGCTGCCTTCTTCACCCTGTCAGGCATGTCCGTGACAGATAACAGCATTGTTTCCTAGCCTGATTTCTGGGATTTCTGGCCATACCTCCTGCCCCAGAGTTTGGCAATTGCCCTTGCACAGCATGCTGAACTCTCTATGGCCAGCTTGAGGGATTTCTCAACTGCAGCGTGCTGTGGCATGGTACAAGGATCTGCCTCCAGTTAGCTCAGGAGCACAGCTCCAGACACGTGTTTGGTTCAGCAAATGCTATTTGTTTGCTGGGTGATGATGTTTTTCTAAGCTTATGCTTTATTCATAGCATGGCTGACATTTCTGCAAGAGGTGGTGATGTGTCTTTGGGTCTTAGTTCTTTAATGATTTTGGAAATACACTTCAAGCAGCTATAACAGTGCACATTTGATAACCTATGTATGAGTAAAATTACAGTGATAACCAGGGGCTTATGAATTAAATTAAATAAATAAAGTCACTAGGTTTTAAAAACAATATGACTTTACTGTGATGAAAGGAATAATTTTGATTCAAGGATGGAATAGATCTTGCTTTTAAATTTAATTATATGGTACAATTTTGTGATTATCATCGTGGGATTACTCATGGGATTAAAATGCACATCTCTTAAAATGAAAAGTAGAAATACAGATTTTTAAACATTTCATTTCAAGATCACTAGGTACATTATTACCTCAGCTACAAGATAATTTCATATTTGGTCTCATCCTCTTTGATCTCTAACAGATAGGAAACAGCTTTCAGTAGTCTCCCTTCATAATGTTTCTTTTTCAATATTCCCATGTCTTGGACTAAATGGCTTCTATTGAAGATGTGCAGTGGCCCAAGTGACCGTATTTGAGCTCTGAATTTGTTGTATCTCTCTTCCTGTTTCTTGGTTTGGCCTCTTTTCAGATTAATAATGTGAGACTAGATAAGCTTCAGGAAAAAAAAAAAAAGGAAAAAAGAAAGTCTATTTCATCATATTAACCCAATGATAATACTACGCAGCATTAGAAGAATAAAGCTGTATGTGTCTGCTGAGCCCTGAGATGAATACTGGTTTTTAAACCTGGAGATTTATATTCCTGTAGGAATGTGTCATATCAAGGGCAGCAGATTATAAGGGCAGCTGTAGTTATCATTAGCAGGCATAAGTATTTGAAGGAATTTTGATATTTCAACCATGGTTTAATATCAAAGGTCTCCTGTGTGAAATATGCCAACCAAAATACAGATGACAATTGACTGCTGCTTTTGGCTTCATTTAAAAAAAAACCCAAGAAAACAAAAACAAACAAACAAACATAAAAAAACCCAACCAAAAAACAACAACCAAAAAAACTTCTTGAGTGTGTTATATTTTTAATATTTAAGAAGTAAGATCATAATAACCTGGAAACTCATACTCAGGTGCTGTGAACCACAAGAGTTTCTTGTGGAATAAAGAATACCTATCCATACTGTGTATGTCTGTATCTGAGTGTGGATGGGTTGCTTTTCTGTGAATCTTGCACCTTTTATATCCTTAGATTGTTATGAATAGAAGAACATTAAAACCACTTTAAAATTCCTTTTACACTGGCAGAATTTTGGATCAAATACATTGAAAGAAATAGAGAAGTGTGGGCATTTCTGAGATTCTAGAGTTCACATATTACCAAGCAGTACAGTTCGCAATTGCTGTATTGAACTTTCCTTGTCCAGTAATATGGAATAGAAAAATAAGATTTTTATATAGTGTCTAAAAGCCTAGAAAATTAATAGTTTGAAGTACTGCCTTCAGCTTTCACAAATTTCATGGAGAAGTGAAGACTCACCACAATAAAGGAAGTGTTCAATAGCTATGTGTGATTGACCAAAGCAGTTTCATTAGTGTGTTGGGGTTTTTTTTGTTGTTGTTGTTGTTTGTCTGTTTGTTTGGTTTTTTTGTTTTTAATATAATTTAAGCTGTGCTTTTGCCAAATACCAGTCTCAGAACTTTGCACCCTACATTCTGACAAGAGGCAACAGTGTAAAAGTGGTGGGAAGAGAGACTTCAGCAATATATTTCCTCCTTTTGCCATTCTCCCAAAGCAAAACTTGGAGTCTCTCTGAAGCCATTTGCCAGCATTTGCTATTAATCTGCAGCCTATATCTACATACTATAAATTTTTTTGAACCGTATTCAATGGGTCATTTAAATAAGTCTGCTGTCCAGCCATTATTCATGTGAGAAGCAATGCAACCAAACTGTATTGTGATTTTCCTACTGCAAAATATTGTCCTTTTTTTTATTTATTTACTAATATTTTATTTTTCTGAAGGCAGAGTGGATGCAGACACAGTACCTGCCAAACTCACAGAGAGACTGCAGACAGAGGTTCCAGTTTTTAAGTTTCCAGGGCTTTGTGCATTCAGATTCAGGCATTCTAACTTTGAACATGCCATTTATATCTTATAGCCATTCAATCTGGAAGACAAAAGTCATATTGGCATGGAGGAAAATACAGGAATGCAGTCTCTAAGCCCATGAAAGAATGTCACTGCATTACAGCAGCTTAACAAGTTATCATACATCAGCTGAAGCACTGTAATTGTCTGTCTGTGCACTTGAGCTTGCCCAGAGTGAGGTAAACATCCGTATGCTCCAGGGATTACTCATTAAATGAAGCATTATGTTTTAGTACTGAGAAATCTCTGCTGTCCTTCCATTGTTTTCTACTTTAAAGACAAATTTCTTTGGCATAAGACTAATTTTAATTATGTGATTTGCTGTGTGTATATGTTGGATGTTTTTCAAGTGCTCATGCAGACTGTAGACAAACACATACATGTGTGCACACACAACATTTTCCCTACTATAATTTGGTATTTCTGGCACTTTGCAATAGTAGGGTCAAAGCCAAACTGTAGCTACCTCTGGAAAATCTTAAAAGTAGCTGTAATTGAAAAAGGTGCTGTAACTTTTCTGTTTTAACAGCTAATGAGGACTTTTTTTCCAGAAAGTGTATGCTTTCTGTCATTGTTTCAATGTTAATTTTTGATAAATCGAGAAACTTTTGAACATGTGTATTTTTTGAAACAATTCTGAAATTCATTAGGCAGTGACAGAAATGCCTTTGCATTATAGTGATCCACTGCAGATACTAACTTAACTTGAAATTTGACTTTTGATAGATATAATGGAAAGAATGAAACGATTCTGAATTCTAAGTAAATAAATAATACTAATTCGATCCTCTGAAATAATTACAGTTTATAATACTGAATTGAAAACTTTGTTTTTGTTTTAAAATGAAAGGAACTTTTTTGATAGGGTTCACTATTGTATTTCTGTGAGCTGTAACCCCTTTGTACATTTCCTACCCCTCATGATTCACTCTGTTGCTAAAGAAGTTGTGTTCTGACAGGCCTTTAAATTAATGCCTGTGCCTGTATGAAGCACAAGTATGGAGTACATGAAGTACAATTGTTTTAAGTATTCATATTTGTCTACTGTTGCACTAAAATCTAACAAACTCAAAGGAGAAATCCCTTTCATGAGCTGTAAATTTCAAGTTCTGACCTATTGACTTCATGAGAGTAAAAATCCTCCAGTGGGAGTAAGATGTTCATCATGTCTTAACATAAAGTCCAAGAGTCAAGGAAACCCCTGGCTGAAATAAACAAGCAGCTCATCCAGTCTGCCATTCTGGCAGCAAGAGTGGGTAAGACCAGATGTTTCTACAGAAGGCATAAATCTTCACAATTTTACTGTTCTGTATTGCAAGATGGTGTTTCTTACATCACTCACACCTTGAAACATGAAGATTAATAGAGCTTATAACTCTCTTTCTTCATAGTCAATTTGTAGCATAAATCTTAAAACACATTTCTTAAATTATTCAATAATTTTAAGAGCAGAAGATTTTAAAGATACATTATCAGCTGGTGCAAAAGTAAAACCATTCACCCCCATGCCGCCTTTACTAGAGTAAAAGTTGTGGATATGAGAAAACCTGACCATTTCAGTAAACTAAAAGTGAATTTTACTGCAGTGTGAGAGAGGCCAAGGGTCTTGTCAAGGAGCGATGCGACAGAGCTCCCCAACTGCTGAGTGCTGGGATGCCTTTTTCATCCTACCTGCCTGAAGGTATTCACAAGTTCGTGTGGGAGCTCTTCTGCAACTGGTGTGGAGCCACTGATGACTGTGAAACCTGAAGGGTTTCTCTTTCACTGATCTCACCTCTGGTTTTGCCCCGCCCATGTATTTGCCAGCCTTGGCAGAAACTTACTTTGTTGTATTGAACTTACTTTGTTCAAAGCTGGTCCTGGATTCTCACCAAAGATTTAGTTGTGAAATATTGTATCTCATCTCGTGCTGTGACCGTAGCAAGATATTTTTCTTTGGCAGCAAATACTCATTAGAACTGATGACTACTCTCACCTTCTTAACTTTCTCTTGACCAATTTTCACTTAATTTCCCACTCATTCCGTGACACGATTTTATGCAAAATAAAATAATGAGGTAGCATGCGTAATGCCTCTAATGTTGAAACAGTTGGATGATCATCACAACTAAATCAGAATTTTTGGGTTTTTTATTGCCCAGTGGGATCTACTTTCTGGCTAATGTTATGAAGGTGGTGGTGTATGAGGGGAAATTAATACATTATCACATTGCACTGTTGGTATTGGAAGTGTTTCTTCACACATGGGGTAGCAGACATATAAAATTGTTTGCCAGATGGTGTTGCAGATGCAAGAATTTTACAAGGGCTCAAAGGGACGCTGGACAAGTACTTGAATGTGATATCTACTTGGGGTTGCAAAATAGACAGGCCACAATAGGCTCAGGAAATCTCCTGAGCTGAAAATAGATGGAGAGAAGGGGGAGCACTAAGGATGGGGAAATATCATATATAAATGTTCTATAATTATTCTTCTTACTGTTGAAAAGAGACCACTAGACTGGATGAGCCTTCAGTCTTGCCATTACAAACATTTTTATATTCTTACTTAAGTAACGAGCTGTTGTATGAGAGGATTTTTCTGGAACAGGAAATGAATGTTGAAGGTGGAGAAAACCCAGAACTGCTTAAATGTAGAAAATTAGTAATGTGTATTTTGGTCCATATTGCTAAGGAAAGAAAATTGAGATAAAACTTTAATGCTGAAATAGGATCAAATGTGATTACTTGTTCAGTTACTGACTGCATAGGTTTGCAGCCTTGCCTTTTTAGCTTTTATATTTCACCTGATGTTACTGTGAGGAACAGATCTTCATTGGTTTTGTGGTGATTTCTACTGGTAGTTCTCCAAGTACATATAGAAGGCATTTTCTGATGTAGCTGCATATCTTGTACATCCTACATGCTTCTTTCTAAACCTGTAGCAGAACTTAAGTTCTGTAACTTGCACTACAGTACACATATACTATTGATAAAGAAAAAACCAGCTGTAGCACTATGTCTGCTAAAGATATTCTTCTTTTTCAGAATGGGGATCCTTATGTGGAACAATTAAAAGAGGCATGGTCAAGTTATAGTTCATGAGTCAGTCTAGTGACTCATGATACTGAAATTTATTATGCACATAAGGCATTTATTTTAATCTTGTTTTTTTAAATTTGTCTCATCCTTTGTTACGGTTGGCCTTGCATGCTGGATTCTTATCTTCTTATTGTTTTGTGTTTTTTAATGTTTGCACATGCACGTCTTAAAAACAAGAATGTGGCTGAAGTGCCTCTAAGAAATAGATGCCAAGGCTTGAGTGGGCTTTTTGAATTCACTCACTCTGCACATCCTGACTACCAGAGCTGGGTTATATTTGTAAATCTCGCCGGAAAGAGATGACTTTCTTATCATACATAAAATTTAAATTTGCATCTGGCAGAATTTTTTTCGCCAAAAAAGTTATGGTTATCATTGTTATTATTGCTGTTTTAATAGTATTAGGATTAATAATGATGGTGAAAATTATAACTGTCCTTACTCCCAAAATTGCTCTACTTTACATTAAGAAGACCAAAACTGCTGCAGTGCTTTTCTTTGCATATTTTAATGTTTTGACAGACAATATCAGCTACAGACTTTCATCAGCCATCTGAAGTTACTGCTTGCTGATCATTAGCATGACTACAACCCATGAGGTTATAGATACTCTGAAACCATTCAAGAAAAAGTGCTGTGAGAAGGTATTTTTCCAGAAAGCCCATCTGTAAGAAAGACTGCTATTTGCGTCCTCCCAGTTTATTAGTGGCGTGAGACAATAGCAATTTAACAATCATTTTCCTTGTACGAGTTATTAGTCATCTGTGTTCTTTTGAGGTGATATTTTCAGTGTCCCTTTTTTCTTTTTCTTCTTTTCTTTTTCTTCTTCCACATTAATGGCACTTCTGTCACCATATGGCTTAGTTGTTTACAGATCTCCAGAATACAAAACTCACAGTTTGCATGTATGTTTCTGTTTTTCTCGGGGTGCAGAAAAATGTGACTATTTTGTGTTTCCTAGAAAGGGAATTGTGAGACCTCAGGCCGCATTGCACATTACACAGAAGGAATCAGTAATGAGCTCTTTCTGTGCCTCAGGAGGAGCACAAAGCAGCTGGAGTGGGACTAAGGGTCTAGACAGCTGAGCTCAGTGGGGATGGAGGATGGTCAGCACTGCACAGAAAATGTTCGATAGCTTGTCAATTCATGACCCTGAGGTCTGAGAGGCTTCCATTCCCTCAGACAAATGCTGATCCCCATTAATATGAATGGTTGAACTTCATTTGACATCAGTCAGTCCAGGCTCTGAGTGCAAGTACATTATTCCCAGTGCCATTAATGCGAGTCACATACCCCAGCTGAGCAGACAAGGGAAGCAGAGTTTTCAGTAGTCATTGTTGTTTTGCTTTTGCAGGACTGTGTGAAGGTGGTCAATAGGTTTATTCCTCATGACTGATTATCTTCAAGATATTTGTTGCATTTTGTGAAGTTCATCTGCAACCTTGTGCTTGCTTCTTAAAACTGATATGCTGTGTCATGTAGCCCATTTGACTGGGTAGAAAGAAGCATGTCATGTTTAAGATAGTGACACTGATAATTAGCTGTTAATATCTAATTTCACTCTTTTTTTTCACTTCAATTCCTCCTAGAATATCTACTGAGTACATTTAGCATCAGCTTCCCCAGCTGAAAAATTAGGGATGCATTTCCTTTGCAGTGACTCAATGATGTATGTACTAGTTACTGTATATTTTAATTTGAATGTTTGAAAGGTATTATATAATTTTTGAAAACTGTATCTTAGTAGCGTTTTACTCTTCTCTAGGCACAGGAATTTTGATTTTGCATTGTGACTTAAATAGACAATAACTAAAAATCAAGGCTTAAGTTGCTTAATTGGTTGTCACATACCTCATTTTAGAGGTGATTACCATTTAGTTTGCTGAAGGACCCAAGGACTCAAATTCCTTTTGAACAGCCAATATCTATTTTTTCTGATGACTTATTCACAGCAGTTTGGTTTTTCCAGTTCCTTGTGAGGAAATTGCCCTTCATAGGATCTGTCCATGTAAGGTTGTTGTATAATGCATGCTCATTTGCTTAGTTATATTTGTAAGCTCCAGCTGTGCCCATCACTTGCTAAATCTGTCATTGAAGGATTTTGTTTTAAATTCTGCCTGTCTTTGTTTTCAGATGTCTCTGAATTCCTTCCTGTGTTGAGTCACAGCTGTGAAAAGAGAAATCTCCCTCTTTAATTCAAGGGTTCGGTGGTTTAAAAGCACTAAAGCCTGGTGGGGAATGGCTTAAGGAAGATAGTTAATCATGGTGATCCCAAGGCTTCATAAACTTACACAAGACTCATCTGACAGGAAGAGTCCTGGATATCTTCAAGTCCTGGCTTCTTTGAGGAGTGGCTGTTTTACCAGGGAGTGGAATCCTCTATGGAACAAGCACCTGTGGTGTGTCTTTGCCACCTGCTCAGCCATGGCTATGGAAACACAATCTTCTCCACTGCATCTCTTTTCCTAGCTAAGCCAGTGTGGAGCCCAAATCCTTTCCAGTAATTTTTTTTTCCTCACAGCCTTGAGAAATATTTAATGTGGTAGCTACAACGGCTTCCACTTGTTGGTGCCACTGGCAGGAAGGAGTTGCTGATTTGGACAGAAAAGAGAGGTCAGCCTGGAACATGCAGATGGTCTTGTCTTCTGGGTGAGCAGAAGTCATTGGCTTGGTTTGGGTGTCAACAGTTCATCCAGTGGCATTTCTCACCCAGCTTCTTCTAACTCCAGTGGGGGAATCCTGGGAGAAATCCTCTTCTTGTCTCATCAGTGCAGGCAAAAGCCTTATTTCACATACTGTGTTAATAATTTTGACACTCAGTTCTGTGGTTAGTTTTCATGGGATGGGCAAACCAGGACCACGTGGATGAACACTACCCGGCAGCTGTGAGATACTGAATTAAGTTATAGAGATAATGCAGTGCCTGCCCCTATGCTGTGTGTACTTCACTTGTCCTATGCACACGCTGCTGTTCTTGATACCAGGGTTTATGATCTGCCTGTGAATCAGTTCTTGAATTGCTGCAGCTTTTGGACAGTTTTAGAAAAGAAAAGCGATCCTGTTTTCAGTCAGATTTTAGTAGTAGGGTAGTTGATTCGTAAGCAGATCAGTTAGGCATTGCCCTTATCAGAAGAGTCCTTGGGAAGATAAGATGACTAGAGAGTAGAACAAGTCATTTGATGGCTGTCAGGCATCTAAGTTTAGGTGGAAGGGTGTTGTATGTTGAGCAAGACCTTCAGTGTGTGATTCAGTTCATTTATTCATTTGTCCATTAACTGCTAAAGGAAGTAGTAGAAAAATTAAGGTTGAAGGAGACATTAAGAGGTCATATGGTTTTGTTTGTATTTCAAAGAACGCATAACTTCAGCTTTGGATGAGATTGCTCAGCTATGTCCAGTCAAGTTTCAAATGTCTGCAAAGATGGAGAATCCACGACTTCTCTGAGCTCCTGTTACAGTATTGACGCTCCTTGTAGGGAATGAAACCTCAGAACTCCCTCAACATTGAGATTGCCTCATCATCTTAGGGGACAAATGACTGCTGGGGAAAAGGAAATTAGAAGTGGTGTTTTACGTCCTACCTTTTTTATATTGGTCTTCTGGTTATGGAAACTAACTGGTTACCCATCAAAAAATCTTTCCTTTTTTTCAGTGAAATACTGATTCATCTGTGTACTCTCTATCCTCACTTTGTCCTCACAAGACAAAGGAAAGTTACTGTGGTTTTAAACCAAAGTGGAGGTATTTCTGTGTTGAATGGAGGAGGTGATACCTGAATTCTTGGTTTCTTTTTCAGCATGGCTGTTTCGGATTCCAGGAAATGTTGTGATAGCACCCTTCTCAAATCAGCTTAAAAAAACTATTGCACCAAATATAAATTGATTTCTGCTGTGACGCAAACAGAAAGTTCTTTGAGGGTCTGATAGTAGCATGTTGTAACCCTTGAAAATAGTAAAACTGATGATCAGGGGACACAGGACTGACTGTTAAAGATTTGATAACCTGCTGTCTGAACTCATGCTGGCAGCATGTTATTCCTTACGCAGCTCTGTGAAGTTCTTTAGAGAAAATGAAACTGTGATTGCTTGTAATTTTCTGCAGTTCGCACAAGCACTTAAATCAAGAATAAAACACTGGAAGAAGTGATATTTGAGTCATGGATCTCACTGCAGGAGTCAAAAGTCTGTTGTGCCTGTGGAGAAGTTTGGCTCTGTGACTAAGGGGATGTGGGTACTGGTCCTGACTGCTAGTGTGACCTTATCCAAGGGATGTCATCTCGTATGGTAGCATTAAAAGAAATCCAATTAACTCCTGATGACAAGGATAGAGGATAGAGAGTAGAGCCATTAAAGCTTTTAAACTGCTCAGATGCTGTAATGTTGAGTACCTGAGGGAAACCCATCAAGAGGAATAGGTCCGCATTGAGTCAGTGACTTGTATAAGCTCACAAGTGGGATTTTTTATAGAGGCTCTGGTGATTCCCTGTCACACATACTCCAAATTTAAATGAAATCAAATGTTTAAAAAAACTAGGAAGGAAGCAAATGTGTTCAGCCCAACAATAAAATAACTGGGTTAATGGGCCAACACAGATCACTGCACTGCAGTGTACACGTTCGTATGTGTATCATTTTACATTCTGGCTGCACAAAATGTTGATCCAAAATTAGTTGGACAATGGATTAAAAAAACCCTCCTCCAAAAGAGTTCAAGCATATAGTCATGAATTATTAAATCAATTTGTTGGAAGTGTAAATTAAAATCCTTCTGGCATGTCTTTCCCTATAGCGTGGTTTATGTATTAAACCCTGAAGACTGTGCTGTACAGAGTTCACTGACAGTGCATCAAATAATGAGGCCATACATTGATGAAAGGAATTTTAGGAAAATATGCCATTGGATATATAGCAAACATATTTGATCAAAGCCCAGCTGCCATATGAGGTACACATTTTTTAACCATTGCTAAACTGTGTTAGCCTGAATTCTTTTGAAAACTATTATTTGACTTTTACACAGCTGACAATAAACTAAGTAGTACTGGCAGTTAAGGAAACATCCTATCAGGATTTGAAAAACAGAAATAATCCAAAAAAAAAAAGTTATATTAAGATGCCTACTACAACATGCAGTTGCCTCTACTTAACATTTGTAACATTCTGTTTTTCTCTGAGAGTGTCATAGACTTTAGATACAGCTGGGGAATCTGAGAGTGCCTGCAAGCATTTAAAAAAAATTACAAACTATTTGGCAAGACATTAACGCTTACATCAGATAATCTAGCTACAAATTTTAGCACAGTAAAGCATTGGCTGTGAAATGAAATGAACATTATAAATATTTCTGTAAATGTAAATATTTGTTCCTTTATTTCTTTCTGCTTTGGGGAGGGTTTGTTTTGGGGTTGTTTTGGTTGAGTTTTTGGTTTAGAAGGGTCTTCTGGGTTGTGACTGTGTGCATGGTCTGCAGGTTCAGCCTGCACACAGAGTTGGCTGGCTGGTGGTGCCTCAGATGCGTGTATGGCTGAAATGTGTAATATATTGTTGTATAGTGTACAATTAATGGAGCCATCCAGCACTAGGAGCTGGCTGAGATCTGGATGGCTTGGATCAAGGACAGAAGAGCCCCAACTACTTGCATCTGCAGATGTATCCGTGCAGACACCTTGCTGGCTGTACCCTTTCACTGTTACCCACCTTGGTGCTGTATCGTGCAGAGCAGTAAGTCTGGATTTGATATATGACAGATTTCACCAGAGTGCTACACTACCTTCTCATCAAGCTGGGTTTTTCATAAACGTACAAAAGGCATGGTAGGGCAAGTTCAAGTAACTAATCTGTAAAATACCCTGTTGCCACTAGTTACTGGTAACCCCCAAAAATATCAGCTAATTCAGACTTCTGGTCCCTGCTAGAGGACTCGTGCTCCACTTATGCATATGTTGGAAGGTCTCCTACGACAGGAAATAGAACAGTTTTTCCATAGCAAAACACTGGCAAGAATTCCTGGAGGTGAAAAAGAGACTAATCCTTCCTTTGTGTTGGCCATTGTAGGTTTATGTTTCTTCCAGCAGAAGAATGGTGGTTGCAGGGTCAGTGGTTTAGCTGGCTTGACAGTGCTGCCTGGGGTTAATTCAGGCTGTGGCAGGACAAATGCAGTCTGCTAGGGTTTAAATGCTCAGGAAAATCTCCCCAAAATGAGCATTTATTTTCTCTGATGGCCATCATGACAATTTTCTGGCTTTTCGGTATTTTCTCAAAAGCAGGCCAAGGCTGTTCCACAGGCTAAGCTTCCTGCAAGTGTTCTCTCCCTGTCTCCTTCACTCAGAGCTGAGCCAAACCACCCCAAGTGCTGCAGGTGGTGACAGGCATTTCAGAGGAAAATTCTCTGTCTCTCTTTGAAACCCTTCAGACGTCACAGTACTTGGCAGAAAGTGGTTTCCATCTAGTCTACCTTTTCATTAATGTCTCTAGGAATTTTCATGCTACTGCCTTTTTCTTTTCTTGGATACCAAAGTTACAAAATTCATCTTAGAATTGCTTTTCATAGCTCTAGTGGTTTTTCTGGTCTTCTGGGGAAACATGCTGTATTTAAAATAATGTAACACTGAGGTTTGGCTTAGGGCTCCTTTTGATTCTTATGTGTTGCTAAATCGTGCCTTACACTGCTTTCTTCTTTGGCTTCTGTTTGGGTTTATAAAGAGCCTATGGAAAGCTGTTATTATGGACGTAATACCTGAAGTCATAGTTCCTTCCTCAAAAGAAAACAAGAAAAAACAAGAGGAAAAAGAATCTGTAAGAGATGCATATGCATCTAACTTTAGAGTGAAAGGCATGTTGATATTTCTGTGCAAAGAACCCGGCTGCACATCTGACTGGTGGGACATTTTATTTATGTGCCTACCTCCTCTTGGCAGTATCATTATTACATTATCAGATGACAAGTTGCTTTCCATCCCATCCTTTTTCTTGAACAACAGATACTGTGTTTGAGAAACAGTCTATAGAATATAAAAAACCATGAGTAGGATTTTTTTTTTTTTTTTTGAGGAGACGCAATATACAAATAATTAGGGTTAGAGAATAGCATTTGTTTTATCCTCGGTCTTGGATTTATGTTATATGTCCAAAAGATTTAATGCCACAGATAAAATTTCTCAGAATCACCATTTGTAATGATACATAACATGTCTGTGTGCATGTCTGTCTATCTGCCACTTTCTGAAAAGATTGCTTCTGTGTCTGTGTGAAATCTTTGGGTGTAATCCTGACCTCACTGACATAGACATGAAATATATCCTGGTATCTTCTGAGGATGAAGTGCTCATTTCCTATGTGTATAATTTTAGGTGCCTGACAGTAAATTTCATGGTCAGATAAGCTCTTCAGAGCAGTGTGACACAGATCACTCTGTAAAGATTACCCATTTCTACCAGTGTTTATCTCCAAATAGACTACATGCCTGTTAGAAATGCTTCCACCAGTAGATTCCCTTCAGAAAGATGCAGAAAAGTATGAAAAAGTAAACAAAATAAGAGTTCCTTCCTTCTACTTCTCTCAAGTTTCACTTCCTTAGTCACCATTTTTACTTTAGTTTGAATTCATCTCAATGTACAAAAAAATCCAGCATAATCCTTAAATGTATTTTCTCTGTCTGTTGGAGAGCTTTATTTATTATCAGATGGTTCTTTGCAATAAAACCAGATTTTTTGCTGTCTTTGTTCCCTCGGTTGCATCCTCATTGTCTCTCAGACCCTTCATTTTTCTTTGCTCTATTTGGTTCTTCTCAAGTGGGAATCAGAGCAGTGATTTTTCTTGCCAAGTTATTGGTGTTGAATGGATAGTGTATAAATCCTGTGAGAAGCTCAGTAAAAGTGAAAGCTTTTAAAGTTTTGTAAAACTCATTGTAAGCTGGGTTATGCTTCTTATGAGTCTTTGCTAATCATTTGGGTATTTAACAATAGCGAAGACTGCTCTATGGCAAAACCTCATCTAAACCAGGTACACTAAACCCAGTGATATAAGCAAAAAAAAAGAAAAAAAGATCACCTACTCTAGGCTCACATCATGTTTTTTGATTGTACCATTGTCTTTTTATTAATTAATTTTTCCTGGTGTTGGGAAGTGAGGCAATGCTGATCTGGGGTTTATGTAAAAAGCAGTATTTTTCTGACTCCTGAAAGAGAACATTTTCTGGACTATAAACAGCACAAACCCTACTTAATAAGTAGGAGAATAGTGATGAATAATACTGTTTACCAGTTCTTGGATGGAGTTAACTGAGATTTCACAATGAAGAGAAAAGCATCTTCTGCCAAATAATATATCAACAGACTATCTATCTAAGTGGTACAAGAACATAGTTTCATTGTGCTCTGGATGAATGTCATCTTTGTTATTGCAGAACTAAGTTAAGAATATTAAGTAAGTCTAAAGATGCAATTTTATTTTTAGTCTATTTGATTTTATAAGTTACTAATCTGAGTCATGTATGCTTATAGTTTTCTCTCTTATTAACAAAGACAATTCAATATCCAGTTCATGATTATAGTACAGTTTTGAACCACTCAACAGTCAACCATAGTAATTTTTCTTTTGGAATATGTATGATAATTTCAAGGTGAGACATCTACATAATGCATTGGACACATATTTGTATATTTGTAGTTAAAGTAACATGCTTTAAATTTGTGTGCATATATATAAAGTACCTATACTTAATGAAGAGATCATAAAGAGATAGGGTACCTTTCAATAAATTTGAATTGTAGGTGGGGTAATTTTTGTTTCTTCTTGTAGGTGATTAGTTTTAAATCTTTTAAAGCAGTATGTTTGTCTGACAGGCCACTCATGCTATTTTATTGATGTCTAGAAGGGACATCTTTTGCTGGCTTCTGACTCCATAGACAAAATAAAACCTCAAGATCTCAAACAAGGATAGATGAGGAAAAGAAAGAAAAACTCTGGCATCAGTGATAGTAAATTAGATATTGAGGCTACATGGCCTAAGCAACTTACTCATTAAGTTTTTTAATGAATTTATAAGCTTATAATGACTAGTTTGCTGTAGATTTTCAGTTGTCACAATTTGCAACATTGCTATTAGATTCACTAAAACTGAGCCGTAACTGTTTATTTGAATGTAAAATTCTGAATTTTAAAATGACCTTGGAAACCTAGTGTTGGAAACAGGTTTTAAATTATCCTCCAATTCCATAAAGGATTTTATTTTACAGAACTAACCAAGAGTTACATGAATACAGTTAAAAAAGTGTGTGTTTGCAGATGGGTCACAGTCCTTTCAGCTCTGGACTTCATGACGCCAGGAGAAGTCGGAAACTACACAGTATTTGTGAATGCAAGATTTTGCATTTAGATAGGTTTGAGCTGAACGATCTGAAAAAGCTCCCATAAGCACAGAACTCCTTACTGTCTGTGTGTTTGAGAAGGCTGAAGAGCTCTGTTTATTGCCACAAAGGGCCTGGAATAAATTATGTTTAGTAAATTGGCTCCAGGTTTTCTTGTTTCAGACAGTAGCTTCAGAGCAATCTGTTTTATAGGCTCCACTAAATCTGACCAATTGCAGGGAGGTGACACCTCATTTCAGAGACGTGACATCACACATGTGCCAGTCAGGTCCAGCCCCTCTCTCTGTCAGGATGGCCGGGCACCAGCAGTTCAACTTTCTGTCTTTTGGCAGTTTAACCTACAGCCTGTTCCGAATTTATGGGCCCCGCAGGGAGGGCCTAGCAGGATGGAGCCAGGCTGCTCAGCCCCTCCTCAGCCTTGTGCCTCCCACCCCTACATGGGGCAAATAAAAGCTTCTTTATTCCACTGGAAATGCCCCTGTTTCAGCGAGGTATATGCCTGGCTTCCTTCCCTGGTCAGTCTTGCAGGTGATAATTAACACAGTGCAGTGCTATTTCCTAGCTGAAGCCAAGGTGGGAAACCAGCTTTAGCCTCAGCATTTTTCATTTCAGACTCTTTTTCCTCATTTATTTTGGATCTGTTCATGGTGAGGAAGTTTTACAATGTGTTGGTCCTTAGCTGAAGTATCGAAGAACTGAACAAACCAGTAATTTTTCCTTCTCTGACCAAATTCTTCTTACTTTTGAGGGGAGGAAAGAATGGAGGAGTCAAATCTGAGTTTAGGTTTTATGTTTTATTTCTGCTCATGGAACTGTTTGCTACTGAGCTGCGTGACCGTGGGTCTTTTCAGCACAGGACACTGATTGACATTGCATGTGTTACAGAGAGGAAGGGTATTTCCTGAAGATTAATGGCAAGTTAGTTGGCCTGAAGTTCATTAACCTGAGCTAGACTGTTGGAAGGACTCTGTGTGGAAGCTGGAATTGTATTAGAGGATCATCATAAACTAAAAATATATGTGACAATCTGGCCAGATTGCAATGAATCTAAAGACAGGACAGGGTTGGCTCGCGCTCACAGAGCAGCTGCCTCCAGTGTAAACTAACCGCCTTGTGAAAGCAAATGGTTTTTCACAGACATTATTCAAATAAAAGGGGAAAGGGAAAAAAAAAAAAACCCAACCAAAAAAAAAAGGAAGGTTCCCATTAGCAAAAAAAGCCTACATGAAAGAGTGAGGTTGTGAGCTATGGCCAAAGGCCCGAGTTTGGTGCTGATTCTCAATCAATTCAGCAAATGACAGTGCATTGATGCAACTGTTTTTTTAGTCAAATTTAGTCCTGATTCTTCACAGTTATTTGCCTCAAGAAAATGAGCCCCATATCCTTTGGTGAGTTCCCTGTTGGCTGAGGCCCAGACCTTCAGGCCATGACTTCTCAACATACTTGCAGTGAGACTGGCTCCCTCTTAATTGCTTCTTTTTGAAGTATGGTTTGTCACTATCATCCTGCTGAAGATGAACAGGGCTGGTGTCTCATCTTCATATATTCTTCCCCCTCCTCCCCTCTCCTTCTTTTCCCCTTTTTCACCTCTAAATAAATTTCTTAAAGGCTATTTAACCCTGGGATAGTCTAATCCACTTTAGTCCTTCGTGGTCCACCCTCAAATAGGTGTGTTGGCACAGAAGAAGTAAGGGTGTTCTCTTAGGATCTGATACTGTAATAAAGGGAAGAGAAGGATGAAACAGGCATTTCATGTTTGTCTGTTTTCTCTCCATGTCATTTCATGAACATGTACTCACACTTGGCCAAGAGTAGTGCATTCAGACACTGAATATGAGTGTTGAAGAGGGGACTGAGAAGAAAGAAGCTTAGTGTTCTGCAATAGGAATTATACTTTGGGGATTTTACAAATTGTTTCCCTCTTTTTCACCATCATGCTCTTCTTGCACACTTCCTTGTCTTTTGCTATTGAGCGAAAGTCTGGAGGCTCAGAAAGCCCAAGTTTCATCTGAGAAAGATTTCCTGTGTCAGAGAGAACTGAAGGGATTCTGTTTCCATCCTTTCATGCCAGGAAGGATGAACTGCCTGTATCAGGAGGTGCTGAATTGGTTCTCGGTGCTGCTGTAGCTCACAGAATTGCAAGACCCAGTGCTGCAGGAATTCAAATAACAGACCAGTGGAAAGGCTCAGGGGCCACAAGCTGTGCTGCATCTCTCATGGACTTGCAAGGAACCTCTCCTTTGGTGTCTGTGCAAGTGCTGGCTGATGTGGGCACTAGGATTGCTCTTTTAATCAGGCAGCTCCAGTACCTTTCAGAAAAGAATTTTCATGGCACATCATGAGCCATTAATCTCTCGACTAACCATAACATTTCCTTACTCCTTGGTTTTACAGCATTACTCAAACACTGACATTTGTCATTTCACCAGCCATCTCCCTTGACCTCTAGCATCAGGCACTTGGAGGGGGAAGGATCTAGTCTCACAAATATTTTCATACTCTGATCTCTGTGATTTATTAACCATGAAGTTTTGCCTTCAGAACTCAAGATGCCATTTCAAATAATTTCATGTGCAAAAGTCGAGTTATTGGGCAAAAGGGATCCTTGATAGCTGGGTACAAAGGACAGCAGGACTGCTGTTGCTGTTTTTTTTTCAACTACTGTGCTTGCTGTGTGACCTTGAGGAAATAGGTTCATTGCAGCTTTATGGTTCCGTTTTTGCATAGAGAAAATAAGGGCAGTGATAATTGCTTTCATTTGTAAAACACTTTAAGATTTATGGAATATGAATGATTCTTACTAAGTGAAAAGTGTTGCAAAGCTGGCTTAGTTGCACACTGTGCTAACAAAATCCCATATCAGCCTATTGACCCCAGCCTGAAACACTCATTAAAAGTTTATAGGACATTTTGGTGGATGAGTTGAGGCAGTTATTCTGCTGGAAATATCATACTGAAAGCACTTTTAAATCCATCATCTGCTTTGACTTTTTTCTCTATTAAAACTAAACACAACTGCTTGCTCTATCCAGTTTTCTTAGTTTATTTATGAAAAGTTTTTGATGGGTATGTACTCACTGTTAACTCAGCTTGTACCCCCATGGCATCTGAGACATTACAGTTCATTCTAGTCATAGCATAAACATACAATAGCTGTTGTACTGAGACAACAAGAGTTATAAAACATTAAGATATCCGGTGGACTGGTATTAACTATCAAGTTGCATGGTCACTTTTGAATGGCAAATGTTCTTTTTATGGATACTGCATTAATTTAATTTGTGCTTAAACTTTAGCTAGGCTAGACACTGGTGTTTGAAAAGTTTACATATTTTTCCAATGTCAAAATGTGTAAATTTAGTATTAAAAAAAACAAAACATATTTACTTGTACTAGAGGAAAAATACTTTTGTAGCAAAGAAGTTAACTGAGGTGCTCTTTAAAGATAGGTCTGGCTTGCTTACAGAATTGTTACTTACGCAGTAAAGCAGATCTACAGATGTTTTCTTTTTTTCTTCCAGATAAAACTTGGATTGTTTGAAAAGTGGGGAGATATTTCACCATAGTACAAAAGAAGATACAGAAGAGGAGAGCAGAATGAGAGCTTTGCAAGTGCCACGTGCCTGCAGCCTGCTGTCTTTAGTGATGCTGTTCCTTCCAGTCACTGGAACATCAAAACAAAATATCCCAAGACTGAAGCTTTCCTATAAAGGTAAACTTTTCAGTAGCTTTTCTGATGCTGCCACTTTCGTTTCAATGTGATACTGCCAGCAGTTCTTTTTGTATTACTAACCAGGAAATACATAATAGAAGCCTTAAAGATGGATGAATTCTGCCTCAGGGCAGTATTAAAATCTGGGTTTTTTGTTGTGTCGGGGCACATGTTTCTGAAGTATAACTGTCTTTTAAAAGTATTATTTCTGTTTGCTCCAAGAGGATGTTAACAGACTATACATAACTTAGAGGGGAGTGGTACTTGAAACACTCTGAGGTGCATTGGAGACATTCCTATGTGGCTGGTGGGGATGATGTGAGACATGGAGGACATTCACACCTTCCTACAGCATCAGAGAAAGTTGAGAGAGCTGACTCAAGTGTTTCAAGGGGACTGACATTTATTTTTGTAATAATTCTTTTTCTATCACTAAGTGGGTATGTTAAACTCTTCATATGTGGTTTTCTTTCTCCTTGCCTCTTTGGATCACAAAAGCGTGGTTCTCTGCAGAATTTCTTAGTCTTGTGTGTAGTTCTTGTTAAGAATGGTACCATCTGAGGGATTTCAACACAGACATATTTATGTATTAATGGATAACTTTTTAAAGAAGGTAGATTTCTTTTTGCTTTGAATGTACAGTATACCTCCACAGGCACAGAGATGTGTCACTGATACTTTCTTCTTTAGTGAAAACAAATGCTCTCCAGTTAGTTATGTTTCAGCTGTGTCAGCACCTTGCCCTTATGGGAGCTATTTCTGCTCTGTTTTTCAAACTTATGTCTTCCTATGCATTGCAGAGTTACACTCAGGATGGTGTGATGGGACAGGCTGTAAAGCCTTCATCGGGGCTTATGATATGTTTATCATGAGTTTAACACCCGGAGAAATTTATTGAGTAAGCAGAATGACATGCTATTTATTTACAAGCTTCTCTTTTGCTAGATTTGCATGCCACTGTGCATGCTATTCCACTGTGTATATAAATGTGTTTGGATGTGTTTGTGTGAGAGAGACAGAGGAAGCAAGATCAAGGGATCTTGACAACATTTTTATAAATTGAGGAAACAGTTGCACTCACTGAAGCCAATGAATACAGAAACTGAAAGACCTGACATGAGTTATGAAAGTTAGCAGTAAAACCCTCCTAACATACAGCCGGCCTTCTCACAGCTAGGCCTTTTGAGATAATTCCCAAAAGCAGCATATACCATATGGCGATGGCATTTATTGTGGATTTGACACTCACGATTAGTGAATGCCTCTCAACTTCAAAAGCAGATAGCCTTTGGCAAAATCCTGATGGATGCCTTTGGCAGGTAAAGAGGGGGAGAAAGAAAAATTATTGAGGTCAACACAGGGGAAAAAAAAATGGCTGAAATCTTAGTTTAAAATAGTGGCAGAGACCTGCTGGGAACAGTTGGGAAAATGCCTGAGCTCGTTTAAAAAGACAATGAGCAGATGATTGATATTTAGGCCCTGACCCAAACTTTTATTAGCAACTTTATAAACCTTTCAGTTTGGCTTGAGGGATACCGTTTCCTGTCCAAACTTATTCACCTATATCCCTGTAGGGGGGGAAAATCAACAACAGATACAGATGCAAAATAGCACATAAATCTTAGTTTTGAGAGCTGTGATGGAACTGAAAAGTCAGAAGAAAGAGAATTACCAGAATTTATTGTGCCTTGTCTTACTTTCTTGGGGGGTTGGAAGGTGTATATTTTTCCACATGGAACAAGAAAAAATTTAATGCTGTTTTTTCACACTTCTGTATTGTAAATGATTCCAGTATGGCTTATCATAATTAAACTGTATTTTGTGTGTTGACAACAGAATATCAGATGCACTGAATATTTAATATAGTTTTGAGAATTAAGTCTACCTTCCTCCCCCCAAATCTTTCAGACAAAACAATTCCAAGGTTTCTGAGAGTAAGATGTAGGAGAAATGAACTGTTTTGCCAGTTCTCATAAAATTGTTAGTCATGTCACTGACAAGTCCTGGCATCTCTGTTCTTTGGAATTAATACTTGAACTATCATGAAGCGGAGAATACAGGGCTCTTTTCCTTCTTTATGGAAAACAGATGAGAACTAGCCACATCAGGCAGTTCCAAAACCTGGTCACATGTGTCTTTGAAGGGAAGGTTTCATCTCCTTTCAGGTGCAATGTGTTTATGGCATAGCTCCATCTTCCCAGAAGAGCTGAGCATTTGCTGGGGCAGGAGAGCTGGAAGTAAGCAGGACTTTGCTCTGCAGTTACTGAATTTTCCAGTTGCATCAATCAGTGGTGGATGGAGGAAGAGGGAGAGGGTAGGGTGGCTGAAGATGTGTCTATTAACTGCAGGAGTGCTTCAGTGAACCACAGCATGTCAAAGCTCCTTTGTGTTCAAACAGCAATTAAAATTTTAGACCTTCTCTGAATGGCAGTTATAGGTTTCCTTCTTCTCAAGGTTGTCATCTTAACGAATGGGGAATCTGTGCAGGAAATGTTAAGATATTCCAGTGAGTGATGTTGGGATCAATGTAAAGTCATACAATGGATTTCCTTTGTTTGTCCCAGTCTAAAGATGTGTTCTAAAAAATTGTGCATGTATAAAACTAAAACTACACACAAATCAATTAAAATATATTGTAATACAGAATCAAAGTCATATATTCTCCACCTGTGTTAATCGAATACACTATGATCTTTAATCACATATCTCATCCTTTCACATTTTCCCTGATCCATTAGTTGAAAAATTCTCTTATTCACTCAGACTTAACATTTAGATACTTGTTCATGTCATTACTATCCCAGAAATTGTCACTCCTCTTGTGATGTTTTTAGGGTGCTCTCACTGCATATACTTTACTTAATCTGTGTATCTTAGATACTTCTACAAGATTGAGGTGCTTTTACTATTATAGCTTTAATATTAGGAGAAGGTAACAAACTGTCTTCTAATAGAAGATTATGATCTTAAGAAAACCAGGGGATGATTTTGAGTAATATTCCATATTTTGACTCTCTTTGTCTAGTACTGCTTTCAGTCTAAGACTGACAGTGTGTATTTGTCACTCATTTTCATGTAGCTGGAGATAACCTGTGACCTTCATCCAAACTGCAGAACTCCACAAGCGCAGAAGTGATATTCAGCTTCCCTAAGCAGCACATCCTTGTTGTCTGCTGCCTCATTTAACATCCTCATTCCAACCTCTAGAGCAGATGCAGAAGGTTTTCATATACCAGTCTAATTCATTAATGTCATTTTCAGGACAGCATCAGTTCTGTTACTAAAGAATGGAAGGCTCTGTGTCCTAATTCATGTACGTTTAATTCATACAGTGTAGACAGTCTTGTTTCTGTTTTATCTTCTGAGTAATAATTTTTCCTAATTCATTGGGAGGTCCTTCCATAAATATCGTGTGTGTGTCTTTTTAGATTTTACTTCATAGGGAGAAGTAAAGAATAGCCAGACCAGAAGGTTGATTGCCTTCTGAGAAAAAGAAGAAAAAAAATCAAATTTTTCTCAATTTGTGGCTATCCTAAACTTTTCCTGCAGAAAGAGAGAATCCTAATTGCAAATTTAACCCTATTGATTTGATTTACTTTGCTGCTTTTCATGGACATTTTAGTAAGTGTAGTCTGTGTTCTCAGTGAATGCATTTATATTACAAAAGTGTGCACCCTAGTTTCTTGGCTGGGGGGCATGCCCCAGCCCAGATTTGGACATTGTCACCAGTGACATCCACAAACATATATCATTCCCGTGTGGGAATGTGGCCATTCCCCCGAGCAAACCATGCTTGCTGTGACAGCGGTGACTTGGTCAGAGTACCAGGAATCCTGCATTGTGACACAGTACAGAGGAATAAGCATGACTGAAGGCAACGTTTGACTTTTAAAGCAGGATTTACTTAGCACTGTTAAAAACTACTGTGGTAGTAATTTAAATCTAATAAAAGCATTATTCTCAGCTGATTTGTTTTTCTCCATATAGAATGAATTAAGATGTAGTCTCACTCTCACTGAAGTCATGGCAAGAGTTTTTCCACTGAAGTAAATTGAAGCAAGATCAAATTCACACTCCTCACTTTTTTCATCTTACCTAAGTAAACTAAAGACAGGCAGTTCTTTCTCCTCTGCTGAAGGATGACAGTGCTAAATCAACAGCTCCACATGGAAATTAGCCATGTTTAAGGATTGTTTAGTTTCACACAGTGTTTTGCACACAGGATTTTCTTCCCCCTAAGAGTGATCCATTCTTAAAACATGGTGAAAAAGCAAACAGAACATTTTGGTGCAGGAATTCTTTTGAAAATTTGACTGGGTGAGTACATTTCCTTAATGTTCAAAAACTATCCTTTGAACATGCTATTTTACAGTGTCAAGCATTCTGTTCTCTATATTGTTTTTGCTTTAAACCTGTTTCATTTTATAACTGATGAGATGCTTAACTGTTGCATCAGAGCAGTTAGTTTGTTCAGTTTCAGTACAGCTGGCATATTTCCATGTCATGCATCATTTAATTATACATATAAAACATAGTTAAAATTGTACAGCTCCATGAGCCTCACTTAAACTGTCTGTGACACTGCAGTAATCCCAGTACCCTGACGGGGTGTTGCACAGCTATGACTGGTTGGAATGTGGTAAACTGGTGATGTGTAAGAGAGCCTAGAAATGAGCTTGCATTTTGCAGCTGTGCTTGCTCTACTGGAAGAGGAAGTAAAACCAGAAAAAAACTGCTCTTGTGGCAATATCAGCATCTGTAAATCTGAATGCTTAATGAAAATCAAGGAGAATGTGCTGAGTGAGGAAGTGGTGCTTTTCCCTTGTTTGTCGTTTTAATTAATTTTTGGTGGTTTGTTATTTCTCAGAAAAATCTATCTCAGATTCCTCTGTGGAAAAACATGAAGTGTTTATGTGAGAGTGAAGATCCTAGTATTGGATGATTGTCTAGATATGCAAAAGACTTTGCCTGTTTTGTCTCAAAAATGCTTTCTGGAGGCAGTGATCATTGAGACTTAAAATGTACTCTAGCTTGAAGATGGATGGGCACTGCTGTCCATGTGTATATGCTGTCGACTGAGTATAAACTTGAAGGCATTTATTACATCTTAGTAATGGGAAAAGCAGCAAATTTCTTACAGACATTTTTTTCCTTTTTTAAGCTAGTGAACTTGAAGGTCAGATTCAACTATATGTTGCATTTTCTGTCATATAATTATCATATATATAATGTCCTGAAGAGCAGCCTCCAGTCAGTGACATCAACAGTTTACATAGCAGTTGAACTAAGAATAACCTTGGAGAACTGACCCATGTCAACCTCTTATGAGTGTAAACTGTACTTCAGAACAGTTTCTGTTTTTTCATGATCACAGAAGGGCCTCGATTGGATAAAAGAAGAATTGTGTTCAAAAAATACAAAACTATTCTGCTGAATGTTCACTTTACTATATCTCAGAAGATGAGAGGAAACAAAACTGAAAGAGTAATACTTAACAAAGGATTTTTGCTCCCTTATAAAAAGAAGGACGGGACAACATCAAAAACAGCTTCCCTAGAAGAATGCAGGGAAGATACATGATAAGTGGCATCAGCTTGGAAGAGGGATCAAAACTCTTTCTTTGATTACTTTTACTAATGACATCTGTTTAAGCAAATCCAATTCAGAGCAGTTTCAGAAATCCCAAACTTGTTCTCTTTCTGAGCACTATTTGGAGGGCATGATCTGCCTGACGTCAGTGTCTGTCTAGCAGTGGACATTTGTGGTCACTATGCAGGTGCTCGATTCACATCCTGTTTCCTTTTCCTCCCTCCCCGTTTATGCAGTTCCATTTATAGGTGAGTTCCCCAAAGAAGAGCTGAGGAACATAGGGGATGACTCTTCCGTACTCACAGTCCTTTGGAGATAAATACACAGAGACAGCAGAAAGAGTAAGAATTTCCTTTAATAAACCAGCGCAATATCAGACAAGTCAGAGAGACTGGTTAACTCTGTTTAAGGCAGACAATTTTGAAGATGGTGGGAGTGACAGATGTACATCTTTGCTACAAATTTGAAAAAGGAGACGTTCTACTTTCTGAACAAAATCCTGGCTATCCAGGAATTTTGCACTGTGTTGAACCATAGAGTTTTAAGAGCTGAGAGGTTGTTGAAGACACCAAAATTTTGTAATTAACTTACTGGGCCTCTTTAGGAGGGTGTTACGTCTTCCTGTGCATCATTCAAGAAGCCTGGATTTCTTTCAGAAAGATTTCTCACTAAATCTGTAACAAAACATTAGCCTATATGACATCCTGCCCCAAAAGTAATAAATATAAATATTATTAATAAAAAATGACCCCCTCCAAGATTAAATAAAAGCTTACACCTATATACCAAGAGCATCCATGGATCATGTCACACAAATTTATATTTGACAAGGGTTGTGTGGGAGGGCGCTTGTGCCTGCTTTGTACAGGGAAGCTCTGGGGTTCACGACTGATGGGTCTGCACTTTGTGTCTCTTGAGGCTCTGGGTGCCCAGGGCCATGATGAGTTCCCGGGCTGGGGATGGCGGGTGGGGCTGGCCTGTGATGCGCTCTGGGGCCCGTGACAGCACAGGGGCCGTGTCACAATGGGGGCAGCTATAAAAGGCCCCATTGGTTGACGCTGCCCCCAGTAGAGCCTGGGGTGAGTGCACACAGGCGGTGGGGAGGCAGGGCTGGGGGAGGGCTGGGGCAGAAGCGCTGGCAGCCGGGGCGTGTGTTCTGTCCCTGCATCCAGGGCCCAGCCCCTGGCGGGAGCGCCTTGCTCAGGCTCGGTGCTTGCTGGGGCAGCGGTGCAGGCCTTGCCTCCTGCCAGCTGCCGGGGGCCCTCTCCTTCCTGCTGCCACATCCCCGTGGCTCCTGCCCTGCACTGGCTGCCTCCATTCCACCCCTACTGAAACCCTTCTGTGTGTCCTCTTGCAGACCATGGCTTTATTGTCATTGCTCTTCGTGCTCGTGCAAAGCCTGATGCAGTACCCCCAGCCAGCTGGGGATGGGCTGGATGAGGCCACGCACCGGCGAATGCAGGAGTGTGAGGAGCTGCTCGACCGCGAGATGGCTCGGCTGCTGCAGGAGCTGGAGCAAGGGCCCCCGGAGCAGCAGGACGAGGGCTGGGGAGCCCTGCTCTTTGGTGCCCTGCAGCAGTGGCCATTCTGGGCTCTTGCTGGACTCCTGCTCCTCTTGGGCCTGTGGTTTAGCTGCAGGAAAAGGAGCCGTGAAGCCAACAGCAGTGGCAAGGACCAGAGCTCCTGCAAGACCCTAGGAGATGAGAGAAGAAAAGAACAGCAAGAAGACACTATTGATTCAAAGGAAGATGGAGAAGACAATATTATGACTGTGGAGGCAGATGACAGCGGTAATGAAAATGAAGGAGAAGGCAGTCCTGTGGCTGCAAATGAAGGAGAGGAAGATGATGCCAGTGAAGGAAATGAAGATGTGAAGGTGAAGGAAGACCAAAATGTGAAGAATGAAGATGCCTGCGACTTAAAGAAAGATGAAGGACGGAGTGATGGGAATGTGCCAGGAGGCAACACTGCTGAAGGAAATGAAGAAGAGCCTGGCAATGTTGCTCGAGATAAAGAAGGCCATGCTGAAGCAAATGAAGGAGAAAACAAGGATGTGCAGGTGGAACAAGACCATGATGCCGAAAAGAAAGGAGGAGATGGAAATGAAGAAAAAAACAATGATGCAAATACGAAGGCAGGCAACAATGATGATGTAGAAGAAGGTCAATACGAGGGAGATGGAAAGGGAGAAAACACAGATCTGAAGGTGGAGGAAAGCAGTGATGTCAGTGAACAGAGAAGCAGTGATTGGACAGGACAGGAAGACAACAGTGATGGTGGGAATGCAGTAGACCACTGTGGTTTTGCTGCAACTGAGGAAGAAAAGAATGATGTTGGAAATGAAGAAAGCAATGTTGGAGACAAAGATGAGAAAGGCAGTGCTGCCAGTATGAAGGGAGAAAAGAATGAAGATGGAAATGGAGAGGAGCACGGCAATGTTGCTTCAACTGAAGAAGGTGCTGATAAAGCAAGTGAAGGAGACAGCAACAATGTGAAGGTGAAGGAAGACGGGCATTCCAGTGAACACAGAACCAGTGATCAGAATGGGAAGGATCAGGAACACAGGGATGAGAATGTGAAAGGCAAGAATGAAGATGGAAAAGAAGAAGAAAGTGGAAATGTGGCTGCCAGTGAAAAAGAAGGCAGGGGTGCTGGCAAGGACAAAGGCAGCCGTGGTGGAATTGAAGCGGAAGAAGACGCCCGTGACATTGGGAATAAGCGAGGGATCCTTTTAGTGGATCGCATACAGTGTCCTGTTGAGGACGTGGAGAGAGGTCGCTCAATGGCAGCTGAGCTGATGGAGAACTTCACGCGTGTGTTTATTGACAGCGTGAGCAATAGTTTCTACCCGGTGCCTCAAGAAGCCATCGGGGTGGGCAGTGCCTTTGAGGGTTGGAGTCCCCGTGAGCAGGACGTGGTGTACCGCGTGCTGGTCCCACTGAATCCCCCGCCGGGACATGCCTTCCACCTGGAGCTGAACAGTGCAGGGCAGATGGCAGCAAGGACCTTCTGCGTCCGTGTGGAGCTGGTGTGCACGTGCGAGAGGGAGCAGCTGGGCGAGAAGCTGTTGTGCTTCCTGCACCACTCGCAGGAGGAGCTGCGGCGGAAGCAGAAGCCCAGCCTCCTAGAGACACTCTGCACCGGCTCCTACCTGGACGTGGAGAAAACCTCCCACTGGTTCTACCAGCTGGTGAGATGCTCGTGGCTGCATTTGCCTCAGTCATACTCATGGCACTTGGTGTTTCAGCCCTGCAGCCGGTCCTGCCAATTCCGGCTGAGCAAAGGCAAGAAGAGCCTGATGGTGGAGATGCTGTTTGGGGTGCGCCACGGGGACTCCGACATCTTTGTGGTCAGCCAGCCCACAGAGGCCCAGAAAGGCGGCTCCAGCATCTTTGTGAGCAGCCAGCCCACCGAGGCCGACTCCATCGCAAGCACAGCGTGGCCTGAGACGTACGCTGTGGCAGAGGCAAAATTCTTCCAGCACGTCGCCAGGCAGGTGCCGTGTGAGAGCTTGCACCTGAAATGCCTGCAGCTCTTCACCTGCATCCTGAGGGGCACAGGTTTTTCCAGCTCGACCTGGAAGACTGTGGTCATGCACGTGCTGACCACCGTACCGCTGTGCCAGTGGCGCAGGAGGGAATTTGCGCGGCGGCTGTGGGACATCATGGCATACCTGCACTGCTGCCTGCAGTTGAAACGCCTGGAGCACTTTGTCCTGGGCAACCAGAGCCTTCCTGCAGAGATCAGCTTGCCGCCGGCAATGCGAACGGTCGAGCCGCTCAACCTCTTTGAGCACCTGGCCCGAGATCCGGCCGCCCACGCAGAGGCGATGAGAGCTTACGGTCAGCTGCGATTCTGCCTCTGGATGCTGCTCTCCACCCACTGAGAGGAATTCCCTGCACAGAGCTGTGCTGGCGGGGGCTCACACCCGATGGCAGCCACGTGAGCACTGCATAATTCTTGCTTTTTTCACTGGCAATCCTGAAGCTTCTTTCCTGCTCCCGTGGATGGAAGATGCTGCGGCACACGGATTTACTGTGCAGACACACATCTCTGCGTTGCCTTGCCCTTCACCTTCCAGTTTACCACAGTGCTGTTGCAATGTTCCTACATCCACGAGGCAGAAACTGGCTCCACCTGCACATCCTTACAGAAGACTATGAACTGAGAGAGGTTGCTTGGCATACCTCAAAGACATGAAACTGGCCTGTTAGGGACTTAATGTAGTTGTTCAGTGACCTGTAGCTCCCTTTACTATGGGAGAATAGGTAGTCCAAGTTTTTATAATAGGAATTCTTTATTAGCATTGCTTCCAGAGGTCCTTTATTATTATCAGTCTATAACTATTTTGCAAAGTTGCTCTTAGTTTAGGAAATTGAGCTACCCTACTATAGTAGATTGTCTGCTTTTCAGTAATATCTGGATAGCTATGTTTGGAAAATTAATAAAAGTAGAGAAGTGTCTCAAATTGCCTGAAACATGACATTCTTTATATTTAAGCCTCTGTATCTTAGAGAACGTCATTCCTATATACCTGCCTGAAATAATGACATTTTGCAAACAGAGATGTTGGATATGTTACGTATGCTCTCTCTTGAGCAAACCCATAGAGATGCTTGAAGGTTGATGTGAAAATGCCCTGAAATGCCTGAAATTCTACAGCAAGAGTTCTCCTGAATTTTTTAGGAATCTTTGGAAAAGTGTTCTTTTCACAGTCACTTTTATAACTGTAATACCCCCCTGGGGAACAATTCAGTCCTGAAAGATGAACAGAGAATTCCCTAACTGCAAAACATGTGGTTTAGTACATAATTCTTTTTTGGGCTTCTCATAACCATGGTTTTAACACAAAACTGTGAACACAGAAAGTCATGTTTTCTCTATTCCCAGTTGTCTGTATCCTTTTGGAGAGGCCCTGTTGTTTTATGAATATTACGTTTTTCACCAGGTCTAATAGTATTGTATATCAGTGAGAGCCACTTCACATGCACAGCTTTGTCCATGGTGACATGCAGCTAAACAAAATGTAATTTACTTCTTGCAGTACATTGTAGAGATTTGTAGTAGTCTGGAAGTATTTATTCTCTTTGCCTTCATACCAATATATCTGCGGTCAACTGGTCAATTTTAAACTCAGCATACTTTAGGAATTGGATAAATTGCTGCAGTCGTGCTATAAATACTTTTCTTTATCCCAGAAATTTGCTTGAGTTTCTACAATGCCCATGTAAACCTTCATGTGTATTCTCCAATATGAGAAAGGACTTGCTCCTACCTAAATGAAAGTGATGCAACCTTTGTTCTTTCCCGTATATGAAAGTTATACAGCCTTTAGTTTCAGAGTCCTTCAAAGTTGTCTGTAACTGTTTTGAAAGTGGCTGAGATGTTCCATTTCTGCTAATTTAGGCATGGCTTGTCACTAAAAAAAATCTGTAACTAGTCACAAAGGGCATTCTGATTCTGAGCCAAGTGGTTCTACATTGCTGCATTGTGACAGCATGCTGGAGTTGAGGAATGGCAACATGGTCACCACACATGTGACTTGATGCTAACAAGTGTAAATATGTTTTATAAATGCAAATACATATTATCAGAACAGAATGAAATTTTTACTTTTGAAGTCTCTTTGCTGTGGCTCTGCTGCTGGAGATTTTATAAGTAAGCAATGATCATGCTGTTTTGAGCCAAGTCCACTGAGATACTGTGTGAAATGAATAAACCCAGTCGCTATTCCAGCTTCTATCACTCAGCAGTGAAATATTAACCTAGAAGGGGAGTTAGCTGGATACTTATTTAGTCACGGGGCTGGAAAAAAGTATTTAATTTTGAGGAAAACAGCAAATAGAGACCATAAACTGAGTGCTGAACACCTACTCATGAAAGACCATCCCTGTAACTTTGTTACTGTACCTTGTGAGACTGCTGGTTCTGTGTTAGCCAGGCTACAGAGATGCAGTGATTCAAATCAACAGCTTGCTCTAAGCTTGAAAATCATTGGGAAATGTGCTTTTCACAGTAAATTTTTCCAGTGTAATATCCTTGGTGATAGTAAATATGTCTCGCTGTGAAGGGAAATTTCAACGTGTAAGATTAAAATGTGTTGTTTTATAGACTGAGAACAATTATTAATTTAGCTGAAATTTAATCAACCCTCTGTTAATATTTACTTGTAAAGTTTTATTAGGTCATATTACAGTTATAATCTTATCAGTGGCCGTGCTCAGAGTCTTATTTCCAAGCTGTTTTCAATAGTAAATACCAAACCTAATTCTCCACCACTTTGCAGCTTGTGTTGTCATTTGCACCAGTAAGAAAGGAGTGTGCAGTGTTGTCATTTCAATCTGGAATATTCTACAGATGTTTTCCTTATGATGCAGTGAAATAAATGATTGTACAAGGCATCAGGCAGGGCTCATTCCCACTTGGGCATTTCAGTCATGAGGCAGCATTTTCCCTCACTGTTGTAGCTGTTCTAGGTGGGGTTTTTTTTACTGAGAAATTCTAGAACTGTTAAACAACAGATGACAAATGTCCATTTGGGATGGTCTCTTCAGAGATCATTCCTTTCAAATAAGGAAATGGGAAGTAGACAGCAGTCTCAGTCATCATCCTTCATGTATGTGGAGAAGAATCAAATCCACATATTTTTGCAATTGACACTCTTGCAAAGGCCCATGCTTTGCATGGCTTTAAGTGCTGAAAGTGCTTTAGAGCATTTGCACAAGCATGTAATTTATCCTTCCTCAGATCAAATTCCTGTGGCTGCAGATGAGAAGGAATTTTTCCTCATATTCTGTATGCTAGTTACCTGTGTCCTGCAGGTGAGGACTGAGGTTTTTATAGTACCATGTTAACCATAAGCTGCTTCTAAAGTGATCTTGCTGGCAATTAATAAACATCTTTTAAAGTGTTACTAGTTTAGAAAACAAATCCTGACATCTTTGCCTTCACAAAAGATATGTGGGAAAGGACAGTGCTGGTGTATAGTAATGTAGTGCTCAGCATCAGATAAAATTTTTCAGCAAGATTTTTTCCCAAAGTACTGCCAAATAAATCTCACCTAGGGGAGTAGGAGCTGTAATGCATGACAATTTGTTTTCAGATTGTACCATAACAACATCCTGCACTGAGCCAGACAAAAGTACACAAACTTAAGTAGAAGTGACTGAGCCAAAAAATAATCGTCATAATTATATACCAGGTAGTCAGATTAATAATGATAAAATATTTTTCTCCCACGGTTCTGTTCATTAGCCAGCACTAGAACTTAATCTTTTCTTGCCTGTGACTTGGTTTGTGTGAGACCTTGGAGAAAAATGTTCGGGTGGGTTTTTTTCCCTTTATTTAATTCAGGACTTTTTCTCCAAAACACTGGCCCTAATTTTCATCATGATCAGGATATGCCAATAAATTGTGCAGTAAGTCTGGGTTTTCTAGCAGGAATGCTACATTGTCCATCCAGTGCCAGGAAGGTGGAAATACCCTTAATTTTATGTTCCCGTTAAATACAGGATTTGCCTTTCTGTCTGAAGATTTCCAAATAGTTTAGCTTGGAGAGTTTGCTTGTGGAAGAACTGATTCACATGTTTATTTTCTTTTCCCCAAAGTAATGACTACCCAACAAGACTTAAATATCCTTGTGCTCTTTTCTATATGTTGTTTGTGTCCTTGTCCAGAATTATGTCCACAGAGTATTCATTAGGCAAAATGCTACAGAATTTTTATTTTACAGCCTTTTAGCTTTTTTTCAACAGTATAGGTTCTTTCATTAGTTTCATAGAGCATCTTTTTTTTTTTTTTTTTCTTAATTTCCTACAGTCCTACATTCAGTTCTGGGGCACCTAGTTCAAGAAAGACATGGACCTTGGAAGGAGGAGCCCTGAAAATGATCAGAGGGCTGTAACACCTTCCATATGAAGACAGGCTGAGAGGTTTGGGGTTGTTCAGCCTGGAGAAAAGAAAGCTCTGAGGAGACCTTATTGCAGCTTTTCAATATATAAAAGGGGCTTGTAAAAAAGATGTGGAAGGACTTTTTAACCAAAGCCTTTAGTGACAGGACAAGGGGCAATAGTTTTAAACTAAAAGAGAGTGGATAGAAACTGGATATAAGAAAGACATTTTTTATGATGAGAATGGTGAGAAACAGGTTGCCCAGAGAAGTTGCAGATGCCCCATCCCTGGAAGTGTTCAAGGCTGTGTTAGGTGGGACTTTGAGCGAGCTGATCTAGTGAAAGATGTTCCTCCTCATAGTGAGGGAGTTGAACTGGATGATCTTCAAATATTCCTACCCACTGTTTCCTGCTCCTAATTATTCTTGGCTGGCATTGACCTTCTTTGCTGCTTTATATCTGGAGCACCAAATACAGTGAGGTATTGATCCTTGATCATGTGTATCCATGAGTATGGTGATGTAAATAGAATTAGTTTTCTTAGAATGAAGGAAAGATATAGCACACATTTTGCAAAGATATGTCTTTCTTGGTTTCTAATTTCTGTTGAATTTCTCATTCCTTTATGCCATACAGATAATTTATTAAGAAAATTTAATATAGAAAAGTATTTTGTGAAAGTAAATATTACCCAATTTGGAAGTAAGAAAAACCCCAGAGAAACCCAAAGTTAACAGGAATTGTATTGTGACTCTGGAAAGACATGCTCCAAGACTGCACTTATTTCCCTGGTACACTCCATGCTGGTTGCATATATTTATAAAAGACACTGATGAGTCATATATAAACATTTTGATTATAAAGATTTTCTTCGTTTTCCCACAGACTTGCTGCTTTCAAACAGCTGCATCCCATTCCTGGGCTCAACAGAGGGGCTTGATTTTCGAACCTTGCTGCTAGATGAGGAGAGGGGCCGGCTACTAGTTGGGGCAAAGGACCACATCTTCCTGCTCAACTTGGTTGATGTAAACAAAAATGTAAAAAAGGTCAGTTCCTTTTCCATGGAGTTTATTTCCTAAGTTAAATTTTGTTAAGTTCTTTCTGTTTGGTTGGTTTTGTGTTTTTATTTATTTATTTCTTCTCTGGGTAACTGCAGATTCGTTGTGCAATGAAATTTACCAAGATTTGATAATCTCACCTCCCATGGTTATACAGATTATCTTTAATCAATTGAGTTTCTTGTGCTGTATGATCTCCTTTGTGACTGATGACCTGCAAGAGATCAGCTGTGCGGAAGAGCCCTGCAGTGCATGAAAATAGCATCAAAATATCAGCAGACAGGAAAAATGCAGCTCAGAGTGTTCACTTCTCAATTCCTCTGGTCATGGTTACCCTCCTCATTTAAAAGCATTTGGAAGGAAATAACTGAAGACAGCTCTTTCATTGCTTCCTGGCATCCCTGGGATTACTTTACTCTAATACTGAACAGAGCAGAGGCAATTTGGATGGTTTAAATCATAGTAAAATGTAAGTGGCAATTTTAACATTTTGGTTAATATCTAGAATTACTAGTTTTACGAAAAGCTTCCACTGGGATCTGCTGTAGTCCCTTGCCTGTGCCCAGTGACAATGTGTTAACTTGAGATAATAAGATGACAATTTAGCCTTCAATATTTCTAGCAGACATGGTGAACTGAAGCTTTGGAAGCACAGTTGACTGCTATGAGTGAAAACCAGATGCTTGCAACAGGAACACATGAAAACTGGTTTCCTGCTTCTCCCAGATATGAAGAAAATTTGAATTCTCAGCTGTGTTTGGTATTTTCTTTAGGCACCAGAGGGTGGTTTTAAATTACTATGTACTGCTGCCAGCTCTGAAGAGGTAACTGACCCTGAATTAATGTGATTGCAGGCAGGAGCTGAACAGGTGGAACAAGAGACTATTTTGCCCTCATGTTTGAGAGCAACACTTGCTGTCATTGTATAGAAGAGATACAGTACCAGTCTGAATATCTTGTTCCTTATCTGGACTTCAGCAATGCTGCACATGCCAGTTTTTGTAAAACTCAGATTCTGGGTATTTCAGGAAATTTCTTCCTGGCATGCTTTATCAAGCACTTACCTTGCTTCTGTCATCTCAGTAATTGACTCAAAATCCACTACCCCTCCCAGGATATTGCATTAATAACAGCACTACTCATAATTGCAAATTTTCAGACTACAAATTGATTTTTGGTGTAGGCTTTCTGTAGAAGACAAATTTTGTTTGTGTGAAAAGCAGACTTCTGTTTCTGTGGGCTTCTGCTTGCCTCCTGAGAGATGCTGAGTGCTGTCACCTCCCATTATCTTCAGTGGGGCTTTCTGAGCCCAGACCTTTCTGGAGGTGGCAGCACTCTGCATGAGCCACCCCTCAGTCCAAGCTGGTGACATTTTCCCTTTGGCCAAACCACCGCTGTTCATTATGGACCTTGTGCTTTCCAAGAAGAGCAGAACACCGATGGAGCCAGGAGAACTAATGTGCAGTCAGACAGTGCCATTTGGTATAGATGTTGTAGAGAAAAAACTCACTTTGTATTGGAAAGAAAATTTGCATTTCCTAAGATGAATAGAGAATGCATGCTTACCTATCTGTGGTAACCAGAAAGGAGGGAATAAAATTCCTAACCACTTGCATATCTGGACTAAATATGTGTGCAGGTTCAAATACTTCTTTTAGTGGTAAACTAATAGTTTAACTATTCAGATAATATTTAACTTTTCACAAAAAAGCACTGAGGCAAAATATATTTAAATGGGTAGAACTGACTGAGAAGCCTTGCAGAGCATCCTGGTGTGCTGATTTCCCAGGTCTCCATGGGCATTCAATAACTTTATAAATGTAGCTTCTTGCATAAATGCCCAGGTAACACAAGACAATGTCACATGAGTGTTTCTCTTTAATTCCACTGTGCTTGGCTGGGAGAATCTTGCAGTGAAGGGAAGGGATGAGATGAAGGAAGTTGCGCGAGGAGCTGCGTATAAATCTCAGCCCCTGAGGAGGATGCTAAAGGATACTCTACAGTAGCAGTGAAGTGTCAGAAAGTAGCATTTGCCGGTGCTGTGTTTAGACTGACCGTGGTTTGGGTTGGCGCTGGGCCAGGCGGCTCACTTCCAGGCCTTCCCAGTGTGAGGAAACCACACATGTTGGGACTACAAGGGTCTGAAGTGTGTCCTTTGTACTCCTCTGGAGTACGAGTCATCTGGAAAAAATAATCTGCTTAATACAGCTACTAAAATGAGTAGAAATTGATTAGAATATTAAGTTTCCACCTATAAATGATGTGTTTATTAATGACTTTGAGGAAGGAGTGTTAAAAGCACGCTGATGGGGCGAGAGAGGTATAACAACTTTGAGACTGCAGTGCAAGATTGTGCATAGTTTGGGGTTTCTGTTCTTTAAAACAAAGCTGAATATGAACTTTAGAATGCTCTGTGCTGGGTAGATTCATCTTACTTTAATAAAGCTCTCCGTTTCAGATATTTGTTTTGTTATGAGCTACTGATACCTCCAAAAGCTAAGTCAGGATCCCAAACAATTTGTTCTCATGTGTGGATATAATTACTTGGCAAGATTACATTTTAGAGTCTAATGCTCTATATTAAGACATTCTGGCAAAGAAGGATCCAAAGCATTGTAACCTGCTCCCTTTTCTAATGTATACATATATATAATTTAATAACTTCCTTTTTAAAACCTATTAATTTACCTAAATTAGTTAATTTGACTTACATATATTAAGTTACAGCTTTATTTCCTGCTGTATTTTTCCTGATGAAATAAATCAGTAGTTCTGCTGGAGTCACAATTTCTTAAATCATTGTAGTTTTTATTCAATTTATTGTGTAATAGGTTGAAAACTTCCTTAGCTGGCAGCTTGAAAAAAAATCTGTCCGGTTTCCTATGCTTGTAAACCTCATTATAAAACAACAGTAAGTACCACAGTGTAATAAGCAAGTCCTCCAGAATGACAGACGAATGCAGAAAGTGAAAGTGATTATAGTCAATAAATATATAAAATATAGCAATGGATAATCATCTTTCTGTAGCAGGGATGTATTTTCTCTGAAGTTTTCCTGTACAGAAGCCATTAGCTCCTATTGCAGGAATGGCATTATTAAGTGCCATAGTCTTTTTCTGAAAGATCCTCACATCCCTGACAAATTCTGCAAGCTATTTGCAAACTGGAAAAATTGTGATTTCTTCCTGTGAGTAAAATAAAGATGGTCAGCAAAAGAAAGTAGTTCTGCTGAAGGCCTCTGTGCCATTACCACCAGAAATGCAGTGTAAAACAGAGAGATGTTTAACAGCATGAGAGGCTGGAAAGCTGGCGAAGAAATTCTATAGGAACCCCAACCTCTGGGATCCTGCTGGAAACATTATGTCAGTACATCGAAGTTTCTCGTGAGTTTGCGTAAAGCCTTTTCTATTTTACTCCTTGTGCTAAATAAATACGAAATACAAAATGTTGTCAGCTGGGTAAACAGTGGGTAAATAGCTGCAAAGCAATGGTGCCCCTTTCTGTGGCTGTGCTAACAGTGCGCGCGGGGTTACATGTCAGCGCGATTATCACGGTATGATCTGCAGCGCGACCCGCCCAGCTCCGCAGGAATAGGAATGCTATCAAGGCCTGACAAGCTTTTGAAAAGCTGCCAACCTGCAGGAGCTGTCAGTGCTAGAAGACACAGCCCCATGTGGGCCAAATAGATAAACATGTCAGATCCCCAATAGCAGCTTTGGAACAAGTTGTTTTCATCTGTCCCGGTGTGCACTGGCTCAGGGTCACAAATCATCATTGCTTGGAGCATCCTCAGTTTGTAGTTGCTACTATTTTTCTGGTATGTGCAGCTGTCTTGTGACATCCTTGAATGCCCTTTTGTATTGACTATTATCTGTATTTCACAGGGAAAAATATACATATGCATAAATATGTATTTATCTGCTGGGTAAATGCTTATGAAATAGCTGCACATAATTTTTTCTATAACTGCAGTGCTTTCCAACAGTTAAAGTGAGCTTGTATTTCAGCACTGTTATCATTATGCACTGTTTGCAGTGTGACCCACCCACCTCTGCAGGAGGGGGAGCATATATGCAAATACATATGCATATTTATGTAAAATAGCACCTTCAAGATACAGGAGCAGAATTTTACATTCATTGCTCTGAGAAACTTTCTGTCAGTCTGTATAAGCGTGGTCTCAATTAGGAATGAACCCAGTGGGAATTTAGCCAGTACTGAAGGGAGGCTTTGATTCTTGCCATCAGGCCTGAGCCTCAGGAATATGTACAGAGTTTGAGGTGTTTATTGCAGCCTTGAAACACAGTAATACCAAGATTGGTCCTTCCTAAAAAATATGTGTGGCTTATTCTATAACTCAAAGGAAGTTAGCCTCCTGCCTGTCAGCAAAACTGCAGACAGCCTGAGAGTGAAGCTTTCTTGACCTGTCAGAAGAAAAAGTTTGCCAGGAAACATAATTGAAGGCCAAAGAGTCGTGTGGAAACCACTGGAGATATTTAAACTTACGAAAGTGGGACATGAGGACTGAGATAATCTAGGATAAAGGCAGTGAAACTTCGGGTTAGGGACTTCCAGAGGCAGAGGTGATATCTTTGTGCTTACTAGCCCTTGAAGGGGTCTTACCACTGAGCTATTTACTCTATAAAGTTGTTTGGCAGACTTAAATTTAGGCACCTGTGTAGACAAAGTGAAAGCTTTTGAAAAGTGTTTACAGACACAAAACAACAGATGGAGCAAGACGTGAAGAAAGCAATATGAATCCAGCATTACCACAGTCCTAGGTGGAAGAGAGTGTCTCTGTTATTTCCTTTTGCATTGTTGCTGTAAATTATGTTTCCATAAACATCCGCTGTCATTTTTATATTTTACCCGTGTGTTTAGCTATAAAGAATGGCCAGTATCCTGCTCTCTGAAAACATTTGCTCATATTGGTCATTGGCGTTTTCAAAGGTAGGGTTTGTTTTTAGTCTGAAGTGATAAACATGTCAGGAGCAATGCCATTTACCCTAAAAATCCTGGTGTACAGTTTCCTTTTAGGAGAAAGAGGCAGTAGTCAGAAGTTTGCTGTGGTTACGCTGTGGAAAATGAAGTGTAGAAGCACTGAAGCCTTTCAAGATTTAATCCATTGTAAATGAAATCAGCATCTGGTCTGTTTTCTTTAAGCTTTCACATGTGCTCATATACACATGAAAATGCACTTTTCAGAAAACCCTTGAGGCTGGAAGTATTGGCTGCTACTTAAGTTGCGTTGGAGATCACAGTTTAAGAGGAGTATTGGGGCATGTGGAGATGTAGCTTTGTCCCAGACAGATGCAATATTAAATCCCATTTGGTTCTAATATGAGGTTTCAGTCTAACAGCCACCTGCCAAATTTAAGCTACCAAAAGTTCGTGAATGGCGTCATCCAAATACACAACTTTTATTTCCCTCTGACTTCCAGTGCATTTTACTCAGTTCAATGGCATCATGAAAATAAAGAATGCCATACACTGACACTGGCATTCCTGCTGTGTTGTAAATCACTTTGAAACAAGCCTCATATTCTCTCTTTCCCCCTTCCTGTTATATCAGATTATATCTTTCAGAGATCCAATTTTCTGTTACTATGAAATAATTGGAGGTGGAATTTCTGGTCAGTTAATTTCCTAGATGTGTATTGCAGGTACACATAATGATACCACAGGTGAAGGTCTGTGGCAAGATATAAACAAGATTTAAGGATAAATTCTTGGCTTTTAACAATCTCTTAAGTATTTCTGAGAGTTAGCTGAACCTTGATGAAACTGCTGTAAAGAAAGCTAGATGAAAATCTCTAAAGACAGCCTGGTTAGTTTTCAAATACAGGGAGAAATTCAAATGAGGAATTCAAATGTATCAGCTTCCTTTGTTTGCTGATGACTTTAAAATACTGAATTCCAGAGTACAGCTATTACAGTGGGAGTCGGTTACAAGACCTACTCGGGGTAACCTTCCTGTTGGGATTTGTATATGAGAAAAATCTGTCCAGTTCCCCAAGCTGTGGACTTCCATACTGCACACATTGATGCAGCAGATGTGAGGTATTTAGAGAACAACTGGTATACCAATATGGTGTGCTAAAATCAGATCATTTTCTCCTTAATTAGCGCAGTTGTTTAGAGCATGGTGCTAATAATGTCGAGGTCATGGGTTCAGTCCCTGTACAGGCCATTCATTTAAGAGTTGGACTCAATGATCCTTGTGGGTCCCTTCCAACTCAGAATATTCTGTGATTCTGTGGTAATTGTAACACTCTCTGTTTTCCACAAAATGATACTGAGAATGCATTAAATTCTTTCCAGTGTTTTCTGGGAAATTCAGTAAATTTTTAGGGCTTGCAGTAATTTTTAGTGAAGTGACCTGGGGTCAGTATACAGCAGTGACAAATGTCCTAGTTCTCAAGATGCAGTCCATGAACACCCACTCTTATGGCATTGGGGCATGACATTCATGATACTGTCTTATGCATCAGGGTGACATTCTTATTGGATCACTGTCGTGTGTTTGCTCAGTGCTCCTTGCTCTTACTGGTTTTCTTTGCTTTTAATTTTTGAGCTATGAATTACAAAGTTCTTCAGAAAATCAAGAAAAAAAAATTAAAAAAAGGAAGTCACATTATTGTCATTTTACTGGTGGGAAAATTGAGACCTGACTGTCACATATAGTAAAACAATAACAAAGCCAGGATTAGACTGTCTCCTGGTTTACTTCAGTCTGTTTGGATCATGTTGCCCTCTTTACTGTACTCGTTTTATGGTCCCGTTGAGCTAAGTCATGAATCCTTTTTTTTTTCACACAGGGGGGTAGTTTTTCATGGAGAAGAGTTTGTAAGGGGGAATATATTGCATATCCCAGTGTGACAAACGGTTTACAACTCAATCTGGCTTTGTTCTTTGGGAACTGCAGTTAGGACTGTCATATGGGGAATTTACCCATACCAGTGATGAGCCTAAGCTTCTGAATTACAGTGTACATGCTTCACAAAGCCTTAATAAGACATTTTGATGCCCAGAAAGCTGTAATTTTATTGCATACCTTCCCTCAAGCATCAATATGATGAATATCTAGTCCTCAGAATAAAACAAGGGAAGAAAGCTGGCTTTCTCTTGCTGCATCAAGCAGCTGTTTAAAATCAATGTATTTTCATCTTAGTGCTTCTAGCACCTCTTACTCCTTTTAAATAGGAAGGGAGCAATCCCTTTCTTCATAGGCCTCAAATTCAGTGTGTGAGTGTTTTGAGACATGCTGATTAGCTGATGTCCTTCACTGCTGGTAGGGACACACCCTGCTGGTGCTCCATGCACCACTAGTAAAGCACTTTGGAGTGTCCTGTACCAGAGGCTGCACTGATAGAGAAGTGCTGAAGCATCAGGCATGGGAGAGGCTCCAGTGAAAGCCCCAGGGCTGCTGAAAGCCGACAGCCTCAATGGCACACTCAAGTGCTTGCTGCTGGCGTGAGCGTGGCTATCTTGGGGACGTGAAACTGGAAGGAGTCACGTTGGTCAATTGGTCTCACTCCCTGCTATCAGCATCAGCTACCTCATGGAGCAGTTATTCCTCTCATAACCCAGTCCAAAGCTGTTGTAAGTGGCCCTTTGGGATACTTCATGCAACTTCTTTAGGAATGTTGTTGCTGTGGAACAGATCCTTGTTACTACTCCGATGTTTCAGATTGGATTTTTGTTAAAATCTACAATCTATTATTTATATTTATTTATTAGCAGTTTATACCCATTTCCTCTGGCTGTTTATAATTCTGGTCTTCAGAGCCCTTTGATTGATTATTCCTGCATAATTTAACTTCTTTTGTTTTAGTGATGCTTCCCAACTTCGTGTCATCTGCAGGGGCTGTTGGAGAGTTCTGGGATTTTACCAAAGCTACTGACGGGTGCATGAAATAGGATGAGCTCCGACATTGTTTCTTGAGGAACCTCATGAGTAACTTTGTACCTCAAGTTCTTTACTTATCAGACCATTTTTTTTTCTTGTACTAATGCCTGTTTTTGGCAGCTGAGCTAATCAGTTTCCATGTGACAATGTAGTGAATACTTAAGTGGAGCCCTGACGAAGAGCAGCTCTACCACCTTAATGTAATTCAGCTAGGTTATTAAAGAAAAGTACAATACTGAGCGGGATAATGGCTGTTTACCAAATTATATTGTCTTCTCTACCACACTCCATTTTCATTGGAAACTTGTATTATTTCTTCCCTAACTAAAAACTTGTTTTGAAACCTTAAAAACAGATGAAAAAAGACCAGTGGGCTTTTAAATTGTTTAGATAGCTTGTGATCTTCCTCTTCTGTATTGTGACAATATATAGCATTTTCCACTCATTTTGTAAAGTCCTGCACCATCCTAGATTTAGTAGCCTAATTAGAAGTGATTCTTGAAAAAGCTGTACTTTCACACATTTTTTTTGTAATCAGATTTCACTGTTTTATTTTTGAGCACCCCTTCTCCTAAAGATTTATAATCGTAAGCATTAGGCTAGGAACAAAATCTGATAGAGAAAGATACATACATAAAAATGAGTAAAATACCAGTATTATTAATTCATGACAGATGGCAGCTGAAATTTGGCTCTTAATGTTGGATCCAGATATTATTTATATATATATATATACATATATATATATAGCATCCACATATCAATTTATTTATATATAAATAATGTATTTTAAAAAGTTACTTCCTTTTTCATTCCTTTCTTATAGTAAAAGTGCATATTTAGAGGAAGGGAAAATGTTACTTTTAGAAATTTACTGCTCCTGATCTGGAAAAGACCTTTGTGGTTTTAAATGTTTTGTTTTAATCAGAAATCAATTTCCAGCTATCCTTTGAAGTGATACCTTATTTGTCCTACACTTATGTACTGCTTAATTTTGTACTCCTGGGAGGTTTCCTTTCTCTCTGATAGAAAAGAGCTTATTAACTTTCATTTATTAGGAGAATTTAATTTCTTTCCCATTCCTAAATTTAAGAAAATATTTGAAGAATGATTTAAAAGTAATGGTAAGATTGTTTTTTTTTCTTTTAATTGGGCGGTAGAAGATAAAATCTGGAAATCATGACAGTAGCTGACTTTTGGAATTTTGATATGGTTATTTTAAAAGGAAAATAAACTGAAGATTAAGAAAAGAAAAGAATCCTATTTAAGTATATAGTTCACATATTCCAACTAGTTGCATTCTTGCCTTAAATCCAGTAACTCCACTTAGCTATTCTAAGATTTCTCCAGACATTTCAGATACATACAACTATAAAGTATATTAAATATATAATTTGTACTGATGGTAACACAAAATGATTATAACTTTACAAGTCAATGTCATTGTCACCTTTAGTATATAGGGCCTGCCTATCTGGGGTTTTTTTTCCATTCCTTGAGGTTTTTACTTATTGAGAAATTTGGGAATAAAAGAGAATTTGTTAATAAGATGTTACCATTGTGAATAAAACATATAAATAGAAAAAAAAAAAAAAAGAAAAAAATGACCAACTTCAAAGCTTCAAACCATTTACAAGCTCAATGATTTTAAATCTGAAAGAAACTACAGGAGCCTCCAGTCTTACTTTTTTGGCATATTGTGAAACTAAGTAACACATTGAAATAAAATATAATGGTAAAATTTAATTTCACCCCCTACAGAAAAGTCAGTACACATGTATAGTGTTGCTTGTGCCAGTGTTTGAGGGAACCAGACTTGTGGCACTGTTACTCAGCATGTCCTGTAATAAAAAAATGAAGTTCATGCTTTTTTTCTCAGCATATCAACTCATTATTTTATGCAATTTTCATGATGCAACTCATCAAATTATGCAATTTTCTTGATCTATTACAATTTAGAACTGACAGTTTCTGAGAATCTCTCATTTCTCATATGGTAAGCTAATAAATATCACTTTTACTCCCCTATATATAATTGCAAATTGATTTTCAAGTTAGATCACTTAGCTTCACTTTTCATTGTCTAATGTGGCCTTATATAATGCTAAATACTGAGGCTGTTGAGTAACTAGAGAGTAAAACAATTGATTTTTTTAATAATAATTGTCTGTGGTCAATTATCATAGAAGGGGGGATGTGTGTATTTCAGCCTTGTAGGACAAACACTGATTCCCATGAAGGAATCTGTAGAAGAATTGAGGGTAAGTCAAGTCCATTAACACTTCTGAAGCCTTGAAGCAGATGTCTCTGTTTTTAACTCCTCCAGTTCGTCTATGTAGTTGGCAAGGACAGCTGGGCATTTTCAAAAGCCTACAAAGGCACATCTTGTCTACCTCATTGGATAACTAAACTTTGGCCAAAAATCTCCCAAACCCCTTGAAGACCTCGAGGCTTTCCTGTAACTGATTCAGGGATCTTGGGCATAAAGTTTATGTACAAGAAAACTGAGGATCAGATCTCAGCTTAGACAGATCTCCATGGCCAAATGTATTTGGAGATCCATGATCTTACATTCCTCTATCTGTTCCTTTTCATCAGCTTTTCTTCACTGGTAGCTTTTCATCAGCTTTTCTTCTTAAACTTATCTGTGTTGCAGTGGAGACCAGACTGGACCTACCTTCAGTCCTTCATGATGTTTCCAGTACTTTCCTGTGTGCTTCCTGGCACTGTGCTCTGTGCCATCCACACACCCCTGGGATGGCTGATTGCATTTTCAAACCTGGGTGCTTTGACCAGATCTTTCTGAGAAAATGCTCTGGGAAAGCAAATTTGTGCTCCAGTGCTGCAATGCTGTTACACTGTCTTATCTCTGACTCCATGTAAATATTGTTGCAGAGGGTTAAGGTTTAAGTAACTTAAACTACATTGTCTCTGCTAAGAGGTTTTTATCAGAAAGGTAACTGAGTTCACTTGAGAGGAAATTAATTTCCTTGCAGAAATCCAATACATCCATTTTCACTGGGAAGGAAAGAGAAAGAAGTAAAATCCAGACTGTTTCCAGATTGAGAGAAACAGTGACTGTAGGTTTTGGAAAGTGATAAAGGTACTTGAGGGAGGCCACTTGCTTTTTTCTTTCCTTACCCATGTGGGACTGAGCCTGTGTTTGTCAAGCCACATCCTATAAGGTGCCAACAGCTGGGTGAAGGGGAATATGACAGCAGTCAACTCCTCTTGCGTGCCATTGAGTTGTGCATCCTTCCTTGATGATGTTTTTATTTGTAATGCATATTATAATTCTTCATTCCTATACATTTGCTATTTAAGATTTTGTAAAGCATGACTGGAGACTAAAGCATTTGTGACTGCTAATGACCTGCTGACTGGTGCCTGGGACTTCAGGCAATTTACTAATCAATATTTGCTTAAAAAGTAGTGTGATTTTTTGTGTTTTTATTACTAGTCATGAGAAATAACAATTGCTTTTTCTTGTCAAAATTAGAAGTACAAAATACCCGTATTTAACACGACGGGGATTCAAGAAGAATCTGTATTTAGCTTCTATTTTAAATTTAATAGAATCAGATGTACTCAATCATATCCGGTTTTGACTGCTTAATTGAAATCAGTGAGGCAGAACCTGAACTGTTGTTCATTGACATTTCTTCACTGACACAATTTGGATTACAGTAACTGATAGTATTTTGTCATCTGGATTTATGTACATCAAAACCTATTTTGTAGAATTCTGCAGGGCAGATTAAAAAAGAAAGAGAAACAGTATCAATATATACTGGCAATTATCTAAGGTCCACAGTTCTTCTCTAAACTTCTGTGTCATTTTCTCAGTAAACTCAGTTAATGTTGATGAGTGATGTTTTTAAACCATGCACTGTTGATTCCTGTCAAATGTACTTTTTGTTCTACAAATTTCCCTTAAGCTATCCTTAGTTTTTTGAACCTAATTATTTTCATTTGAAAATTGGCAGAAAGAGTAAGTGGTTTTTTGTAACAGTTATGCCAAGTCCACTGGACCAAATTCTTACAAATGTAATTTGCCTGGCTTTGCAATCAGTTTAGTTTCCAGATGATTTGGCTCATCATAACTTTGAGAGAAACACATAATGGTGACAAGGTGCCCTGGCCAGATTAACTGAATGCTTTTTAAAAGTACATGTAGCCAATGAAGAAATAAACAAGGATCAGCGGGGCTGATTTAAAGCCTCTTAACTTTTTGTAATGGGATCTTGTATTTGAAGTCATGTTCATTTCAATTTACATGCAAGGTCCTTCAACATGCATAAATCTCTTTTAACTGTTTATTCCTGGAATAATCTACAGTCACAGGACAGTGTATAATCTTCATAATCTTTGTCTTGTTTTAACTGTTACAGATTTACTGGCCTGCAGCAAAAGAAAAGGTAGAATTATGCAAATTAGCTGGGAAAGATGCCCATGTAAGTATGATGTATGTTTTTTATTATTGCTGAGGATTATGCATATCTGTGTATTTTTTATTAAATGCAAAAAATGCTTTAGTAAGCTCTTGTTACACTTCTTCTGAACTAATGTCCTAAGTGTTTCTTCTTAATTAAAAAACAAAGTTACATTTCTATTGGTTTTTAAATATTAATACTTAAAAAAATTCAATATTGCAGGCATCAATCATGATATGTTGTTCTTTTATGTAATAAATGCAGCTGAGAGATGAATGGAGTTTCCTCAAAAATGTATACCAGGCAGTATTTCCCTGGAATCCTCTTTTCTCACATTAAAATGCTTCTTTTTTTCTTGGGTATATCCTGAATGTAACTTCATTATAATTCATGAAAGAAACAATAGTAGAGCAGTGTACAAATCAACTTAATTTACAGACAGCTGCAGTTGGGGTTAAAAAAAAATCTCAGACTCAATGGCTTTTGCCAGAAACCACAAATCTTCTTTAGGAAGTATATTTAAGGTACATACGTGTATACAATACAACTTTTATATGTTTTGTGCAGCACAGATTACGTCATGTGTCTAGAGCCCACTATAAATGTAAACATTTCCTGGCTGTAAAATAAAATTTCTTCCTTTTCTCTCCAAAAAAAATCTCCAGCATGTCGGTTACCAAGGTATATTCCAGCCCAAAATGCTCTCAGCTCTCCGCCTGAAGAGTTTAGCTTTTTATTCTAACTTGTTACTACCCTTACCTTTACAGCAGTCAGAACCTAAACAATGCTGAGCATTGGAAATATTCTGATACTGGTGTATGTGGAAGATTTGTGCTGATCTATTTCTACACTAAGAGAAAAAGGAGAGGGTCCTGAGAGGGAAATAGTTGTTTCGGACTCTCACTTAGATGCAGGGTGATGGCTTGAACATATGAACAAATCCTGTGTGTTCCCTCTGAAGTATCTGTTATGTGTTTTTGTATTAATTTCATTCTGGGGAAGGCTAAATCAAGGCTTTTCCCCCAGCCCCATGTATCATCCTTGCAAGCATGCCTGTGCTACTTACCAACAACAACAACATGGAGCAAGCCCAGCTAGAGCCAGGACGTCCCACTGGACTCAGAAATGACCAAATAAAAGTCACCAGTAAGATGTGGTTGGTGCAGAGACAAAGCACACCCTTGGAAGTGTGTTGAAGCCTTTCAGCCCACCACAGTTGCTTTAATCATGTGATCTTTGGTATTAAAGCACGTGCAGTACCCTGAGCTGGGAGCAAAGGCAGGAAGACTGGTAGCCAGACAAACGCAGTGGCTCTGTGACCTCTGCCCAATTGTTGACAGGTGTTGTTTGCTACAACACTGGCTGAACAGATACCCTCCAAACCGTGCTGTGAGCAGACAGCTTCTCGTGGCTGTAAGCATACAGCAGAATTAGGTTTGCAAGTCTGATGGATGAACTGCCTGGTAGATAGCCACTGTCAAGTTATAGTCCTAACAGGTTTGAACTACTTGTAAACAGTTTCTGCTACAGTAGTTTTGAGTTTAAATACACCAATGCTATGGCTGTAACTTATATAAGCTTATATGGCTGTAACTTACATTATATGTATAATGTGAAAGAGAAGAATAAACATGAAAAGTAACCTTTATCTTTCTTTTCCCAACAGACAGAATGTGCCAATTTTATCCGAGTTCTTCAGCCGTACAACCGGACCCATGTTTATGTCTGTGGCACAGGAGCGTTTCACCCTCTCTGTGGATACATTGAGCTTGGAACTCACAAAGAGGTAATTTAACTTTCTCACTAGTCTGACATGTCAAGGAATAGCCCTCATCTTGTGTAGCATTCATCATAGATTGGAAAATACTATGTGAGTGTGTAAAAAATGACCTGACAGCAGCTTGCATAAATAACAGGGTAAGTGGTGGATTCTGTGGGTCAGACGGGAACTCTTGTTCTCACATTTGGTATGTGCATATCGCTTTTGAACAAAGCACTTTCCTCAGGCTTAATACACAAAGTTCTTCAGAATGACACTTCCATGTGATTAACTAAGTGAAGAGAACATCTAATCCAGATGTCTTCCTTTCTAGTAAGTCATTTCTGCACATACTTTCCTTACGCACATACATTCAGAGTTCAAGATGAAACTTGTTCTATCTTTTAATGTACATATACCGCAGAGGGTTTCCTATGCCTTGTGCATGAGAGTAATTAAACACTTTGAAAAGGTTCTCTAAGCCTGAGTCCAGGGACAACATCTCAGAACTTTGCAGTGTGTTGCAGTCTGGTCACCAAGCAGGTCTTGGGTGTCCTCCATCACTAGTGGCATATTCCCGAGCCGAAGTTAGCAGCTGACTGGTCTTCATTTACTGGTGACAAAGAAATCACTATCCTAAGTGGTAAATGTTTGAGACCTAACTCCCACAACAGAAGAATTTTAGTGTTGTGTCAAGCAGCCACTTAGTACACAAGTCTCTTTTTAACTCCTGTATGTGTCACACCTTGGCTATATTTATCCCACTGATACTGTTCTCAGACAGTGTTGAGATGTGTGTGACCTGTCCGTCTGCTTGCCTGTGGTGCAGGCTTCCTATGCTGCTATAGAAATAGCTTTCTCTTTTCTTCAGGGCTTGGTGAAATTCTAGAATATAGGAAATGAGGTTTAAAGTTAATAAATGCAATAACCTGAAACAGAATAATAGAATTATAGAATGGTTTGAGTTGAAAGGGCCCTTAAAAATTACCTAGTTTCAACCTCCCTACCATGGGCAGGGATGCCTTCCACTAGACCAGGTTACTCAAAGCCCCATCTAGCCTGGCCTTGAACACTTCCAGGGATGGGGCATCCACAGCTTCTTTGGGAAATCTGTGCTGGGGCCTCACCACCTTCAAAGGAAACAATTTTCTTCCTGCTATCTTATCTGAACCTACCATATTTCATTAAAAGCCATTCCCCCTTGTTCTGTCACTGATACATGGAATCAAGGGAAGGTCCTCAGGGAAAAAAAAGTGATTAAGCTTGCCCAGACTGAGACCCATAATTATGTACCCCACAATCTGTGGGTTGGATAACCAACCCAGAGGGGCTGCCTATGCAACAGAAAACTGAAGCTGTGAGAAATCTACTTGGTGGTGTTCTTTCCCTAATAAACCATTAATGCTCCTGGTATTGTCTGGTATATCCTGTATAATTTGGCTTACAATGAAATAATGTGTTGGCTTCTTTGCTTTGCTACTTTAAATATTCCAGTTGAAGCAACTGAAATTTTAGATCCCTTTTATCATGCTGGTTTCTTAGCTGAATGATCAAATACACAGCTGAATGGAACAGAACAGCTCTCAGCAAGAGTATAAGTAAGGCTCTGGTTTACCTCTGGCTCATTAGCAAGATTCCGTATTCACTCTACCATTGCCCTACTTTATTTCAACTACTTCATTTGTGAAGGTTGTTTTCACCAGACCTTATGAAATTATGGATTTGGTCTGACTGTTCAGTCCGGCAGCCAGTCTAGACAAGGGGTCTGTCTCAGTTAGACAGGACCAATTACCTTAGAAAGGAAATGGAAGAAGAATCCTGGTATCATGTTTCCTAATCCCCTCACTGTCTCCCAGTCCTGCCTCTCCCACATTCCTCCTGGTTGCTCAGCTGCAGTGGTAGGTTAGGCAGTGTTCAGCACTGCTCCTGCCTCTTCTGACAGAGAAGCTCTTCTACAGCCTCCTACTGAGTTATCAGCCTTGAATGGCATCAGGCATATTTTCCCTTTCCTTCTTGGCGCCCCAAACACCCTTCAGCCACCATCCTTCCACCACCTCTCCATATAAATGTGACAAGGCTAGAGGGTGCTGAGGATAGGCACAGTGATGTGAATTTGACAGGCAGTTGAAAATGTCTCCTTGTAGGAGCTGAAGCCAGGAGTCCTACAGGATAAGTCAAAGCACTTTTAATGCAGATCCATTCTCTTAGTGTTTTTTCATTCTTCCGTCCCTCCCCTTTTTAATTTTTTTTTTTTTTAATTTAAATCTCTGGATTATAAGAACAGATAATGAATGTCTGGTAATTAGCAACCTCTCTGGGAAGCTGTGGGATGCTTGGGAGAGCCAGGCCCTGAGATAGCCTCTCGGAGGCTGTGAAACCAGGCAGTGCTCTGCTGACCTTTGAAAGCTGCTCGTGGATCTGCACAGTGCTCTCCTGGCCAATGCCAGAGCTGTGAAAACAGAGGGGAAAACAGTGTGGATCAGGTGACTCAAAACCACAGCAGACACTGCTTTTGAAGCAGTACAAATCCCCAACAGAATCACACAATTAAAGGGGATTAAAGTCCTTGTCTTGTTATTGCTCGAGTCGCTGCCAAAACTTCTCTTGGCTGGTGAAGAAGAGGCTTGGCCCGGTTGGTGCTGTTAGCCACAGCTCTCTAAGGGATGCTCTTTTCTTTGAAAGCTTTGCCCGAAGTGAAAGCAGGAGGTTAATTCTGTGTGAATGCTTGGTAGTGTCCATTAGTTTGTCTGGGTGAAGTCTGAAATATTTGATGTTGATCTATAACTCCCTTGGTCCCCTGAGTATTGCTGGGCTTGCAGACAGCCTCTTCACATGTGATAAAGCAAGGGTTCCCTGAGCAACTCAGGGTTGCATATCCTAGAACTAAGGACAATTGGACACCAGTGTAGCATTGTAAGGAAAAAAAAAATTAGTTTAGTTCTGTCCTTGCTCTGCTCACTGTAGGAGCATGAGAATTTGGTTTGCTTGATATTCCACAGGTTTGGGAAGGTAACGAGTTTTTTGCTGGTTAAATTCTGCTTTGTATGAGCTAGGACGGCTGGAGGAAGTTGAATTTATGTTCATAGATTGGAATTGATTTTTCTTTTCTCTTAAGGAGCTTAATTATTCAATATCCTGGGCTTTTGTCTTCTGAGCCTAGAGAGTTTAGGAGGCACCTCAATAACATAGAAAGGTTTGGTCATTTATAATCTGATGTGCATTAAGGATGAATTGAATTAATGTGTTGTGAAGTCTAATCCTATGTGGCCATCTTTGGACATACTTGCTTGTCATTTGTACTCTCCAGGCCTCTTGCAAGTCAGAGGTATGGAAACAAATAATTAAAATCACTTTACCTATTTTTAAGCGTTTAAACCATGGAGGTGTTTTGATTTTTTTTTAAACTAGCTTCTAAAGTTTTTTCTCTACAATAGACATTAAATCCACATTGAATGGATTTCTGAGTACTAGAGGGATTTTAAATATCACAGTAGATAGAAAAGCATGTTAAATGAAAATATGTTAAAAGCAATTCTCTAGGCAATCTCCCTTCTCTTAATGGCAGGACAATTCTGAAGATCAAGTCTCTATACCTGCAGAGAGTTCACTTTACTCCTCTGAGCTATCAATTTGCCTTCAGCAGGACTCACAATGGATTTCAGCTTAAGTGTGCTTTCAGGAAGCCACTGAAAGGGGCAAGTAAAAGAGCCCTTGTTGGCAATTCAAAACTATAATAAAGCTTCAAATGGATGCTTACAGGAATTGACTTGTTGCTTACCCACTGAAAACATAGGCAATAATTTTTAAATAATTTATTTTCTTTATCTTCCTCTATGCCCTTGTTCTGTGGCCCAGGAATTAATCACATGGTATTTGGAAACCACAAGGAAAAATCTATTCTGATATCTCTTGTATCATTAGCCTTGTTAAAAATAATAAGAGAGAGCATATGCTCTTTCATTTTAAAAGAGTCTGAACTGTGTCTGCTGTGAACATTATTCAGCAGTCCCTGGAGAAATTTCTGAGTCAGCCAGAATCCCTTCAGGGTCTCCTGTTGCAACACAGTCTATCAGCACTTTCCGAAATAGAAGCCAGTGCCTTTTAAGTACAATCCAGCTTTTAATTGGAGTAGAAATGATGAACAATGCATCTCCTTTTTTCTGAAAATAATTGTATTTTTTTAAGATTTGTGTTTCACTTTAGAGTGACCAGGATACAGTAAAACACTGAATGAAAATATACAGATGTAAAACAGACACAGACTGTAAACATCAATGCTGAGATGACAGCTGCACGATCTAACACATCTTTACTTTGTACATTAGCAGAACAGGCTGTCTAAGTGAGTTTTTCTCTGTAGCCACACCAGGATAATGAATTTGTGTTTATTCTCAGGAAATGGTATTCCGTTTGGATACCCAGAACCTGGAGTCTGGCAGGTTGAAATGCCCGTTCGATCCGCAGCAGCCCTTCGCTTCAGTGATGGCAGGTAAGGAGCCACCAGAGCCGGGTGCTTCCCTCGGACCTGTGATGGCTCAGGATGCGAGCCCGGGGACTCAGCACATGTCACCGCTGGAGCTCCTCTGGCACTGGTCGTGTTTCCAGTGCTGGTCCGTGCTCTCAGAGCTGGGGAAGCCTTCAGGCTGCAGACAGCACAGAGCTGGAAGGGCAGTAGTGCAAACAGAGGCATTAGAACGGCTGTAAAGCCTCTGTCAGCTGGGCAGGGAGGCAGTTTCATCTTCACCCAGTCATTGCTCCTTTAAGAGGACAACAAAAAAACCCGCATGGACAGAGAGTGTTTGAAGCCCTTTTGGGCCTCTTTCTGCAATTATCAATATGTTCTGCCCTTTGAAGTCTGCTGACATGCACTATTTCCATAAATACGTTTCTGAGGTTTCTATTTACTCGAGTAGCCACTTCTGAAGCTGGGAGCCGAGGAACAAGATAGTGCACTCTGCCTGCTGCGTGCATCGCAGCACTGTGTGGTCTGACATTTGGGGCCGAGGAATGTCAGCTTGACCTCCGGATTTCAAATCACTCTAAGAGCTACTTTTGTCATGGTTTGGTTCATAGCTTTGGACAATTTTCATTTAACTTGTCTGTCAAGCATATGAATACAAGATAAGAGTGAAGCACCATGACGTTTTCATTTACAGCCAAAGAGCAGTGGTGACAATGCTTTGAAGTATTGGTCACTCTGTGTTATAAAAAGAATATGACTAATGTTCAGTCTTTATTCTCAGATAATAAGATAGATGATTTGTGATTCTGACCCTACAGATGGGGCAGGACTTCCTTTATTAAAAACAATAGATTAAAGCCTGTGCTTATTCTTCTCAGAGACCCCTAGTACTCTTTAATGACTGTGAAGTCTATTTTTAAAATGGGAATCCAGAAACTTTAACTTTTTTTTTTACTTTTTTTTTTTAATGCAAGCAGTAGAACTCTGTGATTTATTACAGCATTTCCTAATTTCAGTAGCATTCTAGTGCTTTGACTGTTCTATTAAATCTTGTGAAATGAAGAAGCTGCTGTCCTTTAGCTACCTAAGACATGAACTTTGCTACGTAACAATTTTTTGCTCTAGATAAAATTAATGGTCAGGGTATTCTAGTATCCCTTTTTTGATTGTGCCTGGTGTCAAATGCTTCACAATAATGTACAAGGAGTACTGTAAAGAGTTACGGGCCTGACCAGAGAATGTGTTTCTGCTCTATCTTTGGATGCTTACCTTATTCCCAAATGAATGAGGAGAGCAGTACAGTTCATGCATAAGATGCTGCCCTGGAGCTCAGGTGAGATCATTTCCCATCTCTGCCAGTGATGAGCAGAGTAACCTTGGTGTGTCCCTTCTCTCTGTCTACTGCCAAATGGCAGTAAAGATTACTTGTATCCTTCAGAGAACACTTTTTATTCAGTTATACATTCATGAGCTAAGTAATATCTAACTGTATTTTCACTCATATATGTAAGTTAATGCAACTGAGTAATTTTCATTCTTTGTAGAAATAGGTAATCTGAGTACTACATGACATATCACTTCAAGTAAATCCCACAGATAAATTGGAAAAACTAGTCCTTTTGACTGAAGAATCACCTGCTGATCATCCATCCTCTATTACAAATTACTACTCACCAAAACTGTTCAGGACGTAGCAGGAACTTGGAATGAGAGATACCAAACACTGAGAGAAGTGCTGAAAATGCCTTGTCAGCAGAGCCTAAGCAAGGATGGAGAATTTCTGTTGGCCCTTCAGATGTATCGATCACCGAGTGCCTGTCAGTTAGCAAACACCAATTACCCTGCCCATTCCTCATTATGACAAATACCTTTCAGAATGCACTATTGTTTCTTTACAAAGGCAACATGCTGTCTGAAAGATGTGCTTTCCACAACTGTCATGGAAATAATACAGAAGTAACAATAATAATGAGGTAAAAAGAAAGATGATAGATCTTTTTTGGGCAAATAAAGTGCTTGTGGATCATGGGTTGTGGGTTGGTTTGTTGATTTTTTTTCCTCCTTGATCTTACTTTTTAAGTGCATTTACATCTTTCGCGAATGAAAGCACAAACATCAGTGTTGAATGGTATTTATTCAGCATTCACTCTCAACAAAGGCTTCTCTCTATAAGATCTTGTGAAATGTTTCAACCCAGGAGTATCAGAAAACCTGGAGAAGGAACTTTTGGGAGGGGATTTTTATGTATCATGTAGCTTTTTACGAACATGAACTTTTTTGTTTTTATGAACCCTAGGGATTTATTTCTGCAAGTCATGAAACAAAAAAACCCCTCTTGCAACCAATAAAGCTATCTGGTTATTTTACAGAAAAAACGGAGTGTTTTAAAATGCACTATGTGGTAAAAAAAAAAGTTCACAATGATACTGTTTCTTTGCTTTTTTTTGAAAAGTACTGAGATCTGAAGGGAAACAGAAAAGATTGTGCATTTCTTTGCATTTTCATTGCCCACAAAAGTGGCAGAAGAGCAAATAGTGACTGCAGTTGCACTGTTACAGATGTAGTGTCCTTGTGAGGCAAATTTTGTCTGCTTTATTCAAGCAAGATGTGTCAGTTATTTTAGTAGACCACTGAGACCACTCAGTGTTAAAATGATGATGATTTGTGTCTGTAGCCATATTCCTGACATGAACACAAATTCCCTGCATTTGTGCCTGAATTCCACTTCGTGAATTAAGTGTTGGATGGAGATCCTTGCACCAGGAGTGGGCCAAGCTGCAACATTCCGGTCGGGAAGCATCCATCCCATTTTTCTAGCTCAGGAGCAGCAAAGCCATTGGGGCTGTGGCAGTTGTGGGGCACAAGAGATAGCTGGAGTTGATAGATGGCCATGTCCTCACCGTGGCTCCCAGGTACATGGGACAGGGTGTTCAGATTAAATAGACCTTTATACCCTTAAGAGCCCAGTACCCGTTAAAGCCTGGAAAATTTACTTTTCTGAGTGCCTGAAAGATCTGAAAATTAGTCTTTGACTGTGCTATTTCTCAGACATATAATTACAAATACCACTCTGATTTAAGTGTAAGTAAATTCACAGAACCAAAAAACCCATTAAAATGGGACCCAATAATGTTTTAAAGCATTAAATTAGTTCATAGACCAATTAAACACAGGTGTTGTTCGCCCAACAAAATGTAAATAGTTTTAATTTTTTTGTGCCACAGCTGTAGGAAACCTATTTCTTTTTCATTTGCAGATGAGTATCTTTATGCTGGAACAGCTTCTGATTTCCTTGGCAAAGACACTGCTCTGACACGTTCTCTGGGCCCTTCTCATGACCACCATTACATCAGAACTGACATTTCTGAACATTACTGGCTTACTGGTAAGATCCCAAACATATGCTGTTGTCATTTGCATTGTCCCTGCCTCTCTGAATTTAATAGCTCCGTCCTTATATAAATATATGTCCAGTAACTATAAATATAGATATTGTATCATGGAGTCTTTCGATTATGTAGGCTTTTTTTAAAAAGCTCAGTGGAACAAAAATACACTTGAGAAAAGTCACAGAGGTGAAAATGCTAATTAAGGGAAGAGTAGGAGCATAAGACCTAATCATAGTTTCCGTCTTTGATCTGTATATTGGTGTATAATCCTACAATTGCAATAATACCATGACTTAAGTGCTTCTATATCCTGTCTTGTTGGAATAATTTTTTTTAACTGTTTTTTTTCCAATCATTTGTTAAAAGCTGTTCCATGTAGCATGTTGAAACGACAGACTAGAAATTCCACATTTTTTGGTAGGAGGTGTTTTTTTCTTTTCTTTTCCTTTTTTTAAGGGAAAAATACCCTTTGTTGCTGTGAGGATCATTTTAAAACCACTAAGGGCACACTAAAATAGCTTCCCAAGCAAAACACTGCTTTTTCTTGCCCGTTTAAAAACATTGTGAGCTAGTAAACCCTCTAAAAAACTGGCTGCCTTTGCACCCAGCCAGTCTCAAACCACACACAGAGTAACATGGAAAACTTCACTCATAAGCTAACCCTGCTCAATTAAAGCATCCCCCTTTTAGCTGTCAACTGTCTTTAAAGATGTGGCAGCACTGGCCCTGGCTCAGGATGCCTGTGTAACTATTATGGGTGCAGTGTAAAGCCAGGGCCTGCTGACCGCAGGGTTAAGTTGTCTTCCCAGCAGACAACTTCCAAAAAGGATAATTTTGCCTCTTAACTCTTTGAGACTTCAACAAGAGGAAATGTTCTTTTTTTCCTAATACATTTTCCCTACACCTTCTCTTCTTCTGTATTATTGCCTTAAATTTCTAGTTAGATATAGTGCCATAACCCCAGGATTTCTGCTATGAGATGAGGAGGAAAAGGAAAAGCCACTTAAAAGTAATTTTTACCTTTCCAAATAGGTGACAGAAGAATGTCCCATCTGACTCTGCTGACCTATCCCACTTCCATTTCCTGTGCTCAAAATCTTTCTTGTCCCATCCTCCTGTCTCCTCTCTCTCATTTCCACACACCCCTTGTGCCCTGCAGACCAGAATTGGACTGTGATATGGACCAGGATGGGTCCTTCCAGCAGTCAGTTCTTTAAATCTAATTACCCATGCAAGTGCATATCCAGTTTTATCACTGGTGGCCTGCAGATGCTCAGCATGGAAAGGTGGCTGGGTAGCTGCTTTCCTAAGGGATGCAATAATAAGCTAAAAAGAGAGATTTACTGTGGTTTGGCCCTAAGGAGCATCTGGTGTTACCATTAGTATAGATCCACCTTGATGAGTATTACAGGGTTCAGTTCCTAGTCCAAAAGAACTTGTAGCTTAAAAATCCAGTTCCAAACATTTCTTTCTCTTGTTATTGTTTCTTCATGAGCAGTTTGAGGCAAGGGAAGAGTACAAGCAAACTGTAAGTTTGAGAAATGTTTAGATGTTTTAGTTTGGAGACTGGGTGGGGGGTGTCTGCCTTTCCTCACTCTTTTAGATTGATTCATGAGTTATTCTGTTTTCACTTAGAGCATCTGTATTTGTGAAAGTTTTCTAAGGAGAACAGTATATTAATATGTCTGGGTCTGAAAAACAGCTTTAGTGTGCTAGACTGTGAGGTGAAAATTGCCTCACACTGTATAAACACTGAAGACCCCATATATTCTTCAGGTTTACCTCGTTTCCAGCCATATAAAACCCTACAGCCACAATTCTGTCTAAGACTTCACAAACACAATCCATTCAGTGTTATACTAAGAGGTATAGACATAAACTAGGTGCTTTTAATATTTTGACACAGTGCTTTTAAGGCTAGAGAAAATTTTAAGTGCAACTTCAAATGACAGCATCATTTCTGCAATAAGCCATAGGGTGGCCAATATATTTCTAGTTTATTATGTAATGTTACCAATTACATACTTTTGTGCTTTCAGCCAATATTGGTATAAAGAAAATATTTACTTGATTTCAGGTTTAAAACTCCCATCTCATCTAAATCCCCTCTTCCCTAAATCTACCATCCATTTACCAAGCATGTGTTAGACCTCCAGGAAAAGTTGTACATGCTTGAATAATTATACAGTTGAAAATAAATTATTACCATGCATGACTCATGTTTTACTTAGGATAAGCATAAAATGTACAGCTTGTTTTCTTCCAGAAGGCCAAGGAAGTTTTGCTGTAATGCACCTCAGTATTTTTAAAGTTCAGTCTTACTCTGTTTCTGGAAACAGAATTATCCTTCCCTGAGGGAAGGGAGGTAAAGACAAAGCATGAGGGAAAAATGTGTGGGATACCTTCCAGTTCCTTGCAGGGCATCTCTATCTTGACTAATTAAGACATGTCCTAATCTCAATGACTGAATAGCAGCTCCACAAAGGGGAAAAGGAGGAAGGCAGCTAATCTTTCCCATGACTCAGGCTCACACGTGCTCATACTCCCGCAAGGGTGGCACTGGAGCAGAGGGGAGCAGGGCTGGGGAATCAGGCGTTCCCACAGCTGCTCACCGGAGCTGCCTCGCCTGGGGATGGGCACGTGGGGCTGGTGGCCCCTCTCCGGATGGCAAAGCCGCCTACTGGAACCGAGTCTGCCCCGTGCCAGCCCCGTGGGCAGGGGAGAGCATCCCACCAGCCCTGCACACAGGCATCCACTGAACAGCTGCACATTCCTCCCTCCCTCTGAGGAAGAGAAGGCCATAGCTGGAACGAGGGCTTCCTTGAATTTCATTCAACTCTTTTTTTTTTTTTCCCTTTTCACTTTTTTTATAGCAATTTAGCCGTCTTTTCCAGGGCAAAGTCTTGCAGGCAATGAGTTCTTTATATCCTGCGAGCTTTGGATGGGATTCAGCTCCCTTAGCTCTAAAAGGCAAAAGCTAGCATCCTGTCTGAGCTCAGTCCTTTTGCTTGCCTCTGTAATTTACTGAGAGAGATGGCACTTCCAGAGGGTGACACACCCCACCTATTGTAGGAATCTGTCTTAAAATAGGATTATTCATTGCCACTTTTTCCCTCCCTGAGAGAAAACCTGGCTTAGAATGGCTTAGGAGCTTGACTTCTAGGTGGTTATGGTAAATAAGGTAAGCACTGTCCTTTGCATTCTGTCATGCCACATATTTCTGGCAGTCCAACTACACAGAGATGCTGCCTCCCACTGCTTCAGGTTGCTTTTTCATTTCTTCATGTACTGGGACAACCACTCCTTTGTTGTCGCCTTTTTCTGAGTCTTAACTTCTGCGTAGGATGCACTGCCTAAAATAACTGCTGGTTTCAGAAGGAGGTGATGACCAGCAGGTGACCAACACAAACCCCGCAGTGAAGGACCAGCTGTATCAGCTTTTCCCACCAGGCCACATGAGCATGTTGAAAAAAGCGCAAGCAACACCTGTACCATCTATTGCCAGAGCTCATGATGCCCTTAATCCTCACTTTGGTTACATACAATCTAGCTGTGAACTTAATGTGGGAAAATCTTCTGCTGAAGCAAATAGTGGGGGGGATAGCCCTGTCTATGAGAAAACAAACGGTGGTTTAAAATCATCGTCATTAGTTTTTTCTCCCATGCAAAGAATCCAAAAGCCTAATTCACAGTTAGTTGCAATGTTCTTCTGTATGTTGGATAGATGGGTTAGAAAAGATGAGACCAAGATCTCACTTGCAGAACATAAGGTGCTTTTCAGATCATAATCTCTTCCATTTAATTGTTTTCACTTTGTATCTTTTACAATGTATTTTTGTTTGGATTTAACTTGCAACTACAGTGTTTTCAGCTGTGATTTAAAACTGTTAAATATTAGTGTTCCTTTAATTTGTTAGAGATTCTTCTAAATCTGTTCCAGGAATTGGTATTGAGACATTTATTTTTGCATTTGGCTTGCCAAGTAAAGCACTGAAGTTTAATCTTAATCCCCCCATATATTCAGTGTTTTGTTTGGTGAATGTGGATTAAAAAAAAAAAGGATGTGAATTTCAAAAACGTGGTATAGAAGTATTTCACAGGTTTCTTCTTAAATGGCTATTTAACTAACCACATGTGTAAGAAACAATACTGGAAGCATATTTATGTATTTATTCATGCTTAGAGATCTAATCTTCAAAGTAGCCTTACAGGCCCTGAGGGGTAATTGAATATTTTCCTCAAGATCATTTTGAAATCCTGACTTAAATTTGTAGATCTTGATGACTGCATCATTTCATTTTTTCTGCTGACATCATTCTCTAGTGTCAAAAGGTTTAAAATGGAAGCAGCACTGGCTGTTTTCACCCATAAATTTCGTCTTCTGTCACAAAGGTGCACACTGAGCACTTAAACACATCCCATTTTGTCTCAGGCCCTTTGTCTCAGACTGCAAACTTTTGAATCAAGCACTCTATTTTTCTTCTTTGTATACTGTAGAGTTCATGGTGAAAATTCCTCAAGGCTAATATAAAGTAACAATCATTATGAAAAGGACAAAGGCATGAAGATACATTGAAAGCTGATAATAGTATTCCCCCATATAAACAGTGTGCTCTGTTTGCTCTGCATTCTTACACCACCCTCCTTATTGCTTTCTACTGCAGCCTACCTGATAATGGGGGACAAAGACTGTGTATTTTATTGCTGAAAGAATGTATTTTAGAGTCAAGGGTCTCTTTGCACTATATTTGTATAGCCACTTCTGTTTAAAGAAAAACATCATTGATCCAAGTGCCCTCAGAAGAGCTCATCTATTGTAGCACACTGGGGAATGTCTCAAAAATCACTGCCCAAGTAGCTGGTTCACTTGTGCAAGGCAGTGTTGTTGCCTGCTCTTCTCCAATCAGGGACCCTTGGATTGCTTCAATTTCTGATTTTAGTGCAAAATTTAAAGGCAAAAAACCAAAAAATCCCAACACTGGAAACAAAAGCCCTCAACTAGTGAGCAGGTAGAGCAGGATTAGAGACCATGGATGAGGGAGCTTGGGAAGACAGTGAAGAATATCTTGGCCCAGTAAGCATGCCTGAAAGATGCAGGCAGATACCCAAGCTTGCCTTGGAAGAGACCAGGAATAATATAATGGCCCAGCATGTCAAGACAAGGCATTTCTTGCAAAAGTAGATTTAAATAACCCAAACAAACTATTACACTGATATAGCCAGTTTGTTTTCAAGCACAGGGAACTGTGTCCGTAAGACTGACCAGCCAGTTTTGGAGTTGCTCTGCTAACTGGGGAACCCCAGCGTGGCACTGTGTTGGATTTGGTAGATGTAGTCAGATTGCTGTATCAGAGATACATAGGAAACATTCCTTTGCAAGCTCTCTCTAGTAAACAGTAGTGTGTTTCTGTATTCATAACTTCTGCAATGAGTAATTGATTTAAATTCTACCAGGTGATTTCAGAAAATCTACTTAGCTTCCTTTTGGTGGCAAGAGCAGTAAGGTAGATTCATGTAGGCTATACTTTGTACTGAGAGTTACTCTATTTTCAGACAGAGAATGATAACCAGTGCTGCATACTTTTGAAAGTATATATATATATATATATACACAAAAACATCAGCCTAAGAGTAAATACTTCAGACTTCATGGTGGTTTTCACTTGGAGTTAGTAAGAAACTTGCTACTACGTATCTACATAATGATATTTTCATTTCACTGGAAGATGCAACATAAATGCAGAGATTTAAAAGCAAGCTCTAAGGCTTTTCTTCAGATTTTTAAACCCTTTTTTTTTTTCTTTTTTTTTTTACTTTCTAGGAGCAAAATTCATTGGAACTTTTCCTATCCCAGATACCTACAACCCAGATGATGATAAAATCTACTTCTTTTTTCGAGAAATATCACAAGATAGTGGCACATCTGACAGGACAATCCTTTCCAGAGTTGGGAGAGTTTGTAAGGTGAGGACTGTATCTTTTTATTTTATTTAAATATAGAAACTAAACAAGTTTGGTTTATTTCTGTGAGAACTGTGTTTTCCACTTTGTTACCCAAATGAGCCTACATATTAATTTTTCTGGACACAGAGTAGTAACGCCATCTGAAATTTACTTGTAGAAAACATAAACTTGATATTGACTGTGTACCTATTTTGAAAAAGGTACTATGTTTATAAATTATAATGCTGTATCCAAAAGATGAAGTATTGACCTTCAGAAATGCAATGATGTCCTGCTTTGTTTCATGAGCTTTCAATAAGGACTGATGTGTCAAAGTGTACACAGTGGCAAGGTATTTGGAGTTTTATGGAAAGCACCCTCTGAATGTGTGGATATGCAAACCCATCCCTTCAGCCTGGCTCTGTACATCATTCCTGGGCATTACTGAGAGCTGGGGTCAGTCATTTGTTTCTGCACATTCCTGATAACCAGCTGGGGTGAAGGGAGGCTAAGAAAGTATACAGTTTCTGAGTTACATCCACATCTGCCTGGAGGTTTCCTCCCTTGGGAAGAAGAGCAATCCTTGACCCATTGACCAGGAGGAGCCAGACCCCGGGTCTGCTGCAGTGTAAAAAGTTCATTTGGCTGGTGCCTGACCTCCTTTAAATGATTGCTCCTTCACTTTCTCCTTCATTATGCTTGGATTTGCCCCCTGTGGAAGGTTTGTGCCCTGATGGTATATACAGACTTGGGCTTATATGAACTGTGCTCTTCTTGGAGAAGCATCTTTGTCAAGGGCAGAAGCCTCCTCAAAAGGTAATGAAAAGAAAAAACAGTTCCTGCACATGAAGACAGCAGTCAGTGTAGTTTGCTGTTTAACAGCCTGATGGATTTACTGAGGTCTCTAGCCACAGTGGCAGAAGTGTCTGTAGACTTTTGTGTCAAACACACTCTCTGTCCACTCCCCTGTCCCCTAGGACATTCTATTCCTGTCTTCTGTAGGAACAGAAGCAGTCAGTATAAGTGCTTCCGCCCTGTCCTGAGATCCTCAGGAATCGCTGGTAAAAGTCAGGAAAATGGAATTTGAAAGCTGCCTTCATATTAGTAACATAGTAAACATAAGCTTTGAGCAAATGTTCTTTTAGGTATCAGCAACACCACAGCAGTCACACAAGTAGGTACATTTCTATGATCTTTTGTTCATAAGCTTTATCTGACTTCCATTTTCTGGGCAGTGTGACTCTGCTGGCAGTGAAAATTATGTTCTCGAGAAACTTGAAAATTAGTAAATGAACAAAAGCATTTGTGTTCTGAAATAAGATGTGTGTGGGAGAAGAGTGCTCATTTAGCTGTGGCCACACTCTGAAAAACAAAGAGTGACAAGTGTATGGATGTGTAGATCTACAACTGCTCTGCAGTCCAGCTAACGCCCAGCTCCAACTGAGATTTCAGTGGCCACAGCCATTTCACACTTCTGTCCTTGACCTAAAGTGTTAAGAAAACAAAACATTCATCCATAAATCAGTTCTCTAGTAGGTTTTTAGCTAGACGAAAGAATGGATAATCTTTAGTTGGGTATTTCACAGCAGTGTGATTAATGGCAGAATGGAAATGCAAACATACATGATTTGCTGCTAGACATGGCATTTGCTGATTATGAGAAAGCACTTAATGCATTAGGAGAAATTGATAGACAACATTTTCAAGCCAAGGCACATGAGAGAGTATAGTAAACTAAGATATATTGGCTACACATCCCCAGCATCCTTTACCTAGAGAAAAAAGGAGATAAGCTATCATAATAAAAGCAAGTGTATTGTAAGGAAATCCTAATGACTGTGTATAATCATACCTCAAATGAGAATGAAATCGTAGAGTAATCATGTTAACAGGAAAAATGTCATGAATTTTATTTTTAGTAGTCAAAGCAAAACAATGAAAACCGATAAGCACGGTGATTATTATTAATAGTTCTGCACTGTCTTCTTTATTTACTGAGCACTTCCCACTGGTTGCAGAATTATTTTGATAATCCAGACTCTTGGGGTTTTTTATATTTGTCTTAATTATCAACAAATTAAAAAAATACTGCTAATTATTATAATAAATATAGAACTATTATGAGTATTTAATACAAATTAAAATATGCAAATAGCCTTGTCTGTTTATGGACTGAAATATTTTGTATCTGTGCTGTGGTATGAAACATCTGCTGTGCTCAATTGTCTCTGACATGGGAACAATGCCTTTGATTGCAACACCTGATAATTTCTACTTGCACTGTCTCATTAATGGGACCTGTACTGCACAAAGTTAAGCCTTTGCCCCCTTTCCCTGTTTAGCAGAGAATAACAGTGAATGGGAGATGCTCAGCAACTTCTGAAATAATTTGCTTGGTGTAAACACAGTTTTTTCCTACTAGAACTCAATTGCTCCCTACCTCACAGTGCCTTAGGGCTCATGTCCATTAATGCCAGAAACACATGCTGAAATTAGAATAGGCTTTGTTTTTAATAAGAAGCTTAGTCAATGCAGCCTATTTGGCTAATTTTCAAGGGTTCAACAATATGGTCTCTCAGTGATCCTCTCCCTTAGGGAAAATCTTCTCTGGAAAGCATTCCCCTTTCCCAGCTACTTTCAGACCCAGAAGACTGCAGTGCTCCTGCTGGCACAGCTCTTTGCCCAGAGTCAAACAGCTGTCACTTGTCCTGTTCACCAGACCATTCGTGCCCAGTGTCCTGCAGCCTGTGGTGCAAGAACGCAGACGCTGCAGCTCTGCACACCACTCATTGGGGTTTACGTCATCTGCTCTGTGTCACTGAGGGATATCACTGGCACTGGGGAGGAAGTGCTTTCAACAGTCACTTTCAGAACCAGTTGTGTCATTTATCATGGCAAATGGCATTTCCTGGTTTTGGTTTGAGTGAGGCAGAAAAAGTATCATTGCCCTGTCTGCAATACCTGATATTACTTACGGTATGTTCATACTTACATAAATTGCAATGTTTGGGGTTATTTGCTTTCTTTTCATGCAAGGGCATAACCAAAAAGAAAAACTACTATTGAAGATTAGCTGGCAAAGTTTATTTCTTTTTTAAAATTCATTCAGTTACACACGTATATTAAATGATCATGCAAACCTTAACTTCTTAAGGTCATGGATCCATTTATTTCTACTTCTAGAAATGCAGGCCTAAGCTTTTACAGCTACACTGTCTTCAAGCCCACAATGCTGAACTGCTTTGCATCAGGTAAAGACAGGACACAGTAATTACACATTAAGCAAGATTTTGGAAAAAAAATACAATTGCAGCATCCATGCACTGTGCCCTGTGCAGTCCAGTAACAAGTCAGCTACATTTTTGTACATATCCACCACTAAATGATGGCAGAATTGTAATTCTATTTATCGGCAACCTCATATATGTACAAGTATAGCCCTAGAAAAGATCCAATTTTCCCTCCTATTTTCCCCTCTCAAATAAAGTGAGAAGTAAAAATCTAACCTGGAGGAGTCACAGAAAAGGTTTTGAAGAGGGAAGAAAGTTGCTGGAGCTTTTGTTTGTGTGTTATCTATATAGAAACACATCTTTTCATAGTTACAACCTCATCCTATTGGAATGGAGTGGAAATTAGCCAAAAGCAGTAGTCTCTCTGCTGCAATATGAAAATCCTGTTTATTATTACAGTGGTTTGCATTTGCTGTGTTACAAGCTTCTCTTTAATGGTTTGGGTGATGTATTGCAAAAGTTATAGCATGCAGTCTTAGAGCCTGGTTTCTGAGACCTCAACTGCCAAGAAATCAGACTTCGGCCCCTGATGTTTTCCCATATTTCCCAAAGTGTTCGGTATCCAGAAGCAGCTTTTGTTCTAGTGGGAACAAGCGAGCTCTTTGTCTTTTTTTCCTTTTTTTTTTTTTTTTGAATACCATTCCACCCCTATATATACCGAGCTGTACCTGGAGAAAAGAATACTGCAATTAGGCACAGCCCTCTTGGTTAAACTGTACTTTCTAAGCACACTGGAATGTAATCATTTTAAGAGCTCTTGAGTCGAGAGCCCTGGACACACCCTGCATTCCACCTTTGGGTAATGTAATTTATTTCCAAAGCCATGAACATCAGCAGAGTTCAAGGCTATGACCTTGCCTCCTGTCTGGTGCTTTAAGCGATTTGTATTCCCAGAATGGCAGGAGGGAGCTATTCCTCCGCGGCTGCAAGTCCAGAGTCTCCGGTGGGCTTTGCCATGGGGCTGCTTGAATGTAAAAGTTAAGAGGTGTTTTTCTTGTCCTGGAAATAGTCTAGCTATGCCTTTGCTGTGACTAGGGATAACTGGCCCATTATCATTATTGGTATTTCTATATTGTGTAGATAATTGATCTCTCTCCAAAGCTGTTGGAGCTGTCCTGGCAGTATCCTGCTTTCCCGTTTAGCCACACTAGCTGGCTCCCGGAAGCCAAATAGCCATGTTAACATGTTCTCAGCAGGGCTAATTAGTCTGGGCTCAGAGCCATGCTCGTGCAGCTATCCTGCTTCCAGTTCTGGAGGCAACTCATTCCAGACAAGGTTTAACTTACTGTGTGTAACATGCTTACATACCTCCTTTGTCACTATAATATTACCTAGCCACAATGTCAACCATGGCAAATACTTTTTTTCCTTGATTTCTCCATGATAATGATTAAAAGCCCTCTGAAAAGGTTATCCCTAGAAGAACAATGGCCCTCATCTGCCCACTGACTGTCTCTGCAGCTGTGAGTCTTTCAGCAGGCGACTCCTCTTGGACTTCGAAATTTGATATTTGCATATTATGTGCCATTTGGAAGTTTTCAAATTATGTATAAAAGCAGATGCTCATCATGATGATTTCATTTTTAAGGGCTGATGTGTTGGAGACAAGCCAATTCCATAGAGTATCTGCTTCTAACTGTGATGGATTAAGAGATGTAACATCAGGATTTGTCAGGTCTTTTGGTCCAACTTTCCTCATTGGCAAGGGTTATATAAGTATAGGAAGTTTTGTACATTTCTGTCCCTCATGGGTGTGTTTCAATAATTGGTATTTTGAGGGGGGAAATCATGATTTACAGATGAAGCAAAAATATGTAAGATATGCTTATGTGTAAAGAGGTGTGACTGAACTTTACTGAGCCTCAGGGAAAGTGAAAAAGAAGTTGCAGTGTCAACACAGATCTTTAAACACTGGACTATGGAAATGCAGCTGCACAACCTCTGAAGCAAACTCTGGAAGTCATTCTAGTTGCCAGAGATACTCATTGCATAAGACACTGTCAGTACACCCTGGCTCAGAAGTGTAAACCTGCAGAGTTAATTGGAGTGAAGTTCCTATGGCTAATCCAAAGTTCCTGACTTGTGAGTGCTTTGACTCAGATGTTCAAATATCTGTAAGAGTGGCGAATAATGACTTTTTTATTTGGAAGTTTCCTCATGTGATTAAATTATCTTCCTGTCTTTTTTTTCCCCCGTCAGTACATTTACTATAAAAAGTGCCATGGTTTGCAGTTTTGCTATTGTTGATCAAGTACACTGTTGTAAATGCAGATGTTTCAGGATTCCAAATTCTAAAGGACTCTCTAAGGTGATGACCTACCTTTGTTCTTTGGTCTCATGCCCTTCCCAGCTCTCAACCTGTGGTTATCAATGCTGTGGTCACAATATGTCATGCTACTGACTTCAGGTACTTGTATATATCCAAGTGAGGAAACTAATTATCAGGCATTCCCTTCCTTCAGTAAAGGCAGATGACTAATTTTTGGAAGAAGACTCCTTCCATCTTCAGCCCAGATCACTCTCTGAAGGACATATTTTCCACTGTCTGTAAAGGGAGCTCTGCTCTACTGGGTCCCTGGAATCTGAAATTCAAGACATTCTGATTGAAGAATGTGAAATTCTGAATGGCAAATTCAAGCCTATTTGTTCAGAAAGAAGACGATTTATCCCAGTGCTGGGTCTCATACTGCTCCAGTTTCACAGAGCTCTCAATCTGTTCAAGTCATATAAATTTTGTTCTCCTGTTTGACGTTAAGTGCATGACCCATCTAATTACTTGACTTGCCTGTAGCTTCATTATCAAGAATGCTGCCTTTCATGACCTGAAGGTTTTGTTCTCTGTCTTTTTATATCCTTCCTATGTATGTATCTCATATAATTTATATTATGTAGATAAGAAAATTTAGATGAGAGACAGGTAAAGGCAAGTCAAACACACTGGAATAAGCCATGGACAGTTTATACTCAAAATTTTAAGTAGATTTTCCTGAGAGTCCCGTAACATATTTTATTAGTTCAGCCATAAGTCTTTGGTAACTTCAGGTTTTTACTGAAACTGGAATGAACAGGTGGATATAGCAGAGTTCATCTGGTTTGTGGCAGTCTTTGAACAGTTTGGGGGAATATTCCTAATACTAGCACACCTGTTGGAGATAGTCTTACCAGGATTGATGTTTGGCCTTAAGGTAAAATGGTACTAAATTTTATTCTTTCATTTGTCCCAAACCACATCTCCTTGTCTTTACCTGAGCCTATTAGTTTCTGGATTTTGGGGATTTTTTCATGGTATGTTTGATAACAGTCCAGAATTTTTCTTTGCTGTGTAGTTAGATTTTCCAGTCTGGATCCCATCCAAAGATATAATTTGGTAGAAACTTCTGGGTGTGATGTTTAAATACTTTCCAAAATAAAAATCAACATTTTCCATAGTGAGCTAAACAGTTATGCATGCTCAGTGTGAGTACATTGTCTTTCTGAATGAAATAAAAACAAACCTGTTTGAGGAGCAGGAACTGAACAGAGTCACCACCTCGTTGGCAGATTGGAACTGCAGACACAGAGGAGAAGTAAATTCCCCAAGTGTACTCAATGTATCCATCGGAGAGCAGTTGAAGTTCTAAAGTCTCATGTGCCTTCTTTCTCTTGCTTATATTGCAAGTGTTCTTTTGTTCTCTCTCAAGTAACACTTCACGTGTAGCTTGACGGTTTTGGATGTAACCCATAGCCTGATGAAATCAGAGGAGGATTCTTTCATCTACATCAGTATGGTTTGGACAAGGAATTTTGCACCTGAATTCCTGAAGGAGCAAATTTAACTTTCCTGTGGTAGGTTGGCACCTGACAGAGTTGAGTGGGGACAGAATATGCAAAGTAAAAAAAAAATTACAAAAGAACTGTGAACCTGAAGACAGAATTTGAAAGGAGACTGTAGGCTATTTCTCTATTTATAAAGTCAGCTACAAGGCTGGGTTTTTTTTTCTCTCCATAGTATAAAGCTTTGCTGCAGGGGATGCCATTTGTTTCTGGTAGCTTTGTCACATAGTTAGGCTTCAATAAGAGAAGGGCTTCAGGGCCTTTTGCAGTTTCAGCACTTTTCCTCTCTGTTCTCCAACATTTCCTTTTATTCAGGCCAGGAATTCTCTTTGGATAGTCCTTTTGCACATCTTGCCACTGGCTGTAATTAATAACCTGCTTCTAGAAATTCCACTCATTGTCTTTTTTCTTTTTCTTCCCCCTTTTTTTTTTTTTCCCCTTTAAGAGGCTGTTCAGAATAATTACTGTCTTTAAAGTTTTATGAATCACACTGTTTGACATCTTTGATGTAGACTGATTTTTCAGATAACTGCACTTTTTGTTTTAATGTTCAATTTGTCACTGTTACTTACAAGCAAATAAGAGATTTAAAATCCCTAAAGATGCAGATGTTCTTTAGCTTCGTTGCCATCTGTTTTCATGCCTACTGGATTCCAAGACTAACATTTGTTCATTTTAATGAAGCTACATTTATATAGTATATAAGACACAATAGAATAGAAAATAGATACAACAAAGCTTTTAATATAAGTTGATTTTTAAATCACTTGATCATAGAGCAGTATTTTTTCTGATGGCTTTTATTTTCATATTAGCTTATATTTAGCTAGATGGTTAGAAAAGTACATTGTTTTGCTTAATTGCACATAAATTGCAGATCAGAAAACTGAAACTTCGATGGAAGTCTCCCAGGAGAGGTGTATGATATGACCTTAAATTACTTCACAAAATTTACTCTGTGCATTTAAACAGCATTCTTCCTGTATGTCAGAAAGCCATACAATTACCTATTCTCACTGAAGTGGGACATCCAATATTTGAATTCTTAATGTAATTTGGTAGAAGCCTGATTTCTCACTCCAGCAAATTGTTTTTTGCAACCACCTCATTCAAAAGGGATTAAATTTTCGGATTTCTGTAAATAAGAGTCTGCCTGATTTATTAAAGTCATATTGGATTACTTCCCCATTTATCTAAGTAATTTCTGGTTTTAAATCTTTGTGATATTTTGGGATAATATTTCCTCAACAGGTGACAGATTGAACAGCCCCCCTTCTAGTTGGCAATTATCTACATTTCTAGCTCAGGCAAACACAAGTAACCAAGATTTTACAGGCACTTCTTCCTGTTAAAAAGAAGGTATTTCAGGCAGAAGTGTTGGTATTTGTTACAGCTTGTGAGATTACAAAGCAGTAAGTGCTAATTAAAGAGTTATTTATATTCAAAATGAAATATGCAGTCCTAAGTGCCTTCATCTGTCCGGTAACAAAGTTTATAGTAAACACAGCTAATCCAGTGTGCTTAGAAGCGATATTTTGGGAGATAAGCTTTCAGATACTTGAGGCTGGTTGGCTGTTACAAGATTAGCCATATTTTTGGAATGAAAGGCTTGCTCATGCTGCCTTCCCCTTCTCTCAGCACTCAAATTTATCTTGTCTCCTTGTCCAATCTCCCTGAAATATTTAGAGTTCTTTGTATTCAGACCATATCTCTTGACAAAAATAATTTCAGTACATCCAGTTAATTACTTAAACTGGCTTGAGGCAAACCTTTGCTAAATCAGCTCAATGGGCTTCTTAGGATTCTATGACTTTGTGTTTAATCCTTATTTCTGTTCACCTGTGCACTAACTGGACTTTGCTGTGGTGATTTTCACTCTTCCATGCATTTCTTCTAATCCACTGACTACCCAGCCTGTACATCCTATTGTATTTATGTCCTGCCCTACAAACAGTTCAAAATATTGGAGCACATCAGTAATTCATTCCAGACTGAGACTATTAAATAATCACTTTGACAAAAGAGACTGTCTTCTTTCTGTAGCAGCCCAGTCTCAAAACTAACTTGGGCCAGTATTTCCTTTGGGCAGCCTCTCAGAGGCTGATGATGAGGGTCCAAGGAATCTACACCAGAGTGGAGATTGCAAAGTGAATGAGTCCACGTCAACATGGTCTGAAGGAAAGGAGAGCAACTGCATGTTCTTCAGCACCTGAAGCCTCAAGATGGGTCAAAGACTGACCTAATATGCGCCAAAAAATAGTATGAGGAAGGGAGGAGTGCTCTTTCTTAAAAAAATAGACATTTACAGAAATTAGTAAGATAGTACTACTTGAGACTCCAGGAGCAAAGACATGCCTGTACTATTTATAGTTTCTAAACCTCCTTGGTCTGAGCTGAACTAATTCTGTGTGTAGATAAAATCATCATGGCCTTTGTTTGTTTCTGCACTTTCTCAGTCAATCTCAATGAATCGTGGGCACATTGTAGGAAAGACAAGACATTGTTTTAATCAGAGATGACTTATAGAATTGAAGAGTACTATATGGCTATTCATCACAAAAATCCCCCAAAAGTCCCAAAACCACAAACAAAAATATCTTCCTAGTAAAATGTGCTTTTTATTTCGCTCAGCCATGGCAGTAGGAAGAAGCATGTTGAAGGATATGTCAGCATATTGTATGTGCAACTGTCTAAATCAGTGAAAGGTCTTTTCAGTCTATCTGCACCATAAATTTGTCACTCTCTGGCTTCAGAAGGACTTGGTAGCTCTTGGAATGCTGACTGGTCACTGAATCCCCCCAGCTCCATTATAAACTGTACAGTGTTACTTCAGCAGCTTTTGGATATGTAGAACACACTGAGTGAATGCCTGTTCTAATGTCTCTTAAATTCAAATAACATGGTTAACGTCATGTCCTGGCTTGAGAGCAAGGAAATATGGATACATCTTAAATCCAGTGGAATTTTATACTTTACAGCACATAGCACTTGCTAGGATTGCTTTCTTTGAGCACAGTGTTTTTTGGTTCATAATGCTCTAACTCACTGGAACTACTGATACATTTAAAATAAGCATTTGTGAGAGTGCTATGTGGGATCACAACTTAAGGTTGGTAAAACACAAGTACATATCTTCCCATCTCTTGCAGAAGCTGAATGCCTGTAGTGACAGGAGTAGGACCTAGACAAGGATCGTTTTTCCATTCCAGCCCCATCACTTGCTCCATGCTTTCTTCCTATTTGCTGGTCCTTGTCAGGTAGTTCGACAGCTCATCTCCTGTGACGCTGCATTGCATCCACCAGAAATCAAAGTGGAAGCCCTGCAATGTGAGATTTGCTTAGCTAGTCCCAATTGCCAGAGGAAGAAAAAGCTTTACACTCCTTGCTTTTTAAGATTCTTTGTTCCATCTTTTTAATTGTTTGGTTTTAACTGCACCGCAAAGTTTGTTTGCTCCTCCTTTGAACAGAACACACACATGCAGAGGTTTTTTTGGCTATTGGCTTCAGGCTGCTAATTTTGACACCTTTGTAATAAATCTGCTGGGTAGATGCAAAGCTTCAGGCTTGGCAGAACCTCAGGAAATCAAGAGAGGAGGCAGCAATTCTTGTAAGAGCAGGAGTTCCAAAGGCCTTACATTAACAGGAATCATTTCCAACTGAGCTAATCTATTTGAAAGTAGCAGGTACATGAAAAGGAAAAGCAGTTAGAGTGCATTACAAGAGAAGTGTTAGTCCTTCTGAAGTGATTTCAGCACTTAAAGCCAACTTTCTGAATGCCTGTAGTATGTATGATACAGCCCTGAAGGGCCAAACACAGTCTGTGGTGATGACATGTAATTTCCACCACCCGATGTTTCCTACTGAGGCTGGTTCTATACCTTCAGATTGCAAACTGAATTAACAAAATAGTGATTTCTCCAAATGAACCTGAGGGGGCTGAATATTTATGGCTGAATTTGAGGTCCTTAAACGTACAGCACAGATCCCCTAAGCTTCAGAGTTTATAACTGAAAGGCACAGGCACCTTCCTGGGCTAATTCAGAACCTATAGCTGGGAGACTACTGCTGGTGATAACATTTCTTTTAAGTGTTTCAATTCTTGGTTCCTGCTGGTATATCATTGCCCTTACCATTTTGAGGATGAAGAATTTTGGGGCCTAAATAACTCTGCAGAACCTAAATAGTTCTGTTTGGAACCAGCAGGATCCTTCATGTAGTCACTGGAAGAAGTACATGAGCAAACTCCTAGTTTGGCTTCCTAAAACTTAAATCATCTACCATCCATTCCTATCTGCTGATCCAAGTCAGTAGAAGGACACTTACCCTTCAGAAAGATAATTCCAATTTCAAGTTACCCTTCATGGATTTTTTCTTTCTCCAGTGACTAAAGGAAACTTGGGCAAGTATGCTTATGTTTTAGAAACCCATAGTAAAAGAAATGAAAAAAAAAAAAAAAAATCCCTGTTGTTGGAGTATAGACTGATATTTCCATAATGACAATTATTAAAATAATATAACTGGTTTTGCCTGGAATGCCTTTTGATCTGTACTATGTACACAAAGTGCAGTATTTACATTGTAAGCTGCTGATGAATATAGGGGTTTTTTTTGAGAAATCTATCCAAAATGTTCTGTTCTATTATTTGGTTTGTAAAGAATTTTGAAGAACAACTGATTGTAAAAAATAGCCTCACAAGGAGCAAGAAATCATGTGATATATCCATGTTTTCACACAGCATTCCAGTTAAAAAGGTGGTGAAGGAACTTTGCAATCGGATTTGGGTATAATTAGGAAATTTGAGTCGCCCACTCTCGGAGCAGATAAGTGACTACAGAAGCTACTAAGAGAAAGTGTCCTACACTCTCTTAGGAAAAAGAAAATGAAAAATATTTTGATGTTTGTGGTAAGAGCAAACTGTCGAATCAGACAGAAGAAGCACAGTCCATACTGTGCTGTTACATTTTAAAGCTCTTATTTGTTTAATATTCAAGTATTTAATTTTATTTTTGTTAGAATGATATGGGAGGGCAAAGAAGCCTAATAAACAAGTGGACAACTTTTCTGAAAGCCAGGCTTGTGTGTTCCATACCTGGTCCTGAAGGGGCAGACACACATTTCGATGAGCTGCGTAAGTTGATTTATTTTTAATGGTCTATTTTAACATTAGTAATGCCTGCTTTTGTTGGGTTTTTTTTCCTGTCTGGTTTGTAGAAGCATTGTGTCTTGTTCTGATTCTACTCCTCTTCCAAACAGGGCTAGTAATGCCTCTGACTTTTATCAGAAGTCCCTGATGATAATTGATATTGGTCTGATCAGAATTATGGTGTTTTTCCCTTTCTCTCCAAAAGCTGGGAAGTGAAAATCTGATTCTGTATAAAACCCAGAATATCTGTGAATGAACACATTTCAGAATATTAGCACAAATTCATGTGGCAGAAATTAAAATTCAAACAAAACTAAAGCCTTGTTATAATTTTACAAATTTCCAAATTATAAATGATAAATGCAGAAATAGTCCATGGATGTTTAACTAAAAAGAAACACCAAGTATATTTTTCTCATTGCAGAAGATATATTCTTACTTTCTACAAGAGATGAGAGGAACCCTCTTGTGTATGGAGTCTTCACTACAACAAGGTATGTGTTAGGATCATGTTTGCCTGTGGAAACAAAGGATGAAGATCTTACTCAGGACTTTTACACTTTTGTATATACTGAGGTCTTCTAGACTAGATCCTGATTCAGAGCAGTTAGGAATTGCTGGAATAAGGCATCCATGTCAGCGCTGTGGTCACTAAGGACAATATTTTTCAGAACTGGAAATAATGAATTATGTCCCTAAACCTTTCTGTGCCTAGCTTTTGAAAACGATTGTAAAAAGTAATGAAAATGTAACAATCAACAACATGCTAGATTATTTCAGCCTCATCCAGTTGAATTTATAAATTTCTATCATATTTATTGAGCAACCAGTAGTTGCTATTTTAGGCAAATTATTGTCATGAAGCCTCATTTCTGTAAGCAACACCTTGACATCTGCTGTTTCCTGATATCAAAATTACTCTCTAAACTGATAGTTAAGTGATTTTATAGTCCAGAGTTAATGAAAGAATAATCCAACTTTATCTCAAGGGGATGCACTAATTAATTAATGACCTTTCAGATCAATAGTGAGGTACTCTATAGAATTGTCGGAAGAAAATTAATAATCTTTTCTTTTGTCTCCCAAACCTTTGAATTAGGTGTAAATAATGGCTAGCCAAATGCTGACCAGTATGAGTGCAATGAGGAATTGCCAAGGCACTCCTTAATTCAGAAACAGTTACCACAGTAGCTCCCTAGAATATATAACCACAGAAAATACTTAAAATTGAAGTAAATATTGCACAATAAATGAAGTGGTTTGTGACGTAACTGAAGTACATGCTACACAGCAACCTGGCATGGTGTTCTTTTGAAAACTGAAATATTTTGGATTTTTTTAGAAAAATACATTAAAAAAAGGAAAAATTAATAAAAAATAAGTGTTTATTTTTATGTCTTGTTTTGTTGTCTTTCCAATGGAATTTTTAATTCTCAGGGACCTCACCAATAATACCACTAATGTTTGGACTTCCAGATGTGAACACAATGTAAATCAATGTCCTTCATTTGGATAAAATTCTAATCAAAAGAGCTAGTAAATGATAGCTGGAAACTGTCGGCCACTAGAAAAAAATTACACTCTATCAAGTAATCCCAAAGGCCAATCCAGGTTTCAACTGAGCAAAGTTTAAAACTGTAACAAGAGTGACATTAAATATCTGTAGTTATCAGACCTGTACACATCGTTGCTTAGCAGCACTTGCATCAACCGCCAGGTGTAGGATTGATCCAAACCCCATCAGACTCTGTAATTCATTAATTCCCTGGCTGAAGCACCAAGGAGGTGTTTGCAGCGTGCACATCAGTGAATCTTCTCTTGCAGCTCCGTGTTTAAGGGCTCTGCAGTGTGTGTGTACAGCATGGCCGAGATCAGGGCCGTGTTCAACGGGCCCTACGCCCACAAGGAGAGCGCGGATCACCGCTGGGTGCAGTACGAAGGTCGCATCCCCTACCCCAGGCCTGGCACAGTAAGTGTCTCCTTAATTACAGACCTCTATTTTTACTCAAAAGCAATCATGCTTCACACCCCTCCCCGGGCTGGTAATTTATATTTTCCGCTCAGGATGTTTCAAATTATCCTCTCAACTCTTTCCCTTCTGTTGACAGCCCAGACTTCTTACCTACCTTGTAGGTATATAAATATACATTTTTCCATGTCTCTGAGATAACATTGTGTCCAGACTAGTTCCTGATTGTCTCTCATATTGTGGTCTCCTACTGTACAGCTATATTTCTATCTGTTGGAATCACCTCTAAGGCATCAATACTTCATAAAAAGCCAAAGGCATTTCTTTATACAGTGTTATCATGAGGTTTTTTATTTGTATTTCTTGTTGTCTTCGTGTCTGTTAAAATCATTGAGATACTGTCATTGGTTCTCTTATGTGTGCTTGTGCATGTGTTGTGTTTAAAGTAAAATAAGGAGGTAATTGCTGGACATTTTATGTGATAAAAAATAAGTAACAGGAAGAAAAGAGAAATTTTGTATCTGGAAGTACTTTTAATCCCAGTCTCTTAGACCTCAACTGTAAAAGGCCAAAATAAGGAGGAAAACTTAGAAATTATTAAAGTTTTTTTCCCACTTCTGTCTCAGTATTTGGAAAAGCACAGGCTGACATTACAGGCAAGGAAGAAATGGTATTTTCAGAAAATACATCAACTTTAAAAACATCATCACGACTTTAAGCAACTCTTTGTACGTAGAATGTAAAAGCAACAATTTTATCTGGAATAGCTCTACAGTCTCTTGGTCAGGTATTCAATGAACAAGTATCAGGCAGCCAGCAGGGAGCTGTCAACGTCAGATGTGGCCTAGAAGCCATCTGGCCATTTCTGCACTATTTCTCTGACCTCAGCACTGGTGTAACTTTTGCCTCAAGCCACATTATCTGGTTAATTTAGTCCATCTTTTCACACATTTCCTTGTATCTCCGTGTTTTCTTCGTCTTTCCATTGGACTCAACAAGCTCATGATGTTTGTTGAACGTGGTGGTCCCAGGGTTCTGCAGGTCAGGCCCCAAGTGCTGATTCCCTTCTCTCAGCTGAGGATGAGCCTCAGAGCTGCTCTGTCTCCAAAGGCCAGGACAGCTCAGAGACTGATTTGGCCTGCCCAGGATATCAGCCCTGATGGAGCAAGTCACAGCTTATTGGGGCAATTTAGGCATTGCAGGCTTACGCATCTCTCTGTCATGCAAAATACATACTGCACCCAAAAAGAAGATGCTTTTTTTTTTTTTTTTTTTTTTTAATTGTATGTAACTCTGCAGCTGGTAAGGAAGTTCAGATGAATTTAATTTTAGCTACAAAAATGGTGCCAGCAAGAACAATAGCTGGTCCCATGGCATCTAAAGAGATTAAAATAACTCTCTTGAAAAACTCAGAGTGCCCCATAAGGATGAACACTCTGCACAGATAGACGGCTCATAAGCTCATTGCATTTTTGAGTGTATTAGCCATCACATGGTTGAGCTGGGATTCACAAGGAAGGAAACATGCCATGCTGAAGCATGTCAGTGCTGATCTTTAGCATTGATTTGAATATCCATGATTGCAAGTATTCTAAAGGTTGGAAAGCTGAAAGAGTAACAAATGTTTTCCATAAGCCAACCCTTACCTCTCCAAGGCTTCCTTTAAGCACCTGGTAACTGCTGTGAGAAAATAGTTTCTTTAAAGTTCTCCAAACCTTCATGGTCAGTGGATTTCTGTAGGAGTTTGTCTGACAAAGGACTGAGAAGGGAAGTGGATTTACTGAAGAAAACTGTCAGAAGAAAGGTGTCTGTAATACTTGCTATCTAGATTAGGTAAACGTATTGCTGCATAGCTTTTTATCTGTTCTCTTAGGGAGCTGGACTGAAAAATACTTCAGGCTCAGTAGTTTAATGTAGGGTATCCAAATAAGTAGATTTATGCCATGCTCTTGGCTTGTGATGGGCTATGCCAAACTTGGATATGATCGGTTTTAGGGTGGGATCTGGAAAAACAGTACAGTGGTAAAAGGCAAGGAAAAGAAGCAGCATGAACCTTGAAGAACACTGTAGTGTGAATGCTGAAATGCTCTTCCTTAAAGATTAATTTCATCATTTCTTGCCCACTGTGAGGTGGTTCAGGAATGCTCAGAACAAAGCCAAAGAGGGATAATCTACCCTTTTCTAAGTTACCAGAACATTTTTGAAATTTAAGCTCCTCGTAAGTGTTGCCTACAGTTGGCATAGCCATCACTGCTCTGATTCTATACTTCCTGTATTTTAAGTTACTGGCAAAGTATAAAAATGTCTATTCTAGGAAATACATTTCTTTTGGTGGTTGGCTTTGAGAGATACATTGACTTTCTTTCAGCATTTATACAGAAGCAGGAGACTGCATACCCTAATTTAACTTTCTGCTCTGCTGCCTTTATCTCTTAAGTAAATAAAGCTGCTCACGATAGAGACTGTGACTACTTTGATTTTGAAATTTTGACAAAATGCTTCCTGTGGCAATTTGTGTGTGAGATAAACTCCCAACAAGACCATGATATCATGCCTTCACAATGTTGAGTGGGGAGCAGGCAGCAGCAGCCCCTGCCTGCTCATGTCCCTGAGCTGTGGCAGGCTCTGGCTGCCCTCTGCCGTCTTGATCAAAACACCCCTGGACACAGTGACCTCTGGCACACTCCACAGCACTGACACTGCAGAACACACAGCTCTTTAACTTCTCTCAGTGGTATTAAAGTGCAAGTGGAAATAACGGGAATTTAACAGAGGCAAGGCTTCTAATCTATTTCCATGTGGAAGCTGAAAATAAAAAGAGACAGAAAAAAAGCATGAAGCAGGCAGCCCCGACACAAAGGATGAATTGAAAACCAAGGGAGCTTTTGCTCTATCTGCTTTAGCTGTTTAAAAATTGGACTTGTATATCTGCTGCTGTCCCCAGATAAAAATTTAGTTTTCTTCCAGTCTCTCAGGGTTTCACTCAGGAAATTATCCATTAATAAGGAAACCATGGAGAACTTTCTTTGAAGTTCTGCATTCTGAAGCAGAGTTTTCGTAATGCCCTCCCAGTAATCACAGAAGGCATTTGAGCAAGATTTTCAGTGAATTAGGAGGAAGAAACATTTTCTAGTTTATTTATTGAGCTGTAACCATTGCAGTATCACAGCAAGTCGTAGTGTTTCAATCCCTTTAGAAATTCTGATGGAATACAAGGGAGTCATCCTCATTTCACTGATGGTGAATAAATGTCATTAAGATTTTTAGAGGAATGACAGTGTTTAAACCTGCAGATTAACACTCCGTCTGATCTACTGCAGAATATAGGACTGTTAAATGCTAGCCAAGGCAACAGCAAATGTTTTTGATGGGTCTACATATCTTACTGATCTGATATGTGAAAAGATCAAAACAAAGCTCTGAATGAGCAAATTAAGGATCTGGCAGCCTGAGTCACTTAGCTACAAGAAGAAGCATCCCTGCACATTGCTCATGTCCATTTGAAGAGTTTAATGTCTCACCTCTTTCTGCTCCAGATCTGAACACAGTCCTAGGCTCTTGAATTCTTTGTGTTTTCTTTTTATTAAACAAGTTACTTTATAACCCCTCAGATTCTCCTGTAATCATGGAATCTTAGAATCATAGAATCGACTGAGTTGGAAGAGACCCATCTGGATCATTGAGTCTGACTCCTGGCCCTATGCAGGACACACAAGAGTCCCACCATGTACCGAGAGTATTGTCCAAATGCTTCGTGAGCTCTGTCAGGCTTGGTGCTCTGACCACTTCTCTGGGGAACCTGTGCCCAACCACCCTCTGGATGAAGAACCTTTTTCTGATATCCGACTTCAACCTCCCCTGACTCAGCTTCATCCTTCTTCATCCTTTTCTCTCTCAATTGCTTTCTCTCCCTTCCTTCAGGGAAACCCCTTCCTTTATTTCTTCTGGTAATTCAGTGTGCAGGCTGATTAAGATGTGGTGTCCATCCCACTGGGACTTGGCTGTGCCACAGAGAAATACTGCCTGCCAAAATGCCTCCCCTGTCCTCCCTTCTGGTTAGTTTTGCTGCTTTAATGAGCTTGTTCATAAACATTGAGGGTCGCACAGGTTTCCCTTCTATTTTTAGACTTACCTTCCCCTTTTGCCTATCTTTTATGGGACAGACTGCATTCTTTTCTCCTCCAATTCCTCTCTCCTTTGATCTCCCTACTGTAAAATGGGGCTGCTTAATTAGGTGAAATGTTTCACTTTACGGGTTTATTTTCCTCAGAAAGCCTCCTACACCTCCTGTTACTCACCAACCTGTTCTCCCCTACATGAATCACCTTCCAGTTCATAACAGCCTTTCGAAATGCTGCACACCTTGTCACCTTTCCTCATGGCAGAGGTCAGCTGCCTGCAAAGTCAAGTTCACTCACCCAGCTGGTCTCAGCTCAGTTAGCCTCAGATTAATGCTCAATTTTCTCAGCTTTTTCTATCAAAAACACAGGTGTGTTAAATGGAAAAGCAATACAAAGTGCTCAAGACAAACACAGAAACAAATCCTGCACAAGCAGGGATACAAACCATTAAATAAAATAATAGGGGACTTAAATTTTTTGTTTGTTTTGTTTGTGCTTTTTATTGCAGGGAAAGAGTGAGTTTAAATGTGCACTGTTTTGCATTTTTCATTTTACATTTAAAATTTGCTCTGTTTGTTTGTCTCCTACAAACCTGATTTGTTCCCTTCACCCCTGCCCTCTTCCAGGCTCACTGAGTAGCTGCAAGGTTACTATGAAAGTCTCCCTACTGAGTGTTCAGTCCATCTGGTACGACTCACTCAACTTGTAGAGGAGCATTAAGGGTTTTTGCAGGTATGTCCAAATACAAAATTAATTGTGCAGCTCTGATCAGTCTACAGAAAAGAAGCCACACAGTATTTAGGCCTCTCAGGATCCCAAGTTTCACCTTCAGAATGGCTTATGGTTGAACCTCCAGTGGCACATAAGTGCCTGTGCCCTGAAAATCATCTCTCAGCTGTCATCTAATCCACAGAGTATCATAAATCTATGAGTACCCCATTTTTAAAGTCTTTCTGGGCATCTTGGCAGCTTGCACCAGTCCTCAGTGGTGGATCTTGAACCCTCAGGATGCAGCTTTTGCATTTCTTTATAAACTCTACAAAGTTCAGTGCATTGGCTGTGTTGGAGGTCCCCATTTAACACATAAGTGAGAGATTGAAAGTAGTTCCTGCATTTTATCTGCTTTTTGCTTGATGAATCAGTGATAAGGCAACTTATTAGGAGCCTGGAAGACTTTACACTTACAAGTTTTGGCTGAGATGTAATTACCTTTGAAAAATAAAACACCTTCAGCAGGAAGGAGCAAGGAGTTCCTGGGATGAGGGACACCTCCTCAAGGAGGGTAGCCCAGACTAAGACATCTAATTCCCTGATATGGGAGAGCTTTAAGAAATTTCTCACTCTTTCATGTTTCATGCTGGATACTTCCAATGCTCACAAGAGTGACTTGCTGGCATGGTTGTCAGTTGTCCTTGTGAAATGCATAAAGATTCCCAGCCTGGACATTATAAAACAAGGAGATACCTACTGCACTCAGTATGAATAATCTGACCTACCCTGTGGGTGCTTGAGTCTCGGTGTTAAGTGGGTCTAAGGATACACGTGACAAGACACTTTTAAACTGGGATTTTCAACACACTTGTAAATAGGAACCCTTTTGAAGTTCCCAGGGAGCAACATTCTCTTTTTAGTTTGTCAGTAGACATCAGCACTGCTGAACTACAGAGGCATCATTAATGAAAAAGATATGTGTTTACATGCCTTAATAGCTAGATTCCCAAATAATTGCCACAATTTTTAATAGGTGTTAGATCCAGCAGCTCTTACTGAGTTCCCTGGATGGTGTGAAGCACTATCCAGTTTGGCAAATTGGAGGTTTATTTAGGAGCCCAACTTCTGGCACCAGCCTTTGAAAATCTTGGCCGTGTTTCCCACATAATGTTAACACAGTCACACTGTATGTCTCAGCATTGTGTGAGATCCACACATCCAGCACTCTGCTAAGCTGCAAATTTAATAAGGCAAGCAAAAAAAGGAGAGAAGCTTGCATATCTGTGGTAGTGTTAATTTAGTGTGTATTTGCTTTTATTTGAGAAAGATTAGCCTTAATTTACCACCTTCTTACCACATTTGGATACAAATAACAGGTGAGGGAATAGAAGGCATCTTAGTAAATCACCTGGGATCAGGACTTAGTCCAGAGTGATTATTGTCAAACTGAGCTCCCACAGAAGGCATTTCAATAACTTTAAGTAACTATTGATTCTTCAAAAGATTTGTGCCACAGAGTTTATACAGCAGTTGCATAGAGATGCCCTTAGTATTTCCAGCTCTGTTTCTGTTGGGTTTGGGGGTGTTTGTTTGTTTGTTTGTATGTTTTGTTGTTTTGTTTTATCTTTCATTTCTTGACACATATATTTTTATCAAGTTATCATTCATGGCAGCAAAGGCAACCTCAGAAGAATCGATTATATGGTGAACAAGTGTCTTGGAAAATTCTTATCTAGTAGTACTAATTTAACTGATTTAATATAATTAATTTTTTTTTATATGAGCTATCTAGAAGAGGAGCATCAAATCTGAGCTGGTTGTCCAGAATTCTCTATCAGAAAGAGAAAGATAGGCACCCCCTCTATGCAGTTTACATGCAGCCAGGATAAGAATCTAGGTTGGGTGAGATGAATCCCACCCTATAGCAGAAGCTGAAGGTGCTGAGAGAGCACACTGATAGTGTTATGAGAACTTTCATGAAGCCAGATTCTCTTGTAGTCCGCATGAAACAACTCTGCCAACCTACTCCCGTGACATTTGGTATAAAAGCCAATATCTTACTGTCCCCAGGGGGAGATGTCACGTATCTGAGACAGCATCTGGTGCTGATGACGTGAATAAATGAACTATGAACTGGGCAGAGAACACCAGTATCGCTATCATGAGACCTGCAACAGAATGTGAACTCACATTTTCAGACATGAAAGGTTGTTTCACTCACCCACTTGACCATCCTACATCCTATTGATTGCTAGGAAAGGAAGCACAAGCCTACAGGAATTGTTCTGCAATGATGGGTGGACACAGCTTTAAACAACTGCCTGAGAACTTTGCCAAAGGGTGGCCAAAATGACTTTTTCATTCCCCTGTTCCATCCATCATGCCACAATGAGTGATGCCTCTGGAAATAGCTCCCTTGGCCAAGCATAACAGGGTCACACCTGCCCAGCTGTTCTTGGTGGTCATGCTGTCTTAGGATAGGATCCAAAGCCCACTGAAATAATTGGAAAAGGCCCTGTTGACTCAAGCAGATCTCTGGATCAAACCCTTAGTCCTTGTTTCTACTAAATTAGCTATGCAAGCTTGCAGAAGATTTCCCTGTATTGTGCATGGTAGGGTTTGGGCCTTTGGGATTGCTGTAGCAGCTCTTTAGTTCCATACTATCAGAAATTTTATCCCCGTGGTTTTTACTAAGTGGTGTCACTGCTCTCATCTTCCTCCGTTGATGCATTTTTGGCAAAAATCTAGGAGAGCTTTAAGACTGAAGGTGCTACTCCCATTTTTCGCATAGAAATGGGCTTCTGCAATTGAGTTGTTAATAGGTGAGCAGTCAGCAAATTTCCAGTAGATGCAGATGGTGACTCTGAGCAGTGAGCGGGAACATGAACCACAGAAAAGGGACATACAGGGGAAAATCAACCTCTAGTCCACCGTGAGGGGGAAGAGAGTTATTGCATGGTTGGGAAGTTGAAGAAGGGAATTTGTTTCTCATCCCGAATAGAATAAATTAATGCAAAACTTTGATCAAAAGACAAAGTTACTACATGTTTCTCTCTATTTATCCCAACAAACTTATGTTCAACACCTCTAAAGGTAAACATCCTTTTTTTAATCCCAAAGTCTATTTTTTGTCCCAAAGTCATATTTCTTTGTGAAATTATTCTACTCATATTGTTATCTTCAAAAGCCAAGCTGAATACAGCCCACCTCAAGGATGTAACTTTGCAAAGACTTTGGAAAACACAGCAGAAAACACAATGTAGGAGATGATACCCAGCAAGCCAGAGGGTGAAGTTCTTACAGGACTGCTGGCACAAGCCCCCTAGGTTTGTGCTTTGGCTCACTGCAGTATGTGTTTCCAGTGGAACTGGTATTTCCAAGAGGACTTTCCTTTTCTTCTTTCTTACTTGTGTTCGACTGTATCTTCAAGGAATGTCTTTCGAGTGGTTATCACAGGACAATAGAACCCTTTTGTTTTTCTTGTCGTTTCTTTCACAGCCATAAATGGAATTGTACAGTGAAACAAAAGTGACTACGTGATGGAATTTATCTTAATTCAAATTGGCACAGGTTTACTGTCCATGGGGAAATTGTCAAAAGCTATTAGGTGATCCAGGGGCTTAAGATGTTTTTCAATAAACTATTTCAAATCCTTTATGAAGATGGGGATGCAGAGGCTTAACTCTCACAGATTGAAACAACACTAAGCAAGTGGACACTTGAACAAAGTCTGTTAGCTCTCTAGATAGCCATAAAATTCAGTTCAAGCAAGCAGTGGAAGTAGGCTGCAGACTCTTAAATCACTGGGGCTACAGGTCTGTTAATGAAAACCAGAGGTCAGGTTCAAGTGCAGGCCCCTAGTCAATCTTTTGTTTGATGTTAAGATGGGCTTTGCCGTAGTTTAGGCACACTCCAAGTGGCACCTTCCCTGTGGCAATGCTGTGGCAGTGTTTGGGGTCCAAGGTAGACCAGGAATTGACCACAACAGACATTTCAGATGTGGTGATAGATGTGGATGTACAACATCAGCTGGTCTGTGCTTCCCTGGCCTGTCTTGTTTCTGAATATACAGGTAGGCTCAGATACTTTTGTGAAGCTTTTCCTCAGTCAGAAATCTGTGTTTAATTGCTGCTCTGCCTTACATAGTGGAAGAAATCCTAACCACAAGCCCTTAACTAGCACCATAGATTCAACACGTCAAACTGGATAGTTGGGAATATGAGCTAGTCTTCTCTGTCAAATACTGCTATGAAGGAGGACTGTAGAGCAACTTCACTACAAATCTTTCTCTTCGTGGAGTACAGAGGCATTACCTGATCGCGTCTTTCTTCACAGGCTGTGTTAGAGCTCCACCTGCCAGTAAACACAGGGATTACGTAGTTAAAAGTAGTGTTAGAAAAGAAGCAATCTGTAGTTTATGTGTGAAAGTTTGTCACCAACTGGAATAATGTGCCCAGTTCATCTTATCCAGGACTGTAGTTCCCCAGTAACACATCTAGATGTCTCCAGGTTCAAAACAGACATTTTCTCAGACTTGAATTTGAGACTAATTGTGAAAGAACGGGTATAAAAGAGATGCAAACAGCTGTGGGAAGGAAAGAGATAGGTGAGCATTAGAGATCATGGGTCACCAAAATTAAACACCTTGCCGATATGTACTTGGGCTTACCCCGAAAGGCACGGAAGGAAAAATCTGATGGAGGTTGAAGAGTTAGGTTTGTGGGTAGTCTTCAGGCAAGATGTGTTAGAAACGGCTTTGTGTAAACTAAAGAAACCACTGGAGTGACCGGTTTGTCTGTATAGGTCTAAATAGGGGTGGGAGTGAACCCCAGCACGGGGAAGTGCCTGAAGTACCAAATTCTTGAGCAGTTATCTGGACAAGAGGAGGATGAGACTGTGCTGTTAAAAACTAGAGAAAAGGACACTGCATCTGAGCCCTGGGCCTGGTCAAGAGTGTCAGCTCTGTGAATGAGTAAGGAAGTCAATTTTGAGAAATAATGAGCCAAAGGGGTTGTCTGACATCTAGAGGATACACCTTTTTTAAGAAAAAAATATATGTGATGTGTAGGAGGTACAGTTCACTGAAAATGAATTGATTTCAGGCCACATGCAGGGAAAAGTTATGGCTTCTGATTTCAGGCCAAAGGCAGACACTCAGCTTTGTAAAGAGGAACAGGAATACTAGAAGCAGAAGAGCGTTGAGATGCTGAACTTACAGTGCGTGAGCTCCTCCCGCAGCAGCCACAGGAGGGCAGCCCAGGCTTGCTGTTGGCAGCCCCTGCTCCCGTACCTGCTCTGCTCCAGGCAGCCTGCAGCAAATTTAACTGTGCTGCTACCTGCGCCCAGAAGTGAATCCTACAGAGCATGACAGGACTCCTTTCCTCGGGTCTCACTCTCCGTGTTTGTGTAAAAAACCAAACGTGATATTTTGCCTGTGAGTGGGTCAGGGAACAAGGAAGTGGAATTCACTGCACCCATACTGAGCCCATCATGAGAATTTCTCTGGTTTTAAAGCAGTTCTTTCAAAAAGTGAGGTGGTGACCAAGTGCTGCTTTGGGATGAGACGAATCACTGAAAAATAGGATTATTACTGCCTTTACAAATGTTATGGTGGAAAACTTGATTTCTACTTGTACTTCTTTACTAAAACTCCTCTCATCTTCTTGTTCTCTCTGGTTTAGTGTCCAAGCAAAACGTACGACCCGCTCATAAAGTCTACCAGAGACTTTCCTGATGAAGTCATTAGCTTCATTAGACGGCACCCTCTGATGTACAAATCAGTTTACCCCGTGACAGGAGCCCCGGTGTTCACGCAGATCAACGCAGACTATCGTCTCACCCAGATTGTGGTGGACCACGTCATGGCAGAGGACGGGCAATATGATGTCATTTTCCTGGGAACGGGTATGAGAGAGAACTTCCACTATCATTGTGCACAAACCACATCCTTTTAGAACACCTTTAGTCCAGTAGGTCCTGGATAAATCTGAATAAACCTCTAGACTAAGATCTTTTTCCTATGCATGCAGCTTCAGGAAGCATATAAGCGCTTCTGATTCGGTTCCAGGTCTTCAAGCAAGTGCTGAAATTAAATTAATTTTTCAGTTCATGGTTGTACTACTGTTGGGATGTTAATGCCTCCTGCTGCCTAGGTGATAAACCATTTAGGGATCAGAGTACCTGAACTTTCTTGACCCTCCAAGTACCACTCAGTACCTGTCTTTACAGACTACCATGGTAGTGTGGCTTCCTGCTGGAATCACATCAATGAAACTATTAAAAGAAAAAAAAAATTACCTTAATAGCTTCAAGGAGTACTTCATATTATCAGTAGTGACATGGTAGTGCATCAGCATTTTATCTCATGAGATGCTGAACAGTTAAGAAGTTATTTCAAATCGAGCCTAAGGCAACAATTCCACTCAACTAATTTTAAAGATATAAATTAGCAACATGATAGCTCCAAACGTGACAACAAGGATTGAAGAGAGAGTGGTTAAGCTACTCTTGTCAGGGAAAAAGTGCTTTGCCATTTTTCTATGAATAATTATATATCTATTTACATTTTTATAATAGATTAATGCCTAAAGGAAAAGGTCTAGTTTTAGCATAGTAATTAAATTTAGAATCACTGGATGAATCACTGAAGAGAAAGGTTTGCTAAGGAATATCAGTATACCTGTTCATACGATTTTTGAACCAATAATCCACCATATTACTCCATTGGTGGTTTTGTTCTTATTCCATAATTCAGCATTCTCTCACTCTTGTTCTATGTAGGTTTTATAAAGCACTTTTCACTGGTAGATCTGAGTGCTTTAGTAAGGAAGTCACTGCCATTATCCCCATCTCAGAGAAGGTGAAACATGTACATGGAGGTGACAAGGTTTATCCAAGTGCAGCAGATGAGCTACTGCTGTGAGCTGTAGGGAAATTAAGGTTTCATTTTGAATCCTACCCCAGTGCTGTTGGGTTGCACAACATTTTACCTGGCCTATGAGCAAATTTTGTGTCTATAGCACAACTTGATATGTATGGCTATTCTGAAGTAATTTGAGGAAAGGAGTGAATTGTCACAGAGCATTGTCTCTTATGAAGTGTGGGTTGTCTCAGCCTTCAAGAGTTTTCTATCATCTGTGTTACCCCACACAGGAGTCTAGAGATAGCCTCTCTCTCAGAACTCTTAGGTCTTTCAGCAAAATCCATTTCACAACTTGTATCTTCCAGAAAAAGACAATGTCACAGACCCTCTATGATCCCAGGCTAGTACAGTGGTGTCAGAGAAAAAAGCAGTTACATAAAAAAAGACCATTAAAAGTGCTGTTTTCTCCCCTGCTGGCTGAGAAGGCTGGGGATGACCTTTAGACATGATGATTGAAAATCTGTGTTGCTTTCTGAGAGCAATATTAATATAGTCAACAAAGGAACAGGAACCCATTCCCAAACTGTGTGATGCCTAGCATTTCAGAGTGCTCACTACAACTTACTTTTCTTCTGATAAGAATGAAAAAAAGTAATTTGAAGTGTAACTGTCTGAGAAGATGAGTTCAATTGTAAAAATGTACAAAATATTCTTTTAGTGGCTGTAGAGGTTGCTTTCAGATGTTTTCTGTCCTCCATTTTAAAGTTTTTAGTAGAAATTAAATTATATTGAGAGACCAGCAACTTGAATTCTCTCAGGTTAACTGTTCCTACCTGGCACTAAAACATCTCTTCAAGTGTAAGTAGTCAGGTTTAGAGGTGTCAAGACCAGCAAGTACCATGCAGTCACTAGATGGCACTCCATAATATGCAGACATTTATTTTTCTGCAATGCCTTCCTTAAAAGTGCGTTTTCTTTTCTGTAAGTGCATGGTTTTGTTCTTTTTTATCCTCCAAACTCATTGTAAGGAGAAAAATGAACTCAAAGATAAAATTTCAATTATATAGAGAGACTGAATATAGATATAACAAATAACCCAGGAGATTTTGAGCAGCAGAAGATCAGTAGCTTATTTTATGTTTGAATGTACAGAGCCAACTTGTGCATGTGCAGGCTTTGGCAATTATGTCAAACAAACTCTGAAAAAAAGCTCTAATACATGAGGCAAACTGCCATAATTTGGCTTTGATTGGTAATATGAACTTCAGTAGTTTTGGAAAAGAAGAATGAAAATCTCATTCTTTCCCTTATAATGTATTATATTTCATTATTTCAATACTATGTGTAGAGCTTAGGACTAAGCTGCACTGTGTCACTTCCACATCCCAGCACCCAGCCCACTCCCCTGAGCAATTTCTGAGTTCTGAACCATTCAAGGTTCACTAATATGTAATGGTCTGACGTGAAATGAGCAGCTATTTTTTACACCAAGCAGGAATTCAGGTTAAAATTGATGAATAGATTTAACTTTAAAAAAATCTCTAGATGATTCTAAATAAGTAATGACTAAATTAAGATTTTGATGCTGAATGGAGGTCTTTTTTTAAAGATTTCCTTAAGTGAAGAAATAAATTTTAAAAGTGCATTGCTTAACTGCTTGCATTAAAATGAATCTTACTTCTGATTAAGGACCTATACTGGAAATAAATTAATTCTATAAAAAAGAGGAAGTAATTTTCTGCCAATTTAGCCCCCTGAGCTGGCTCTCTTTGAGGTCAGTTGGGCCCCAGTTCTGTCTCAGGGAAATGTGCAGAAACTCGTAGCTGGCAGCATGGATGTGCTTGTCTGTGTTTGTGTGTTTATGTAGCAGGAGAGTTGGACCATCCCTGCCAGGAGCAGCCTGTGACTGTGTTGGCTCAGCCATACAGTAAAACCATAAATGCACTGTATGGAGAGAGCTCTGCAGGCAGCAGGAGATGCAGTGGGCATAGATGTGGTTGGAAAGCAACATCCCTGATGGATTAGCTTTATCTACGGGGCAGGAAATGGAATGGCCCATGCATATTGAGACATACCTGTGGATTTACATGAGGCATATTTGTTTCAGACATAGGCACAGTCCTGAAGGTTGTGAGTATCACAAAGGAGAGGTGGACTAAGGAGGAGGTGGTCCTGGAAGAGCTGCAGATATTCAAGGTAAGCATTAATAGCCACAACATAAATTAAATATTATTCAGGGGACATCATGGCCCAAACTGGCTTTGTCTGTCTGGTTGTTTGTTTACTGGAACTAGTTCAAGTTTCCAGAGGGACACTATGTAAATTTTTAAATGCCTTGGTATTCTTTGGGCAAGTCGATTGAAAAATGTCCAAAACCAAACAGACCGTGATTTTTCAAACCCATAGAATGTCTCATTTATCCTGCTTTGTTCTAGTTTGAAATTATGAGCCCACATTTTTTATTATTTATACATATTAAAATAGTAATATTATATTTTTAATGTGAAATTTTCTATGGCCCAATTGGTATTGGGAGTATCCTAGGTACAATTATATTTTTTAAAAACAAACACACAAAATTCCTTGGGTGCACAGAAATGCTTTAAAATAGCAACATTAGGAATTGAAAACATAAGGAAAATAAGCAAGAAGTTAGCTTTGATTATCCGTGTGCTTTAATTTATTGGTGAAGGCTGACTCTGTATTTTTGACCATTTTGATTTGGTTATTCTGTAACTGGAGCCCTGCTAACACCAACGACTTCTTCATAAATACAGCTTGTAAAAAGCCCAAGAATCTTTTGTTGCACAAGCACAATTTCTGATTAACTTCAGTGCTGGGTAGGGAGCTGACATCAACATACTTTTACATCAGAAAAATGGAAACCTTTGTCTTCCCTACTGATTTTCTTTTCCATTCATTAGTTTCTTCTTCATTTGCATTCTCACTTTGCTTTCTTCTTATGCTGCTTAGCTCTTCTTCAGTTTTCACTTTGCTTTTCCATCAAAGTTTGTCTGCATCCATGGCATTTTGATTACTTTCTCACACATCCTCTCTCCTATGTGCTATACAGCCCAAATTGTTGTCCATACTGAATAAATCAATTTGGGACTTTTCCAAGTGTAAGCACAGGATCATTAACAATTATTTCAAAGAGTTCATTTCTCCATATGCCTTTTGATATGTCATGTGTATGACGAAACTTTGATTTAAAGGATCTCTATGTCTTCTTCCCACTGTCTTGGACACCAATTATAAATATCACTCAGAAAATACTGAGATTACTCAGTGGCCTGCCAAATAATGAGCAGTTCCAGTATGTGCACCAATTTGCTGCATTCTTAAAACATAACGTCAAGGGAAAATGTGCCATATCATATTTAAAACAAAAAAGAGGTCATTTTTTTCTAGTCAGCAGACATTCCTTCACATTTTTATTGGTAACATTTATAACTGCTACCTCTATGGTTTTGAATCCAGAAAATTGAAGGGGGTAGTGGCTGAAAAAACATGCCTTATTTCCTCAAACTGCATTAATATTAAACAATAGGCTTAGATAAATCTTCTGTTGGGTGATAGATAATTCCCTGAGCTTTGTGCTGTTCTTACATCAGTCACGGGCAAAAATTTCACTGTCTTTCATAGCCGTGAAATACATCCTGGTGCAGAGATCTAGCTATGTATCCCTTAAATGGCAACTAAGCCTTTCAAATAGTGCTTAATATGAACTAAAGTTGATGTGAAGGTTCATTGCCCAGGATGGGGTAGATATCAAACTCTCAAAATTAAAGCTAATTCCCTCCTTCCAGCTGGGGAAATTTATGGGATTTCTTTTTGGAAGCATGAATTTTGTTATTTTCTGTTGGGCTTTGTTTTCTTCATATTAGTTAAAACCAAGCAAATGAGTCTGTAGTTTTATTTGCTTATTGTATGTTAAGTTCTGCTCTCTTTTTCACTAAGAACAGGGAATTTGTAAACTAATACACGTTGCTAATTTATTTTTCAGCACCCTTCGTTTATCTCAACCATGGAGATTTCTCAGAAACAGGTAATCATAAGCTTGTTTAATTACTGGAGGATATGGGGTACACTGAACACCTATTTTCAGGTGACTCCTGTTGCTTAGTGGCCAAGCTTTCCATGGGTGGCTCTTAAAGTGTAACTGGAAGGAAAGAGATATGTTTGAAATTGTTTGCCTGCCTAATTCCTGTTTGCTTACAAACAATAATTTGTGTACCCAAGCTGGTAATTATTCAGGGAAACAAACCTTTAGTCATATGGTAGTGAGATTTGTAAGTGAAGCCAATGCACATTCTTTTTCCGGCCTCCAGAAATATTTGTCTCTTTACAATCTAGTAATAAATTATTATTACTATTATTGTTTTTATTTTTATTAGTAGTCAGGAGAGATCAGGGCCTCACTGTGCTAAAACTTGTATGCACACAACCAGTCCCCCTCCTCTGAAATTGCAGCCTGAGTCTGGGTGGTCCAACCCTGGCAGTGCAGGGGCCATTCGTAGCGCGGTATCTCCTGATAGGAAACGGTTTTATGGCAGCTCCAAGCTCTGTGATGGCTCCATGCATGTTCAGGAGGCAGCGTGACACCAGAGCCACCCCTCCCTGAGCCGCAGAAGTGACCAGAGCAGCTCTGACACAACAGGGCTCCCTCACACGGGAAGAGGTACTTTGCCTTTCAGGCACGCACAGCACAGCTGGGTCCCATCTCCCATGAAAAAAGGTGGCAGGCCAGATGGAAGTGTTGCATGAGCCAGCTCCAGCTTGGACCACCCTTGGCTCCTCAGGCAGTCCACACACGCATTGGGGAGAGGGGAGAAACATTATCCCCATCCTACCTCGGGATCAGAAGCAGAACATGAAGTTTATTCACACAAGGTCACCCCTAGTTCCCAGATTGTTAACATTGCGACTATCCAGCCCCTTGTTTTTAAATGTGTTATTAAGCCATTCTTTTCGTGGTTTGCTTCTAATTTTTTACTGTAGCACAAGGGTGCTGTAGTAAAACACAAGGGTGTTGAGTGCTGGTGTCTTTCCAGGACTGCAGTCCCCTTTCCTCTCTGCTGTGTTGTTGGGATGGATGGGCACTGGCCAGTTCACACTGGGCCCTGAGAAACATTTTACACTGAAGAAGGAATTTTCCGTTGTTTTATAAAATCTGGGATAAGGTTAAAAGTCTGCAACTGTGGCACTGAAGAAGGGAACTTTTTACACTGGCTACTTGGAGAACACTCCTAATTAATTTGCTTTGCCTGATTTGCAGCAACAATTGTACATTGGTTCCAGGGATGGATTGGTTCAGCTCTCTCTGCACAGATGTCACACGTATGGGAAGGCTTGTGCAGACTGCTGCCTTGCCAGAGACCCATACTGTGCCTGGGATGGAAACTCTTGTTCCAGATATGCCCCCAGTTCTAAAAGGTAAGAAAAAAACATGACATGCTGTAGAAGATCTTGCTGCTTGCAAGAATTTTAGATGTTCCAATTCATAACTTGTTGCCTTTTTACTTAGCATATCATTTGCCTCAAAATGTGCTCGTACTCTGGCCATGTTTCACATTTCTGCTCAAAGAGCTGTGAAGACAACATAGCTTTGTTTAAGTGTGTGTGACAGTAACTTGGCTACTGCAGCTAACATCATAAATCCATCACTTTCCTTTTTTATGCTGAATGCTTTAAGACACAAGGTGCTCAGATGGAGGTCCAGGTTGTGGCTAACTCTGCCCAAGATGCAAGAGCCTCTCTTAAGCTTCTGACTTTTTCGTAGTAGTTAAAAAGCAGAGCTTAACATAGTATCCCAGAGTGGTCAATAATATATTAAATTCCCTGACCTAACCCAACAATTGTATTTGTGGTCTAGCCATGAGAGGGAGACAGAGATTTAAGTACCATGATTTGACCATACTGGCAGCAGTCTTTCCACAGTGAAAGAAGCTTCATCTGAATTTTCTGTACCCACCAGCTAGGACAGTACCTTGGATGTGGATGGAGGGAGAGCATGCTGCAGGGTCTAGCAGTGCACTGCCTCAGCTGCTGGATGTGTCTCCTGAAGTTTTTGGCTGATTTAGCTGGTGCCAGAGTCCTTCACAGCCTCTTCATTCCCCTTTGGACAAAGTCCTCCTGACAGCAATTCTTGCAGTGAGGTTTCGGTCTGAGCTCAGGCTCTGGAATGACACTTTCCACCTTAGGGGTCACAGGGCTGGGTCCTGAGCCATTGAAGTTAATGACTCATACGTTATCATGTCATGGTGTCAGGGAGCTTTATGTGTTCTCCCTCATAACCAAAGCAAACTAAATTCAGAGAAGCATAAATGAAAGGAGAAAAGCAAGTGTTCAGGCTCACTGCAAAGTTAGTGACACATGAGGCTTGCTGAAGTCTGGGGTGGGCTGGGACACGGAGATCGATGGGCCATGCTTTTTAACAGATGTGCAGTTTGGAGGGAAGGCCAAAAGTCCGTGGTTCCAAAACAAAGGATGGGTGACTGGCCCTGGGAATCCTGCAGTAGATCAATTACTTGAATGTTTTCCTTCTGTGCTGAAGTCTATGCTTCCAGCATGTCTACAGCTTTTGCTCAGTGGACAGACAGGCCTTGGCAACCTGCTCTCCTTCAGAGGCGTTGCTCTGCACATGGGAGGTCCCACTGCTGCTGCTTGTGAGGAAAGAACCAGTTCTTTCCTGGGTCTCCAATTCTTCTACTGAAAAATTGAAAAAGTTTCCATTTTTGTCGTAGCTCTTGGGAGATAAATGCAATTATACACAGAGGAAGAGTTTATTTTTAGCGCTATCACACTGAAATGACAGTAAATCACGGTGAGTTCATGTAACACACCCAGTGATTGGCAGGCAAGTTAGATCATCTCAGACCATTGTCTTATGTTTTTTCTGTCCATAAAGATGAAAGATAACCAGATTTTGTCAATTGTTTGTTAACAAACTAAAATACATTATTTTCTCTTTATTTTAATAATTGGCTTACTAGTCAGTATTACCTTGGGTTAATACTGAGCTCAATTTTGAATATCACCTGTTGAACTTCAGATTTTTTTCATGGTCTACAGCATGAAATGTTTCTAGGTATTTGCAACACAGTCTACCCTGCCAGGAGAGACATGCTGGTCTAAGCAAGTTTAGACACTCTTTCTGTCACTGTATTACACACTCCTTATTTTAGGCAGATATTTTTCTCTTGCTTTTTCTCTTTCTCCTCCCAGTGGTTTTCCCAAATCACAGGCTCTTCTCTTGATGTCAATTGTACAAATCTCTCTAGGCCACATGCTGCTTTGAGGGTGAGGCTGGTTTTAGTTAAGACCATAATTGTCAGCAGTAGGGTGGGAGCAATGCAAGTCCACATCTGCTGAGCTCTTCTGTATTTTGTTGTTGCATTCCAGCAATTATGTCTGGAGTGTTACAAGTTTGCATGCTCTTCCCATAGGCGAGCCAGAAGGCAGGATGTCAAGTATGGAGACCCAGTTGCACAGTGCTGGGATGTGGAAGACAGTGAGTATTCTTCACCTTTCTTGCTCTTTTTGTCACTTAGGCAGCAGATTTTGCTGTGAGGGTCTCTGTCTCCAAAAACTTGCTAAGCTCAACAGAACAGCTGCCTTTCCCACCCTTTATATCCATCACCCCTCCCACAGTTAAAATTTTCAGAGCTGGAGCTGGAAAGGAACAGCCAGCATGGGATATCACCCTTGCATCCCTTAGGGGCAACACTCCCCAGCACTCACACAGGGCAGGGAGACGTGCCCCTGGCACCAAAACATCACACACATCCTTGAAACTAGCTAATGGGATGTGCATGATGTTCCATCCAGAAACAGGGCAGCAAATCCCACAAGGAGGCTTGCAGGGGGGAGTGGGGAACATGCCATCTCTCCTCTGCCACTTGACACAGGTCCCAAGGCTGAGCTGCAGCTGCCAAACCAGCCCCTTCCCACAGCTACTTAAATGCTCCTGTTATTAACAATAACCTACCCCCTTCTCCCTACCCTCTTCCCTCTCCCTTTCCCACACCCTCTTTTCAGATGCCAAAGGGTCTGGCTGCTCCTCTGGCATCTGCAGCCCTTCTCTCTCAGCGAGCACTGTCAGTATGAAACCCTGCGGTTACACAGCAATCTCTGTGGCAGCGTAAAATAAATGAATAGCATTCAAACCCAACCATGGCTTTGTCTGGGGTTCTTCTAGCTGCTTATTAAAGTGAACAATCCAGACAAAACAGTATTGGTTGTATCACCACGTTGAACACTGGCTTTGGGACAAGCCATCCCTTCCCACTGATCTCCAGTTATTCCGTGCTGCTGCGGTGCTCGGTGCCTGCTGCAGACCTCAGTGGGAGGCAGTGCAGAAATCAGAGCTGCTTGCCACGGGATCAAAGCCTGACGTCTGTTGCACAGTCTAGAGGGCTCTGACTGTACATGTGTGCTTGCAGACATAGTTAAAAAGTCAGGGTAAGATTTCCATCAAAGTCAACGACAAAACTCCTGTTCATCCCAAGGGCCAGAATTTCCTTGCTTGCTGCTTGCCATGACTCTCCAAACACTGATATCTGAGACTGTGCAAAGCTCAAGGTTATAGAAACCCTAGCAGAAAGGCTGACAGTGTCACATTTTCGTGGAAGGATAAAGAGATACTGGAAGAGTTAGCTTTATTAGACAAATCTAAAGTCTTGTAGCACAGAAATTGGTATTAATTCTTTGCCCTGACATAGTGCCACCAATAGCAGTTTTATCCACTTGGGGTGACTCCTGTGTGCCCTAAACCCTTTAAGCTGACCTGTGTCACTCCAGGCTTTTGGCTCATTCAGGCCATTTTTGTTAATTAGTAATATTGTGGTCCTTAAACTTATTTAAATTCAGGGCTCTGCTGTGTGAGGTTCTCTCCCAGACACTTCATTGGCTGCATGAAGTTGTTTGGCTCTCCTGAAATCTTAGTGACACAGGGAAATAATGCAGAGAGCTTGAATTTCTATAGAACTCATATAGGTACTTGTTATATTGAAAGCATGATCCAAAATTGTTTTAATTTTGACATGGAGCTAACTTTTGATTCAGGAGACACTACTGCTTTCACCTTCCTTTCTGTTATTCAGAGGGCATAAGAAACATCTTTAGTCTCTTGCTAAGGTAGATAAGGTGCAGATAAAACAGACTAGAAAGAGAAATGAAGATGCAGAGATTAGAAATTATTTGCTCAGATTTACAGAAGACCAAGAAAGGATTTCAGATCTCCTCATGGCTCCTTCCATGTTTGGTCTGAAACATACTACAGAGCATTTCAAATTACACTGAAGGGAGGCAAACTTTAGTACTTTATCCCTGTGACTCCTTTAATGTGCTTGGGATGAACAAACCAGACCATACAATCTAACTTCAGCAGGTTTAGCTCAGGTTTAGTAGTTGCATTACTTAAAGGAAAAATATGGGTCAGATTTTAAATTCCTTAAAGGTGAAAGCCCCAACTTTAAAATGGAGCAAGCTCATGATACAGATTTTATTGACCTCCTTAAAAACCAGTTGCACTGAAGGAAGGTTAGCAGCCGCCTCTAAATCCTCATAGTTATAGTTTAAGCTAAAAGTTAAGTTTCCTTTTGCTTTTTTATAATTCACTCACTCTTATAGCATCTGTTCTGAATCAGGCTATTTTCCCATTGCTTTAAAAAGCAGGTCAGGGTTAATCTCCTCTACCATGTTTGCTTTCCAGGCATTAGTCATGAAACTGCTGATGAAAAGGTGATTTTTGGCATTGAATTTAATTCAACTTTTCTGGAATGTACTCCTAAGTCCCAGCAAGCCTCTATTAGGTGGTATGTTCAGCGCTCTGGAGAAGAACATCGAGAAGAGGTAAGTTATAGTCATCAAGGCAGGTTTCCTCCACAGAGAATTCAGCTGAGCATTGAGAGGCAGGAGTTATTGGGATTAGTCGATGTTTTACTTTTCCCTGCCTCACCTTAGGTATCACATAGCATTCTGCAATCACCATTTGAGTCATGCAGTCAGGAAGAGAGAAAACCATTTGCACTGTATCATAAGCAGATTTTGGTATTTATTTTGACTTACCTGCTCATCCTATTAGACATAAAAAGTTAAAAACGGAGATAATATAAATCAGTGATAAAAAGTCAAAGCTGTTTTGTCCGATAATTAACGCATCTACTTCTGTAGGTAAAAGTATGTTCAAAACCCTATGTTTCAATAAAATCTCAGTTCTATTTAGTGTCTGATTGCTTTCCCTTACTATGTTAAGCAGTGTAGCTAAGAATTGCATGTATGGTTTGCTGCTTCTCTCCATCTCTCCCCAGAGAAGGAATGGTCTGCGTGGTTAAAAGGCTTTTTATTTGCTTTTTTTCTTGTTAGTGGAGTCTGAGATTTTTTCTTAAATGGGACACTGCTCTGATGCAGAGATGTCAGGTTAAGGATTGCTCCTTGCATCTGGTGTAGAAAGCAGTGAGACTTGTGGTGGCCCTTAATTCCTTTGGAGTGCAGCTTTGGGGTCCTCACTGATGGAGAGGCCCTGGGGAAGCCTCCAGGTCGCTGCAAACCTCCTGCACAATTTCCTGATGATTTCTTTCTGTGCTAGTGACAAAGGGCCTCTCCAACATGCCTGGAAGGTCAATATCCTGGGACTGGTTTGGACTGGGTCTGTGAGTGAGTTTCAAACCTCGGGAGTTTTCATAGCCTTTCTCTTACATGAGTGATTTTGTGTCTGATGCCAAGTCCTGCTGTGATGGCAACCATGGCAACGGGGAAGGAGAAGGGAAATGAACTGCCCTTTCAAGGGAGCTGGTCCCAGGTGCTAGATATGCTTATTTGTTGTATGTTCTTCCAGGACAAAAATTAGTTTAAATGACAGGAGCTATCAAACATACAACTGGTCTTCCACTGTCAGTGATAATTCATCCTATGAGACTTCCTGAGTGCAGAAAATGTGCTGGTCTTTTCCAAAGGCTGGGGAGATGCAGACCAGGGCAGGTGTCCATGAGAGAATCACTTCTGGGTGAGATGTGACTCATGGCAGTCACCCCAAAGTTGCAACCCCAGTTATGTCTTGGCCCAGAAAGCCAGAGTTAGGGGATACCAGACACTTCTGATTTTCTACCAGGTAAGACAAAATCTTTTCCACAAGGTTGTAAATTGACTGTAACACTGCAGTACTTTTAATTTACTCCCCTTCTCTTGCATATGTTTTGGATTGACAAAACTTTTTTTCCTCTGCTGGGGAAAAAAAAAGCTTGATTAATTTTTAGACAGGTGCTTGAACACCAAAAGAAAGAGACTACTGGTTTGAAATACTACCTCTAATGTCCATTATAGCCCATATGTGGAAAAAAAATAATTTGCCTTCTGATCAGGTGGCCAAGCACCCTCTCAGCCACAGGAGGTTGAAGTGCACACCCAGCTAAAAGTGTATTGGCATTTCATGGCCTACAGTCATTCATTTTACTGAAATGGAGTTACCTTTACTGTCCTGTACATGACACTCTGTGATCACCTTCCCTAAGGCAGCAGTTTGTAAATGCACTCACATATTTGATCAGGGAAACAAGTAAAGTACTTTCTTAATTTTAACCATGTGTTTAAGACTAATTTTAAAGTAAATTTAAGCAGATAGTTAACAGGTTTTTGACTGGGGTGGAGGGGTGATTGTTCTTGTTGATTTCCTTTTCTTGTGTGTGGGGTTTTTTTCTTTATTTTTTTATAAATGGGAAGTTATGTCAAATTTTGAGAAGACTCAACCTTTTTAAAAACAATGTATTGCAACTATACCATGAACTACAAACTTTGCACAAAGGAGCTGGTTCCCTGTGAAGAATGTAATATTCCTATATCATAAGAAATCATACTTTCAAGACTTAAAAGCCTCTTTTGAAGGTCTGCTTTTGAGTCTTATCTGTGTCAATTTAGGGAAAATGATATTATCAGTTGATTTTCTCATAAATCACAGGTTCAGATAGGCTTCTGAAGGTCATGGAACCAAGCTCAAGCTGTCTTTCCTGTTTGATCGTAGAACAAACTGCAGGTCAAACCAACTTTGAGCAAAGTTACGGCATGCTAATATATATAGCATAGCCTAAATTAAGGCTATACTCTTTTTTGACACACTTTGTAGTTCCAAAAGGTTTGTTGTGGCAGCGACTTGGCCCTTCCTTCTTGTTCTGAGCCAAATACCAGTTACCCAGGCGTGGTGATGTCCAGTACAGCAGGACTGCCCTGCATGCCAAGGATGTGCACATTGGGAGGGAGTTAGGGAATGTGTGCACATGTGTGGTGTCATTAGAAGCCCCAGCAAGCACACAAAATTCATCTTTGCACATTAACAGCAATGTTTACTGGGCTTGCTCTGTGTAAACAGTCTGACATCTGCTTGCATGAGAAAAGTAAATCTTCTCTAAAAGGCCATATTAACCTCTGAGCAAATTTAGTAGAAAATTTGAAGGAGAAATCTGCGCAGATTTTCTACTACATGAATGTTAAAAGTAGGCAAATAGCTTTTTACCACATGTTGTGCCTAAAGCCACAGCAGTGCCTCTGTGATCTAGTTTTGGCAAAACAGAAGTTGAAGCACATGCTCCTCAGCTCCCAGGGTGGTTTTGTTAGTTGTGGGGTTTTTGGGGGGCTTTTTGGTTTTTTTTTTTTTCCATCTGAAGATAATAGCCTATGGAAATGCATAAGCAGACATTGATGATTAGAGGATTGGGTTGCTTGAAGACAGTGTATAGCTATTAGTTTTGTTTGAATCTTCCCAGAAAATTCTAATAATAACAATTTCTAGTATTTTGACCCAGGTTAGTTTCATGATCCTAAGGATTTGAACTCCTGAACAGACTCAGTTTGCATATATCATATTGGTCGATATCATTTTTAGAAGAAAATTTTTTAAAAGAAGCTTTTTTGTTTACTTTTTAAGATAACTATATTAATCTAGAAATTACATGTTTTCAAGTACCTGAAGTTAAATTCCTAATTTCAGGTATGAATCCCTAAATGAATGACCAGGTCTATAGAGGTGCTGAATAATCACTCCTCCTATTTGAGCAATAAGGGTTAACTGGTTAAAATATTAATCCCTTGATAATTTGCAGATCCAGAAATTGAGGTTTTCTGGTTTTCTAACTTGACTTACCAGTGAAAATGAGTTCATCAGTATAAAAAGCTAATTGGAGACCTTCATAGAAAATCCAAAGATCAGAGTAATTGACTTTAATTTCAAAGTACTTCAATTTGACAAAAATACCATATGTGATAGAAACAGTGAGGTCATGTTTAATATATAGCTTGATCTTTGCTTAACCAGTGTCTTACCATAACTTCTCCCATTACAATTATATTTTCTGCTCTCTCTCTCTCTCCCTTCCTGCAGCAGATTTCTCAAATAACACTGTACATTCTTTTAGTGCATGTCTTAGCAGTTTAACTTATTGTGATGACGATACCATGCTTTGCAAATGACTCCATGCACCTGGAACTTAGGTTACGGACTTTTAGTTCCAGGGCTGGAACTGTAATGTCTCAGCAAGTCTTTAAACTTGGCTTAACAAATAGATGGCTTTGCACTGTCCCAGACATGCACTGCAGCTTCCTGAAGGAAGGGAAAGGGCAAAATCCAGACTAGATGGGAAGCATTTGGCCCAGCAGGATGTCCCCGACATTTCACCTTTAAGGTCATGGTTCAGAATGTGACTTCCAGGCAGAGCAACCTGTGGGGAGGGACAGGATCTCCTGTGGTACAGAAGCTGTCACCAGGTCATTTTGCTGCCAGTGGGAGTACATTTCCCTGTAGTTTAGGACTGTTTTAAGGTCAGGAGTCAAATATCTAGTGCTTTTGCGGTTAGTGTTGCTCACGCAATTGATCATGTTTGTTCCTGTGCGTGCAGCGTTAGTCACTGGGATGACGGAGAGTGCTTCAGTGCCTGGAGTTCATAGAAGACTCTGGGGATGTCATCTGTTCATAGTGTCTTAAAATGCTGAAGCTCTCTGAGGCTTAAAACAGATACTAGTTATTTCTCAAAAATGTCCTGGTTTATTTTATGTATGTAATAAGTGTCAGGACTGCAAAAAGCAAATGTGTGGCTCCCGACAAAGGCATTAGTTTTGGTGCCTTGTTGCTCTGAAAAGCGTCAGCCCCTCTGCTCTAGACTGCACTTCACCCTGAATCTCCTGTGGCTCCAGATCTGCCAAGCTGCCCCCTCAGCTGCAGGGGACAGAACAAACCATGTGGTCTAAAGTGACAGAATAGGTGCAGATCACTTTTAACTTTCTTCTTTCTGCTCTGCTTGTACCTGGTGGTGAAAATAAATACACCAAAATGCATGGGGACATTCCAGTTTCTCCTTCAGCAGTTCTCACCCTTTCCATATTCCTGCCCCACAGCCCAGACTGTTCTCCTGATGGACCAAACTTAATCTGATATTTTGGTAGATACAAGAGCTGGATCTACTTTTGGGCAGGACATTTTGCAAGGCACTACATTGTGACCTAGCTCCCCCATCAGAGCAAAGAGATGTTGTTTCATTCCACATTTTAGGCATTTTTTCAATTTATCCAAGACATAAGTATCCATATATTTTTGCATCTGGAGGTTTTTGCATCGTGATGGCAACTTTCTTTGTTACAAACATCTGGTCAAGCAGAATCTTACGAAGAAAGGCCACAGATTCAGTGCCAGCCCTGAAATCTAAGAGTTGGGTGATGGCTGAGTAAGGCAGAGGACACACAGCAAGGACTGAATTTCCCTCTTCTGTCAGGGCTGTGTAATTCAGTGTTTGAATCTTTAGGTCAATGAGAAAGAGGTCAAGAGAGTTGGGAAAAAGAAAAAAAAGAGATTAATTCTGCAGCCTAAGGACTGCTTATAGTTCTTTCACTCTTTTATTTTATTATATTGCTCATTGCCTTTTTTTTTTCTTTAATACCTTGAGTTTCTTAAGTAACACTAATATTTTTGACAGTTTTATGGGGAAAGAAGAGAAGTAACTCTAAACTGAATGACATTTCTGGTTTGATTTGGATATATTGGAGGGGTGATAGGAATGGAGGAGTTTAAAGTTTAGTCTCAGAATAAGAAGTAAACTTCACCTTGAAACGAATAGGAATCATGAGTTTCCATAATGACATTGTACCAGCAACACATTCTTCATTTTTCCTGAGGCTGTTGGTAAACAAAAAAAGATGTTAAAAAAAAAAATTAACTCTACAGCTGTGTTGGAGCTAAATGATTATTTTCCCATACAAGAGAAACAAAGTCATGTGTAACAATAATGTCAGAAAAACCCTAGAGTGATCTTTATTTCCAGTCAAATGATGAGGATGAAAAAGAGAACAATAGAAAAACAAAGATGAATGTGAATTCGCAGCAAATGTTCCTCATTTTCTTTTCTCCCTCTCTCAGTTTGTTCAGGGGTTGCAGCTAACCCATGATTAGTCCAGCTTTACCTTTAACATTTTTTCACATGTTGATTAATGAGGGAAGGCAGGCTTTGAAGCCACTTTCTTCTCCCAGACAGGTGCAGTGTTTTAACTGTGAAAGAGTTGACATGTGAATTATTTGTAAAGAGGGAGCTATCTAAACACATCATTAGCAAGGGACAAAAAGCATTGACCTAACCTGGTGCCACAGCACTTTCAAATCTTTGGTTGTTTTCCAACTTACTGATTGTTTAAAGGTTTGCCATCATTATTGGCAATACTTATTTTTTTCTCCATTATTAAATTCTGGTTGTGAAAATCAAGGGTTAGATTTGCATGGGGATCTTTTCCCTTTGTCAAATATTGCCAGTATCTATGGCATGTGTCATAATTCAGGTAATGTAATTTTTGGAAAACTTATGTGCTTATCATGAAGGATTAAAGTACAATTTGTTGATGCAATATTGTCAAAAACCCACTCCCACTTCACTAAGAAAAGAAAGCTATTGGTAATCAATTGCTTCATTTATTGTGGTTTATAAGTTGTTTCCTGTGGAACAAAACTATGTCTCTCATGTTTAAGTTTTATTGTATGCTCAAATTTAAGCACATGTCAACAAGCTTTTTACGAATTTAAGCCTGTGTACTTCTGAATTGTTAAATCCTATTCAGAAATATTTTAGAAGAGTTACTGATTTTGACATGGTGGGGGGTTGAAACAGTGAATCCACAGTTGACCAAAACAAAATTTCTTTTATCTAAGTAGTCTTTTTACTTTCCTCAGAATTTAATAAAATACATTTTACATCTATAGGTCAGGAACCAAAGACCACATTAAACATTCAAGTGAAAGGTTAAAGATCTACTGCCAAGTAATGAAATGCCAGGTGTTTATGAAACTCCAGAGCCCTGTGGGGAGGAAAGTAGAGGAGAAAGACAGGAGGAGTTCTGAACCTATGGGTAAAACAACATAAACAGGATACCAAAAAGAGAAGTGAGGGGGGGAAGCAGTAATGAAGTGTTGCTGAATATGTGTGAAATCGGAGCCATAATTTTATCCTGCCAGAGGAGTAGAAAGAAATGAACAATGAAGGCACAGAGGAGGAGGTGACAGTCAGCCTAAATCAATGTCCAAGGTTAACACAGGACATTGTGTAGGAACATTGCTTCATTAAAAATAGGACTCATGATGGGCTGGGATTAAGGGACACAACCAGTTTAGACTTCTACCTTCCTCTGCAGTATCCCAAGGCGGGGGGGGGGGACAGCTCCATCAGTTAACACATTTATGGCTATTACACAAATGGCAAATAGTTATGAGTAGCAGGGTGCTGGACTTGGGGGTCCAGAGATCTTTTCAAGTCTAGATCTGCCATTATTCTGCCTTTCTTTCACTGAAAAGAGGCGAAGCCCTAGTGAGGGCACTTTGGACTGGCACCCAGCCAGCCAGAACAGCCAGCTGGAGCCCTTCCAAGTGTGGGAGGTGCACAGCTGTCAAGACGCTCTAGACTACAATACTGGCAGAGCCACCGGCAGGCAGATGCTACTGCTGCGATTGCATCAAGCCCCAAGCTCAAAGACATCAGTGCTGTTTTCACTCAGACAATGTGGGAACTTGGTCTTTGCACAGTGCCTTATGAAACCCAAATGTCTGGAAGTTAGCTGCTTCTTCCCATGCTTTTCCCTCAATTTCGCAAACTTGGACCTTCATGCTGACACGAAGTCTGGGCAGAAGAAAGGGATTTCCTTGTCGTGTTGCAGCAGCCGGGCCTCCAAACACTTCCACCTGGGCCCTGCTCCAGCTTCTCTCTGTGGAGCACAGCACCACAAGGAAAACACCTGCCCCAGACATTTTTCTTCCTACAGCTCCTTATTTGTGGACTCTTTTATAAATTCTATGCTCCTGTTTTTACTATAAAAAAAGGAACTTTTACTTGGAGTGAAGTGTCACTAGCTGATCCAACTGAGGACTAGTGCCCTGTGGTGTGGGTTCTGTGAAAGAAGAGTGGCCTTTTCTGCTTTGTTTCCCTGTTATCTTCTGTGCATGTGCTCGTGGCTTGACCATAATTTCTCTGATTTAAGCTCAGTGTGGTAAATCAGCAGTAGCTTGTGCTCTTGTAGCACCTGTTGTCAGGACAATCGATTTTCCAGGAACTTCCTGAAATTTGTATCATTTCACCCTCTGGGTACTGAGTAGACATGCTTATATACAGTTTACAAACAATGAAGCTAAAGTTTCCAACACCAACAACTGGGGGCAGGAGCCAAAAAATACTTGACCAGAGAAAAAGGCAACCAGAGCTATAATCTGACCTGCTTTTGTAGCAGCTGATTTCTTGTCTCTGCTGCTCTCATACCATTGGAAGTACACAGGCCTATATCCATCCATCCATATTGACTTGCCTACATACCTGTCTAATCCATATGTTACTGAAGACTGTTACAGCTGAAACAGTAGGAAACAAAAGTCTCTCTGTGGTTGTATTGTATTTATGTGTATTGTTTTTTCTGGTGATCTCAATATGGTCTCTCAAGCTTTTTTAATGATTTCAGGGTCATTGTCATAGAAACTTAGAAAAGAGTAAAGCTAAAAGTCCTGGAAGGTCATCTCATCCATCTCTTTGCTCCAAGAGACTTTATTATGATAAAGTACTAGTGAGTTAGAATCATAACAGATGGAGAATCATATGTATGTATAAATTTTTTCCCATGAAGTAGCAGAGGGAATCGTGTGCAGATTTTTTACATAAAGAAACAGTGTGTAGCTTACCCACTGTGAATAAATCTAATTTAGTCATCTTTATGCCTCCCTGATCTTCATCTTCTGAAGTTTGCTGGAGGGTCAGATGTGCACTCTGGGAAATTTTCCAGATTCTGTGTTGGTTCTTTCTGCCCACAGACCCCCCTTCTCAAACCCCCTACCCGGCCTTGAGCTGAAGTTTTCCCCCATGGTATTGATGCCACCAGCAGGGCCGAGGCAGCCTCCAGCAGCAATCCAGGTCTGAAGTGCCAGCTGTGCTGCAGCCTCTGCGTGGCAGCAGAACACAGCACGCCCGGGAGGGAACAGCTTGGGACACGCTGGTGTCATTTTTGAAGGAAGTGCCGGTGTTGGACATCGGGAGTTAGGGCTCTGCTTTCTACTTCCACCTCTGCTACTCATCTTTATATGGTCTTTGGCAAATCACTTACCTTCTGTGTTTCCCAGCTGCAGAAATACTTGGGTGCCCAGTGCCCCATCCTGTTTTTTGGTTTGTTTTTGGTTTTCTTTTTCTTTTGAAGGGGGATGCTATTTTTTGACTTAGGTTATTTTGGAAATAATTTTCAGATTACCAGATAGTTACTTACCTGACAGTGTTACTAGTCTTAAGGTACACCTTCTTTTAACATGTAAGACCCATATTTTTTTAAATATTTCTATTTGTAAATGAAATTACAGCTCCACACTTGCAGACTTCAGCTCCCACTTGCAATCTTGCTGTTTTGTTCAGGGTTTTGGGGTTTTTTTGTTCTTATTTTTCTCTTAGTTATTCTTCACAGATCTTAGCAATAAAAGAATCATACTTTGTTTTATCCATCCAGCCTTACTCTGCCTGCTTTTAATCACATCTCAGTGAGTCAAAGTCAGGATCAACTTCCTTTTGTAAAACTTGGTTGAAGAAGATCAAAACCACAGCATTTCTCTTTAAAAATCAATAGTAGTTTTCATATCCATTTTAACAGGGCCTCAGCACTGCAGATATATACAAGCACTCTGGTATTTTGGGTGTATTACAGATACCTCAAAAAGAGCAGTTAAAAAAATGAATGGGATTTGTGGCAGTAAATAGCTCCCCTTCCTTGGAGAATGCATCTTCCCTCACTGCACTGTGGTGTGATGAGTGTTGCTGTCTGTCCTGTCAGCTGTACAGCATGTGTCTTTTGCTACTGCATGCTGAGTGTCCATGATCCAGATGTTGCAGTCAGGAACAGGACTCAGACCCCGAAGGAGCTGCTGGTATCTGTCCCAGCTGCACCTTAGGGATGGGACACGCCGTGTGCCAGCCAGGCCTTGTCTCCACCAGCATAGCACTGACACACATCTCATTTTGACCATGAGACTCACCTCCTGTGTTCTTTTTTTGTCCGACCCCACAGCTGAAGGCTGATGAAAGGATCATTAAAACGGAGCATGGGCTGCTGATCCGCAGCTTGCAGAGAAGGGACGCAGGAGCCTATTTCTGCAAAGCCCAGGAGCACACCTTTGTCCACACCATCGTGAAGCTGAATTTAAATGTCATCGAGAATGGACAGATGGAAAGCACTCAGAAAACTGAGGACGAGGAGGGCCGGGTGAGGGATTTGCTGACGGAGTCCCGGCTGAGGTACAAGGACTACATCCAGCTGGTCAGCAGCCCCAGCTTTAGCCTGGATGAGTACTGTGAACAGATGTGGCACCGGGAGAAGCGGCGGCAGCGGAACAAAGGTGGTGCCAAATGGAAGCATGTGCAGGAGATGAAAAAAAAGCGAAACCGAAGGCACCACGAGCCAGCCAGGCCACCATCGACGTAGTTTGTAAATGCTATTTAAAGAAAGGACATTTTCCGTGAAAAAAAAAATACTGTGTTCTGGTTTTGTGCATCTTGCCTATGAATTAGTACTGCTTCTTATTGAAATCAGAAAACTTACCATCACTATTAATCTGTGTGAGACTGTACAGTGGGATTCAATGCCAAATGAGATGTTTCTTATTGGAGTGCCACACACCAGGCAGTAATTTCAAATGCATTCATTAAAAAAGAAAAGATTTACACTGTTAGCTAATTTCTGGGTAGCCTTAGACTTCGTGAGCTGTGTTCTTTACTTCTTGCATAATTTTCACTTAGGATTTAGTGTCTGTGTTCCTGTGTTAACATTTGCTGCCACATTCCACCCCAGAGGTGGCTATGTTTCAGGGGAAGGCAGATGTACTTCCAGTTCTTTGGCATCTTTCTGAGTAAGAAGCATGGTAGAAATGTGTGACAGATCTGCAAAAATACCCACTAATTTACCCACTGGGCCTGTATACAGGCACATGGGTGAGGTTTGCTAGCACAGAGAGGCACAGCAAAAAATCAAATTAAGTTTTGGCTTAGGGACAGCATTCATTCTCCCCATAAAAAAGAGAAAGCATAATCATAGTTTAAGAGAGGGGAATTACCGAGCATTACTCAAACTCGTTAGTGTTTGAGTAGCCACCAGTTTGCAGTCCATGTGCTGAAATGAAATGTTGACTCTAATTGAAATTGCCACCTAGATGTTTGGGAGTAAATTTCCTAAGTGGTCCATGGGAGGTATGTGCACAAATCCTATTAACAAATAATGGGATTCCTGCCTGCACCTCTCCTATGTCTCTAAAGGTTTGACGCTGACTGTTTCTCTGGCCCTTTGCTGGGTTTGTTTTATGCAGAGGAAAAGAAAATTAAAAGACAACAACAAGGCTAAATGAAAGACGATGAGGGAAAATATTTAGTGGCTGAGACCAGTGCTCTTGACACAGAGCTGACATTCCTCAGATGTGTGTATCCTTTGGGATTTTTTTCTCAAAGGTCTTCTGTATTTTTAAGTTGAAAATTTGCATTGTTGGAATTAATACTTTTATTATAATTAAATAAGAGATGTCCACATGTAAATAAAACTTGAAAGTTAGAAATTTGCTGTATACCATAATTTCATTTGTAAAGTATTCCTTTTTCCTTGGTTTATATTTTGAGTTTAATAATGTAAATTTTTCCACAGAAACAAATACTGGCCTCATCCTTGTCTATTTTACATTGATATTATTCATCTGATTTTATTCCTGATATGCAGCAACAAACACAAGCTCAAAATCAGGCCTACTGTCTCCTCTCATGAGTCACAGCCCCCCTCTCCTCTCTTCCATCTAACCTCCCTCCCTCCCTTTTGCCTTTCACGCCTTTTTGAGTGTGAAATGACAAATTAGCCACTTCCTCACATGGAAGAGAGCTTTGATGGATACCAAAATGACAGACTTTGCTTGTTTCTCATGCATTCTACAGATCTTGAGAGCGAAGTCTGTGGGAAACCCGTGCAATTGATGTACACCTCATTAAGGGACCAAAACTGTTGGCTCTGAAGCACTTGCCCGTGCTGGTGTTTGTGTGCGCATTCAGTCACAGATCTAAAATTGTGCAGGTCCAATTTGCATCTTTGTTCATTTCCTCTCTGTTGAAAGTCGGATGTGGTAAAGTGTTTGTCAGATTTCAGAAAGGAATCTCAGCTTACCCACGTTTCTTGTAAAACCCGAAAGCTGCGTTTGCATGTGTTGTACAAAAGCCAGCAATACCATATGTCATTAATTTTAGATGCTTTTTTAATAGGAGATATATGAGTTAATTAGGAGATATTAGATAGCATGCATACAATGCTTTGATAGTGTAAAGCACTGAGTGCTAAATATTATAAAATACATCTGTGGAGAAAAGGGAATTTCTCAGCACAGGACCTTTAATCAGCAGAAGGACTGATGCTGAAGATACTAACCAGTACTTTGAGAACATGCAGAGAACTTCTTGGAATTTTTGCTGCAAAAGAATGTAGACCAGGCATTTCACAAGAGGCTCATCAATTTGGATACCTTGATTTTAAGGCCAATTAAGACTACTTAGAGAAGGTATGGGGATGTATTAAACTACTACATGTAAAGTGCAGGGATACTTACTATTGTTGGCTGGAAGATTATGCTGTCATCATATAGAACCTGCCTAGTAATTCCTTACTAGATTTTTATCAGTCCACAAAGTCCCATTTCTCTAGCTTGGACATTAAGGAAATGAGTGGAACCACACCAAGGCTATGGAATGGCAGGTGGGCTGCATTCACATGCACTGGTAAAGGATCCACTCTTCTCATCAGTGGTGACATGGTACTTCAATTATTGAATGTCAGACTACTCTCATCACATGATGCCTACTTCATAAAAAAGCAAACCAGGGTCATCTTTTGTACTTTTTCTCCTCCATGAAAGCTAAATCATCTGATTTATGTTTAGGTGTGATTGGAGTTTGCATTCTACAAATGAACCCCCCAACGGACTTTAGCAGATATCTGAGATAAGGGTCTCCGTACTGGGAACATTAGATTTAAATGGTTGAATTAAAATGTTACTGCTCTTAAAAACTACTTCAATTTCTTTTATTTCAAATGTTCTTGCAATGAGATTCTTTTTAAAGAGATGACCTCATAAGTCTGGGGTATAGTGGTAGCATAAAACCCCAAGTGAGATATAAGGCCTCTTCCATCATGGGAAATAAATTCAATATCCTCCAAACCAGTGTGTTACATTGGGTTCATGCCACCCCAGGGAACATATTTAATAATCCTGCATAGATAAAAGTCTCTATTTTGGTATACTGGGTAAGATGAATGCTGTAGCTGGCAGGGGTAGCACGTCTCATACAGTGCAGGTAATACACATGCAAGGAAGCCAGGGGACCTTGGAGACCAAGGAATGAGGGGGATAGATTGCAAATCACTACTGGAGGTAAGACAGGGTTTTGTTAGGCAGGACTCAACAATGCAAACACAAGAACAGGAACAGGAGGAGCAGTGGGTCTTTCCCACAACCTGCAGTCCCAGAGGGAGGTTCAGAAGATGAGCTCAACCAGAAACTGTAACAGAGGAGTATCCCCCTCTGTTCAAAAAGATTTCATCTTTTGTATAATTTAGGGGCTCAACTTGAAGTCTGCTTAAATTTCAGTTCAATGATTTGGGGATCACCTGCGCTGCTGTAAGCTATACTATGAGCCACAACAGGCCCGTAGTTAAAGTGAAACTGAGCCCTGCCTTTTTCAAGAGCTCCATAAAAATTTAAGTTGAATGAGTTTTTGGTACAGAATGGAAAAAAGTTGCCTCCACATTACTAACTGTAGCTTTTAAACAGATCCCCTAGTGCATTGATCCAAATATCATGAGGTTCAACAAGGCCAAGATTAGGTCCTGCATTTTGGCCACAAAGAAACCCCTGCACTGCTACAGGCTGGGACAGGAGTTGGAAAGTGGCCCAGTGGAAGAGGAACTGGTGGTGCTGGTCCTCTGTGGCTGATCATGAGCCAGCATATCCCCAGCTGGCCAAGAAGGTCAGTGGCACCTGGGCTGTATCAGGACTAGCGTGGCCATCAGGACCAGGGAAGAGATTCTTCCTCTCTGCTCAGCACTGGTGAGGCCACACCTCGAGTGCTGTGTCCACCTCTGAGCCCTTCCAATTTGAAAAGGACAAGGAGATACTGGAGTGTGTCCAGAAAAGGGCAGGGCTTGTGAAATGACCAGAAAACATCTTCTGGGGAATGACTGAGGGAGCTGGGAGTGCTTAGTCTTGAGGAGACTCAGTTGGGACCTCATCATTCTCCACAACTTCTGAAAGGAGGGTGTAGTGAGGTGTGGGCCAGCCTTTTCTGCTGTGCCTGCAGTGAGAGGACCAGAGGAAATGGCTTCAAGCTGAGACAGGGGAGATTCAAATTAGATATTAGAAAAAAATCTTTTTCTGCCTGGGTGGTCAGGCAATGGAATGGGCTGCCCAGAGAGGTGGTGGAGTCACCCTCCTTGGAGGTGTTTAAGAGGCAGCTGGATCTGGTGCTGGGTGATGTGGTTTAGTGGTTCAAGGGTTACAGGGGCAATGCTGGGCTGACAGTTGTACTAAATGGTCTAAAAGGCCTCTTCCAATTTTATGGTTCTATGATTCTAATATCTGTTTCTATATGATACAAGATATTTATTTGAATATGCATTCAACAGGGATTACAGTTATTAATACATTGTCTTTTTCTTCAACAAAACCTTCTATTGACCGTACTTCAGCAACAGGTCAGTGCTGGACTGAACCAAAGTGGTTTCAAGCAGATTCTTAGAATAACCAACACAATGTGAGCTGTAGTTATAAAAAATGCTGAAAACTGATATAAGCTTTAAAGCCCAACAGGGCTCTAAACTTTGCAGCCATCTTGCAGTCAGTTAAAATAAAACAGAAAATGGGATTAGCAGAAAAAGGAATAAAGTATTAACACTTACTCTGACAAACTTGTTCTGTTACTGGAAACCATTCCAACAACAGGTGTGAATGTGTGCTCATGCCATAAGCAAATACTTTTCCCTCTAAGCAGTTAAGCTTATATTGCTTGAGGTATCTAAGAGCCTGAGTACTTTCCAGCTCATATGTAGATTTTGAACCCAGTTCTTATATCATTCATAATGAAGTAATTAGGCTAAATGCAACAGATATCCCCTGGTTTATGTGCTTTTGAGATCAGAAGATCCCTACAGTTCGAATGCTATGAACCTCTTATTCAAACCATTATGGATATTGATCTTCATTTAACATTTCAGATAATGAATAATTATTTGTTATCATTACTCACTGATCATGTAATGAGCCTGTGTCCCATAATAACGTCTCAATATTTAATAACAGCTAATGGAAATCGAGTTTGCTGACATTTTTTCATACGAGTGTATCTGTACAGGACTGCATATACAAATGTCTTCTGTTTATTTTGTAACAGAGGTTAATTTGCAAAAGGCAAATGCAGTTTCAAGAGTCAAGGTTCATCTCAGCCTCCGCTGACAGCAGAGATTAAAATCTTTTTGGAACTGATCTGAAGTCTAAGTACACTATAATCTATAGTCTGGTAGTCAAATCCCAAATCTATGTGCTGCTCTGTGGAGTATATTGCCCTGGTTCTTTTTGCACACAGTTATAGATGAGATGTGGAGGTCTAAGGAATTACATCTGCATGAATGGAAAATTAAGCCCACATGTCTCTCTAATATATTCTGTTCCATTTTATAAACTTTAAATGGTCTCCCATGTAATATTTTACCATAGTGTTGCTAATGTTACCCTGAACTAGGCTGCTGTCATTAGCTGAAGTGTGACATTCTTTGCAGTTGTAATCCAGATTTCGAGGTTTGTAAAGTAAGTTCATTACAGTAGAAAAAATGAAGTCATGTGAAAAGAGTTTAATTATTAATTCTACAAAACAGATTTATAAGATTTGACTTCCATATATCAAAATAGTGGTTATCCGAAAATGTGTTAGAAACACCAGGATTTATTTTCCCTTTTTGTACAGGTAAGGATACAAAACAAATTGTTATCTTGAGGTTCTGCCTTGCCAATGTGTGTCTGAAACATCTGGTGTGACAGCTGTGGCAAGACTTGTTTTTTATCTGCTTGATCTTTTCTTCTCCCAGTAAGTCCATTGTCCCCTGCCTTTCAGACTCTGCTCTAGCAGATAACCCCACTTTTATATGGAGGAGGACTTTGGAATCAGGTGTTCTGTGACATATAAACATCCCTGCACAGTCTGCCTTCAGATCCGTAGTGTGAACTTTAGCATTCAGTTTCAGATGCAAACCGGACACTGTGAGGTAAATGGGAGACCAGGTGGAGTTTTCATTCACAAAGAAAATTTTTGGGGCTGTTGCTGAGAGGTCTCCTTTCTCTTTTTGCTGATGTGGTTGCTGTGTATAATTTAAAATCAAACTATTTTGTGCTTAAAAGCATAACATTTCCCACATGACTTAAAAAAAACCAAAAAGAAGAACATTTCCAGGTGATTTAATTTTAATATGGACTGCTGGTCCAATATCAATGCAATGGTTCAGGTACTACAAGCCAAGAAAATAATCTGTCCAAACAGCAATGGATGTGATATCTGTAAGGAGCCCGGACACATCTCAGTTTTGGTGGTATTTCATATTCTTCTTCCTTCTCCCTGTGGTATAGAAGTGCTTTGGCTGGATTTTGGGAATTTTTTGGGGTGGTGGAGTGTTTTTTTCAGTTTGATTTTTTTGGGAGGGCCTCTTTTGGTGGTCTGGGTTTTTCAGGCTTTTGGGGTTTTTTGGTTGGTTGGTTGGTTTTTGTTTGTTTTATTTTGTGTGTATGCGAGTGTTTGGTTTGCTTTTTGTGTTCCACTCTTTTTTCTTTCATGCTGTTTCTCCTACTAAAAGGAACCATGCCCAAAGCCAGATGCTTTCCAGTGGTGCAATATGTGACAAAGCAAAAAGAGCAACAGAAGGCTTGGCAGGTATTTTGGTACGGAGATGGCACAGTCCATTTGCAAGACACGAAATCTTAAGGCTTAAATGACTATGCTGAGAGTTCAGAGACCTTAGTGCACTTCCCTGGCCCAAGTGGAAACTGCAGTTAGATTTATAGAAAGTATGTTTTAATTGATTAATTTTTTTTCTTAAAATATTTTTAAAATCTGCATTTTCAAACCTCTCTTTGCAAAAAAACCCCAAAAAACCCAAACCAAACAAACTAAAAAAGTCCCCAGAAGATCAAAGAGAAATCATCATCACAGGTTTTTCATATCCTCCTTCAGAGATTTCATGTAACTTTCTCCCAGGATGCTTTTTGTAGAAATTAATTGTAATAATCGCATATTAAGACTGCCTGTGAACATATCTTGGCTGTAAAAAGTGGATGAAAAGCATATGAGTCTATGAAAATAAAATGAAAAAATGAAAAAATACTGTTTCCAAATATTTACATTCTTTTTCAGTTTTGGTGATGATGCATCTGCATCCCATCTTCCCCATGACTGTCTCAGAATGTCTATTGGCTGGGAAGAATGGAGATTTTACAAGAGAGAGTTTACAAGTTTACAATATAATCTCCAAATTACAAATTCCAAAATGAAAAGTCACATTAAATGGACTGGATGGAAGGATTATGATTAATATCTCACTTTTGGCCAACAAAGATTGCGTTTCCTCTTAAAGTGAAATTTATGACTGCCCAGCACAGGAATTGTGTGCCATATAGCTTCTTTTTTTATTTGTAAGGCATAAGTGGTTCTCAGGTTGATTTTGAGAGTTAGGATGATTTTCACTCTGTAATAAAACTATTTATAGAGTAATAAGACTGAAGTATCTATTTGTACATGTTGCAGCTCATTGAGTTGATATTATAGCAGAAGTATAGCTTAAATAATCTACATTTTTGCCAGACCTGCTGGACTATCACGTATTTTGATTTTATATGCAAAGGTAACTGAAACGAATGTATATTTCATTAGTACTAGAAGAAACAGAAAAATCTGAGGTTTTGCCTCTTTTTTAAGCCCATGCAAAACTACAACGTAAAACACAAGATTTCAGAGAAGCAAAGTCTGCAGCATGCTATGGAAATGACAAGGGTTAAGGTTCAGTTATCTGAACTGTCTTAGAAGTCTTTCCTGAGTGAGGACTGTCTGAGATTCACCACTCCACTGAGAATGTGCTTAAGGCCAGCAGAGTGACTTTACAGACAACTTAGAGAAGCAATGGGTTGCACAGTGGTTGATGCAGAGCAATACACAATAGGTAGCTCTATGCTTATTCATTTAAATTCAGTAATAGCTTTTTAATGCTTAGGTGATTAGCGACAACCATTGTCCTTAAAGACTACACTGACATTGTGCTTTAAAGTTACCCTCAAGGCAAATTGATCACCCATCCATCTTGGGCTGTCCCAGGACCACCTTTGGCTCTAGAGTGTGATTGTCTCCCAGCCCTCAAAGTGTTTTCAGGATAACTGGCGAGAAGGAAGTTCTGTTCATTTTTTAGTCAGGCATTGCTGCATCTGTCCACAGTTACAGGGAGAAAGTAGTTTTTGAGAAAAAAATATCTCTAGTCAGGAAAATAAATAGGCTGACTGGTCCACCTCCTGTTCTAGCCTTCAGCACAGCACCCTGTGTTTCAGGGGATTTATGGAAGGTTAAGGAGGCTAATTTGTTAACAGACGGTCAGCATGTTATTTCCAAGGACGGCCGCATCGCTGCTCTCAAGGATGCCTGTTTCCCAGTCCCATGCTGTGTCCATTAGACCACTGTGCTCCTGACCCTTTTCTGGGAAAGGTCTCAGGGTACTGCTGGCCTGAAAGCCGATGCCAAATCCCAACTGCGGCAGTAGCATTCTGCTCACCTAAATTCCACCTGCAGTTGCAATTGGATACGGCATTCTTCATTTCCGAGCCTGAACTCTTGTTTCTGTGTTACCATGCGCTGCTAAACAGCTGCTGTGTTCCCCCTCTCCCTCCCCTGTGCTCCCCCACTCCCTCCCCGCAGGTGGCTGCAGTTGATAATGTCTCATGTAGGATCAATCTTAGTCCCATTGAAGTAAGTGGGAATTCTGCCAGCGTGTCCCAGATCTGGCTCCGCATCCAGCTGGTAAAGCACTTCCAGCTCCTGCAGGAGAAGAGGTGCTCGGCACAGCCCGGCTGATTAGCCACGTTCATTAGCAGAGGCGGGTGTCAGAGGGAGAGAAAGAACGAGAGAAATCCTTCAGCTTCCTTCTGACACCACAGGCTCGGTAAGAGCTTAAATGCAGCACTGGTTTGTGTGCACTCAAGGAAACAAAAGCTAATTAAGCTGAAATCTGTCATTTTCTCTGTAAGAGTTTAGCAGGGTCAGACTTCAAGACAATTAGTGATGAGTCTCAGGAAGATGCACAGAGGCTCTTCTGTAGCTGCTCAGAAACATTTCCAGCACTGATTGGCTTCCTGAGCTCTCCCTGCTCCACTTTTTTCCATGTGTGATGCCTCTTTCCAGGCCCTCGGAATCCAGGAGGGCTGTTAGCTGAGGAAGTCTGTGCTTAAGAGCTGTGAGGTAAAATCCGGCCCTTCACAATTCAAATGGCGGGAAGTGTTCTGGGACGTGCTCACACACAGAGTCCATATGTACTGTGAAAACAAGCTAACAGGCTGTTCATAATCATTTATATTTCTGCAATGTAAAACATGGTTCAGGGGGTACTTAGGGGTTCATATATTTTGCACCACTGCGTCCACATAGTTACTGTGCAGAGCAACAAGGGATAGTGTTGCAGAATGAGAGAATCTGCAGTTCCCAGGCACGTTTCTGCAGGAATGCTCATCAAACACTGAACAAAAATGCACACCAGCTTAGACAGGACAATTTATGAATTGCTAATACACATTATCTCCCTCCCTGGTTCTGCTTTAAATTCTTTATAACAATTTGTAACTGAATATATAAACGGAAAAAGTTAGCAAGCAGTTTTAAGAGTTGCTAGATTAAGCTGAAGTGTTGTTAGGACAGGAAATGACAAATCTTGACTCTTTGGCCAAAGTCTGATTCTTTGCCTTGCAATAAAAGTGTTAATGGCTATCATTCTTAACATCTTCCAGTGTTGCAAATACATTTCATTGCAATTACATCTTCCAGTGTTAGGTGCATTTCCACACAAAGGAAGGAGCAAGCTGCTTCTTCTCTGCTTCTCTCACAGTTAGGTGGGGTTCTTAACTTTCTCCCAAGAAAACTTGGCTTTTGTTTTTTCCTTCATAAAGAAAACAACCATAAACAGTGTTTGGACTGTATCTGCTAACATGTACTAGACTTGCTTGTCTCTGTGGATGGATCAATGTCAGGGATTTCAAGTTGAGCACAGGTGCTGGCTTGTGCAGCACTGAAACTGTTGTTTTAGCCTTGGAAGTTGACAGCTTGGGCACATAGGAGTATTTTAAAAACACTCACATGAGAGTCATTATCATTAAGGTTTATTATTTAAGGAAACACAACATTTTGTTATTAAATCAAAGTAATAATATTTTTTGGGTGATGCTGCCATACAGGGAAGATGGGTAGCAAAATGAAATTGTTGCTGCCCTTTAAGGTAAAGGCCTCAGATATCAGCATCTAAGGTAAACTGCTGCATTTCCCAAAGCACAGTGGTGGACAGATTTTTGAAGAGCAGTTTTCAAGATTAACAATAAGAAAGTTGTGGGAAACACTGATAATTCTCCTTTAATGAATAGAAGACTAGAAATTCCCTGTTTCTTAATCTGATACAAGTCAGATATTTGCTGCCAGGTCAGTAAATCATAATCATATTCTCATGGAATGTACTTTTAGTAAAGTATGTTGCATGAAACAAGCTGTGCTGGTTTCAGCTGGGGCATATTGCACCTTTCACTTCAGATTATTTTTTTTGTAAAAAGAAATAGTAGGAGAACATGAACAGGCAACAATCAACCCTTCTCAGTCTGCATATTGTTTCCTTTGTGTCTTTTCCTTCCACCTGGTAAGTATTTTTACTTCTTGTTATATTTTTCTCTTTCTTGTTTCTGAGGAGATGTCATATTCTCACATGGGGTATATTTCAAAGTGCATTCCTGATTGTAGGACTTAAAACATGTTGAAGAGGGTAACAATGTTTTCACTTAATACTGTCTAAACTCCGTTTTGTAGAGGTGCCTTTATCTCAAGAATTCATAATTCACTTGTTGCATACTTCATCTTCCCTCCTTGGTCCTTTTCCATGTCACTAAAACAGCCTATGAAGGTCCTCTTTGACAAGTGAAAATGCTCTGGTATATGAGTGGTAGGAAGCACATGCTATTTTACACACTGATGCAACTCCATTCTGTTCCTATTAAAAGAATTTTTTCATCATGAGTGCTCTTATCCTTTTTCTCCACACACAACACTAAAACTTCTGGGTTTTATTTTCTACCTTTTGTTGTTTGTGATATATGTTCTGCTTTTGTTTAGACTGGAAGGAGACCTTTTTTATTCATAACAGAATGTAGGATTACATTCATGGATCGAAGTTATTTGAAAGAGGAAAACAATATGAAGAAACTGCCAAAATTTCAGACATCATACGAGAAGCTTGTTTTATGCAATGTGCAATCAGTTGGTTAAATGAAGCAACAGGAACTCAAAGACCAGGAAAGTATGTGTGGAAGGCAGCAGCATGTGTCTCTGTTACACCACGGTTTTTCAAAGATGAATCTTTTCATTTGCATAATACATTTAATCACAAATCTGAACTTTGGCTGAGGCACACATATAAATAATTACAATTACAGGAGCATAGTAACAGCAATACGTGTTAGTAAAGTTGAGAAGATTTAAGATTTATTGTTCTTCTTGGACAGTGATTTGATATGTGATACTTGCAGGAGAGAGAAATCCAAAATGCGGACCCTTGATCATAGCTTTAGGGGAACAGTGAGAGATAATGTGTAAAGCACTTTTAATGACAGATCCTAAATATATTAGGACAAAGTAAGTCCTAAACTATCTGAGTGACTAAGACTGTGTTGTAATGAGTGTCATAAACATCAGTGTTTCAAGGATGGCAGAATGAATAAAATATTTTACACTGAAATGAAAATTATAGAATTTTTTTCCTTTCTCTTGATAAAGAACTAATGGAAATGATAATGTGTTTTCTGGTTTGTATTATTTTGGGGAAAATACATCTGTGAATGTGCCAAATGTCTGTTCAAAATAAGAAATAAGATATACAGATGTTGAGTATTTGGCCTGTGTCTTTGTAGATAGTGTAGCAGAAGCACATTATTTAAAAGGAAAAAATAAAAATCTTTCAAAGCCTTTTCTGAAATGCTTTTTATAGACCATACACAAGGATCTTATTTTATTACAAAAGATATTCTATCAAAGGCTATTGGCAAAAGCCATCATTATCTGGATGTGTCATTTGTAGCTTTACTTCCTACTGAAATATGGGATCCATCTGCTCACTGATCACAGGATAACAGCCGTCATTCCCACTTGCTTATCATAAATGATATATCTGAAAATATCAGAAATGTGATGGAGTACAATCCCAACCCCTGGTCAGTTTCTTCAGTCATTCATAGTTATCTTAATATAGGCCAGGCTGATATGCCTCCAGCATATTGACTGAATTCCAGCTTCAGTAAATTCAGTTTGATCCACTTGAAATTTCCAAGGCATGCCTAAAATTCACATCCTCCTTTCTTTTTTTTTTTTTTTTTTTAATAATCTGTTTGCATTGGTGCTGCGTTCTGTTGGTACATGTGAATCTGGCTCATGTTTTAGCTTACTGCTGTGCTGTAAAGACTGCTTGGTTAAACCTTAAAATGAGTGTATCACAGAGTTTGAAGAATCATAGCTTTGAAATCTGGCACACTAAGCACCAAATCCATCACTAAACAACTACATGGAAGTTGGTCACAGACTAAATGAATCTGAATGTCACAAAAAAGCATAAGTTATTTCTCTGTTGCCACGTTGATCTGTTCTCAAATTCCAAGATGCCTATATATAACATTTTCTAAATAAGAAAACTTTATTTAGAATTTGACTAGAGAATATGGAGTCAGCACCAAAAATCTGGTCTTTTGCACTCTGATTGGTATTGGTGATATAGTACACAGCCAGAATTCAAACTGCAAGAAGGAAATTTTCCCAATCCCTGGTGTGGTTCATAGGTTATCTGAAACTTTGTCCTATAAATGGATCTCGAATTGAACAGCCATTAACTCGCTGTCCCTCTTCCCAACCACTTGTCCAACTTTATAAATATCCTGAACTCCCAGAATTTAAAATGGTGTTTTGGAGCTCTGAAGAATCTTTTGGATATGCCTGTCATCAGCTTTGCTTCTGATAACTGCTATCAACATGGATTTATCTGTTCTGCTTACCCAAAATGGTTATTCAAAGTTTTTTCATTCAAAAACATTCTCCTGGTTCTCCTGGTAGGTGAAAACACCCCTGAGGTACCAGTGAACATTATTTATGCACGAGTGACACAGAAATCTGCTGAGAATGGACAAGTGCTGCTGCCTGTGGTTCCCTGTTAACTGCACACAACCAGTGATCTCTCCAACTCCATACCAAAATTGCCTAAATCACGTGTTGAGGATAATTAACTAAAGAAATGTCCTTTTATTGCTCAAAATTCCTTCCAAATTAATTGTTTGAAGTGATTTAAGAGTGCTAGCAGATATAATAGACCTGGAACCCCTATCAGATAAGAGGACATTCTTCTTCCACCTTAAGGCAGTATGTGTCAGCAAAGTACAGAATTATTTTTGCTACTGAGAGATTGCTGCTTGGTGCATTCATTTAACACATAATGCAGCACAAGGGCATGGTCATAAATTCATTTTGCTTGAAAATGGAAAAGAAAGCCCCAGAGCTGCACATTGATTCCGTGTGACTTGACCAAAGACACACTTGGACTGCATAACTTTAGAATCCCATTTTGCTGTCTGACCTGTGCTAATAGGACTCTATTAAGTCAGTTGTCTTCTTGAAATCTTTTGACCTTTCCATGATTAGTTAGGAGATGATGTAAGCGGCATTGAAGAAATGGATTATAAGTCACAATCTGACATTATTCCTCACTAAGAAGCTTCTGCATCAGAAAGTAATTCAAATGAGCTTCTTTCCTATACCAGCATTTGAAAAGGCTTGGGCAAACAACTGCTAAACTTAAACCTAGAGTTAGCATTGTTACTTCACAAACTGTAAATATGTCCAGTTTTAATTTAAAAGCTTCAAATTGAACCATGTAGACAGAAAATTAAAAAAAAAAAAAATCCTGCCAATTATTTAAAAATATTTGCTAACAATTTAAATTTGTGACTCCTCCTATAGAAGAATTTTTAAATGTGGCATGTCTCATTATTCCATTGTTTTAAATATCAAGAAGTCTGAAAATCAAACAGCTCCTGTTTTTCCTGGGATGAGCTGGGGAAGAAAATGACAAAAAACCTAAACTCTCATTTGCTGATCAAAATGTAGCTTGCTCTGAAGGAGTTTTTTCATGTGTTTGTTTATTTTTTTTCTAGAAGCAGTGATTTAGTATTGATCACAGTATATTTCTGTTTGCTTTGGAGTGCAAGAATAAGAATCCAGTGGAATGATTTGTTGATTTACATTAAGACATTGCCACAAACTGTGAATTCAGTGCTTCAAGGGAGCCTGACTTCAAAGAAAAGATTTTCAGAACCGTGGCATTAAATGATTGCTAGCATGATCATGGGGAATTGACAGAAATACTTTCCTTTTTCTTTTTTCCAGCTAGGAAAATATGGCTAAGCACCATTCCAACTCTTCATGGAAACAGATGGTTTGTTATAGCGAAAGACTATTTCAGACTGAAATATGCTCACTTTTTTCCCTTATCATTCTTATCGTTTTTACCAACTGTCCTTCATTATAGTAATTTGTGTGCATATTTTCTATGGAGTCTTCTTTCAAAAACATAACCCAGACCTTTAACATTTTCTATGCTTCTGTGCTGAATCAAATCAAACCTGGGTCACCAAAGGAAAGACGCTTGTATTTTGTGTGTGTACATTTTGCCACCCTGTTCATATCATTTTAAAAATCTGGTTAAATCCGCACAGGCTGGTTTCATTTGTGCATTTAACCTCTGCAAAGGTAAGACCAATAAAGATTGTATCCAACTGTCACTGTGTTAGATCAAAATCTCAGGCTGAACATATGGTACAGAAAGGTTTGGGTGTATAACCCTTGAATCTGGATTTGTGGCATAGAATTTCTGCTCTTACTTGGTAAAAGATGTGACTGTCAACAGTGCAATTTTCTCAGCTTATGTAGCTGTGAGTCTGGCATGGTGATATATCAGTATATATTACAAATAGAAAAAGACCAGGCTTTAGTGTGCACTCTTTCCAAATGCCCACCAGTAACAGTGAATAATTTAGTAATTAGACATGTCTTTATCCAGTATAGAACAATTTTACTAATTCCTACTATCCTTGCAGGATAAATGGGGGCTGACATTTATCAAAAAGGCTGAAGAAGCCTTTTTGTTTGTTTTCTGTAAGATAGTATGGGATTGTAAAGTGCATTTCTACTCAGTTCCTTTTACTAAACCCCTCAGCTTTTGGAGACAAAGAACAACATCACGATGAGTGGCTAATCAATTTAGTATGGCAATTCCTATGAGAATAAAAATATCCCTTGAATTAGTTATAGAAATAATTTTAAAAATAAATCTTATAGAGACACTTTTAAATTTATTTAAATATGCTCCTTTTTTCTGCCTTCTTTACCAAAATCCAGTACTGTGGCTAAAATGACAATGAAAAAATTAAAAATTAAGAAACATGGAAGCAGAAGAAAGACAAAAATATATTTTGCTTAAAGATTTTTTTTCTTGTGCTGGATTTTACCCTGGATTTCTGCTCTCTAGTAAACTTCTTGAGTGGGGAGTAACTGTGGGGGAAAGAAAGTACTAGAACTCAGTAAGGTACTCAGAAAGGTAGTATTTCAGAGGAACAAATGGAAAATTCTGATTTTCAAAAGGAGTCAAATTTAACATTCATTATATTTATGTGCCATAATAAATAGCAAAATCTTTCCATTACTGATATATGTATGGCTTTTCAGGCTGAATTTTATAGCAAGGGAAAGCTTCTTATTTGAGGATAGTTAATCTCACTCACAGATTTTTTTAAAGATCACGCGCAGGGTTTTTTTTCATAATTCATGTTATTAATGTAGATTCCATCTTCCACTGTGAACTTATACTAAGCTGAGTAACTATTTAGATAACCCTCAAAGGCAATATTTTCCTGCAGACATTTGACTATTGTGGAATGAATCATTAAAGCAATTTACTCTAGCAAAAAGTAAAACTAAAGACTATTTCTGAAAGAGAAGAAATTTTCATTCCCATGCTGTTTCAGAATTTATTTGCCTATTAATGATTCCATAATAACTTAGCTGGTCCCATTCCATTCCTGATTCATCCAATAACTTCTTTGAAAGTTGGAAAGCTAATTGCAGAAGTGATTATTTATAATATCTGAGTGCTTTATTCAGGGGGCCCATTAAAAGCATAAACACTGGGGACAGAGAAAGGTTACAACTGTTTTAATGAAAAGAAACATATGAAAGTTTTATACAAATATCACTCCTAGACTTGTCCAGATTTTAAATAAAAAGTTCTAATGAAAATAATGTTTTCCTTCAGAGTATCCAGTATGCTCTGTACTAACAAAACCTGACTATTTTACTTCCAGTATAGCTATTCCACTTTACTTGACAGTCTTGTTGTCAAGATTTTCTTGTGGTGTTCACAAAATCAAATGTTTTCTTAAAGCCATGCTGTTTAGTGAAGTAGTGATAATTTCAGCTTGTACTTTAAAGAAAAAGAAGGGCGCCAAAACACACTACTTCATCTTCAAGTGATTTTTGTTTGGTTTGTGGTTTGGCCTTCTGTTTTAAAGAATCATACCACTGGTAAGTCAATGTGGTGACTGTCTGGGATCAGAATATTTTACATGTGCTCTGTTACCAATCTGCTTTTAGATGGATATGGCACCTCTGAGGGCCAGCAGGACAAGTGACATTCTGCACCATCTGCTGTTCCCTTGGGCAGACTGTATCATCCAGAAGTATTTTATTTATCACAATCATGATTCATTTGTGGAATGATGAACTGTTTAAAAAATGATGGTTTTTACTTTCATATGTTTCACTGTTTTCATGGTGTTTGAAAAACCAAACCAAAACATCCCTTAGGTTCTCATGACAATTGCTCACAAAGAGATAGGCAACACTTTGGATTAGTTTTTTGTTGTTAAAATATGTTTTGTTAAGGCAGAAAAGCCTTGCTATTCAGTATCATACTATTTAAGTTTTAGTTTCACAAAAGATGATTTTGGATGGAAAAAGAAAGCAGAGGCCTGTTTAACCCCTCTTTCTTTCTGCATATTGGTCTTATGTGTTAATGCACAATGACACTGAGGAGAGATGAGATGTCAGTTTAATCCATCTGCAACAGACGGATTTTGCATGTGTGCAGAGCCAAAAAGATGATTTGGAAATCTGAATATTTCATATCCTATGCCCTATGTGCACATTCAGTTCAGACTTACATTTGAAATCATCCTTTGAGACAAGGTCATAAAGATTTAATTCCAAAGTGTTATTTTCATACAACTTGGAGTTTTGCATCTTCTGTGAAGTGTTGTTTTCCTTTCTAATGCAGAATAAACTGTTGTGAGCAGTATCATGAGAGGCAATTCCAATCTCCCATATAGACTCAATCCTGAATATTTCCTACCTCCACTGAGATCAATTGTATTTTGGGGTATTCAGTGACTCTAAGGTATTTTTACAGTGAATTAATATTTTCCTAATAGATAAGAACACGCTAGTGCAGTTTACTACGTTTTTTCTTTAATTTAACTAGCACTCTAATTTTTATATCACTTGCTGTTCTAACCCATGACAGTGCTCTCTTTTTTCTTTTGCTTCCCAGCCTTTGGACAATATGGAACCTGAGACATTGCATGAGCCAGTCATTCTTTTATTTTGCAGTGCCAGCTCTGTGCTGTGTCAATAGACAGAAGTGAGGGGCATGTGAAGACAGTGAGGGAATAGAAACTTATGTGGGTGGACTTGGGAGGACAAGGACGTTGCCTGAGGACAAAGACAACGACATCCTTGAAATTGTGAGGCAACCCATCCTTTCAGCGCATCTGTCTAAGTGTTTTATGCTGCATCCCTCAGGCTACATCTGAGAAATAGTCAAGACTATGGCAAGTAATGCCACTATGATCTGAACAAGAATCCACATCTGGAATGTAGATGGCCTCCTGCAGAGTTAGGTAGCCCAGACATCTGTATCAGGATACATCCTGGAGCAAAAACATACCCTTACATAGGGAACAGTGCAGTGTCTTGACCTTGGAAACATTTGTTATGGTTGGAGGGAGATTTTTTTAGACAGAGTGTTCTTACCAACCCTAATTTTTAGTTGATGAGTAGGCCAGGGGATAGCTTGTGTTTGATGTGGGGAAGAGGAAGCCATGGCAAAACTCTCCGCTGAGCTCCTCCTGGGAGACCAGAAATGAATTGCATGTGAGCGATGTTAGTTACTCAGTGAGTAATTGGAAGGGCCTCAGATACAACAGTGATGAGAGCACTGTAAGAACCCATGGAGAGTGTAATCATGAAGGTAACAAAAGATGGGGGGGGGTGTTCAGCTTCAGAGCAACATGCCAAGAACATGATCTAAAATGTTAAACTGGCTAAAATATCAACAGATCAAACTGAGAGAGGCTGAGACATAATGTCATCCTTCAAATTGCAGATTTGGGACTGAATTTACACTTAACAGTTTGAGACTCTTCCCACTGAAGTCTGTGGCAAGCTGCCAGCTGACCTCAGTGGGAACAGACTTAGACCAGAAGCTACTGTGCAAGTAGAATTCAAAAAGTGCTGAATCGATGCATTGGAAATAAAATTCACCGTTTCCTGCCAGAAAACAGGGAGAAGGGCAGGGAGAAACCTGCAAAATCTAAACCAAAGGATGCAGAACAACATACAATCCAGGATGGAGAGTCAGTGGCACCAGGGAGTTGCAGAAGATAAGGTAATAAAAGATGGACTAGAGAAAGAGAGTGAAACAAGCATCAATATCTACTTGTAAGAGAAGGTTCTGGTCCTCCAACCAGTCAGGTGGCACAGAAAAGGTGTTCTGGCTGCTGACAGTGGCAATGTGGTGCTGGAGCAGCCCTGCAGAGGAGAGGTTCAGTGGAACACTGAAACCAATTCTACTTATTTCTGCTAGTGTGGGCATGAATGAGACTTAAAAATATGCTGATTTGGTAGGACTCTTTACTCTTGTGGACAATGGGATTAACCCCAGTAATCAGATGCAAATTCTGAATAAAAGATCTGCCTACCTGAAAGGAAGGATAGAGCAATGCAGGTGTGAAAGCAACTACAATACTAAAGAAAACACTAGTATAAAAATTAAGGAATAAATCCACTTTTTTAAAGAAGAAAAAGTGCTAATGTAAAATAGAGCTCCTGCACTGATGTCACTTAATGCTGTGACCTGCACTTGGGGGAAATCAGCAATGAGAGAAACAACCTCAACGCTCTGACCACATAACAAATGACATATAATGTGATTTGATTGAACAGTTTAAATTAAAATGTCACATTACCGACAACCTGTGCTTCTCTGAATGAATGCATTAGGAAATTGTCACAATGGATCTGCCTTGGAAAACGGTACAACAAATGGAAATCACCACGAGTGGAAATCACCGAGGACACTGCCATTGTTATCGCTAATTCCAGGCATTAGCTTCTTGACTTTGATGTGTGTTTGAGCTCTTCAGCCTATTAGCTTCCAGTTCCCACAAGTGCCCAAGCATTCCTAACAGCAGCTTTTCATGGAAATCTCCCTGGTATGTGTGATCACTGGAGCATGGGTCACCCATCACCGGAGCATGTAATGGTGATGCCAGAGCCTGAGGCGATCCACACTGGCCCTGCTGGGACACCAGGATGGCACAAGGTTACCAGCTCTGGCAGCATGACCATGGCAGCTCCATTTACTCCGCTATGGGAGCCAGAATGTTTGATCTGGTTCTTGTCTTTCATCAGAAGTGTGCTAGCACAGAATTCTGCCTACATAGGAACCACGTGTCCCCACTGAGTTGTGTTTTTATTAGCAACCAAAATTATTAGTTGTTTGTGTTGTTACTTTTGAACTTTGTTTTGGAAGAAAGTTTCTCAGCATTTTTGGTACAGAAGATTGAAAAAATATGGTGACTTCAAAATAAAAGCAATTAGTTCATAAAGAATGTATAATTTCTAAGGTATATACTTAGCTAAGGTAAGACATGCACATTAACCTAAGGTAAGACATACACATTAAACTCACTTTTGTTGACATAATATCTGAAATCAAACATCTTATTGACTTGAAAAAGAAAAGTTTTTCTTTGAAGCCAATGCTTCCAGTTTTTAAATGCTTAATTTTCAATGCTAGTTATTTTTTCATTACTTAGGACAGCACAAATCTATAATATCCTTTAATTAGAAAAATATCTTCAGGGTTTTTTTTCTATCAGAATCTAGGTGTGACAAGCAATAGCAGAATCCTCATTAACAGAGTTTGTTCTTTGTAGGTAAACTGAACACTAGAGTCTTCAAATTTGTCTATGGGTGTTTGGCTTCTATAAACTGAGTTGTCTTCTCAGTATTTTTCAGTTTTTGTGGGCAAACTGGGGGAAAAAACCCAAGAAAAAAGCATTACTGGCTCTTCTACATTGTGGGTGAGCCAATATCAGTTGAAACTGATGCACCTTTTTCTATAGCTATTGGAATATTAAATCTGTCTTTATAAATCCGAGTACAGAAACATGGTTGACATCTAGAAGAACAGCAGATAGCAAGATGAAGGATCAGAGGCTTAACCAATTGCTCCCTGATGTCAAACTGAGAACCAGCAGAAATAATCACTTTGGCATCAGACAGGAAAGGTCAAAGGTCAGGATTTAATGCTGTCACAGAAGGATTCTTCAAATAAGCCAAGCAGCTGCTTACTAAAGCATGATTATTTGTTGTGTTTAGGGATTCAGAGAAAAGCGTGATGTGGATGGGAATGCAAGGTCTCCATGTAAAAACAGGGAGAACCATCTTATATGGAAAGTCTTTCCCACAATCATTTTTTACTTGAACAAGTCCATAGAAAGTAGGTAAGTAGGGTTCTCCTGTTTCCTACTTTTCTTCTGCTCAGCTAATAAGTCTTGCCTTTAAAGGATTTTCCTTTTTACAATGAAATACAAGACAGTGTCCTATTTCTCTGAAAGCTGGATGTGCTGTTGAACAGGAAATTCAAAATTGCTCAAGTTCCAGCTTGTCAGAGCAGAAACAGTGTTTTAGTTTTTGTTCCAGCACAGAACATCAAATGTAACTCCTTGTGCCTCCAGTTGTCAAGGATGTTCTGCTGCAGAACACCAGCAAATCTGTTGACTGGATTGATAATCCCCCAAAACAATAAGGTGCCTATTTGTGCAGTCCTGCTTCTTATCAGTCAACACATCAGTGCCAAGTTGAATGGAATCTTGGATGAAGTTCCTGGATGTACAGATCTGTGCTTAGGATGCTGGTTTCCACAGAACCTCAGAATCTGAGTTGTTAACTTGATAATATGAACAAATAGTCACCCCTTGTAAGTCCTCTAAGTATCTGCATTCTATTGATAGTTGAGATGTGAGCTTGCTGCATCTGCTTAATTCAAAAAACTGCTATTAAACATTCCTCAACAGATCCTAACATATTTCTCTGTCAGGACTACTGGGAGAAATGGAACAGAAGGGAGGAAATGAACAGATCATGCAGTATAATTCACCTGTGTCTGATACCAGTCCTCGTTCTGGCTTTTGAATAAAAATAAAGCAGTCCTAGAGATATGCCATTGCTTGAGGGTCAGGGGTAATGAGAAAGCAGATCTAGCTCAGCTTAAAAATGGTTGGAGTATTAGGCATCAAGTCTGGTACTGAAACACTGTTTTTCAGCAATGAAACTTTGCATATGCATTACTTGTGCAGTTATCCCTCATTCCACAGAGTGCTTAGGAGAGAGGGCTGGGATTGGAGTAACCTCAGACTGCTTCTGCAGGACAGGATAAACTTCTGAGGCCAGAGTAAGAAAGCTTTGCTCAAGCTGTTGATTGTATCTTCAGAGTTTACTTGATTTCCTTTCCCAGCCTTACAACACGAATTAATGTGTATGTGTATATTCAAACTGTGTAATTAGCTGGATGTTTCAGAGGTTGAATGTTTTGTCAAGTCCTGGAGAATGCCTCAAGTTTGTTGCTCACTCTATTAAACTCTAATGCCATAAGAGGCAATAAAACAAATACACTGTACATGCAATAGGAGCAAAATACATCCTCAGGATAGCTTAACATGGGGTGCATTGAAATCCAGGAGATTAAGAAGGGAGAAAATGAGAATATAGACACAGCAATTGGAAAGATAAATAGAGAGTGAGACTGCTACTGGTAGCATTGGCCATACCATCAACCTTGTCATCAAACTTTGTAAGAACTGCAGTTAGGGATATAAACTTATAGATCCTTGAGAAAATCTGCTTTCTGATTTCTTAGATGCCCAAGTGATATCCATGTGGAGCCCATCCTTGAGTATTTGTAAGTTTTCCATTTCTACCTTTTCTTTAGTTTTTTTTCCCGTATTTTTCTTCATCTTTTCACCCCACACAAACACCTTACAGCATATTTAGCACATAATGCAAACCAAGGGATGAATCTCCAGAAGGACTTGAACACCTGCTGCTTCTGTTGACACTAGCTGCAGGGTCTAAAAGTTCTGCTAATAGAGTTCCTAATGGTTTCTAAAATTATCAGATAAGGTGACAGGTTCCCATTTGAAGTAAACAAGGAAGTTTCCCGATCCCCTTCCATGGTTTGCTGTGTTGTCCATGTAAGACACCCAAGCTGGAGCTGCTGGATTCCATTGCATGAAATGAGTCACTGGGGTGAGGACTATAATAGCAGAGGAACTGTTTTAACAGAATAGATCAAAAATCCATCTTATCCAGCATCTTGTCTCAATTCAGAATACTTCAGAAGAAGGTGTTAAACCCACTTAGTGCATGTGATATCATACAACAGGAGATATTTCTTCCTTACCCCATCTGGTGATCAGTTTATACCCTGAGGCTTATGGATTGAGCTCAGGTTGTAACTATTCAATACTTTCATTTTCAAGATCCAGAAAGAGTATATTTCTAAATGCTGCTACATATGACTGCCAGACACAGCAAGTCTGTAATTTCAAGCAAACTTCCTATAGCATTAAAAAAAAAAAAAAAAAAAAAAAGACAAAACCCAAAAAAGTAATTAAAATCAAAATAGAAGCAGGCAAACAATAAAAACAAAACAAAACATACCATCAAAAAATCCAGCCCCAAAGCAGAAATAAGATCATGGAGAAAAAAAAAGTTATAATATAAATTTTTACTGGTCTTTTCATTTATATTTGGAAAAACCCCAAACCTGCAACTACTCTAAAATATGTTTTTATCTGAGTAATTCCAGGATTAACTTTTAATTATTTCAAGCTAAAGCTCTGAATCATGTTCTTTTAACTAATGTTGTGATTCTGTGAAATTACGCATGTTTCCACTACTTGAAAGAAGAATAAAGGTTAAATGTCAATGAAGATGTTCTACTTATTGGGTGTAATCAGGACATAAAATGTTATTTTTTTTTCTCCTCATAATTCTAGGGTCAAAAATTCAGCAATCTCTTGTAGCTGAGGGTGCAACCTGCTCTGAGGTCTTCCTTCCTTTGTTCTTTATGGCTAATAGTTTCAAAGGAGTGGGAGGATGATTGTGATCTAGTTCCATTCAATTGCATCAGTAAGTCACTCCCAGGTCCTCACATCAGTTTTGAAAAGACTGCTCATTAGTTTATCCAGAAGGATGTGTTCCCAAACTGCACTTCAGTCTTCATTGTTACAAGATACTGCAATACTTGTCCTAAGAGTGGGCTCTAAAACAGTGTCCCAACCCACAGGAAATTCTGTCATTTTGACATTTGTTTTCCTTCTGAATTGTTACATCAATATATCAAACAGTTTGAAACTTTATGTCAAACAAACTGCTGAAATATTTCTGTCCTGACCTTATTAAAATGTTTTAAGGTAGATTGTATTTTAAAGGTTATTTAGCCAGATAAAGCAAGCTTTCTGATGTGATCCTAAAAAAAAAAAAAAAAAATAAAAATTGTTGATAAAAATGTCATGTTCCTATGAAATTTTCAAACTCATCTAGTCAATGTTTTTGCTGGAAAACTGCTCCTTCAGGAAAATAATAATGCCTACCTCTTCTGTAGCTGATCACTGTAGTGTTGGACTGTGAAATTCTGCTGAAAAGCTGTAAATTTATATTGCTATTGTCATGAATGCTCTTGTTAAAATATAAATCACCTGAAACTTGACTAATCAATCATAAATCTGAATAGTCAGTTCTAATAATATAGGCAGGACTTGACTATCCTTGCTTAATTATTTCATAAAGCACCAATGTTGCTGATATCCAGTGTGGTTTGAAACTAAAAGTATTCTTCATTTATCTGAGTTGTTGAAATGTTTGTCCAGATTCCACTGAAAAAGAAACTATGCCAAAACATTAAGCCTTTCAGTTGGTTGCAGAAGGGGGTTTTTTCATTATTTTTTCTTCAAGTGGCATATGAAAATTTAGTTATTTTTAAGACTTCTATTCTGTATGGTGTAATACATTTGCCTCATACCATTACAACCTCCATGACATCACTAGAAATTAGGAAAGTATGAAAAGATGAGATTTGTTCTCAAGCCCTACAGTTAGGTTTTAATCAACATGTAAAAAGTATATGTGGTCCCACTGCAATGAAGAAAAGAATTATGCAAATGGGAGGACTTTGCCTTCCACCACAAAGTACCATGAAGATGGGTGTTAAAGGAGGCAGGGCATTCAGGAGCAATCAGCACAGGGCTGACACAACTTCTGCTGAAAGCAAAACAAACAAGTTTGGCCATAATCTCTTGTGTCGTGTCCAAATAGCAAAGTGCCAAAACTGAAAAACATGGTCTGAGTGTCTCCATATTTCCCTGACCCAAACTTTTTCTTTACGTTCTAGAAGTAATATAGAACAAGCCTTCTAAAATTGCAGTGCAATTTCTTGAAGGGGAATAAGTTACAGATGATGTGTTACATACTCGAGTATTCCCCTGTGGGGTTAAATGATACTCTCCATGGCACCCCCTTGTGCCATGTGCAGTTGGTCTTATCTCGAAAATGCAGACTGCTTGCCAGCAGGCATTCCTGGTCATTCAAGTCTGGGCAAAATTGCACCTGATAGAGAGGGCACATACTTTGATTTATGTCTAAGATATTCTTATACTCCATTACTCACACACTTTAATAGCAAAACACTGCATGAGCACATGTGTTGGAGGATGGAACTCATTTACTGCACAGTCCAAAGGGGAAGCATCAGGTTTTCTGGGTTGATATTTAGTACCTGAACAATGTAAAAACTTGTGTCAAAGCCAAGAAGCTGGAATGACTGTCAGCTGGTGGCATCTTTGCTCCAGGTTTCAGGCCCTTTCTGTAATTACATATGTTTTGTGCAGGGTACACTTGATACTCCAAACATGTCAGCTCTGTTAAATTAAATACAATCCAGGAGAGAAGGCAGAGAGCCTAGGTTTTGTGGCTGGCCTTGAAATCAAATGTTTAGCAAAAGTTTTCCTATTTTTTTTTTTTCATTTGAGAAGGTTGAAAATCAAATAGCTGACACATTCCTGGGGACTGCTGAGTCAGCTGGAATGTTACTGAATTATGTCCTTTATTCTAGTGAATAAGAAGATGTGGATTAATGGCACCATAAGATCTTCAAAGACTGATTTCCAGCTAAGAATAGTTTATTGCTGATTCATCTTAAAGAAAGTTCCCTGGTTTGAGTCTCAGAGTAAGATATTTAAATATGTATTTTAAATGAGTTCAATTAAGTCTATTGCTTCCCTGTGACTCTAAACTCGCAGGGTGGGAGCCTTAAATTATAAAGCTAAAAGGAGATCAGATCTAATCTCTTTCCTGTCTCAGTGTCTAAAGTTGTCCTTTAAATTCTTACCAGCCTGCCAAGTCTGAAGCTGAGTGCTCAAACCTGCAACTGAAATAGTTTTATTAATATTTTGCCTGTAATATATCTTTATATGATATATCTGTACTCTAGCATAGAGTACTTTAAAAAAAAAAAAAAAGGAAGAAAGCTCAATCATTTCTGGAGAAGATATTTGATGCTTAACATGAGTTATTGACTTCTATAAAAATTATAAAAAACTTCTGTAATCATTTGCTTTCCCAAACTTCTCTGGACACAGCAAGGCTTTAGGTATATACAGGTTCTAACTGAACTAATAGTATTTCAGCAGCTAGAAATAGTCATGGAACAGAGGAGGAGAAAAACTGAGGTTAAGTTTACCATAAATCCAACTGTGAACCAAAGACAAAAGAAAAAAAATGTCTGTCCATCAACTCAGGTTCAAACCACTACACAGAGCTAATAAAGTGTTGGAGAGAAAATCCATGAAATAAGGAGAGTTTACGCCACTTCAAAATCTGACCCTTAATCTACTTCATTAAATCTGCACAGTTTACTGCCACTGGTCCAACATTACAATCACATTTTTCTTCCTATCTAATTTGCTATTATGATTAATTCCTAGTGCTTCTGTTATTGATATTAACTCTTTATTAGGCATAAATAGACCTTAAGTGAACTCCAGGAACTTCAGGAAGGGATTTCTGAGACTCACTTTTTGTGTGATGAAGTGGTATTTTCTTGCTTGCTTGATTTCCTGAATTATTTCTTTATCAAAGAGTTTGACTGCATCTTTCTATCTATCTATCTATCTATCTGTCTGTCTGTCTATCTAATATGAATGAGGGTTCATTAAATGCTGCTTAGTATTTTCATTTCTGAAATAAATAAGAAGGAAAGAAGAGAAAGAAAAAGAGAGAAAGCACCACAGCATTACAGTGGTCATTCAGGCTTCCTACTAGATTACTTACAAGTAAATATGCAAACTAAGCCTGCTTATTCTTTAAAAACGATGAAAAAATATTATAACTGCCACAATAGTCGTAAAATTCTTTTGTCAATACATGGGAAATGTGGGGAAAGACAATAGAAAAGGTGAGAGAGAACTGCAGAGAAAGACTGAGACACAGTTCTTACTTTTTAATAAGCCCCACAAATCACTTAATATCCTTTAAACAATGGTCACACCTTGGACTCCTGTGAGAGCCCCCTTCCCACTGATATTGCCAGTGCAACACCTCTTATCCCTTTATTAACCTCAGATTTTATGATCTGTTAGTCAGGGACGCACAACTGTTTCACAGGCCATAACCATAGCACCTGCCCAAGCATCTGAGCACCAAGGCATCCGAGTGCAGAACAGGACATGTGCTGCCTGGCAGTGGGGATCCCAGCATCCTGGAAGAGCCAGGGGAGCAGGAATAGCCTCAGCTGCTCATGTGGTGCACACTTGTGGCACAGGGCTTGGCCAGAAGAGTGAGCAACTCCTGGGTTCAAACACTTGCAAATTATCTAAAGGGAATAGGGGTGTGAATTTGTTATGAGATCATGTAATGGAAGAGCCTCTCACGATACAAATGTGCAAGCCACAGGGTGAGGGTTGTGAATACTAAGCCCAAATCCCTGTTTCATGGAGCAGTACTGTAGCTTATGGCTCAGTAAAAATAAACTGTGAAAGTTCAAATGAGTTGTCTTATTTAAAGCTCAGGCGAGATAGCTTTGATATCCTGAATACTCTAGCCACCAACCAGTTCTGTAAAGGAATGTGTTCTAGCTAGAATGCCTCTGTCCCCCCTCTCCTTTCTCAGATACTTCAAAAACTCCAGCTATTGCTGAGATGTTGAATGGATATTCCTGCTAGAAGAAAAGTTATAGGAAATAGCTTCTTGGCAGCCATACCTTGGAAAGAACCTATCTGCTATCCTTTCATTTATTTTTTTTCTTCATTAGTTTAAGTGTCCCCTGAAACAGCATCATGGTTCTCTTATATAGAATAATTTTAATTAATGCTGTGAACATGAGGCACACTTCTGTCCATATAGACACAAGTATTGATGAAAGGCCAGAGAATGGGGACAGAAAACCTGAACAAGATCCACCAGTGGGGTTTGTCTTGTGCAAAAATGCAAGGCCCCTGCTCCAACTGTGGTTTATTATGGTGTAAGTGCTAAGAAAAGTCTGTGTTAATGTTTGAAGCAGGAGAAAGTTGGATTCTGATCTCCCCAACTCTGCGTATCCCTGAGAAGTCAGTGTCTGAGTGTCTGCAGCCTGCCCCAGGAGCAACAGCCTGAAGACAGAAAAGTGACCTTGTATCACCCTTCATCTGGAATGAGAGGCAGCCTGGCACTGACCTTGCAATCTGAGAGCTTGTTTGCTCCATGCAAGTGTTGCAGCAACTCTGCTCATAAGCTGCTGTGTGTTTCCTGCTTGCAGCACTGATCCTTCCTTACCTGTCCCGATTCTGCCCAGAATGCCCAATGCCAAACTGTATCATGCAGAAATTTTGAAGTCATTATTTCCTGTGGATGTAACCAGGATGATTTTTAATAGAATCACGGTTTAGTTGATGTTGTTTCCTGATTTAGAAGTTACAAACTTGTGAAGAAAGACAAAGGTTTTCCAGCAGGAATGCTTTGAGCAGTTTTTGGTGGAAACACTATTGCTCTGTAACCAACAGAATGGTTCATTTAGTTTCTGTCTTTTTGGGAACCCCTTACCTGACTTCTATTTCTAAAACATGCTGAATGAAATCCTGGTCTTTCCTAAAGCTGTTAGCAGCCCTCCCCCAGACTCCTCCAGGGCCAGGATTCCACCCTCTCTCTCACATTCTTACTTTGGCCTTCAAGCTCTGTAGCTGAGAAATTCTTAACTGAATTGCTCATCTCAGCCCAGAGGGCATGGCTGTTGACCCCACTTTTACACAGCTGGTGTAGAATACAAGGACATTTCAGGAAATTTCATCTGCCAAGAGGTGATTTCTGCCACACTATCTATCACCTTAACAACTGCAGGGGAGTGAGTACATAATGTGCTTGGCATTAGCACCTGTTTTTATAACACTCCAGTTAAATACCAGAGGCCAAGACTACTGGGTTTTATTCAAAATACTGCTTTACTCTCAAACCAGATTGTTTCCCAGAAAATGCTGGAGAAGGAAATGAATTCCCAAAGAGAGTCAACCTCTTTAATCTACTAGTGTGATTGCTTGTGAAAAACTACTGATTGCACCTCGAAGTTGAAATTAGTTGTGTTTAAATGTCACTGATTGGAATACCTGATTCTGTAAACCTAGATGAAGGAAAGATTGACAAAATATTCTAATCAGGAAAGCAGAGCATTACATTAACTTAATATTCTAATGTACTTTATGAATTATACAAAGGATAATTAATTCAACTCTAAACCAAATCAGTAGTGACAGACAGTGGATTTTTTTGGTTCTTACTTCAGTGTCTATTTAAAAGTCTGTGTGGCAATGGTAAAATCCCTGCTCAGTTCTTCATATTAAGAGATCCAAACCAGCAAATTACTTAGGTTAAAAAAAAAAAAAAAAAAAAAATCTATCCCATTTGCAGCAATTAATGAAGGCAGCATCCTCATCTCAGAGCAGTCCAGCAAGAATGGATGTCTACTGGCTCCTGGACCTATAACCAGAAAGAGGAGTTATGATCATGTGGTTCTGATTTTGATGCAGCACAAGCTACATCATTTTACTTACTAATTGCCCTGCAAAGTCCACTATGTCCAACCCAAGCACATGGTTTTCTCGTCATACCTTATATTTAATGTTCTGGTAACTTTACTGCAATCCTAGGGAAATTTTCGAAGCCACAAATAACCTTAGCATTTGTATTGCATCCTAGTGTCTGGTCTTTGTATTATGTTATTTATGTACTTGCCTTATAATTAGAATATCTTAATTTAAAGCTCTGATTGCACTGATAATTATGGATCATAGTAACACATAGGTTTTCCAGTTATTAAGTTGGATAGGCCTCGCATTCCTAATGCTCTTTCAATATCAAATTGCAGTGAAAGAACCTTCACCATTCCATAACTGTCCTGTAAGCAAAAATTTGATATGTCTATGCTAGTGAGATTGTTTATGTGCTATGTTCCTCCTGCTGTTAAATAACAGAAATACAAGAAAGTCACCTTACTGCACATAGTTTCATTTCTATTTAAAATGTAAGCCTTACATGATCTTTTGTATATGTAACATTTATGCATGATAAAGCAAAAAAAGAGAAGATAGAAATCTAATTTATTCCTTATTAAAAGATGTGCCATGAGTGATAGGGCACTAATCCTAGGATTTTTATGAATAGTCGAACTGCACCTTTTCCCCATTGACAAATGCCTCTGAATTCACAGCCATGGATGGTTGTGTACTCGTCTACATAGCCTATCATATGTGATTTTTTAGATTTTCCTTTCTTGTTTTTCAAGTCAAATTAAATACTAGGAAGCTACCATACCTGTACAGGTAAAAAGAAACCCATAATTTTGGTGTCATAGATGAATAAAACTGACATAAGATGACCCTCTTCTTTGTCTGGCCAGGTTCACCCAGTCTTGTGATTAAAATATCACAGAGAATTAAATTGTCAAGGAGTTCAGCAGAAAGGGTATGATTTGTTGCCTCTTCATTACTTCACATAATTCTTAAGATGACTATTGGCTTAAATACAGGTGTTTGTGGTTATCAATCACCTTGGAAAATAAACCTCCAGGCTAGTTTTCACTGGTTTGTTGATGGGGTGAGCACATCTGCCTGCAGCCACCAGTTAGCAAGCACATGTAATTCAGGAAGAAAAAGTTGCTCTTTTCTATATTGGAGCATTAAAATTACAAGCATTTGCACTGTTGGAAAGGTTTATGGGCAGAGGAGAGAGGTTCAGCAAATTATTTCCCAGACAAAACACTTTAATGACATTTTTAATATTTCAGGGTGTTTTCTAAGGCACATAGTTCTATATTTTGTATCTCAGAGACCTGTAATCAACCCCAGAAAGTTTAACAATACCTTAGATGTGGAGCAATATTAGAGAGAATTGCAAACTAGTATCTGAGACAGAAAACTTGATTGGAGCAGGACTACCTATAAGTCAGAGAGCAGGGACCAAAGTACAGGTCTCCACTTTGCCCAATGTCTGTCCAATCACTCTTGTTCACTGGTTCATGAATCTTTTTTTTAAGGAGTGGAACAAAGTCAATATTTTCACCTGAAACACAGTTTCACAGTTCTTACCTGGAGGAGTGAGAGGTGTGGATTTGATATTAATAATTTTTAAGAAAAGATGAGCTTTGAACACAGGTTTTCTGATTCCCCCCTTGAATTGTCTGGACTGGAAGATTATGTATAGAAGAGATTACATTATGCTTTAAGAAAGAGATAACTTAGGTGTCCAGCCCCAGGAGACAAACCCAAGCTCTGAACTCTAGCTGAACATTATAATGACCTTCATCATGAACACAGAATATGAGCCTCCTTTGTAGGCTCTGGTGGTCTTTCTAAATATCCCTTGCTGTTTGTTTTACTTGGTGATCTCAGCTGGCTTTGGCACTTACCTTGAGGAGCACAGAACTCAAATATCTAACCAAAGTCTTGCCACAGACTGCATCATGAGCACACACTCAGAAGTTTTGTACCAATAAATGCAGTGATCTGAAGTTAAGCGTTGAATCAGCACATGTAGAAATCCCTAAGTTCCTTTGAAGGTTCAGATTTTAACTTAATTTCTCAATTTTAACTTTATTTTCTGAAAACTGGTCTTTCCATTATCAGTGGAGACAGACAGGCAGTGGAGACAGACAGGCAGCTCCAGGGGAGAGTGACCTCATCCCAGGATAGCTGTGCTCTGTATCTCAGAGTCACTTCCTCAAGGAAATTCTTCCTGTTTAAACTAGGCCTCTTTCTGTTCATGTCTTTTTGGTTGTTTTCATTATTATTATTCTTATTGTTGTTATTATTGTTATATTTTTTAAGATTACCACTAGAAGGAGAAATCTATTTATGTTGACTAGAGCAGCATAAGTGATCAATTTAGACTAAATACCTAATTTTCAGTAGGTGGAATCAGTTAACTGAATCCTTCATGACTTTTCCCATCTGTAAAATTACAATTCTCTGCCTCACCAGGAGGCTGCAAGGCTAAATACATTGAAGACTGAGAAATGTTCGAAAATTGAGGTTGTGTATGATCTACAAACCCAGAAGTCAGCAAGAATTTTTTTGCTACTGACTTCATTTGTGGCAGGATTTAACCTGAATAATTTAACTTTTATTTGGAGGAAGATTTTGTTTGTTTGGTTGTTTTGTTTTGTTTTGTTTGGGTTTCTTTTATGTTCTAGTAGACATCCAACAGGTACAAAAGTCAGTTTTTGATGGCTTTCAGAAAAGCAGGCTTTCTTATTATGAACTGCTTACTAAAGACAATAATAGCACTCTGAATAACAAGGAAGGCTTAAATAACCCCTTGACCATATCGCCTGCATTATGTTTTATAACATTTCTAAGTATGATCACTTTTGCAGATGCTGGTTGTGTGGTTCTCATATGGGGGCTTCAGCTGTTTGGAGATGTATGGATGTAGATAGCTTATTGTTTCCTTTATTGCCAGCTACTGCACCACTAGGTGCACACAACTGGAGAAAAAATGTTTTACCATTACACTGGAGTGTGATAAATTCACAGAAGAGTTTTGGTCTTGATAATCTCAAAACAATAACAGCCTTAAAACCATTCTTATATTTCCTTAAGCAATAAACATGCAGAGCAGACATGGTTGTGTTCTGCCTAACATCATCAGATGCTGCAGCAGTTCCCAGTTGCTACACCTAGCTGTGTGTTCAGATGCATTCCAGCTCCATACCAGTTGGAGAACACCAATTTTTCTCCCCGACTTTGTGCCTAGGCAGGTATATGGGCTAGCAAAGCCCTTGGTGCATGCCAAAAATTTGGTTGGCCAATGGCATATGGACCCAGACTTTTGTGTCAGAGGTTGTTTTCTTTGTAATAAAAGTAAAGTTTTTGCAGACAGGCTGAACTGGGTACTATTGACTGATGACAACTGATGACTTCTCAAGGAAGCTTTCTGTCAGCCTTTCTCTGAAGTTTCTGGACAAAAAAACCCCAGGGCATATGAAAATGCCTCCTTAGGTAGGTTTAGGTATGCATTCAGTGTGTAAAATCAGAATCTGCTGAGCAATAGGATTACCCTATCCAGTAGTTCTTTCTATGGCTATGGTAGTGTTTATTCTCTGCGCTTGAAGGATGATATTTTACCAAGAATATGTGCAGTACACCCAAAGTCTTGCAAGGTATCCAGAGGCAGTCTAAATATTAATTATGCATTTTAGCAGACAATTTGTCTGGTGGAATAATATAATGAGTACTTTATGAAATCATCAAAGAAGCAAAATGTTTCCTTTACCTTGAAACATTTCCCAAAAGATCTTGTGAGATAATAAGACTTGGCTTTCACGAAGAGGAAAGGAAAAATATATGTTTATAGTTTTCCAAATATAGAGAAATGACTTGTCTCCCTACAAAAATCAAAAGAACTCAAGGAATTTAAAAGGCAAACTCCTCTACTTCTGGAGTTCCAGAAAAAATATAATTTCTGGGTGACTACAGTTTGTCAGCTCTGACCTCCAAGCTTTTGGATGTTGTGTGTTTTGAAGACCTCACAATCCACAAGAGAAAGCCTGGCAGAAGGAGAAGTGTGGGTTGTTAAGGGAGTTGTATGGCAAAAAAAAGACCACATGCTATCTCTGTGAGAGGGTAACCCCTAAATCACACACTGGAGTGGGACCAAATTTCAGCTACTTATGGGTCAGTAGAGCAGAATAACACTGGCAGCTTTAGAGAAGTCTCTGGTGCTTGAGTGGATGTGAAGTGGAAATAGCACTAATTTAAGGACTGAAAAGCTTTTATCTTTAACCTCTTTTTTACTGTTGCAGTAAGTCCAAATCTTATCCAAGCTGAAATGTTGACCTTGATGTAAAAAGTATGTAGTTATTGGAGGATGATGGTCAGTATCACCATGATAGAAACCCCTATCTCAGTGAAGTATTAAGCCTGGCTGAGCTGTTCAAGCTGAGCCTATTTGCCTGGAGTACCCAGAAGTTCTTTATTCAGCAATAAATTAAGTAAATATTTCTGTAATTTTCTATGCCTGTCATGTGAAAGCCTCTAATCCCCTGCACCCTTCTTTTGCAGAACATTCCCCTTTTCCCAGACATACTAAATGTCTGCAATTTAGAATTGGAGAACATTCCCAGAGTTATGTGTGAGCCTTGATACATCTCCACTCTGCTTTATACAGTGCAGGAATATATTCTGAAGTGCCTATGGGTTGTGATGTTTTGTAAGCTGAAAAATTGTTTTTTAATGTGGTGAGGTTAACCTAGTTGAATTTTTATGCTGGCATCTGTCAGTGACATGAGTCTAGACTCTCTGGTAGCCATCCATTATGTATAAATGTTGGTAACAATAAAAAATGATCTGTGTCTTTGGCCCAGGAATGAATACACATATGGAGTCTGTGGGGTTAAACTTTGGTGTTATGTATTCTGAAAGGAAAGAACAATTCAAAGATTCATGAAGATTCTCTAAGTTTTCCAATATTGCTGTGGGTGAGCATCATTTTTGTTCAGGTAAAAAAATCAAACAGAAATATTGAATGTGAAAAATTATTTTACATGGTATTTTATTTCTTTCATGTCATATTTCTAGAGAGTTGTTTATACTAAGGCAGCTCCCTTCTTTCTGTAACCCTATAATGATTTTGGACCAGGTTTAAATAGTAGCCACTATTCTCTTTCTTGAAAAGAAATGGAGTCACAATAAATAGATCAGGGTAAAAGAATTGTGCAATAACTCAGCAAAGAGGAGTAGGATCCTTTCTTTACTTAGTAGAAAACTGATTTAAAAGCTATCTGGTTCACATCAAAATGTCTTCCACAAAACTGATTAATTCCACTTTCTAAATTAAACAGAACTAAAGGGTTTGGGATTTTTTTCTTTCTTTTTTTTTTTCTTTTTACAATGTCCAAGTTACTCACATAGAATGTTTTACAATGGTGATCAAATCTGATGCCCGGAAAAAGCTGTGGGAATTGAGGCCCATGAAATCTTGTTTCAACTGCTTTTATATTTGCTGTCGGAGATGGATATCATTCTCAAAAGGAGAAGGGCGTTACTTTGGCTCCTAGTGTATTGCTGATCCCTCCCTTGTGTGCTTGCCTCTGGAGATGCAGGAATAATCGTATAGCTTAGCTCTCAACCAGTGATCAGTAAAACTATTGGTCATCCCTCTATAGTCAGTAACAGTGCAGTTTGGGAGCCTGTTAAACCAGGAGTTTCCCAAACTGGATAAAAAGAGGCAGTTATCTGCCCCAAGACCCTTATTATTGTGCTTTTTAATAATTAAATAGGTTGTTGGAGCTTTCAATCACTATCTTCTAGCACGTTGCTTGGACACCAGATGGTCGAAGTAAAGGTAATAATTCAACAGTTTCAAGGAAGGAATGAGGCATTTGGCTGGTAACAGATGTATCTGCTATGGATAGCTCAGGTGTTCACCAGCAACTAGCAGCCATCACTTGAAATTAGGGAACAGAAAAAAATCCTAAAAGCAGGAGATGCAAGAGCTCTTGAGCTCTTTGCATTATTTAGGGCTTGTGACGCATGCTGAGTACTTTTTTCAAAAAGTAGGCCACTGAAATCATAAGGGCTATTGCTGGAGCATAGTATTACTTCTTGTGAAGAAGAGTCTGATTCATATGGTTGAATTTTTGATGGCTTACAATAAAAAGAAATGATCCAAGTCCTCTGATCATTCTATTTCAAGGCCCTATATACCATAAAGAGGATTAGCAATGTTTTTTATGTTCAATTAAATATTTTAATGTGTTTATTTTTGCTTACAAGGATGTTCCTCTTCTACACTGGCTGCATTTAACTTTTGCTTAGTTTTCTTTTTTTGAATTGACATTAGACGTCTTTTGTAAATCTCATCAAAAAGATGTAAAACTGTTTTAAAAGTCATTTCATAAAAGTATACTGTAGAAATATAATGCAAATAGCCGTGATTGCGCAGCTTCAGGATGTATCAGACATATTCTACTGATGGAAACTCCAAACAAAAGTTGTGTTGTAGAAATGCAACAGTTAAGCCATCTAGGAGGATATGGGTTTTTCTAGCAAACTCACTGAGAACTATGTCTTCAAACTTGGGAATGTTTACTTGGGAAAGAAAGCACTGTGGTTGCTGTCAACAAAACTTAGAGCAACAGTCACTGTGTGAACCAGCACAAAGGAAGCAGCCAGATAACCCTGAAATACACTGCCTGTCCCAGATGGGTGGTCTTGTGGGTTGTCACTTGGTTTGCCCTTTCTGTTTACATCACTTGGTTATTTTTTCCATTAGAGAAGACCTTCAGATGTGGGGCTGATTGGTGTGTTTTCTTAGTTTGGTGCACATTTATCATGTTCTAAATATTGATTCTGCAGCTAGGGTCCTGTGTCACTGAAATGCTGGTTACTCACAGAATCAATAAAGGATACTTTTGTTACCAGGCTGAGAGGATTTGGATGTCTTTGACAAGCCTTTAATTTTCACTGCTATGGCCATCACTACGTGAGACAAATTTTCATGTGAAGGACCTAGTTTTCAAGATACTGGCCCACTCAGAGTGAGTATGCTGTGCACAGAGTTGAGGGAGAAACACCTTTTTTGTCCCTCAATCTGAAATCTCTTTCATGTGTTTCATGCTACTGCAGATTTCACGGAGGCTTTGGGGAACAAAGGGACTACAGCTCACATCCTGTGGTAGCCAGCAACCTAGGACAACACGCACACACACAGACACACACACTCACATTCACTCATCTAACATTACATTTAGGAGAGATTGCTTCCAACTTGGACCCCCAAATGTTTCCACTGGGAGACAGTAAATACTCCATTTGTGTGGCATGAGAATTTGGTGTAATTGCAACCACTGTCTAATGAGACAAAATACAAGCTGAAGGTCCAATTGGGTCTTGGATATACTTACAGAATAAACACTGAACCATATGTCTGCAAAAAGCAGCAAAACTTTACTGTACTGGAAGAGAAATAAGGCAAGGAAAATGCAACAAATCTGTGTGTCAGTTCTACAGCGGACATTGCCTGGTAAACTATATTTCACTTAAAATTAGGATACCAGTACAGATAAATGCAAAGATAAAATTTTACATCTAAAAAAAATCTTCACACCAAGAAACTGAGAGATTTGGTCACGTTAAACTGAAGAATAAATAACAAAGAAAACCTGCCTTGTAGCTACTTTAAAGCTTTTACCACTTTCAACTGAAATATCTTAGTATAGGTTGAGGCACTGACTCGTTGTGAGTACCAGGACAAGGCGGGGACCAGTTAGCATTGCTGGACTTGCTGAGTGCAAAGATGTCACTTATCAGAGAGCAGGGAGGGAACAGAAATTTTCAAACTGGTCTTAACAGTCAAAATTTATTTTTCATGTGAAAAGACAATCCTTCTTATTAAAAATAATGTTTGCAAACTTTTCAGCCAGTGATCACCAATTTTTCCTCAAATCCAGTGGCAAAATTTCGCATTAAATGAAAAATCATTTCATGTTGAAATATTTTCCTATTGCAAGTACCACATTTGATAAAAAATTGGTCTTTCTTGGTATGTGTAAATATATATATATATATATATATATACACCTTTATATTTTCACAGACTTTTAAAAATCAGTTTTCTGAAAGGAAAAATCCACATGAGGGAATGTGATATCAAATAAAGGCCTACAACCAAGGTTTAGAAATGGGCAGAAAGAAAGGATGTAGACAAGCTTTTTGTTAGAGTGCAAATGTTGGACTGGAGCCTCAATTTGGGTGTTTTGTCTGAATCAGTTCACTTGTCACTAACTCATTTCCGTATAGTGAACAAATGAATACATTTGCTTTTGAGTCCTGGTATGGTCAATATGTGATCATTCTTGTTGATAAATGGACTCTTAAAACTGAAGTGAAAAAGTTATAAGTAAGAGCTGAGTGTTTAAGAATTCAAATAAATAATTTGTCAGGAAACTGTAACCATCTGTCAGTTCCCTGCACTGTTAGGATTTTCCTTCTTTTTTCCCATGCCACTAGAGAAGATGGCCAAATTGCCTAAAACAAATAAAGAACATACCTTTTAGGCTTTTGATCAAAACAAGTGAGAAGATGATCAGTCTCATAAAGGAAAAAAAATTAAGATCATAAAAGGATTACTTAGATTGTCAAAATGAATCACAGATTTGCACCATAAAACAGAGGCCAAAAGAACATTCCTGAGTTATTCTATGTCAACAGCCATTTTAGCTGGCATGAAACTTATTCTCTATTTCTATTTCACAATCTGCTTTGAAAGAACTAAGGCCAACTTGGAAACGATAGGTGTTTGATATGAAACAGCTATTTGAAAATGCTGGTATCTCGTTAAAAATATCCTGAGTTTCCAAGGTGTAGAGTTGCATGAGAAACCACTCAGTCTCTGGCTCCTTTAGAATGATGCCATATCCTGCTGGGAAAATACATGTTCTCCTGACAGGTGGAGGCTGTTTCTCCACCTTCACAGAATCATAAAATCATTAAGGTTGTAAAGCATGTTTAAGGTCATTAGAACCATCAAGCCAGTACTGCCAAGTCCACCACTGGATCATATCTCCAGATATCACATCTACAAGTTTTGTAAACGCTTCTACAGATGGTGATTCCACCACTTCCCTGTGCAGTTTGTTCCAATGACTGACCACCCTTTTTGTGAAGAAATTATTCCTAATATTCGCTCTAAACGTCCCCTAGTGCAACCTGAGGCAATTTCCTCCTGTCCTATCAGGTTTTACCTGGGAGAAGAGACTGATCCCTTTTTTTTTACTCACAGAAAAGATAAAGACAATCCCTGATGTAAACAGCCAGTGTAGACCAGCTCAGCTTTATTGGTGTTAACTCAAATACCAGAAGCAGCATTATCACCAAAAAAACAGGGCACAGTATCCTGCATAGGCCTGTCTCTCTCATAAGTGGACTTTGCTACGCAGAGTAAGATCAGTCTCACCTACTACAGACACCCACATCTCCTCCTCAGACACTCCTCTTGGGGTCAAGGTTGTGTGAGAGGAGAGAAATATGCTCTTTTTGGGACAAATTCATCTGCTTCATTTTAGACATCTATTTTAAGAGGGAATCAGGGAATTCTATGCTTAGGGAACGCACTGGGTTTTCTTAAGCCTTACACTGTATACACTGTGTGATGATTTAGTGAACAGGGAATCAGTTTTCTTGCCTGTAGGCCATTCAAGCATCTAAGGAAAAAGCTGCTAATTACAGGGAGTCACTGTTACAATTAGAAGTTTCTCAAATTAAAATGGCGGCTGATTTATTATTTTTCTGCTTTCATGGCATCTTCTTTCTTTTCCAGTCAGTTCCACAAATTACCTATATGCTGGATATTTCCACAGCAAAGTATGATGGTGGCCAATTAAAAAAAATCAGAGTTGCCAGAGACAAGACAGTAATTACAGACTTTGTGTGGTCTCCTCTGCTTGGCACATACTCAGACTCCCTAAAGACATGAAGCTGCTATTTGTAGTAGTGCAGACCTCTAGTACTCTACAATCTTTACCACCCTGTGCAAGCATGAAATGTTCTTAGGTGTTCAGCATTTTGAAATCTTTTTAGCAATAATATACTGACTTTTACAGTCATTTTTCAAGGTATAGAAAACCGTGTTGCCTGATTGTTGAGTCTTTGATGTTTGTTTCTGATCAAGAAGGAGGGAAAATTATCTCTTCCTCCTTGTTCTCTATTTCCTTCTCAGTGAAAGGTGAGTTTCTTGCTTAGCTCTGTTTTAGGAGCTGCTGATTTGAGTGACCAACAATTATAACAAGAAATGAAGTAAAATCATGAGAAGTGGCAAGATCGTTTTCCTAAATACAACAAATTTGTATTAAGAAACCAAAAAAATACTTTTATTTTCTGAAATCTTTGCTTTGCTGTGAACAACTTAAGTATGCTAATGTAAATTATGTACAGAACTTCCTTGTGATCCGTTAGAATACCTTCAGCACGGTCTTAATGTTCATTAGGAAGCCATAAACAGAAAGAATAGTGGAGAGCCAGCTATTTAGCTTAGAACATTTTTAGTAAAATATTTATTCTAATTGTCTCCCCAAGCTTGTTGAAATGAGATAGGTGTTTGAAGATACAGGTATGATGTATTGTGGAGCCTCTGCCAATTAGACCATTAAGATCTTCAAAAGCATACTCTAGAATAATGCATGGCTCAAGGACGTGTCTAACTAAAATTGAGAAAAAATTTAAGTTGGCATCTTGACTGCCTACAATTTTACTTAAAAGTATTTCAGTGTGGAGGAAAGAGGCTTGCTTTATCCTCTCTGAGCTTCAGGGCATCACATCAGAGAAAATCACCCCATACCTATTTAATTTGCATTCCAGCTGTGAGATCATTGTATATGGGCACCTTTTGATCCTATAAATAATGACTTCACTTTCAAATGTGCCATTTCCAAACATTGACACAACCATTATTTTTCATGATCTGCTATTGTGATGAAATATCGTCCAGTACTGGCCTACATCCCATGGATAGGAAAATATTATAAATTTCTAGGCTGGCTAAAAAAATAAATATAGGAAAAGAGAGAAATAGTTTGTGGAAATCTATATGGAATAAATCCAAGTTCTTATACCAGGCAATACCTAAACAGCTTAAAATATGGCAAAAATACGGAATACAAAGCATTTTACTATACAATATCCATGAGGTACTTACCTTATGTAGCAGGTTATGTAACTCCATTGAAAGGATGTTGATTGTCCTGTACAGAGTACATTTCAGAAACATTTATGGATGTTAAAGAAAAAAGAAATTATATGCCTAGCAAGAAGAGGTATGAACTGAGATAAAAATTCTTGATTCTTCCTCAAGCTTCACATACAATATAGGGAAACTTTGGGAAATAATGTTATTGTTCTTATGGTTTTTTTTCTCCTAAGAGCGCTGACTTGCCCATAGCTGTAGCTGCATAAACACCTCAGTATTGCACTTAGCAGCCAGGTGTGGGAGTGCTGGCTGTCCCTGAGATCTAGCCAAGCTCTCCTGTCCTCACAGGGTAGAAAATTATTAAAGTGTCATGGACATGCTTAATGGCTGCAGTGGTGCAGTCTCTATTAAATTTTTCAACACTTAAATAAAATATCCTGTCCTTTTTTTTTAACCTATATTTTGTTTTGGCTTTGCTGGTAAGACACAGATTAGCTATTCTCATTGTTTTGCAAAGTGCCTTTCGGTACCTTTCTTACTTAAATATTGCTGATAAAATTCTACATTTTACTAAAAATTGGTGTAAAATCAGTTCAGGGACAAGTTAAATATAGTAGATTGTCTTCATATTATCACTATTGAAAAATGGAAAAAAGATGTCTGTTGAGCTACTCAAAAAACCCTCTTCAAACCATGGCTAAATAGATAGCTATGTGCTAGCAAATTCTGAACTGTGCATCCTTTTCTTTATTATTTTGTATCAATATCTAAAAAGAGTAGGTTTGTTAGAGGATAGCAAGATTCCAATGCATTCACATTGGAATTATGGAGAAACATAATAATTTCTTTTTCCTTTTAGTAGGCTAGTGATTTCTGCCTGACAATCAGAGATGAGCAAAAATTGCAAAATCTTGAACTGGTTTGTTTTCTGTCATGTAGTATCTGAGGTGTTCCATCACCAACATTCCTTCACTGTCAATCTCTCCTGAAAATTTTCTCTCTCATGGAGATATCATTAACATTTTCTGCACTGTTCAACATCTCTACAAACCTTGTGCAGAAATGTGGAATTGCCATGTCCCTGGCAATTCACCATTAGGTCAGCTCTGCATTAGGCAGAAACTGCATCTCCACCTTTCTCAGATTCAGATAAACTGATATTTAAAAGGTCATGGGGAAGGAAGGAAGGAAGGAAGGAAGGAAGGAAGGAAGGAAGGAAGGAGCGAGTAGCACTTGGGAAAAGTAGTTTTCCATGAACGTTCCAGTCTTGTCTGGAGAACTGACTCACGGTGAAGTCGGTAACAAAGCGTGAGTCCTTCCTATCAGAGCTGAAAAAGGCAATTTTGGCCAGTACAGTCTCCTCACCAGAACATACACCTTCCACTGCTGGTGCAGAAGTTATCCCCTCTTAGGCTTGACGAATGTGTTTCTCCATTTTCAGGAATGAAGTTTCATAAACCAAGAAAGTATTTGTTTGAAGCACAACAGTAGGCTCTGCTTAGCAACCTGCTGTCCTGAACAAACCACCAGGATTTTCTTCTTCTGACCATGCCGATCCCAGGGGTATATTTAGGACCTCTCTCATGAGGTTTTCATGTACACATACAAACCAATAGTTGATTTTTTCTAATTATTATCATTTTCACAGAAAATTAATTGTCTATAATATACCTGTGAGTGTCTGTACTCATTTTCTAAAGTAGAGACTATAATCTCTGGAGTAAAAAAGGCAAGAAGAGACTATGAAATGTCCAAAGGGATTTGGGAAAACTCCCTGATGATGGAAGGGACAGGCTGTAGCAAGAGATGCTGCTTCATCTCAGAGCATTCTGCCTAGCCACAGAACACTCCTTCGGGGTTTATGTCCTTCAGCCCTCTGGAATATTTCCTAATCCCCAGCACAAGAAATATCACTGAAACATGACTAGCAAGGTGTGGACTAGGAAGTGAAGCTGGCCAGCCAGGAGCTGGTGGATGTGACTCTCTGCTGAGTGGATCTGGTCCAGGCATGAGCAGCCTGGGAGAGAAGATGTGTGTGTGCAGCTGACCCCCTGAGAGAGCACGGCTGCAGGCCTCATCACTTTTTGGAACAAAACAGTGAAATTCCCCTATTTAATTTATGGCTTGTCTACTCTACAGGCCACACTGGAGAGGAGGATTAGCCCAAGGTAGCTGTAAAGGAACCAATTCATGCATGAGACAGCATGACCACAGCAGGATGCAACTCAGAGGTATGAGCTTTGCTTCTCAGGAGTGCATAACAGCCTCCAGATTTTTTAAAACCTAGTCTGGGTATCTCCAAAGTATTCTTCACAAAAAGCATATTTTCTTTTCTTCCCTGAGTTTTTATTCAAGCAGACTTAAAAAAAAAAAAAAAAAAAAAAAAGCCAAATAAATGAATCAAATCATGTTCTCTAGATTGGAAAGACAGGAAATAAGAAAGAGAGATTTATGGGTTTTAATTTTTAAATCTTGGGTGGTGCTCAAAACCTACGCTGATGGGACCATACTAGTAGCTAGATAGAGACAGTAAATATCAGGAGAATCAATGATAAATCTCATTCATGTTTTTATTGGGTGAAATCCTGAGTTTATACAGCTGAATTACATGCCAAAAATTTTCAAAGTTGTGTGTCCAGAAATAAGTACCTATATCCATGTGGGAATCAGTGAGAACTGTGAATTCTCAGTACCTCTGAAAATTGCTTTCACATAGGTACAATTTATAGGGCTACCTTCAGACATCAAGCTTTGAAAAAATTGGCCAGGATGCCTACCTATTTATTGTTTCCTGGGCCAAAAAGAGTGATGAAAGTAGTTGGGGTTTTTATTATTATTTCCATATGCATTATATTTATAAGAATATTTATGCAAGGAATGTTACAGAAATTCCATGCTTTGTTTCCTTTGTGAAAGATACCTTCCTCATAAGAAACACATTGTGCTTGGTCAAATATTTCTCTCTATGGGAGGATTAGATCCACAGTACTGCAGGGTTCTCATTTATCAGAAGCACTTACTGTATCACCTGGTTTTTATTAAAAAAAAAAAAGAGGGAGATCTATTCTGTTTGGACAGCCACTGTACACTGGATTTAGGAGATTAAGGTTTACTCTAGAAAAGTGTTATTGTGAGATATGATATGAATAGCATGACATCATTTCTGGCAATACAGTATCAGTGAGTGAAAGGAAAAAAACCTAACATGCAGACAGTTCTCTGATAAGAGGCAAGAGTTCTATATTCTTTTCAAAATTTACTGTGTTTTAAGACTGTATATGTTATATACCAGTCTAGAAATGAGAATAGACAAAACAGCAATAAATTCTTGTGGGGGCATTATTTAAAAATATATTGAAGTTTCTAACTGTGAGAGAAAATGGCATTGAGGGCAGATTAATGAGGAGCCAGTGGTTTTGGTTATATTTTCTTACTTACTAGAAAGCTCAGGATTTCCAGCTTTTATTTTAAATCTTTGTATGGATACAGTACTTTAGATTTTAAAGCAACAGCCATTACATGTCTTTTTTTGACAAGCTGCATGACCTTTTTTTAACTTGCCTGATGTTGTGGGAAAACATATTTAAACAAAAATTAGTTCATTATAATCACTGAATTCTTCCCCAAAACAGGACAAACTTTTATTACATCGTTTGGGTTATTGCATTCTATAGATCAATTTGTATGGAATAAATAAAGATGAACTACCTATAACAAAGTGTATTTAGTTGCACAAGGTTTTTTTCTAGTTAACAGAATTTTGGTTTACTCACTTTTATATTTGCTGTTCAATTTTTAGAACATATTTTCCCTACATTTAAAACAATCTAGAACCACTTCAGAAATGTGTCAAATGTTATCTGGTTTATCAATACTAAATTCCCTGCCACTGGATTCAAGGTGTATAGAAAAGCATCATAAACAGTACTGTTACTGCACGGTCTTAAAAACAGGAACAGCGACTGCATATGAGGGAAAAAAATGTATATCGTTTTTCCTGAGCTTTCAGACTGGACAAACGCAAAAATTCAAAGAGCTGGGAGGTATAATTGGTTCTAATGCTGGTGCTCAGAGGTGTAGTGGGCACAATAAGAGATATTCTTTATAAGTCTTTAGCAGAAAGTTTAGATCTGAGACTTAATAGCCGCAAATTCAAAGGTGGACTGGTTTTGCCAATTTCATAATTTCAGTGTCTTAATTACTAGGTCACATTGCATATACTATGTAACACAACACAGTTTTTGTTGAGTTTGTGTTATGTTCATAGATCCAGGTACTAAATTTAGCTTTACATGTCTTTATATTCTAATTGAGCCTTCCTTAACAGTAATGCATTCTTTGCCATCTTTGAGCTTAACAGCAGCCATGTAGATGCCTCTAAAGTGTAAGTATTTTTACAAGAAAGAAGCTGTAGATATACCTCCACTTTTGCAGTTTAGTTGCAACTGATTAATTATATAATTTCTGTATCAAGTTATTCTCAAAATTATATGTGTCATATGGTCTATTTATCATCGTATTCACCCTGTATTTTAGCAATCTTTGACAACTTCCTTACATTCCTAGGATTAGTTTATATATTGCTTTGTCTTATGTTAATATTTGCAATCCTTTCTGTTATGTCAATTAACTGCCAGGACATCCATCTAGACACAGTGTACTCAAGTATAATAAAGAAAAGAAAAATACTTCAAGATGCTAACAAATTATAACCATGCCCAGATATAAACCAGATGTATGAGTGATAAACACAGAGATACAAGATTGTCACCACCCTTCAGAATCACAATTTTAAATGTCTCCGCCTTTGACCTGTGGCAATAAGCTTTACTAGGGCATGAGATGGAAATCTAGTATTGCATTTTCTTCTATTGAATTTTTGAAAACTTTTTCATTGTTTTCTTTCTTTTTTCTTTGTTGCTTGTTTTATTAGGCTGCATCTCTCAGACATCCCTAAGAATCCTAACAAGCATGGGGAAAAAGAAGTGGCTAATGGAGCTGTGGTTGCTTGTTAGCAGTGCTGAATGCAAACATGTGCTTTGGGTTAGGAAATGGAGAAACGCTCTCACTACCACACAGCCTTCTTCCTTCACTCACTACTTCACAGCTGTGTTTAGTGCTGGAGAATATATGTGCTGATATAAACCAAGAGCACACATAGGCCAAATGCGTTTTATCCATGCTATGTAGTAACAGCACAGTTTCTGAACAGATCTCCAACTGATTAATTTATAAAGAAAATTTTGTCGCCTTTGATTTGGAAATTGTGGAAACACATTGACTTTTCTTTAGCAATCCGAAGAAAATACATATAATTTTAGAAAAGATTTTTTTTTCTTTTTAATCTCTCTGAAAAAGTTTTTATGAAACGTGAAGGCAGGCAGTATCATCTGTATATCAGGGATTTTTTGCATAACTGAAAAATGAGAGCATATTCTTTAAATCAAGACTGGTCCATGTTCTGGTTTCCTTTCACCTCGAAGATTCGTTTTAGTATAGTGGCATTCAACCTGTGCCCCTGGTGTTCCAAGGAGACCTCAGAAGGGTTTAGAAAAGGTGACTAAGGAGAGCAAAACCAATTCTCAAAGGGCTTTACTTCAGTGTACTTCAACTGTAGTTACAGGGGTTTGAGTCAAAAAGATGTCAAAGTTTTAGTTCAATGATAGCCAGGAGTCTTCAGGTCTCTGTTGAGCAGGATGGAGACTCAGACTGACCTTCTGACCCTTTAGGCTGTGAGGCTTGGCTGTGCTTCACATGACCTTGGACCAAATTTCAAGCATCACAGTTCATACTTTTTCAAGGAAATAATGAAATTGACTCATCCAATAAAGGTTTTCTCAAAAGTGAGAAAACAATAAAAGCTTTTATTTTCCTGTCAGAGTTTAGCAATAGGATAATCTGGTTGTACTTTTGAATGCATCTGTGAAGGATCAGCATTAATATAAAAGCTGGGAAGAACAAAACAAAAAAACATATAATCAAAACAAAAAAAAAACCCCTTCTGTGAGCTGAGGACAATAAGATTGAAGAAGTGTCATTCATCCAGTCAGTGCTATAAATAAATAGAATACAATATAATTCTACGAAGTTAAAAAAGCTGAGCACAATTTTCCTTGAAAAATTTAATTTTGGGTTGACTGTTTTTTGCTCAAAGAAGTCAAACTAAATCCCAAATTCTTCTTTGAATTTTGGAGAAAATGAGTAAATTTAAATCTCTGTCTAACAGTGAGTATATTTCATGTGCCATGCAAAGGAAAAAACAAACCATTGACAATATTCAGGGAAAACTGCTAAGTACTAGCCAAATATGAGTGTTACTAGCCAGTCACATTTAAAGGAAGTAACTCATTTTGGACAGGACGTACCCAAATGCCAGGAGGGAATCCCCTTTCTGAGTTCTGGTATCATATAAGAGCCTTTAGATTTAGAATTTAAATCCACAAGAGGCAAAGGGAGCATTGCAAATGCATGACTCACCTTAGCGTTTCTTATTTAAATACCCACTGCTCAGCAGGCATTGTACCCAGTTTTATTTACCAGCAGAGACATCACCATAGTGCCTGGTGCCTCTAAGTCTGGATGGAGCATCAAATTTAAGCTGGAGCTCCTGAACTGAGTCTAGATGCTGTCAGCATCAAGAGGCTGCCAGCACAGGCGTTGCGTATCAAAGACAGAATTAACTGTCATTGAAAAAATCAACAAAAATGCTACAATTTTTAATCCTTTAAAGGATGGCTGTATCATTTCACCCAGTGCAGACTGCACATATCTATTGTTCCAAGGATATTATGTAAACTGCCAAAGTCCCCATAACACCAGGGATATTTAAACGTGTAAACAGAAATAATTCTATATTTAAACATTGTAGTTCTTCTGGTTGTTAAACTATCATTAGAACAGGATGGAAGCTGGTTAACAAGCTTCACTGTTGTATTTCTACACTGTGGGTGGTAGAAGCCAAGCCATGTTAAGACAATAAAATTTCTTTGTCAAATATACTGTGGATGGCTGTTTATACATAGCAAGATTTGCCTCTCACCTCCTGAACCTTCAGGATAGAGCATGGGTGAAATGGATATGTTGTTTTCAGTTGTTGTAGCAGCCTGGAAAGTTAGGACTTGAATCTGCTGACATGGCTGTGGTTATTTGCCAATTCTTTCCCTCTGCTGGAGAATTATCCCAATCTTCTTCCTGATGCAGAAGACGTGCTGGAAGATGTCTCCTTTAATACTGAAGAATGAAAGCATAAAAAGTTTGAGCCTACATAGACATACAGGTGGTCTAATCTCTAAAAATAGTACCAGTTATTGAGAAAGGCATCTTTTTCTATGTAAAAGAAGTTAGAAGCCTACTGAAAATACTCTTAGTGTGATGACAGCATTTAGCACGTTTCTGTGGTCCCCAAATAGAAGTGATATTTACCACTTGGATTAATATATATTGACAAAATTTAATCCTATAAGTAAGATATGAGGTCTAAAATCCAACAAAATTTCAGCTGTCATAAATCAATGCTTAGTAGGCTGAAACCCTTAGAAGAAGTGAGGTCCCAAATCCACAGAAGGATTCAACCATTTTATCATCATTTAAAACAGTTGCTTTTTAATGGGAATCAAACCAACACCCTTGTGGATTTGGACCAAACTACCTTCACAGTGAGTTGCAGCAGCACAATCTCAAATTCATAGAGGTGTTCCTTCCACTTTGCTATGCCATCCTTGCAGAGTTGCCTTTTAAGATCATTCATGAAAAGATAAACATCAAATGTGCTCACAGCATCAAAATTATGTGCCTTGATTCTTGGTTCCTTCCCCCTTGGTCATGCAGCCTAATAGGATATGGGAAATAGGAGTAGGGAAATTTCTCCCGAGGAAAGAGAATTGCAATTAAGTTTTGAAAGTGAAGGCCAGTGTTGCTGCCTGTTCTGATCTTCCCCTCCCCCCTCCCAAAGACATGTGCTCCGAGCTCCTTTGTTCCAAGCGCGGGCAAAGCCAAATGTAACTCAGACTCTTCAGCAGTGTCTCATTGGCCGCTCACCCCGGGTCCGCCCCCAGTCCTCCCCTTTCCCCTTCTCCTAATAAAAGATGGTCGAGGGGAGGCAAACGCTCTCCCTCAGCTCAGCTACTTTCCTGTAAACATCTCTGGTTGTCTGTCTCATTTGAAGGCTTCTAACTGCAGGGAATTGAGTGGGCAGGGAGCTGTATTTCTCCCTCTTTGCTTCTGCTGATGGTATTTGCTCTGCAGCTGATTCAGGTACCGATTTTAGAGCTACTAAAGTGCTAGATTGCCCGTGCTACCTCTCAAGGCTGCTCGAGGCTTTCTAAGGCATTGAAATATAAGCGCTAGCCGGTATAAAGCTGAAAAGATACCTTCCACATTTGGCGTCCACAGGCCAGGATGTTTGTTTTAAAACATGTTATCAAGTCACCACTTTACTCCATAATAGCTTGGTGTTCAGTGTCCTTATCCAGCACTGAGACAAGGGACTGATGCCCTCCTGACCAAATCTGTGTAAAATGTGCTGACATTTAAGGGTTGTTCTGAGTAGGGACATTCTGCAGGGTCCCATTCTGGGTGGAGTACTCTGCAGTAAGGACTATGAGATTTGTGATGTCAGAAGAACAGCTAAGAGGTCACTGACATGGGAAAAAGCAGTCCTGGACACTTGCTTCTACTCAAACATTTATCTCTGCTCTTTTCCTCCCTGCAACTCCCCTCAATCCTTGATAACAGTGTGATGTAAAATAGCTGCAATAATTAGTTATAAAGCATTTGGGGAGATTATTGTATTTCTGGGTCTAGTTGCTGGATTCAATTGACAAATGTGAAAGTTCTCTTTTGTTGAGTTTTTTTAAATGATAAACAAGAAATAAACTTGTATTTTAATTAATGTTTTTGGAAAACACGTAATAAATAATATATTTGTCTTATAGGTATAATTCTGCTTGCCTGACAAAACAGTATTATTCAGACAGGCTTCTGTCTAAAATAGCATTTGCAGTACAGTTCATTTCATTTCAGTGCTTCTTTATTTTTGATAGATTTAAATATAAAACTGACATAATTCAATTTAGAACCTAGCCTAGCAAATTCAGTCCTTGGAAGGCTTTTGAGATCTATTCAAGCCTACTTATAAAAGGCAAATATCTATTCCCCTGCTAAGATAACATAAATACCACCATTAAATAAAATTAAAAAAAAAAAAAAAAAAAAAAAAGCTAAGTTTTGAAGAAAGCATATCATCTCCTTTCCTAATACCTATACTGGAAGACACTCATAGTCACTGAATCAAGATACAGTGTCCTTCAAACAAATATTTCATATCTGGGTTTGGTGAAGTCTTTTGAAAATGCTGGAATTTTTCTGAAAAATCAACTTATTTCTCACATGAAATATGAAATCAAGTCAGGGTTTACTGAAGTGAGATATGAATTAGAGTATTTGTGAGCTGATGTATGCAATTAAATGAAGCTTTTCATCTATTTTCAGCTTTGTCATGGTGTCTTTTCAGTTGCATCAAATTTATGACCTGATCATTTGTCAACAGTTCAGTATTGCAATTTGTGTTTATTGAATTCATTATCTCAAAAAGTTCAACACATGTAAGATCAGATTGTTCTCATTTTAGCACTGCATTGTTAAAACTTTTAAACATAGTTGAAAGAAATTTACATCATATTCAGACTTTGAATGATCTTCTTTGTCATTTCCATCTTAGCTTTCTGAATAATTTATTCATTACATCTAGTCAGTCTTCATCTGATGTACAACAGCAAGTTTTAGTTGTTGAAAACTACCAGGTTTTCAGCTATTGGTATGTAGATGTCTGTTTAGACAGGTGAAAATCCTTTAATTTGCACTCATTTGAAACTGATTTTTGTTCATGACTTTTTTATTTGGTTGGTTGAGGTAATTTTTTTTCAGCTTGGGGTTTTGGGGGAGGGGGATTGGGAGGGTGAAAGGGATCTTCTGAATGCTTTTATAAAAGAAAAGTAGAATGAAAAGGTGGTTTTCAAACGACCTAGCAACCTATCTGATCAATTTCAGCATAACTTGTTGACTGTGCAGTGTACAAAGGGGTAAACTAGCTAGAAGAACATATTTATTTGTACTGTTCAGTTAATTTGTAGTACATCTAACACATCCCAAAGTTAACTTCAACAGGGTTGCAGGCCTGCAATCTCTTTGAGAAGAAGCTGGGGTTGCCCTGCACCAGAGTCAGCTGATCCCAGTCAGCTCCAATGGACCCAGCAGAGCACAGCTGAGCCCCTTGGCCAATCAGGGAAAACATATTTAAGAAAATTAAAAAAGAAAAAGAAAAAAAAAAGCCACACAGACAGGAGAAGCCAAAAGAGTGAGAAACAGCAGAGGGAACACCATGGTCAGAGGAAGTGGTGCTCCATGGCATCAGTGCCCATCATAGTCCATGAAGGACCTCACACAGCAGCAGTTGGATGTTTCCTGAAGGACTGGAGCCCATGGATAAGCAGAAGAACAGGTGAGAGAAAGCTTTATGTACTGACCATAACCTCCTGTTTCTTATTACCCTGTTTTGTTCAGAGGAGCTGAGCGGAGACAAGAATGAAGGAGTGAAATTGAGACTAGGAAAAGGGGAAGGAAAGATGCTGGTTTAATGCTTGTCTTTTTATTACCTATCACTTTTAATTGTCAATAAAGTTAATTTTCCCCAAATCAATCTGTTTTTCCTTGCTAGTAAATGGTAAGTGACCTTCCTATCTTTATCTTAATTTATGGACTTCCATGTTCTTCCCATTTTCTCCCTGCTCCTGCTGAGGGAGAAAGTGAGTAAGCAACAGGGTGGGAGTTTGTTAACCAGAGGTAACCCAGCACATGTAGGAAAAGATGACTCACTTTTATGCATAGTCAGCATCTGAGAGACAAAAATGGTAATTGAAAGATGCTGTGGACTTGGAGACACTGTGGCAAGATTAATATCTGAAGGTCTCAGATTATGAAAAGGCTTTTCTCCTAGAAGAATGCATTTGCCTAATATTTCAGTGCTTATCACCGGAACATTAATTTGTCAAAGTTGGGAGCATAATAATAAATAGAGGTCCAGAAAATTCAGCCTTACTCCCAGCTGTGCCAGGGAGCTGCTTTAGCAACTTGAAAAATCTCTTGATTCTGCTTTCAAACAGTTTTCTGACAGTAGTCAGACTGCTTTAGACCAATGCTTAAAAATTCTTACGAAAACAAGTCAAGCTTTTCTACATGGAAGTGTAGCAATGTTTTAAGCTAAATACAGGTTGTTATGCCTCTGATTCCCCTCCAAGACTGTCTGTTTAGTCTATTTGGCTTATATGCCCTTGAGGAGGAGCTGCCTGTATAGTGTTTAGAACAATGATATTTAATCCAACTGCATTACCATGCACAGTTTTAAATATAGGAATGGTTTCAGAGAGGCCATTTGCAAACCCATTTGCAGAATGCTATGCATGAGCACAGACATTTATGGGACTTGAGCCTCCCAATTCCTGAAAAGGCAACATAAAATGAATAAAATGTTGAATGGCTGGACTGAGGTTATCTGGAAGCTGGTTCTGTGTTAAAGCAACAATAAGCACGGTTTTATAATGAACCAAAAAATAGGGTCTATCTTGAATTGTTAGTTACATGAATGTTTTTTTAACACACAGGTTTGTGATTCTGCAGGATCACATGGAGGTTTATGAATGTGTTTGCTTTTTATGGTATTCAAACACATAACAAAGGCCTGTGGAGCACCACTTTCATTATGGACTTTAAGGTAAATTCCATTAGGATCCAAACACATGATTTTCAGTTAACACACCTCTGCAGGCTCAGACACCTTTGAAAATGAAGTTTTCATAGGGTTTGTCACCACTTTTTAGTTTCCTTTAACATATTGTCACTGATTAGTCCTAGAAGCTTAATTCACTTCTAATTTCCATTTGCTTATATTTAACTCAGCTGTTACATTTTAAAAGTTTTACTGCTGAAGCAAAGTTGATTCTGAATCATAGCATTTACAGAAAGATACTCTATCTTTGATTTCTGACATTTGGTTATACAGAGATGTATAACAGAAATCATCCGCTTCAGCAAAGTGTGCCTTATAATTCTGGGAAGATAAACTTCCATTTAAGTCAAGAATTATGATCTTGTGCATTTTCTCATTTCCCCGAATAAAATCCACTGATAAACCTTTATCAGGAGAGGTGTGTCTGATTTGGTTGTGAGCTGGGCAGAAGGCACTGCAGACCATGAGGGATTAGTCCGTGAGGCAAGAAGTGTGGCACTGCTGGTAACAGGCCTTTGCATGGAGGGATTGTTCAGTCTGTGTCAGAGGTGAAAACAAATCTTGTGCTGAGAAATATAAACCAGATTTCCTTTTGTTGGCCTGAGGATAGGAAGGGGAGACAAGAAAAGAGAAGGGGAATACTGTAAATTGAGTCTGAAGTGAACTTTCCACAATAAGACTACTATACGAGCTAGTATACACTCCCTGAGGGTGAAATTCACTCTTCTGTGTGGGGATAACACATAACTGGGGTTGTATTTAAAATATCTTTTGAAGAGTTTAGGGCAGCTACAGTTCTGTTCATACAATCCACCAGCTAGTAGCCCTTGCTTTTCTCTGTGGGCCTGATTTACAATGCTGAATCCCAATGTGTTTGACAGCCACCAGTCGAGGCAGCAAACTCAGCACATTAGGAACTAGAAAAAAAAAAAACCTCTGTAGCTTGAGCCAAAAACTGAATCTTTATTCGCCGAGATGTTAGAAATCTATTGTCTTTGTGAACAGTGAAGTGGGGTCGCAGAACTTTGTTTCTCAGCAAACTCTATCAGCGTTTTCAAAGATGAAAAAAATAATGAAAAAGGCACAAGTGAAAACCTAGTAATACAAAAGCAGAGTGAAAGGGAGGAGGGAAGAAAATTTCTATCATTTGTTAATGTAATGCATAAAATTCTGTCTCTTGCAGCAGAAACCCCCACTAGAATCAGCTGTGTGGGGTCAGTGTGACAGACAGAAGTATTTGGCCAAATATTTATTTATGTGCCTATTTTTCATTACAGTGAGCCATTAGAGACATATTTTTTGTTTTATAGAAAAAAAATTTAAAAATTGCTTTAAAAGTGAAATTTATGTATGCTTTTCCAACATTGCTATGTTAAAAGAAGTTGTATAATAAGAAGAGTATCTGTGGTCACCTCTTGAGTAAAAATAACTGGTTTATTTAGTTTTTATTGGGTTTGATTCTAAAAGCATAAATGACAATTCCTAATAGCACTACAGGTTTCAATGAGACAATATTAATCAGCCTAAATAAGAAGAACCAAAATCTATGTCCATAATTTCATTGCAATATAAGTTGCTCTATGATCTGAACTAGAGCATAAATCCTTAAATTAGCTCTAAAAATATTGGTTTCCTTTCACTGCTTTCCTGGCAGTTGTAATTCATTATCTATTCCTGTGAAGGGCTAGTGGATGTTCTAAATTCCTTTAACACCAAACCTGCAGTTTGAGAAATACATGCTAGTGGGTGGAATGATTCTTAATGTTTCCTTCCTGCTCCCAAGGTGTTAACATACCTGTACCTAGATTGTCACCTAATGTCTTTATTTCTTGCTTTTCTTGTTTTATCTCTTCCTCCTCAGTTGTGCAGCCTCTCATCCTCTTGTCATTTTCTTTGAATTTATTACATAATTGAAGAGAAATTCTCCTGCTTTGTAGTTGCTGTTTGCTCTTCCCTTCATTTTTTCAGACAACTCAATCCCAGAATGCAGGTGTATGGGTTGTTTTTTTTTCCTTATCTCCCTTTTCACAGTAAGATTAATGAGAGAATCACTTAGAGAGGTTTTCCAGGTAGCAATGTAGTTACTAAAAGGGAATAACAAATATTTTAATTCAATTGTCTATTATTTAATGACACAATACCATTCAGCTGCAACAACTGCCATCTATACATTACTTTTCTAGAAGATGTATGTGTGCTTGAGTGATGTGAACCTATCTTTTATCATAGTGAATCACCTCTGTTTTAAATGAAACTGTTTTAGAGCTTCCTACCCTCATACAAACTAAGGTCTTGCTAAAAAATTGTGTCAACTGGTTTGTACTACTGCTTCGTTTCTCATCCCACTGAGACCTTTATTTGCTATATATATACACTCTATATTGTTCTGGTCTATGTTTTAGTGATTTCTTATGTATTCTGGATTTAAAAGATGCAATCAAGAAAACACCAAATCAAGGTAGTTCTCTCCTGAAGAAGCTAAAGATGATGCAGGAACGTGTCCTCTTTTCTTTGTTTTCTTCCAACTCCTGTTTTAGGCTCATCTCCCTTTCCTCTCTGCACTTTTTTTCTTTTTCTTTAAGTAGTGATTAATCACTAACTGGAGGTATCCAGCTAGAACATTCAGAAAAAAACCCCCATAAACCTGCAGAACACCCATATTGTAAAAGAAATGTACGTTCATCTGCTGGAGGTCAATAAAGCCCAAAGGAAGCTGACCATGCCCATTTCTTACAGCAGTGATAAGACCTCATCTTGCTAAAGAGAAACAAAACCCTCATTGCCTTTTTCTGCATGTCTGTGTGTGAGAGAAATGATGCTGCTACTGTCCTGTGCTTCCTGCTTGGTGCTGTTGATGCAGAATGGATTTACTTTGTGCACAGTTTTTTGAGCAGTTTAGGAAATACATCTGTAAGGTCGAATATCTGAGCAGTTAAACAAATCTTTCAGTTCCATTGTAGTGCTTTTTAGTAGTTTAGGTTGGTTTGGGGACGAAAGTGGTAACTTTTTCTGAACTGATTTAAACATAATATTTCCTCAAGGCATCTTATATCTTTGGAAGCATAAGTTATGTTCACTTTTTTCAGTAGTCTGATGATCACTTAAATGACAACATTAAACTTTTTATGGCTGACTGACATTCAGTTAGTGATTCTGAGTATCCCTAAATTAATGCCCATAACTTCTACACCACTGGGTGTTCTCTATGATAAATTCTAAAATATTTTTGCATGTGTGGCAGTGTTTCAGATTTTTAATTGATTATCACTACCACAATCACCTTAGTTCTAGCGTGTATTTATTTCTTAAAATTTTAATTTAAAAATCACAAGTGTGCTGCAAAATTTCTAGTACATTGGAGTCTGCCTAAATGAAACTTTCTGTTTAACAGTTTGCTCATAGATCCCTACTCATTTGTATAATTTTTTATATATACTCATAATTTATCCAGAACTTTTTTAATACTAATCCCGTACAATTAGAGGTTGTTCTGAATGATTTTATGAAGCATAAGGCTTGGGACTACTAAAGCAATATAAAGGAACATAATTTACCACTTAACCATTTCACATTTTCTGGAAAATATGTTGGATCTCAAAGTTGTTCAAGTATTTTGAGGAAATTTTCAGTGTGATTCTATTTTGTATTAAAAATGTCACTTGCAATAATTGCAATTTTTTTCTGTGTCTGTAACTACCTCCTTTTATATAATAATTGAATGTTTTGAAAGATTAACAACAGCAGACACTAAAAAATGTTTTAGAGATTAAAATATCAATTAAAGATATATGTATAATAGCTGGAAGATAGTTTCTCAGGTGCTGTATGAATCCTTTTTCTCCTTTTCATTCCTCAAGGGTTTGCTGGCAAGCTTGTCTCTGGATAAGGCAGCCTTTTTCTAATGGCCATTTTATAGCCTAGGCAAGTCATAATTGTAATTAACTTTAAATTTAAGGCTGATAGTAGTGTATTGGTTTTGTAAGGAGCCCAAGAATCAAAGTAATTTATTTTAAAATACAATGGTTTTCAAACACGGAGTTATGCTAAATACTGTGCTGTGAGAATGATACAGGACTCACTCTGACTGCCCAGAGAGAATGAAGACTGAGAACCTTACCCTCTGTGATGTTGATTATTTGGAGCTGGGGAATCCAGTTGAAAGGATATAGCTGCAATTTAATGTGATTAGCCTGCTCTACCAAGTTATTGGATAATTGTAGACCTTGCAAGACACTGCTCTTATGGTGTTGATATGCTCTGGCCTTTGGGAGCACTGATTGAAGAGGGATGATGAGAGTAAAATAGATTCAGATAAAATGAGAGACAACCGGGGCAAATAGATGTGGATTTTCTCATTTTAGCACAAAAGAAACCTGGCTTAGGTGAAATGGAATCTGGCTGTAATATGCTGAAAAGCTGCTTATCTCAACTCCCTCTGGAATATGCAACAAACATATGGAATAAGCTTGAGATTTAACCTCTCTACTCAAGTTCATATGACAGATTCATTATTTTCTGCATTAGAAAGAGCATATCAAGATCAAAATCTCCATTCTGATTAGCTGGCAAATGTGCACTCTTCTAGCACAGCGTGCATTCATGTACAACCGCTTTGCCACATTTGAACATCAATTTGTTTCATTCCTGTTGAGGAAGTACCATAGGATCATTTCACAAGAATGAAAGGCCTCGCTTTAATTTCTGGTAATACAATTCTTAACTCTTGTTTGTCACTCAAACCTCCCACAAAGCATATGTGGGATACATGAATTCTACTGTGTAATTCTGCTTTAGTCAGAGATTACACCAGTTTTGATTCACACATTCTATTTCCATGCATCCGTTTATCTAAGGATGGAATAATCCATAATTCATCACAGTACAAACTTAATCTGATAGTGTAGATGCAAGCCACTGATGTAGTTACACATGCACATCTCTAGCTGACTTAATGGAAGATGTGGTTTGAAAAAAAAGCAAATTAAATTTGGGTAGGTATTCAAACTCTACAGTTATTTACGCAACACTATAAAAAGGAATAGCAGTTCCCCCTACAATCCAGAAGATTTAACTTGCCTAAGTGCTTTTAAGAATCTATGTCAAAGTCATTAATGGATTTTATTTATGTAACACATTGTGAATTGCCTATATTCAATTAATGATGATGAATTGAGGTAGCATCATCCAAACTTCTCAGTGTTAAAGAATAAAATCACATTCTTGTGATAATCAGAAGCTATACCTTGCTACTTTTTCCTTTTCCAGATCATTGCATCTGAGAGAACAGATTTCACAAAGAACCAGAATCAGGGTTTGGCCTGATGTCATAATGAGATGTCATAACATTATTTCCTTCAATGTGCAAATCATTTGAATTCCGAATCAAGGAGTCAGGCATAGAATCAGAGATTCATTTGGGTTGGAAAGGATCCTTCAGTCCAACCACATACAAGCACAGTAAGCTGTCATGGTAAATTTTAAAGTATAGATAGATGCCAGGAAGACACCTTTGCTTATACTTGTTTAATTAAAATTAAAAGTGATCAGAAATTTTATTATATTATTTCAATTCAGAATGAAAGTCAAGATCTTATTCTCATTTGCATTACGCATAATGCCTTCAGCAAATATTAAAGATCACCAGCTGGTAATGTCATACATTATATTAAATGTTCTAGTATGAGAATATTCCTCCTAAGATGGGGACTTTGTACAGAAGGATTACAGGAAGCTCCTTTAAGTTCATGTTGGTAGTCTAGAATGCAGAAAGAAAAAAAATGGGAAATTGAGCCCAATTTCTTATAACAAGAAAATGCAGGTGACTGAATAGCAAGTTAGTTTTTCAAATCTTTTATTTTTTACAGGCAGGCACACATAAACATATTCACTCACACAGACTTTTTTTAAAAAAAAAACCCTTAAAAATAATAAAAATAAATAAGAATAATAAAAATACAAGTAATGTCTGGAACCATCTACAACTTTCTAAAAGCTGTGAGCTCTAGCTGGTGGTCAGGGATTTCTGTCAGAGAAGGGCATCAACAGCCTGTACAAAACCAGGAGATGCTACATCTGGCAGTTGACTGCAGTTCACCATCCTGTCAGAAGCACTCTCAGCTAACATAGTTATAACCAAACCTTAGCCCTATGAAAAATTCTCTAAACTGATGATGGCCGCAAGCTGGGAGACTACAAAGGGAAAGGTCATTTAATAGTTTACATATTTTCCATGATAATTCTTTGTTTCTTTGATGGGCGTACAGTGACCCTTTAGACACTAATTGGAACCCTTAATTGATTTGAACATTTTCAATGCTTTTAATTGATAGTCATCTTTCTGTGACAGGATTTCTTTCTATGCAGCATATTTTTTAGTTTCTGTTGGATACTAAATGCCAGGTTTGAGTTCTTTGCTTTTTAAAAACATACACATGGAATTTCTGTCTGTTCAAAAATTCTTACTGTACACAAGCCCTTGAAAACTACCCAGATCCACTCAAACTCTTGAGATTGACTATAAAAACAATGATTATGAATAGATTCATAATAAAATTTGGAGCTCAGGGAAAATATTTTGTTTCATATTAAGCCTGCTCATAATTTATTCCATGTAAAGTCTGTTTCTCCAAAATACATTCCTGATAATTTACTTAGAACTAGAAAAGCTGGCATTTGTACATTATGATTCCATTTTGTAAGTAATTTCATTATCTCATTCTGTACTATCCTGTATGTTCATTTTTAAAAATTTTTTTGACATTGTTCCATCAATGTAGAACAGACTGCTAGTTTTACTTTTGCATCAGTTGGTTTTTACTATATCCCTGTTGCAGTTGAAACTATTGATCTTAAGATTCTGAGTCTATCTCTATATCAGCATATGTGGAGAGATGATTCTCTAGTCCTAAGTCCAAACTGCATTGAAATATTTCCATCAATCCTAAGAAAACAATCTCATTATCTTAAGGTACTTGATTGTAAAATACCAACTAGAAGTATTGCATTATTTTGTTGTCTTCTGAGCTGTGCCCAGGAGATATTTGGGACAGTTCTAATTTTTCCATATCAAGTTTTGAAAAATTAGCAGTATGAATGATGGAGCTTCTCAGTGCTTGGAAGTGTTTCTTGGTACCTTTTAATTTATCAGTGTAGTTTTAGATTTAGAGAGATTAAGTGGACTACACTTTGGGGGTCTAAAAAATGTAATTAGGAAAAACAAAGCTGTGCAGTGTTCAGTGTGCATGAAACTCCTGAAAGAAAAGAGCTTACACTTGCCTTAAAAAAACCCTCACAGATCCATGTATTATAAAAGTTTGCAAACTTGCATAGTTGCTAAATTATCTGGAGTTTTCCTGATGTTAAATTCCTTATTTGCACTATATCTTAGCTACATATAGGAGTTTTGTAATGTTAAGAATCAATTGCTTTGCTACAGATCTTAGAAAATTTTAAGCTTTTTGCAGGATTTTTAAACTTTTTCTTTGTTTCTCCTTCAAAATCTTGGACTACCACCTCAATTTTTCAATTTTCATATTTGAATGTAAAACCTCAAATCTAGGCTTGGTCAAATTGGAAGGGTTTCTTCTGGTTTTGACTCAGATCTGTGATTCTCAAATTATTTCTTACAGTTTAGGAATCAGATTTGGGTTTTTTTGAAACTATATCCCATTGCAAAACAAGAGGGTGTTTAGATTTTACACCATTTTATGTATTTTGTGTTTTTTGGAAAAAAATCCCAAAAAACAGGGCCATGAATTTTACATCAGCATTTACAGATCAAAATTTTACTGTCCTAGACACTCCTCCAAAGCCCAGATATGAACACTTAAAAGGAACTTAACAAATAAAACTTTGCAATTCCTTCACAAAAGATGAATATTTTTATTAAAGGGTTATGCCATGTTTTTATTCTCTCTTCTATTTGTGACACACATAAACATCTGCAAAAGATCTGGTATTAAATTCTTTCCTTCTGAAGCCAAATACAAAAGCTCTCAACAAGACTGGGCTTTACTCTATATCTTACCAGACTTCAAAAAGCTTCCTTATGACTTTAAAATGGGTTCCTATAATTGTTTGTAATATTCTGCTTCTCTTCACTCTTATTGCAAGGAAAGATGTAAGGAGAATTTTTCTTAGATATGATTGTAAAAAGGAGAACATCAGCAGTAAAGGTTATTGAGGTTAAATAAAAAACTCCTGTACATTTTGCTATACCAGTACTTGTCTACAATAGTTAATATCTTAATAAATTAATTCAGGTAAAACAAGAATGTGAAATACTTTCTTTTAAAAAAAGAGCTTATTTTACACAGCCAGTAAGGTTCACAATTTTTTATCTTCAGTTTTGCATTTCCTTCAGATGGTAGCACTAAATTAATATAGAAAAAGGCTTGTAGATCTAGATGTAAGCATGCTTTTCTACAGAAAGGAAAAAAATAGTAAACCTGGTGCTTCTTATGAGCTATTCTAAAACAGTTAAAATTTTATTTCTAATTCCAAAGTGATGTTTCTTAATTTTAACTTTACAAAGCTGAATTATTGTTCATCATTTTATTGTTACTGCTTTTTATGTGTTTCTGCAAACTGCCATTGCCAATTATTTAAAATCAGAACAGATACAAATAAAGCCTCTAACATCAACATATATTAAATCTAAATATACAGTAAATATAAATAGTACTTAATAAGACAGTAAATTTGATTTCACACTATATTTGTGGCTGAAAGATATCTTGGTAATTACTGAAGAGATGCTGCACATATTCTCCTTTGCCCATTTTAGCTCAATGACTTTGGCTGTCCTTGGAGGGTGCTCTGAGGAACCAAGATTCTCATGAACTCTGAAAAGCATTTCCAAACAGAGGAGAGAAAGGGCTAAAGTCTCATAGGGTCAGCAAACACAACATGGACACATTCAAGATTATTAATAATCTTCTAACACAGTTTTAGGACATTTAGTAAAAAAGGAAATAATTTCAGAGTCAAATTAGAAGATTAGTATATGTACTGAGTCCTTAATGCCGTGGTTCATAGTAAAACAGGTAGTGGTGTCGAAGACGTTTGCATTGTTCCGGGGATTTAATGGCTTTCCTCTATAAAGATCTATTCTTTCAACAGATCTCTGATGAGAAGGTATCACAATCAGATGCACAGAGTAATTATTTCTCTCTCTGGAATCCAGAATGCAGCATGAATATGGTGATTAGTTTTCTTTATTTTCATATTCTGTTTCAGTTGTAATACCTGTGCTACCCTTCATTGTCCCAAAATTACACATATTTACTGTTGATGTTTATTTTTTTCTAAATCAGGGCACTGACTCTGATATTATTCAACAGCTTGATGAAGGGCAGTATCACTCACCCCCTGACCCGGCTATAGGTCAGTTGCTTGTATGATATCACTGATGATATTTCCTTTTGTCTCATTCTTTTGTCCCACTTAAATGCTGAATACACCGGGTCTGGAAGTAATGGATTAAATTTGGCCTCTCAAGCTTGGTGGATTAGGAAGTATACTAACCCAAAGGGAGTTACAGTACATTGTAAATCACAAATATCTTGAGAAAGAGGAGAAAAGTGTAAAATTTGTAGAAGACATGAGTTATAGCACAGTTATCTTCATAAAATCAAGTCCTCGTGAGTATATTTTTTTTGTCTTATTTCAGTGTGAAAACAACACTACCCACATCTAATCTCAAATGCATATCATTATGTTTCAGTTTTATTGCTATTTTCACCCAAGAAAAGAGAAAAAAAATGAAATTTTATTAGGGTCAAGAAATGAGAACTATATACAAGTTGAAAGTACTAGCCTATGTTCATAGTAAATTTAGATGCAGGATTGAAATATATACAGTTATTTTCAGTATAGCTGTTATCTAGCTGTAACATGTTGGTAACTGTTGTAGTGTGTGAGTATCTATATAAACGTATATATAAATATATATACATGAAGTAAATCATGAACCTACTGCATTAATTTACCTGTGTTGAACCCTATATTATCAAATGAGATTTTTTTACCTTGATTTGCTAGATTTAAAGGTGTTTAAAATGCTGGATGCACTGATTTCATGCTTCTTCAACTGGATTATGACCAGGTAAGAAAATGTAGGAGAAAAATAATCAGATTCTGTCACATTCTCTTTTCACAAGAAAAAAGTCACACGTAGCGATTCTTGTGTGATTTCATCACACTATTTAGGAACAATAAAGCTGTTTTAACTAAAATTTCCCTCACTGTATGTAGCATGCTATCTGGCAGTAATATGGGGGCATTGCCATCTGGGTAGGCTTCATTGTATAGATGGGAAATGCTACAAGGTAGAGTCACAAAGAATTTAGCTAAATATCTGATATAAATTCCACAAGCAAAGGATGTAATGGTCACCAGAAGATGTTGAATTCTCAGCATTCATGTACTTTTAGAAAAGTATTACTCCCTTAAACCATTAGGGAAGGTTATGAACTCAGATCTCATGAATTTCAGCTCTATTTTTTCAGTTTTCAGCCAGTGATTTCTTCATTCATAGCCCCAGAAGGGCAAATAAAAGTCACCAAAAATGTTATCAAGTTTACAAAGGGAATTTTAGTACCCTGCATGAAGTGTCCTCTCATGCCTTTAAGCACACATATAAACAGACAAACACGAGTCGTAGTTGACGTGTTTTTTCCATAGAGTAAAAATAAGGTAGTAATGATTATATTTCCATTTTAAATAAGGACTCACTAACCCTACAGGACAGAAAAAGAGTCACTGTGATTATCCAGTGTGTCTTTCCTTTCAGTATTCTGTAACCGTTCCTGCTGCTCTGATTTTTCTTTCTTTAAAATTTCAAAGCCTTTCAAAAATAATCTCTAAGCTCATTCTTTCTCTTTGCTCCATTTATTTGCCCTGTTGCCAACATCAGTCTATTAATTAACCTTTACCAACCTTTTATAGATCTCTCTTCTAAACTTAAACACCAAATAAGAGAACGGTTCATGGAACATTTAAGGGAGAATTGACTGAAACAAAAGCTTGACATTGTTTTCAGTAATGAATTTTACACTGGAGTATCCAACTGAACTTGAGGAGATTTAAAGCACATTCGAAGTTGTGTTAGACAAAGTGAAATGCTTTGCTTTAGCAGCTGTTGTTTACTCCTGAAGCTATCGTAAAAGTCTAGGATCTCATCAATTTGGGGGTTTTCTCCCATCGTTTTCTTGATTCTTTTTTTTTTCCTTCTGATAAATGAGGCTTTTATAAATTAACTCAGCTGGTGCACATTTGACCCCAATTTTTGAATGTGTTCCCTGGGTCAAGTACTTTTGTGTGTGAGAATAGAGTCATTCTTCCCACCCTGAGGCAACCAGAGTACTCATGGATTTAACTTACCATCAACACATTTTTAATCATAAATAATTTTCTACATGTTTAATCTAGGCAAAAAAATCTCATGCTAAAAACAATTACAGGCAATTACACTTTATTTTCTAGCCCTTGCTTACCCACATTAAACTATACTACTGAATAATAAATTACAAATTAAAATCTGTAGAATATCTAGCATGTGGGTGTTTCAACATATTTAAGTGAAAAGTTATTTTACTCTGAAAAATCCAATGAATCTTACCCCCTGACCTTTAGGTAAATTTAAGAATGATATTCTTATATCTGTACATCTCTGTCTTCCCCACTTTGTCTTATCAGTTCCTTCCATGGCTGGGACTTTTGCTTCCTCAACCTAAGTGCCAACATATGGTTGCATTCTGTAACATGAACTCATGGCTAAATCTATGAACTCCGTTCCTTAGTCTCCACCTTTGGGACATCAGTAGGTGGTAATCTTAGCAACCTGGATGTGATATCACCATTGTGGCATTTTCATTGACACAGCTCTGCTATAGAGACCCCTTTGCCCCCCAAGTATAATTCCTGAAAAATTAGCCTCTCGTTACAAAACATTAAATCTCTTGTCACTCAATCCTGCAGGTTGATGGAAGCATTGGATATGCTCTGGGGGTAAAAAGCTCCCCTAAGAATTCAACTTGGCACTTCCCTTCTTGGTGATACAGACTCTGGATGGGTGGTCCCTCTAGATCTCCTTTCAATAACCAGTTCACAGGTAGACAGCAGCTATAGAAAGGATTAGAAAGCTTGAATTAAACAATTCTCAAATTTTTTTGAGATTTGAAGTGTCAACTCTTATGCTTTGTTAGGTTGGCAAGGTGAAAGGATTGCATTTGATAAGAGAATAGTTCTTTATTTATTATTTTAAAATATCTAAGGAAAGCTTCCCTCCTGGGTGGTTTGCCTTTTCCTAACTTAAATTTCTAGTCAATGTTTGAGTTGCCCCTTCTATCCTTCTTGTGGTGATTTAGGTTTGGTGAAATCTAAACAATGTGTTTCATATTTCTTATATGCCAAGAGGGACTTTCAGGGCAAGGCTGAAAGAAAGCAGTGCTTTTGGTTAACATCTCCCATGAAGGCAATATATCTAGAATAATTGTCCTGGGAAATGCAAGCCAAAGAAATTTGCTCAGCTGTAGACTGACTGAAGAGCTCAACAATGTGATAAATGGTTTACCTTATCTGAGTACTGAATAATGTCAACCTGTATATAGCAGCTTTGATAGGCATGCAAATTGTTATCACATTTAGGTGAAGAAGAAAGTTCTTCTAGGAATGTAAATGTTAAAAATGTTCCCTCTCCCTACAAAACACTGGGGCTTAGGGTTGAATATGAAGAAACAATCCTGTTATAAATTCCTTCTGGAATTAAAAATTTATAAAAGAAATTTTAAAACTTCAAGAAATATTTTTTTCTGTTTTAAAACAATAAACATTCAAATAGTAATAAGATAATTAGCACAGAAATTATCAGAGAGAGATGAGACAACACATACAATGCTTTGTTCATGGGTCATCAGAAGTCAGTAATTTAGGACAGCAGTTTAGACATTGCTCCAGGATTTTTCAGAAAACCTAGTCAATGTCATTGTTATCTCATAATTTGAAATAAACCACAAATTTTGAAAGCAAATAAATTACTTACTTTTGCATTTGAATGGAAAACTATAATGACAGATTAACAAATCTGCCCTACGGTTTTGAAATCTGTTTTTACAGACATGTTTTATTTAAACTGTGTTTAAAGTCTGCAATAAATGACCACAGAAGCTGAAGAGAAGTAAGAAACCCAGTTTAAATCAAGTAATCAGAGGAGCCAATAGCTAAATGACCACATCATGGCCAGATTGACGTTGACTATAGCCTGAGTATTTAAATGCATAATTTATAAGAATTAATAAAGGAGATATTTACTAACCTTAAAGGACATAAAATAACCTGATGAGCTACATTAAGTTTTTTAATGTTGATTTCTGAAGGGGAAGTGCAGTCTTTTTCTTCTCCTGATATGCAGTTTAAATTAGAAGGTCATACAGGCCACAGTAAAAAAACAAACAAAAACCCCCAAACATATATACCTCTGTATTTCTGCGTTCTGTTGCCTATTGGCCACCCCAGTTTGAAAGAGTGTTTGGAAGAGATTCATTCCCTGGAGGTATCATAATCATTTTTCAAGCACAACCACTGTTCTCTCTGGAGGCTCTTTGATTCACTTCCAGCCTATCAGCTACAGATGTAAGGTACCTTTTCAAAGCATGTAGCAGTGAAATTCTTCTCCTGGCTTTTCACCTACTAATTGCAAGCAGGGAGATAGTTCTCCTTTTTCAAACAAAGCCACAATTTTTAAATCTTCCCTCAGTATAACTATGGCTGTAGAGCCATATATGGCATAAATTTTGATCGTGATAATGTGACACTTTCATCTTGGCTTGAAATAGCATTGGTCGGCTGCAACATCTTTGAAATCTTGATTGATGAAGGATTTAGACCTGGTTTTAATTACCATCTTATCTACTTGGCAAAGGTTAATATTTTGCATAAGGAAAAAGATCAGGCTATAATTCTAGGATTTAAAGAAAGAACTCCAGAATTTTGGTTAACTATGCCTTCCAATGATAGAGAAAACTTAAATTTTTGAAATAAATTAATTTACTGTTTGCTTGAGAAATATGGAATGTTGAGAAATATGGCTTCTTCAGTTTATAAACAGAGCTTATTAGTGCTATGCAAATAGGAACAAAAATAATTCCACAATAAACACAAGAATTTTTCTGTTTCGAATGTGTTTCAAATTCATTAATGACCTAAATTCATGGTCCTAAAGTTAAGGGAATTACACTTGTTCTCATTTGGCCATATTTTTCTGATAATCCTAACTTGATCAGCCCCAAGCATACAGAAAATCAGAGAAAGTTGTAAACTCACTTTTGTTTCTTCAACTGCTGCCATTTATAGGAAACAGACAATTAAATCTTACTGTGTCATATTAATCTGGTCATGTCCTAAAATATAGCACCACAAGATAAATTTCTTCTTATTTTAGGTCTCAACATGCCTTGAGTATTAGGGTTTGAGAGTTTATTTTAGTATGATTATATTTTGCCAGATGGATCTATATCAAATACTTATATATGGCCTGGATGGGTATTGCATGGCATTAGTATTTTAAAGAAATAATAAACTATAAGTAAGAAACTATTGGTTTCTAACTAACAGAAATGGAGTTTTCATAGAGTTGCAAAGCCACAAGCTGAGTTAATTTTGCGGTACAAAGATTTTTTTTAAGTTTATAAAAATCAGGTGCTGTGCTTTTAAAATGTTTCTTGAATTCTTATGGCTAAGAGTGACTGATGTTGAATTCATAGGTTTCTGTCGTGGGTTTTTTGTTTTGTTTATTTTAATCTATATCTCTCATTACTCAAAATCATTATCTAGACAATATGTTTCTCATAATCCCTTTTCCTAATCTTCAAAAGGAAGCAAATGGGAGCTAAATGGAAGTACAAGCTACTATCATCGTCCTAGCCTCAGCAGAGAGCAAGGAACAATTTGACATAAAAACCGAGGCATCTTTTATTCTGTAAAGATGACCGGTCCTCATTTGAAAAGATTTCTAAGAGTTTGGCGTGATCAAATTGGAATCATCATGAAATTACTTGTATAAAAAAAAAAAAAATACTACAATGTGGAGTCAGTGGAAGTTCTACTTCTTACACAATTTAGTGTGTAATATGTCTTTACTCCAAACCTTCAAACTGACTTGCACAAGGGAGTGATATCACTCGGAGACTATGGACTATTTTTAGATGATTACAGTAGGAATGTTTCTGATCTATTTGTTAAAGAGCTGTGTATGTACTAGGGTTAGTTTATTCTGAACATGGAAAAAGCGCTTTAATTGAGCAAATATCAAAGTTTTTCAGATGCTTTTTTGACTCTTCAGAACATACAAAACAGGCCTATATGCTCTGGAAATTATCCAGTCTTTGTGGTGTGAAACACTGGGTTGATGGAGTCTTTGGTTTCCAGATTTAGCTTACTTCCTTTTTTTGCGTGTCTGAGACTTCTAGATGGGCAAACTCATATAAATCAGTGATTTCAATTCTTTAGCTTTTGATTTTCATTAATCTGTCTTGTGTGATATCATATAGAACATACGCATAAAGTAATTTTTTGTTTTATTTAAAATATGGTATGTGCTTTATGTGTTTTCACAGAAGATGTTCCTGGCTGGCTGACAGTTTATTTGAACTGTTTTAACTACTGTCTTAATAAGCAGTGCTACTTGCAGATCAGGGCAATATGCTTTGCATTTTCATTCCCTGTTTTTGTATTATCAGACATGTAATGAAAACAGTATATGGGGCTGGATTTTAAGCATTTATTTTTAACTACTGTTTATGGATCCAAATTCATTCCTTGTGTAAGATGTGCCTAGAAAGGCAATGAATATGGATGAGATTGACCCAAGTTCCTATACTTTCACATAATTTCTGCAAAAGACAGTTGTCTATGCTGGTGTCTGTGGGAGAACTGTATCATATGCTAACTTTGAAAGAGGATTAAAGAGATGATATAATAGTTTTTCTAACTCTAGTTCAATGATACTTTATGATGTGATTATGAAGTGAGCTGCCAAAAGATAAACAAAAAAAAAAGATGAGCTTTTAAAGGAACAGCTCTTGCTCATATACTTTTTCAAAGAATAAAGAAAAATAAACCACATCACTTCATGCATACACATCAATTCAAGATAACACAACAAGCTTCTCTTAAACTCTGAAGTTTTTGGATTCTATTGTCCATATTTGTGCTGGATATGTTCTTTGCTTAAACTTATATTTTTCCAAATACTAGGGCAAGGAAAGCCTCTCTCATATATTAATATCTGGTTCACTGCATCTAAAGAGTTTTCTATCCATGACCTATTAGATAATGATTTTTTTTTTTATCCATAGAATGTTATAAATGATTAAAGTCTGGGAAATGGGCCTAATTAGAACAAAACCCAAACACCGGTAAAAAGGAGCACAGTTTGATTGGTGTTCACTGTGTTTTTTTACTTTTGAAGATTCTCCTCCATACTCCCTCTTAAATGTTGAATCATTTTCCATGAAGCATCTTTCATTAGTCCAGGTTCCTGTAAGGTTAGCTGCTGCCATTCTAAATGTGTGCTGCTAATGCAAAGAAAAATGATCATTCCAATTGTGTGGTCTTCTTCAATCTCTGCGGTGAGGCCAATAAACCTGAAATAAGCATTTGCAAAAATGTGCTGCAAAACACTCCCCAAAGCCACTGGTGCCAGCTAAAAAGACATTTTTTAGTCTCACAGATAAAGAAAAGCACTTAAGGAATGAAAGGTTTAGTTTGATGGTTTTGTGCTAACTAAAGCTTGGCTCTAACGGTGAATATTTTAACATTGGCCTGAGCAATAGAAAGACATTTGATACTTAACCTTCCATAATAGAGCTATTTCAGGGATGGAGCTATTTTTTTTATTGCACAATATGAAAATCATATGGAAATAGCTCTGCAGGAGAATAACAATAAACAAAACGTCCGCATGCCATCAATAGTTCTTTAATAATTCAATATTGTGGAAGCAGAGCCACTCCACAATGATCATAGGCTTGCAAAACTCCTAAAAAGTAATCTTTAGTTATAATATAAATTGGCTTGTGTGATGATGTCGTTCAATGTGGTCTAATTACAGCTAAAATAAACAAAATTATGGTTAATCCACACAAAATGTCCAACAGTTTATAGGCTTTGGCTTCAGTTTTGCATTCTGAAAGAGCAGAAGCTTTCAACAAAGTCCAATGCTGCTGCAGTTGCCCAAAATTTTCTTCTACCCCTGTGTATATACAGTGACCTACTCTCTGCCGTAAAACAGCTTCTGCTGGTGGAGCCCGTGTTTGGAGGATGTTCTGCCTTTTATGGGCACAAGCAAAAATTTTTATGTGGCTTGTGAGGACAAAGCAGAGTAGAGAGCTCCTGCATTGTATTTTTTTTCCTCTCTGGTTTTCCTGGGTTGACAAAGCAACACTTCATTGAAGTTGTTAAGATAATGTCAGTAGACAACAGGCATAGTACTATTATACAGGGGAAATGTCCCTTAACCACATCCAGACATAAGTAAGTGTTCACAAGAGGAAAGATGCAGTTGAAATACTTTTTATGACTTTTTTAGTTTATGTTTTTGTGGAGTTTTTTTGTTAGTTTGTTTTGAATTTTTTGGTGTGTTTTTATATCATTATCATTATTCTAACAGGTCCTTCTGGTCAGACATACAATGGAAAAATGGTAGAAGACATAAAATTAACCTTTTGAATGCCATATCTCATCACTGGATTTCATTAGATTATAGATTCTAGATTCTAGTGTGCAGTGGTTTATATTGCTTTAAATGAATAGAATTTAATGTTAAAAGGAGTATACTTTTACTCAATAATCTACACTGAAAACACAAATAAAGCTTTACATCTGAAGATTTGCCATCCCCTTGTATTTTTGATTACCTCAATCACTAGTAGCTTATTTTTATTAATAGAAAGTATTTGAGAAAACCAAGCAGTAATAACTAACAAATGTAGATTTCTTTTCATTTCTACTTACAAAGTAGTTAGAATTCATTCAAGCCATCTATAGTTACAGGGATAATATGTAAGATTATCCATCCTGTAACTACATTGGCACAAAAGAATATGTTCAGAATATAATGAGCTTAATAATTTTGATGATAAGCAGCTGGTGATTTTTGCCGCCAATACCAGAAGAATTTTCGGATGGAAAACAAATGATAAAAGAAGGAAAAACTAAAATAGAAAATGAAGATTTGAATTAATTTTTTTATGTGTGACCGTTCTTTGTATCACATCTTTTAAGGGGTTTATACCTTGAGTGTTGAGAAAGCAGCACAATTATCTCATTCTTTGACCTCTGAAAATAATTTGTAGTTATCACTGAGGTCTATTCTTATTATAGCATCAGTGAGGACAAGTTTACAAGAAAAAAGAGTTTTATGTTCTTGTACCATTTTCATAATTTTTCATCCTTTCCCACCATAATATGATTTTCATATTTTTGGAACTTGGGTTAAGATTAATGGCTTATCATCTGACAAACCTGAAGAAGACTTAGTCACCGTGACCACTACATGCAAAAGAAAATGTAAATAAGAAAACAAACAATAAATCTCAGAAAAAGGTAAAAAAAGTAAGCAAATTAATAAAACCCCTCCTCACCAAAACAAAGAAGAGAAGACCATCTTATTTCCCAAATAATAACACAAATGGTTATCAGGTGTTTGTAAAAGGAACTGTTATGTAAAAGGAGGTTATGAAAACATTAATCCCCCTAAAACAGTAGAAATTTCTTGTATAATTGAAATATTTTTAATTATTAAGATTGATGGGGTAAAATATATGAAAAATGATGCAAATTGCAATCTGTGTAAGGGAGCAGACTGGAACAGTTGAAACAGAATAATTGTGCTGTTTGAAAAAAGTGATGGTGCAAACATCAAAAAGGTAATAAAAATAAAATAAAATAGAATGATGGAAATTTAGGATGCATACATTTATACAAGAACTGGCCACTGAAAGTTTATTTTATGATGAATGCTGGATTACTTGAAAAAACAAAGTAATGGAATAGCAAAAAATTCTGATTTTAATGCAATGGGGTTTTGTCTTTTTATACTAATTTAAAGAAATTATTTAGAATGAGAAAAGGTCCCCTCAGGAACTGCATATAAGCTGAAGCTGCTTGGCAAACCTACAGATCAGATCCTGAGTAGGGAAATAGGTCACAATCCTATAATTATACATGAACACACCCCTTTTTCACTTGTGGTGGGAGTCCTAACTTATTTTAGCAATTTAAAATTTATATTCTGATAACACCTTGGGAACCGTTTATGGTCAGTAATGGAGCCAAAACCAAAAGTACCTTAGTCCTCACTCTGTTGTATTCTCATTAGTGATCATTATTTATTCTGACTGTAGTTTACAGCGGAGAGGAGCTGAGATAGTGTACCATTAAGGAAAATAATTAACATTTGCTTTTCTTGCTTGTCATGAATATGTCTTTTGAATATATGAAGAGATTCTTTCCGCCACATGTAACCTCTTCATCTTTTCATGACCTCTCTACAGCTCTGAACAGAAACCAGTACTTAGTTGATTGAGAGAGTGTGAGGGGGAGAGGAAAAAAGAGCTACTGTAAATATAACTCAAAAAATCATGACAAACTGGGAAGTTTAGTGATTCTGTGGTCTCAGTAGACAATGTTCTGTCTGGCAAAAGGCTTTGTCAGAAGAAAGCTGTTACCACGTATCTTGTGGTAATGCCTTTCACTCAATATCGGGATTTTAGTTTGTTTGTTGGGGTATTTTGGGGGTGATTTGGTGTTGAAATCAGTTTGTTTGGGGTTTTTTTTCCCCAAAGATTATGTGAATTATGTTCATAGGCTGTCCTGCCTAAAGGCAGGTGTCACTCTAGTGGAAAACAAAGCTGGCCCACACAATGGGAACACTCTTCCTGAATCAAATGTGGGCTTCAACAGCAGATTAGCTAAATTCTGACAGAGTTCATGAAAATTTGTGAACTGACATTGATTAATCAGCTCAAAGCACTGGTTTAAGGGCATGCTAGCCACAGCAGGGATACTACCTTTACTCCTTGCAAATCTACCTTTAACTGTTAACAAAACTGAATTTATTGGAGCTAAGGAAGTTCCCACCTCCGCATCACACTGACCAGAGTGATGTTTGTTCCTAGTCACTTCCCAGAGAAATAACAGCACTTCTATGTGCTGGTCTGATCATCATCACAAGGTCAATAATTCATAATTTTAAGAATTATAACAGCAGATGATGAAGTTCTGTGGATCTAAATCCTGTTCTCTGATGCTGTTATTTTCTGATTTAATGTTTTAATGAAAACTTATATTGATGATTAACATAAGAAGATGCTTACAGTAGATTATTTTCCAAATTACCATAAATGTTGTATTCACTCTACAAATATAATTTTTTAATTTATACAAAATATGAAAATATTATATACTTTATAAAAAATAAATTTCACCCAATTACTTGAATAGGATTATTCAGCTAAGGAAATGGGATTAATTGTATTGATTGATTTGAATTATTTATATAAAGTAAAACTTGCAAGACTGGAACAAAATCCAAATCCTAAAAGTTGTCAGACATAGCTGCTCTGGATGCTGTTTTTTGCTACCATGAATGGGTGGAGGCAGTTGAATTTATACCAGGGTGTCAGCATGATGGTGACTGATCCAGTGCACAGCCGTCTCTACAAAAGAATCCAATGAAACCCTTCCTTGATCTAGCTCATAATTAGAAGCATGGACTCCTTCACACTGAAGACATTAGGAAGGATAATTAAATAGTATTTTTTGCTATTTCCTCCTGTCATTCCTCCTACAGAAACAAAATGTAACCTTAAGGTTCAGATGCAGCAGTGTCTCCTCATTATTGCAAATGAGTGTAGGCACAAAGCTGATAATTTTACTAACACATGTACTTGCATGCGTTACCCTATTGGTTTCATAACTCTGTGTACAGGAGGGGACATGCATGATCAAAGCAAGGGATTGGTAACTTGCTCTGAGTTATTTATGTTCTTTGAAACAAGTCACTGTACTTTGAACAGATTTTTGTGGAAACAAGAAAAGCCATTTTTAAAAGTGCATAGTAGAAGGTGGAAAGAGGAGTTATCTTTCGCAATTTACCATTAAAATAATTTTCATCTCTGTAAAACCAAGAAAGATAAGACAGTTAAGCTTCGGATGTTGATGACTGGAAGAGAAAATTTCAGCTAAATTCAAGTTACTGATCCCAAACTTTGAGACTAAATCTACCTACAGATAACAGTTTAAAGGAATCCAACTTCTCTAAGTTTCAGGTGTCTATAATATTTTAAGAAACCTAGAGTGCATGGTGATGCAGTGTAACCACATATTAGCCCATCATGCTTTAGGATCAAAACATTTATTATACGTTTTTATTGACCTGAACCTGGAAGAGACCACACTTGCCACAGATTTTGAACTATTAACAGGGATTGTAACCTAGAACGAATCGTATTCCCTACGTATTTTTATGGTGTTTTTTCCCTAATTAAAAGTACATGCTTGAATAACCTAAATTAACATACTGACATTTTATAAATACAGGCTGGTGTAATTTCATCCCTGGAAGGTGAACTAGGATAAGTCTGTCAAGTAATACATGTAGGTGCAGATGAAACATGTACCAAACAAACCTCTGCGTGCCCCTTGGTGTCTAACCAGGTCCTAAGGAATAAAGGTTGTAACTTCAAGTCTTTCACAGTCTCTAACTGATATTACTGGAACAGGTTCAGCCTAGAGCAGCATCTAATTTTTGTATTTTAAATAATTTGTTAATTTATTTCCATGTGTTTCTTCAAAGCATCTGTAACTTTGAAGTATTTTTTTAATTGGTGACTTGACAACAAATGCTATGAAAAGGCTTTGTTTGAAGAGCTCTTCTCTAAACTCATGTTTTAACACCTTACTTCATTTTACTGTGATGTACTTTCCCATCCATACTGAGAATTGTACAGGTGGAAGGAAAATTGAATTGTGCATGTCATACTACATGAAACTGTTCAATGGTATTGTAGAAAAACGCTATGTAAAAACAAAAAGTTCTCTACTGCATGTGATAGCTAATAATTCATAAAAGGACTAATGATGTATTTACATATATGGAAATTGAAAAATCAAGTGTCTAAACTTGAAAAATGCATCCTAACTTATGCCAGTTATATAAGACCAGATAAAGCATGTATTCACCTTATCAGCAAAAGTGACTGGTATTGAAACTGCAAAGATAGCTGACTAGGTTCAAACCAACACAAAAAGACAAGCAAAGCACCAAAAGTCTAAGAACAGGGTACCTTGATATCAGTATCAGAGTAAGTAGATGAATAATTTTTAAGAAAATATTCTTCTGAGTTTGGAGAAAATTAACTTGGAAAAAAAAGTATGTCATTCTGATTCATTGTGGCAGAAGGCAGAGAGTGCTGGAGAAGAGGATGAGGAAAGAGATTTTCTCTATTGCTTGTAATGGCCTTTAGAAATCTACTGGGAACAATTTTGTTTTTTTAAACTAACTGCTCTAAACTGCCTGACTGCAATCCTGACCTATCATCATAGTAACAGATAATGTCATAACAGAGATCCATCACAATTTATTATCTAAATATATTACATATCTTTTACTCTTTTCTCTCAGTGTTCTCCAGCAGTCTGAAGCTGCTTTTGACGACAGTTCTGGAAAATGAAAAAGTCGTGGAATGTGTGGGAACCAAGAGCCTGGGACACTACTAAACTGTCATAACTTGAAAACTTTGTCATCCATGAAATAACACATGCCCCAGTTTATATTGCACTGTTTAGATTAGAACATAAACTGTAGCACATGGAAATTTCTTCCTATGCACTGTGTGCCAGTGCCTAAGATTAAAGTTGGAGGTTCAACTCTCCAAGTTAGGGACTACAAACCTCAAAATCCCACTCAGACATCACTTATCTTTCCTCTACAATTTAAAGAACTGATTTTTTTTACACTGAGGTTCTGCCATTGCTTTAAGTTTCTTCTCTGTATAATTCAGAAACTGGATAGCCTACAGTGCTTACCTTTTGCTTTTATTTTAATCATCCCTTTTTTTTTTTTGTTTGAATAAATAAATTGCGAATTAAAGACTGTGGAGTTCTGAATAGGAAACCAGAGTCTGTAAATACTGCAATGTGGATATAGTGAAGTAACTGGTAGTAACTATATATTATCAGAGAAGTCTAGTGATAACTTGAACAGGAGTTAGAAATAGAAAAATCAGTTTTGTATGCTTATCACCAGCCACTACTTTGTGTCTCTGGATAAACTGCAGAGGCACAATTTTTCACAGGAGCCAAGTTGTAAAATAGAGATTAGAGCACTGCTCCACTTTTGAGAAACTCTGCAAGGTCAAAACCAGAAAATTTGCAAGTAGTTTGGAAGGTGACACCTCAGGTCAGGATTGTGCATTGTGCATTCTTAGATGCTTAGAAGGCAGCCTGATTTTAACTACTTCTCATTGTCAGGCCTCAAGGTAAAGTTTTCAACAGATAATTATGGCAAAAATTGTCCAGCTCTTTCTCATTCTGAGACTGAGAATTAGAATCATGTGGAGACCAGAAGTTACCTTCAGGAAAGGATTTTGAGGCATTAAAATGTGTATCACTGGGAATCAGAATTATCCCACAGAAATGCTGGTGTTGTTTGGGAAGAATAATAAGAAGGGATTATTGTCCTTATGTTTTCTGGTTGAGAAGATCTCTGTTATCAGATTTCATCGGGAAAGTATGTTTAATCACTGATCATGTCACTTCTTAGCTTTCAACTTTGGAAACTAAACTAGTCTTCTGATTTGTTTTTTTTTTCCTTAGTAAGAGATGTTGTCCAGTCCTTTAATCATATTCTTGGACTTCTCTGAGCCATTTATAATTTTTCGTCATCTTTCTTTAAACACATAATTAGACACAATAATCTAGCACTTATGGCTCCATTGCCAGTACAGATGTAACATACTCTCTTCACTTATACTTGGCATTTTCTCTACTAAAACTTTCAAGGACTTTTGTATTCCACAATGAAAACTCATGTTCGAGTAATTATCCATGCTGACCTCTAAGTCACTCAATATTTCTCTCATTCCTTAGAATTCCCAATCCTGAAGAATGACTTACATTCTTTGTTCATAATTATGTTCTTTCCACTTGGTAATGTTGAAATACACATCATTTTCCCACAGTGTGTTTACCAAGAAACAGTTCATTCTGCATATGTGACATAGTCATTTTGCTGCTACTGATTCTCTTGATCTTTGTGTCATTAGAAAATTTTATAATAATATATTTACACTGTCTTTTCTCAAGTGATTAATTAAAAAGGCCAAATAGTATGTATTCAAGAATTAAAATATACAGGCTGACAGAAAAATTATAACTTTATGACAGTAATTTTTAATTTTAAAAAATACATAGTTTGTGTTAACATTTTAAATGTGTAATACTGCCTATCACTTATCAACATGTAGCATCATACGTTTCCTATATTTTGCTATATATTTATCACTATCAGATCTTCCTTTTTTCTATCATAATTATTAGTTAATTAACTGATGCTCTCAGCTTCCTTCCACGTCTGTTGTAGCTAGCAGAGCTTTCTTCTGCAGCAGAAATTTTGACATTTTTTGCACTTTAGGAATTCCCAATTATCAGTCACATTTAATTACTTTCTCCCAATAGACTTTGCTCATAATTGTTATCGTGTTCATGAAGTTAGCTTATAACATTTAAATGAACTGTAAATATGGTGGAGGTTGGGATGCTTCAGACGTTATTGACTCCTCATATCTTTGCCCATATCCTCATATTTTTGCCCTGAGATTAATGTTTCTTTCTGTGTGAAGACAATATATATTTGTTGTTACATTTTTTCAGATTAAATTTTACAATTTTATAAACTGTGAAAGTATTGAGGGGCTCCTTGCATTTGACTTCCAGCATGTGTCAGTAAGAGTTGAAACCCCTGACATTAATACATCTTCTTCAACTATACATGATATATTGGTCTTTAAGAAGTTGATCATCGCATTCTTTAGTGTGATTTGGTAACCTGCAGCCACACATTTACTGCTTTATTCATTACCACAGCAACTTCTAATTGCTAAAGTTTATTTGTTTCATAAAGCTGATAACTTAGAAACAGTTAAAATTATTTTTAACATATTGCATCTTCCGCTTCCTTTTTTCCCCACTGATTTTCCTATATAGGTTATAATCATCAATGGAAAGACTCCAGTAATGTGAATTTTATAGCATAATTTCATTTAGGAATGAGTGAGATATTACAACCCAAATTCAGTAATTTTGAAGTAGGTCAAACTCATCTCAGACATGAGGAATTCCATTTTCACTTGTTTATTACCTAGACGGAAATTAAATAGTTTCTCCTTTATGCCCATCTGAGGCTTGGTGGTGGAGGATTCTTATTTCATGGTTTAGTTCTAGGTGTATAGGTGTATATGTATATTTTTTCACCTCTTCTCTTTCTTCTTATGTTTATCCCTCTTGGCTATTTTAGCCATACCATTCATGGAAGATTAATTCCAGGAAGCTCTAACAAGGGTACATCCTTCTTTTGCTGTACAAGGAGGTTATAACTTCTTCTGACCCTTGACTGCTTCTGCTCATGACATGAGATGAATCTCTGGGAAATGCTTTAATGTTTTTCTCCTTCAATCCCCTTGGAGGTCTCCAGAGTCTTTTGCAATTAGTCATATATCGTGCTATAAGTTGTAGCCATGATCATGTTTTTAGGACCACTTTAAGCTGCAAGACCTTTTCCTGGCTACCTCCAAAGAAAACTGGAGTAATTCCGGTCTTGTGATTGCATCTTCTGTCTTGGCTCCAAGGGAAAGCACAATATCTTTTTGTTGGCCTGCTCATCACAGCGTGCTTATTATGTTCTTTCTAGGACAAAATAGCAGTGTCAGGTGTTTTCTTTCCTTGGGTCATTGAAGACTTTTCTGTGTCCTTTAAAAACAGCTTCATGCCTGTTTGTAACCCTCAAATTCCAGCAGCGGAGGAGGTCTACAAAGTTCTACCTTCAAGGTAAAATATAGTGCATTCTTTGATGGTGTGTTTTAGTGAGGCCCAGGGACACAAGTTTAACTGTGAAAAAGTAACTTCTAATTGAGCAATGCCTATTCTGAGCAACACATGAGGTGAGTTCTGTGCTAAAAATAAAACGTGACAGGAAATCCAGACGTTAATATATGTGAGTACAATTCAGATAAATATGGGTTATACTAAAGCATATACATGAATAAACATGACAAGCACATACATGAATAAACAGTACTTGAAGGATCAAATTAAGATAATATTGCTTCTTCAGCTTTAAATTCTGTATTCCCTTGTTTAATAGTACTAGTGGTACAAAACTGTAGATTTTACACTGTTATTAAAAATTAAAAGTAGTTATTAAAAGTGGTTGCCATAGTTAGTATAGCTTTAATCAGGATAACACTTCGTAATTTTCCTCTAGAATCATTCGTTACTTCTGGGGAGGGGGTCAAAACTATGAAAAGTACTAACCACCTTGAGATCATTAAAACAAAAAAAAGGAGAAAGAAATTAAATATTTTCACACGTGAACAATTCTCTGTAGACTTCAAGACTCCCTTTCACCATATAGAGTCTCTAAGGCCTAGCATTTCATATCCTTTTCTTTCATTTTTGTATGGCTAAAACAGTGCATTGCACTAGAGAATACCCAGTGATTTATCATTGCTGGTTTAATCAGGGAACTGCTCTTTCAGATAAACTGTTTGCCTGAAATGCTGTCCCTGATGTACTGTTAAGTTAGATTGGAAAAACAGTGGCAGATTCTGTTGCTCTTTTCAGGTTATAAACCTGATAATTTTCCTTTTCTTTGTAAGTCCTTTCTAAATAAATTTCTGTGTCTGCTTCTTACATTATTATCCAACCTAATCTTGTCCTAGAAGGTGGCTTAATTAGCTAACAAGCTGAATAGATGCCTAAACACTCAACTATTAAATGTTATTCTAACAATGTCGAATTTTTATAGTCAATTCCAGAATGCTCTGTAAAAGTAGGCTTTTCATGACCAGTCTTGCCTGAAAATGCAGGGGGTGAAAAAGAAGGTGAAACTTAAGGGTACAGTTTTTTAAAACTTTCATTTTGTTCTGTAGATATGTAAATATCAATGGGGGTATAATTTTTCCCGTCTTGGTGCATGCCCTGTCATCTTCTTAGCCAACTACTGACTATATAAAGTCAACAGAATACAAACTTTGGTTTATGTTGTTTTTCAATATGTCCAAATCTGATCTGCTGATACACACTCACTAAAGTCTTGACACAGTCCTGATTTGCCTTTACCTCAAATCCATACCAAGTGGGTTAAACTTCCCATACAGTCTTATTTCTGTAGGATTCAAAATCCCTTATGAACAATAAGTTTCTGCTTTTACTGCTGTAAGTGCTTACAAAAATTTCAGTTAAATGGCTAAGTAAGCATTGGCCCTAAAATGATTGGTGAGTTAAATGGTGTAAGGGAGAGTTTTGAGAATTTCCCTTACTGCTTGTGAGCTGCATCTTAGTTCTGAAGGCTGGCTCAGTAACAAGAAAATTGATGTGATCCTCCAGGTAATGAAGCTCTAAAGCCAAATTTTTAGCTACTGAAGTCTGAGAAACAACTCGTGAAGTCAAATAAACCCAGCTGACTGCCAGTTGCATACCCATATTCTTGTTTTCAGTGGGACTGACTTTGTTGTTAGAATTTAAATCAGTCCTTCTTTTCTAGCTCAGCTTTTAAAGATTTCTTTCAAATTGGTGCAAGTCCCTTCTGCAGATATTTTTCATAAGTTTTAACTCAACTAAATTGGTTTAGTTGGAGTCAGTAAATTAGAAAATTAAATTACTTAAAGGAAAAAGAAACTCTTTTAAATATATTTTCATATAGAATTTCCTGTAAAGTTGGGCATTAAGCTATTATAGACCATCCAAAGGAGGGTCATGAGGACAGTGAAAGGTGTGGAGGGGAAGCTTTAGGAAGAGCAACTGAGATCTCTTGGTTTGTTCAGCCTGGAGGAGATGAGCGGAGACCTCCTGGTGATCTTCAACATCCCCATGAGGGAAAGTGGAGGGACAGGGTCAGGAGTTGGACTTGATGATCCTGATGGGTCCCATCCAACTCAGCTTATTCTGTGATTCTATGAAATCTAGTTTAAAATGATTCAGCTCTTGCTGAACGAACAACAGCTAAATGAGGTGTAACTTTGTGGCACCTAGACTTAGTCACACATGTGAATGATTTAGAATCATGATGAAAAACACTTGAATTTACTATTATTTTTGTTTTAGACAGTCCAAAAAATACAGAAAGTATGCATCAAGTCAGAAGCACAAAACACGTGCCAGATCTTTCATGCTGTGTTGAATAGAAAACAAGCACTAATATCAGGCAGTGTGGCTTTCCCCAAACCCCCAGTAGCATGTCTGCCACCCAAATTGAAAAAACGTGTGTGGTGATATCATTTTAGACAGCAATGCTTTTCCTGTAAAGCACTACTGCCTGGGAATTAATTTCAATGATACAAATAGGAGTTATAATAATAGTAAATTAAGGAGGGATTTTAATTTTACTAGGAAAGTGTCTAAGAGATGCTTAAGTCTCCTGTGTCATCTCCTTCATTAACGTTCAGTGAAATAGTTTTCTTGAATATAAATTACTCTTATCAGCAAATTAAGCTGTTACTAAGGAAAGGTGCACAGAAAGGAAAGGAACATAAAGCCAAGCAAATAAGAGTTTGGTCATCTACTCTAATAAGAGGTGGTTGAAATTGGTCTTAAGTAAAACCAGTTTTATGGAATCACAGCTTTATAAATAGGTCAAGAAACATATTCTGAATTTTGTGGGAGGATGTTACACTGAAATTCTGCATGGAACTTAAAGTAGGAAAGTTCTTTGTAGGACTAACATCAGATAGATTTGGTGCTCACTAATCTAAACAGAATTACACTAGATCTGAAAACAGTGATAGACAGAAGTTATCAGCAGCATATTTTGTAAACACATTGATTATTATAAGATTTCAGTATTAAACACAAGAGGAAACTTATATTTTTCTTAACATAGTGTTCTCTGAAAGCCTAAGTATCCTCATACTATTACCTTTTGAATGAACCTTAGACACTAGAGCGAAAATAATTAGGAAACTTCTTCTCTGGGCTTTGGGTTTTCATTTCAGTATCTTTGTTCCCACTGACACTGCACTGAGGAATGTAGTGAGACCTCAATGAGCTATGAATCTGGTGCACCAATTCTAATACCCTTACAAGCATATTCTTTGCATTAACTTCTATAATCCCCTCTGAATAGGTTTTTTTAGTCTTTGCCTCCTACACATTCCCTATCTGTTCCAGCAGCACCAGAAATACACCACTTGTCAAAGTGATCTGTCAGAGTAATGGTAATGTAATCATGGACTAATAATTGTAGATTGATACAAGTAACACTGTTTACTAGAAGTCTTCATTCAAAAAAAAAAAGGAAATAGAAAGAAAAAAAGAGTAGTTAGTTAATATGATACAAATGGGTGATGATAAGTTCCTTCCTATCCTACATACACTTCTGCTCCTTGTCAGAGAAAATACTTTCCACAAGCTGCTTCACCTGGCCTTGCTGGCATCTCACTCACTTTCCTGGAGGATGTGTGGGAGTTGCTGTCCTGTTTTCTGCAGAGAAGCTCAATACAGCTATTGAATTTGGTCTCCATGGACAAGACTGCTAATCATCCTGTGCCTTAGAGTTGTGCATCGACATGAAAAAAGAATTCCAAAATCTACCAAGAAGAATGATTAAATGTACTTGTAATATTGTTGGTTTTCTCTTCTGCTCATGTGTACTGTTATTCAAATGCTGAGAGGGGCACTGGATGACTCAGACTCCAGGGAAGTATGCATGAGTTTCACGCCTACTCTTTAAGACAGTAAAGTAAAATTGATCTTGTTGTCTTGTGCTGTCATTTATCTCACTTCCTACTTCTCTTTCTCACTCATTTAATTTCCTCCTGCTTCTTTCTGCTTGATATGGCATGACTGACTGGGAAGTGTACATGAAGAGTGGACTTTAGATGCTGAATGTCCAGTGCATAGATCGCTGCATGTCAGTGAGTATAATTCACTTCTGGATGTGAACAAGATCTTTGCACAACAGAAATACTATAGCAGGCATACTTTTAAATAGATTTGTCATGTTGATAAAAACATTAAAATATACCCAAACTATATTTCAACAAGAAAAACATATGGTTTTATAGTCTTAATGTAATACTGAAATACAACTTCTGTGCTTTTATTGTGACTCAGTTCAGCTCTGCAGTTCCTGCTAATGTTGTGTAGTTATGTGTTAATTTTTAGTGTGCTTCCAGCTGTAATCACTCTCATATAAAAAGTCAACTGCTACAAAGCTGGCATGCTTCTGCTGTTAGTATTATGAATCCTAACACACTCCACATGGGCTACTCCCATGCCATTGTCAAATATTTGTTCACATCAGAGTTGTGTGTTTAATTATTTTTCCAGTACATCCATAAAGCTTGAAAAGGAATCCTTCTGCAATGAAGTAGTGTGAGTTGTTCATTACTATCACCAAACCAAACAACTTCTGGCTCAGATTCTCTACTTGGACCAAAAAAAAAAAAAAAATTCTAATTTGAGACAACAAGGAAACTCATTTGAGTATATTTAACAAAAGAAAAATAGTTGGTGGACTTACACAGAACTCACAAAATAACAATACTTTCAAGTTACAAAATAACTCATATTCACAGCATTTCCCTATGCTTATGGAAGAACATAGGTTCAACATCCTGCTCTGCTTCAGGAATTTTAAATCTAAATATGAGAATGTTCTCAATCGTCCTGTTTTATATCTGAGATTGAGCTATTTTAGGTCTTTTTCTGTTTAAATTACTTCATTTTGTGTAAGCTACTTGGATATTCTCTAAATCAGAGACTGTATATCACATCTCTAGGATAAGTACCCTAAATACAGTGCAGCAGATGAATAATCTCACCGTCCTGTTTTGTGCTTCAGTGAACATCTGAATGTTCTGTATGGATGAACAGCTTAAAAATGTTACCCAACACAGAGTCTTGAGAGTTAAGAGTTCAAATGACTGCTCTTACACAGATATTAATTTTGTAATTCATATTTTTGCAGCCTATTTCAGCACTTTAGCACCAACTCCTCTTATTGGGAAGGTATTCAGATTGCACATGAATCAGCTGACTTTGGTGTCCACCTGAAATATAGGAAACCAGTTTTCCTCTCTATATTTCAACTATGAAGAAATGTCAGCAGAAAGAGTTGAAACTGAGTTTTTGCCTCCAGTATAAAGCCCATAACTCAGCCCTATGTACATTCTCTTTTTTCCCTCATATGGTTACAAAGTTGTACAGCAATGTCATGGAGAACAGACAACACACAGGCTCCATTCTTGCTCATGAATCCTCCTATGAAACCCTTAAAACAAATATAGAATGATTTCTTTTTTTTCAAATTTAGAGACACAACTTTGAAAGTTTATACTCTGTTCCTCCACAATTTCACTGCAGAAATCCATGTGGACTTAATCTTATCTGCCCACGGGGACGAAGGGGATGATACAGTTTACTTTACTTCTTTTTTTTATAGGTCCTCATAAAAGTAAGCACTGTGTCAAATGTTTGAAAACTTGGGGATCCAATCCTGTTGTAACCTATATTGGTGCAGATTTGGAACCACTTTGCTAGAGTTTCAATGACAGAACTGTGCCTATAAATTTCTCTAAGTGCCTGAAAAAGTATGTTGCCTAAGAAAGAAAAATACAGTCTAGTCAACTAATCCACTGTTGTCTCTGCTAAAAGAATTCTTTGTTTGCCTATGTTATAGTAAAAATTTAGGTAATATGCAGAAACATTCTTAGACAGTTGAATGTGACAGACTCTATTTTCAAGCTCTTAGAATATTTCCTGGGATTATTTTGGAAGGTGTCAATAGTCCACTCAGAGAATTTCCAGACATGTTCAGAAGCTGGAACTTCTTGTGTACTCATTTCAATAGTTTGCATAGAGCCAGCCTATTTAGAGGGGGAGACATGGATGAACGCAGTTAGAAGCTTTTCTGGATCACTCGACCTCTGAGTAAAAAAAGATTCCAGACTGTGTTTAACTTAATAACTAAATAAATATGCTATGGTCATATTCTACATTCAGAAGTCAGTTAAAAATTTCCCTTTCTTCATTGTCAGATCATTTAAAAAGAAAAAACAAAACAAAAGTAACCCCCAAAAGTTTGGCGTATATCATGTATTTTCTAACGAAAAATGATTGGAGGTTTTATAACCGTATGGCATGCAAGACTTCTTTATGTCTACACAAAAAAGCAGGGTCCATCCATTTGCAAAGCAATTTACATCACAACACATCTTAATGTCAGCCAGTGATGCTGCCTGCAGAGGTCTGAGAGTCTTGTGACTTCCACAGGCATCACACTGGTGTCTGAAAACAGAACAAACCCTCTCACAGTGATCTTATGGATGAATCTCTGTAAATGTGCATTATAATATCTGAAGGATAATAGTTCCTTGTCTTATCATTATATGAGATAGATTTAAGAGAAATATGTACGAATGTGTTTAATTTATTCTAGTTTGCCACCTTCTGTTGGGTTTCCTTACAGCCTTCCACTGATAAGGCAATAGGGGGAAGTGAAGGGAAGGCCACTGACAGAAGTGTTAACAGAAGCACTTCTGTAATGCTTCAGTCCTACAAAAACACATGAACAGCACATAATTCTGTTATCCGTTCACCTGTTCCCTTTAACACTGTACAATCAGAGAAAAAGTCTTAAGTTTGTGTTAAAAGAACAACTTTGCTTATGTCAACAAGAAGGAGAAGTTGGCATATTTTTAGGGATAAAGTTGCATTTTGATTCTTGGAAGATGAGTATAAAATACCTGTATGGACATTAAATGTCTGATTTACAGGGTTAGAAAGGAAAGAGAACTCATGATCTATTGCAAGATTCTTTTCCTGTTGAGGGAAGGGGTACCTCTGCACTCCCAGGACATCAGCAATCTTCAATGCTGCCTGGTTATTCCACCTGTTCTCACACAAATTCTGTAGCTATGGGAATACATTATCTTGTGTTTTCAAGGCTCTGCCATTTTGGCCTTGGCTGAAGGTACAGATGCCTTTTATAGAGAAGGTAGGGCTTTTATATATGATTTTTTCTGATACTGGTCATGCTACAGATAATTTTAAGAATTGGAGAAGGGGTAAGATCATAGTGATCTTTTTGAAACACAATACAGATGCATTTGAAAAATGGTTTTTAGTCCTTCTCTGAGCATCAAAGCCTAGGACAGCAAAAAAATTCAAACAAATAGCATATATTTGAAATATGTGTATTCAGGATTCATTAAAATGATCTAAAACTCTGGGTATGCAGTTCCAATTGACTTAATTGGGAGCTTAACCCTAACCTTAAACCCATTCATATTTCATTGCTGTTGTTTTTACATTTAAAGGGGATCCTACCCAAGCCCTCAACACCCCCCAACCCCCACCAAAAAATAAAATAAAAGATGGACCAAGAAAAAAAGCTGTAGTTACAGCACAAAATAATAGAGTGAAATAACTTTCCCTATTGCAAGAGCGCCTTTGTTTTTATGCTATTTTTGACAAGGCAATAAATGCTTCTAAGCACTTACTAAAATTAGTAAAATTGTAAGATTGCACAGGAACATGAAACAATGGTGCTGAGAGATCTTTGCAGTTTTTTGTCTTTCAGGCCTTTATCAACCTCCAGTTTTCCAAGTTGTACTGGAATGCCAAATATGAACTGAAGAGTTTCCTTTTGTACTTTATTTCAACTTGTCTTTTCATGTAGTACTTAACTTTCCCTAGAAAGCCAAAAAATTCCAGATGACAGGCAGAAGACATGGACATTAATATAGATCATTCCTAAGAAAACTGATTGGGGTACTTATTTAGCCAGTTCTAGTGAAAGCCACAGCAGTTACAAATAGAGATCTATGTTTATACAATAATTTATGGTTCTAATAATGCCACTTATATGAATAACATGTTTCTTATAAACTGGATAATAAACTATATGCTAAGACCATAGCAGGCCAATGGCACATTAGTTCCTGCATTTTTAATCAAATGTGACTCTAGGGACTAGGCACTACAATCCTGATTTTACATCCTTTCATGGCTGGGCAGGGGGTGGGGGAGGGAAATCACCTCAAATCATAAAGGGAAAGTGTAGAGCAATATTGCTTAGCCTGAAAGCTCACTGAATCTTTCATTTCTATGTCTTTGCATCACAGGAAGGAGAATATAAAGGAACTGTCATTTGGAAATGAATGACCTTTGCTTTGAAGTAATAAAAGCAAAGTTCCTCAGAATCCTTCCAGATGAAAGATGCTGTATAAAGGTAGGATTGCTAGTGGTGGTTTGCAGTTGCAGTGACACTGATTAGTTATGGGATATAGGGAATCTGAGGAGGGATTTAGAATATGTGAACTAGTTTGGCAAAAGCATTTTTGGATATTATTGCTTTGCAGATCCAAACACATTAAATCCGTTAATAAATTCTTTATAAAATCTTTCTGGAAAATAATTACTCTTGAATTTATTTATTACTCTCTAAGCCTGTGTATATCTGGAAGGAAAAAAAGATGAATCATTTAGAAATGGAACACGTGTTTTGTGGAATTTTTCATATGGAAACAAAAAACCAATGTACTCTGTCCCATCTTACTGCTCTGAAGTAGTTGTAATTCTAGTCCTAAGCTGCATTTTTACAAATCTAAATTGACACAAATCATTCAGCTATAAAGTTTAGTATCTTTTCTTTACAGATTGTTTACTAAAAAAATATTACTATCAACTAATTTTCTTATTGTTTCACAAAGCTCATTGAAAAGACTACGATTGAACTGATAAAACATTATCCAGGAAAACCTTGATTCTGATGAAGATTCATTTAAAAGAGGAAGGAGGAATAAAATACTGTTTTTGTAATATTGTGTTAGAAATTTCTGCATTATTTCTTTCATTTTTCTAATTTCAAAACAAATGAGGTAAGTAAGACCTTGAAAATAGTTCAGTGTATCTAACTGAACAGAAGGTGACACCTAAGTCTGTTGTAAGTGTATAATCCACAAGGATATGTGCCTTATTAGGACAAAAAGTAATATCCATAGGTAAAGGAAACCTGTTTTAAAAGTAAATTTTAAAACAAGTTTGTTGCAATATCTACAGATAGCATATTTGTAGCATTTTGTAGCTCTAAACTAAGGCTAGAAAAATGTGACTGTAGTGCATATTGCTTCTAGAAATTTCTTGCCTGACCTCCTAATATAATTTCATTGTAGTTCACAGGATCTCAGAGTTTGTGCAACAGAGAGTACTTCAGAAACAGTCAAAAATTAACATTGTTTTTTCTTAAAAAAAAGGAAAATGTGGTTTTGTACCTTTTTTTGACTTCTTATTGAAAACTAAATTTTTAATTCTTTTTTAGTTGGTTGCTGACTATGTAAGAATCCTTCAGAATTGCCAAACCACAGTGGATAATCTTTCATCCTCCATCTAAACAGCTTTCTGAGCTTATGAGTTTTTTAAATCAGGATTGTCTCTCAGAGAACCTCATGATTTTACACCAGAACCAACAATGTAAGTGTTGTAAATGTAATTCAGCTGTTACTTGATTGAATTGTTCATTTCTTCCTGGCAAGTAGCTGTTGTTTAGTTCTGTAGGTTGGTACCTACTGAGCTGTCATGCCCCACAGTGGCATAATTCAGTTAATTTTTATTCCTTTCTATCTAGATACCTGCTGTTCTTTCCCAGCTTCTTTCTTCTGCTTCACTACCCAAGCAACACTATGAAATCTGTGTAGAGACAATAAAGTCAGTTGGTCAGAAAATAGCTCTTGGTTTCCCTAATGCTGCAGGTAAGACCAGGGTATTTCTTTCTACAGGATTGTCAAAGTGCCATGCTAGAAGGACAGGAGAGCGCAAAAGGGAAAAAATATATTTTAAAAATTTAAACTTAAATAAGCTTAATTATTACCTCTTGGCTTCCATTACCTCTTCATTCTTCTTAAACCAAAATATTTCACCCTAGTTCATTCATCACTGTTTCAGATATTTTTGCAAGGGTAAATAGCCTCCCTGTAGCTGAGCTAATCATGTCAGCAATGAAGTATATTATTGCATCAATTAGAAGAGATAATTTATGGGAAATGGAAGTTCAGAAATTGAGAAATTTTCTCTTTCAGCAGGATGCCTTCCACCATAAAGTAGGTTATAGTTTGCATCTGAAGCAAGGCCAAACACATGGGTTTGGATTGAATCCATGCACCAATAATTGTCATCCTATGTTACTAAAAACTCCTTGACTGGAGATAATAATTGATTTGCCATTATTTTTCTTCTCTTTTGTGTGTGACACATCATTACTGGAAGCCTATTCCCTTTGCCTCATAATTCAGATTCTTGGCACACTACATTGAATTTTATGGTTAAGGGTAGTGCAAATCATTCACAGCTGTCTGTGGGTTAGGTGTTCTCTGGGCTTAAAAATAGTCAATTTGGTGTTGCTTCAACCAAAAATTGAGAATTCCAAGTCTCTGACTTAAACATGCCAATTTTCATACCCAATTTTCTTCTTTCTTTACTATTTTGGACGTGTGGCTGACACTTTGCAGGCAGTGTTGTCCAAACACTGACGTCTGGAGCCAAACTGGGTCTGAATTAGTAGTCAACAGATATTGCCCCAATGGGAACATTAGTTTAATTTTCCATTATTGTACTCTTTCTTCAACAATATAGACTTTAATTTCCAATCAAGGTAATAACCATAACAAAAGATTTGAATTAATGGTATTTAAAATTTGGAATGGTGTAGTTGCAATGGTTAGTTGTAAATCCTTTAAGCTGACATTTTAAAATTTGTCTGTGCTCCACCAGCAGCATTTATCCAAATAGATGATTTCTTTTTTTCCTTGTGTTGCCAAATTGTAAGCTCTATTTCTAAGCAGAGATATGGTAATATAGAATCCACTTACCATCTATGAATCAATATTTTGGCATCTGTTTGGGTGTTAAAAAGTCCATTTGGACTTAACACATCCAGGATATTTTGTTAGGCCTTATTAAACACATTCTAGCTTGTCTTTTCTCTGATGTTCAGTGGAGCTGTCGGTTCCCCATTTCTGTGCCTGAGATCCAACATCAGAAGCAGTAAAGCTGTGGATCATTTGGCAAGAACCCACAGCATGCAGGATGCCAGCTGAGCACAGCCAGCCCGAACTGTGGCTAGAGCTAGCAAGAAATAAAACCTGCTCTGTTGGGTCCATGCCTGCTGCAGAATCTGAACTAGTAGCAATCTGAATGGAGATTTATAGCTAATATCTGCTGCCTTGACACACTTCAGGAAGTGCAAAGAAAATTACACAAGGCCCGAAATGACTTCTAAGTCAATGAAATGGGGTCCCATGTTCATTGTTTCTTGGTGGCTCCTGGTCAAGCTTGCTCAGATTACATGATAAAGGACAGGCTGAGTGGTTTTGTGGGTTGTATTTTAAACTCTCTATTCTACCAGCATGATCTGTGATGTAAAAGTCAACTTGTGGTCTCTCTGGTTCTCATATCTTCTGGAATTATGAAGGTTCTTGGGCTGAAACTTAGTTGCTTGAGGTTTCTGTGACAGAAGAAAAACATCAGACTTGTACATTCCTCTTAGGGAATCTCTGAGAAGTTTGAATTCTGGGGAACTTCTGAGCAGTTTGAGAATGGTGAAATATTTTCTCTGTTGAACACTCTGTCAATTAACCTAAATTAACAAGATTCCTTACAGGCATCTTTCAGGAACCTAAATGAGAGCAGTATATGCCATCTGAAGAATTGATTAACAAGTCATTTGGTCTGTAAAGCAACTCCTACAGAAACAGAGTGAATTATAGTAAATGTGTTTTTAAGCTCTTCTACTCATAAAACCCATTATAGTCAGAGCAAATATTTATTGACAGCATGATTCTTTTTTGTGCACGATTTATAAAAAAGACAAATTTCAATACCAGAAGAAAACAGTGCCTTTGTATATAAAGTGAGGAGAAAGATGTATATCACTCTAGGACCATGCCTATTAATTTTCTCAAGGGTACCTTTTATCATGGCTTTTCAGTACCTGTATTTGAAACAAATAAATCACTTGAAAAATTTCTAAGACGGAAAAATTATTGCACTGTTCCCTCTATGTGTGCCTAGCTTGCATCAACGATGGCTCATGCTTCAGTGGATTTCTTATTGAACTCTTCAGTTGGTAGTTGCCATGATTTAGAAAGCCATCCTTTTATTTAACAAAGCACATTTCAAATACGCTACGGTCTTCAAGATCATTATTAAAGATGTTGACATCCTGCTTTTCTTTCTCAGCAGATTGCTGACCTCTTAATGCCTGACAAGCTCTTTTGCTTTCATGGGTATGAGCATCTTGCTTTAGACCATAAAGTGTAAAATATTCTAAACAGATGGACATAGCAGTACAATGGTCTATTGAAGTCCAAAATTATTTAAGATACTTGAGATTTAGTCTTATTCATCTGCATTGGAAATTATTTCCCAATTTAATCAAAAGTTCTGTTTATTTGCAATCCAATAAAAAGAAAGAGAATTTGGCTGCCATTAGTCTAGGGAATTTACAGATAATTCGACTTACAAAAATGTATGAAAGAGAAGGGAATAACACATTTGTAAACAAATTAACAGTGACTACTGAAGAAAAATGCAGAACTAGTTAGAAAAAACCCCATGTATTGAAATATAATTTCAAGGTAAAAATTTACAGAAGCTTTTTTGATTGAAAATAGCTTTAGGGATTTTCAGAACAATCATTAATAACAATATATTTAGTCCCAGCATATTTCAAAGAGTCTATTTAATTTGTAAGAATAAAAATCTCCACATCTCTCTCATAAAATAAATATTTCATAGAAAATAGGTTATGGTGCATATATGGAAAACAGGTGACACTGTTAGCAATTCAAGGTAGAAATTCAGTCTCAACACATCATATCCCCATTTAGAACTTTGGCCAAGAGGTCAAAGAGGTCTACCAAGTATTGTAGACCCAGGATCTCATGCTGCTTTTCCTTGTAAGTGCAAGTCAGAGCAATGTAGAGAAACAAGCAAACATTCAAAAGACAGAAAATAAAAAAAAGAAAGAAAAGAAAGAAAAGAAGAGAGGGGGGGAAATAAAGAGCAACTTTGAAGCATTTTCTTTCATTCCCATGTGGATCAGGACCACTCTCAGAAAATTTTTCTTTTCAGGCTGCACTCTTACTCAAAGCAGCTGGATAAACAAACTGTTGAGTCATGAAAAAAGAGGAGAAGGTATATCAGCGAACTTTAATCATCAGAGTTGAAATTAGCTCCCCAATAATCTGAGAGAAAGGAAAAGAAGACACATATAAATGATATTCCCTTTCCCTTTATTTCTTGTTAAAATCTTGCTAGACATGCCATTGTTTCTACCTGCCTGCAACTGGAATTCAGGATTGGCATTGAAAATTCAGTGAACTTCGGAAAGAAGTATTGCAGTTCTTTCAGAATTTAGCTGAAATCAACATGGGGTTTAAAGTTACAGCCTCATAAATCTTAACAGCAATTTATTTATTTATTTTATATTGAACAAATAATTTCAAGTTCTTAACACCACCGCATAAAGAAGATAAATAATCAATTGTGCCCTCAATGAAAAAAATATTTTGGGACTATTGAAAAAACCCTGCTTCTTAAAAGGGTGTGCTGGCCCAGCCCTCAGCTGATTCACAGTGTTTTACTGTTGCCATAAATATCGTGGTGCAGAACATAGAAAAGTTCAAAGAAGAGCTGCATATTTGTGCTCTGATCCAGTAATGGGACAAAGGCAGTCAATAATCAAAGCAAATGAAGGATGGTTAGTATATTCTACAGGACTTGCTCACATTCTTGAAGCATTAGTCTTCAAATAAATTACTGTGATAAACCTGTAATAGGGACCCTCCTTAACAGTTACATCTCTGTGAACAGCAGAGAGAATGGCAGAGCATTAAGCTAACAAATGTTCTACATTAAAACTTCAGGATCAATAACATTTTTAAGATGTTATCAAACAAAGCATTCAGTGTTAGAAGTAACAGCCTCAGCCTTATGCAGACAAAAAGTGTAACAGCCTCAGTGTCTCTGCAGAAATGCAGTTGCAGAGCCAAAATTCCCATTGTTCCTTAATGTTTATATTGCACTATAATGAAAAGATGCTCAATAGGAACTAAAATTTATTTCAGATGGACTTAAAAGGAAGAAAAGATACATATAGGTCCTATAATAACCCTTTTCTGCTCTGTGAAATGAAGCAGTCTTCCAAGTGTGGAATACAGTCTTTCTACTTGGTGCTCTTAAGGGAAGAAGGAGATACTTCCATGGCAAGGTTGGATGGGTCACTGGAATGCTGAAGTGGGGGTGACACGTGCCATGATTGTCTACCAGCTGCAAACATCCAATATTGTCAGATTAGTGAAGGATTGCTGCTTCAGTCCTCGGAAGGAAAACCCTTTCCAGCTGCTGGAATGAACTGATGGAATAAGATTAATTAGAAGCAGAGAACAGTGTCAGCTTCCTGAGACAGAGACAGCTGAGCTGTTCTCGAGATGAGATTATGTCCTTGTCTAAATGACTTAGAAGTCTACATGGAAATGCATGAAAGATTAAATTTGTGTACGGTGCAAAAAAAACCTATAAACTGTGTGTGTAATCATTTGGGGTGATTCAGTTCTGGATTTAGAAACCTAACTGGAGACATCTCATGTTCCTTAGGGATGTCTCCATATATGGCCAAGATGTCCAAGTTCCCTTTGTAGTCAGCACAGACTCATTGATGTACTTAGAGTCTGAAGAACAATAAGGCTGTGAAAATCCAGTTTCTACCCTTGCAGTCAACATTTCTCCCCTATTCAGCACCCAAAATTTATCTCCTTCATTAAATAGATAGAAGCTACTCTAGCATTAGACTCTCTCTTTGTGGTCTTTTTTAACAGAAAAACGATGACAATTTCTAAAACTAAAAAAAAATATATTTTTTTTTCCTGTATGCTTCTCTGAAATTTTACCTGTAATCAGGAAAATCATGACAGACCTAGAAAGCTCCAAGGAATTATTTTCTAATTTATGACTGAAACAGAAAAATCCATCTTTGCTTTATCTTCTTTCTTTCCCTTCCACATTCCTGCCTTCCTTTCTTCCTTTCTTCTTTCCATTGCCAGTTCATTCTTTCACTTCTTTGGCAAAAGATAAGAACATGTTTGTCCAGACCTCAGTTTTAAGTAGTCTGGTAATCTTTCTGCAAAATATTACCATCTTAATCATATTGAAAAGGTCTTGGACTGATTAAAAATTCAGGATAATGCCATGCAAAAATAGTTCAATTGACTAATTCACTCACTGACTGATAAGAATCATTCACTGGTGATTTTCCTTGTCCAGGAGTTAGTACACAGGAAACAGGGCAAAGTACAGCACCTGAGAAAAACATGTTCTGAGGAGGATGGTTCAGTAGTAAAATTTAAAAAATGCATAAATTCACATTTGTTTTTCAAAGCTAGAGAGTAGGAAGCTAATAAATTTTAGAAGCTAAAATTAGAACCCATATAGTTCCTCAGGTATGGCACTAGAAACAGATTTTTACCCTGGCCATTGATTCACACTCCTGACTGCACTTCATTTTCCTCAACTTTGAAAAGGAGATAGTGAAACCCTCTTGTCCCATGGAGTCCAATTTTAATTGGAATGAGAAATCTTTTGATGTGTTTACTATTTCTGTTTCCAAGATTAAAAAAAAAAAATTGCAAAATTTAATTTTTTCTCACGTTTCTCAAATCTGACTCTGGTGCTGTATAAATTTAAAATGGATAGATGTAAAAAGTCAAATTCACAACCTTCAATCCTCTCCCTTTTCCTCTGGATGATATCACTAACTTTTGATCAGAAAGTAGGCACATACACTTTCTTATTATACAAAAATATAACTTTTGCTTGACAGTAAAGAATGAGATTCAGAAAACTGCAATATCTCAAAAGCCTGTGTTAATTTTCTTAATTAAATTCTGTCTCACTTTAAAGGTTACAATGTCTCTTTATTTACAGAACAGCTTATTCATTCAGCTCTTTTTTTTCCCTCTTGAGCTTGTCAGAAGCTGTTAATGTTGATACAGTTTGACATTTCGCCCAGACTGCATCAAACCACAAACCTGAAAGTAGAATGTAGCCATTAACAATTTAATAACCTGTTGCAATACTTAATTTTTTTCCACATCAGCAGTGTCACACTTCATAATGGTATGTTTTTTACCTTTACTGAATGAGACGAGACTATTTTCTTTACGTGCCATGGTTTTTAAATGTGCTTCAGAACCGTAACTAGTCAGAGGTTGAATTTTTGAGTGCCAGCCTATTGGAGATGTCAGAATCTATAAATATACTTGAGCTGAGGTTTAAGTGAAAGTGAGTTTTGTCTGAGGAGCAGACATGAAAGTCTTGATTCAATGTAGTAGATAAGCACAGGAATAATCTGTAATATGAAAGCCTTTTACATCAGTGGAAATGCTTTCACACATAAGCTTGGGGTATGATAACATGGTTAAATACTAAATTTCTCTTAATATCTTAGTCTTGGTAAAAGTCAATGAGGCCTATAGAACTATTTCACTGGTTTCAGCAAGCTTTGACTCTTACATTGTAATTGGAAATATGAAAAGTTTGTATGGAACCAGGTTTTTAGAACAGTTTCCATAATCAGTGTGCAGGAGTAACTTTTGGCTATAGTGATAAGTATCTCAGGCAAACCATGGCTAAGATAAAGTGCATGTTATTTCTAATGGCAGATTTGCCAAGAAGATTGAAGGCGACATGAATATTTTCAAAATATTTTGCACTCCAAGAGTGCGTGGGTAGAGCAGAAATGTCTGGAGAGGCTGTACAATATTTTCTCAGTGCTTAATATAGTCATGCTTGAGCAGGCAATGGTGTAGCTTTCTTCTGCCTTTTGGAGTGTCTTTTTTCCCTGATGATACTTATGGGAAACTTTTATAGACCATTGGTAGTCCAGCAAAGCCTGTTGCACCCAAATATAATCCAGTGATCACAGTCCATTTTCCAAATATGAAAACTTCTGTAGTCTGAAGGAGCTCATGTCTCTGCATTGTTTCAAATGCATTTCTATAGACTAACATCTGATCTTGGTTATACCTCTATAAATTCACAATAACTTAATTGGTTTTCATAGAATTCTTGCTGGTTATATTGGTCTCAGTGGCACGCTTGGCCACACTAGAAGAAAATCTAAAAATTCTTCTTCCCTTCTAGGATGGGAAAAGTTTTAAATACAGATTTTTAGGTACACTTAAAAAGATTCTACTCCTTTCTTGTCACTGGATCTTAGTGTGATGCTGACTGCTACATAAAACTCCATCATGATATCCCTGTCTTCTCTAACTACATATTTGTTTCTTTGCAACTTTCTGTTATTTATGCTGCTTGATAATCTACCTCCTTGTGTCTTTTCTTTTTTTTTGCCTCGCTATAAAAAATATAAGAAATTTTCTTTTTGGATTCTGCTGAGTGGGCATCCTTCTTGTACAAAGAAATCTTTCTTCTTTAAGAAGTAAAGAGTGCCAATATTGCTACAGAGAAATAAGTTTTCTTCCTTTCCTAGAAGAAACTAGGAAAAAACCTTGTCAACCTGAGAGATATTATAATAAATTGTCTATGTAGAATACTTGTTTAAGCTTTCAAAGTGGAATCATTTTTGACTTTTATTTTACTGTCAATCTGTTCTTTCATATTTTTTGTGCTTGTTTTTGGTAGAGAGCTGTGAAATCCTCTGTAGAGAATCTCTGCAATGTCCATTGTAGAGTCCTTATCTTAGCTGTGAGATATGCAGAAGGGCATGTTGGTTGCAAAATTTCCTTGGGTTTTACAGACTTGCACTCTTGTACACCAGCATCACTGCTGGAATTCTTGTACTTTCTGTTTGCAATCAGTCTTTGTAGGGGTAGTTAGCATAGAAGTAGATGGCGGAATAAACTCTCCCAAGAGATAAAATAACCCTGGACTATTTTATTTAAAGAACTAGAGATGAAGGTCATAATTTCTTTCAGTAACTTCCTCACAAATTGGTGTATTGACCTATAAAATACTCAGTTTCATTTGTGCAAAAACATTTACTGGATCCTGCCACAAAAAGCTTTTTATTAGGAAGCACTTCCACGACTTCTGAAATGAGATGTTGAGACGAGATTGCATGAGTGTGTCTCTGTGTTTATACTAAAAAGGCAGTTCTAGATAGAAGTTTAAACTCATGACTAAATATAGGTAGCAAATTAAAAATTCTTCCATTCACTCTTCAATCATTTATTTTCCCACCTGGTGAAAATCTTATCAAAATTTGTCCAAAATGCCTTCAAGTGTACGGGATAGCTCAAATCAGCTGAGAAAGCTATGAAACTTCAGTTTAAAGATCTTTTTTTTTTGTTCGTTGTTTTTGTTGTGGTGGTTTTGTTGCCATGTTTTCCTTTTAGATCCAGTGTGATTTGCCTTGAATTCCTGTTTAAAAAAAAATCTAATTCAGCATGCAGGTGCTGTAAACATTCGGATGATGTGCCTGGAAAGGCATTCAAGAATGCACAGTGCAGTTCCGGAATTTTAGTACAATTGTATTTGGTGATCACTATGACCCCCTTCAATAACTCTTCACAAATTTGAACCTTATTTTACAACTCCATTTTGTCTAAGAGACACTGGATCTCATTCAAGGCTGTAGCACAGCTGATGGCTGCTGCAGGACCAATAAAATACGATGCATGCTTTAGATGTGTTTTTCTGACAGCGCATTCCTTCAGGATTTAGCAAATTTGTCCATTGTTTTACAACTCAGTTTTGTGTAACACACAGGACCTTGCCCTGAAATGGGATGCACATTCTCGCACTGCTTTTTATATTGGTACAATTCTGCCTTTATAGTACCTTGATAACATTATGGAGGTGCTGTAATCTGATGTCAAGAGGAATTTTTGTGTCAGCTGAGAAACAGCAACACCTCAAGAACATTAGGAGAAACAGACAATATGATGTATCTCCTCTTGTACAAACGGTGACATCTAGAGTTGCCATTAGTATTCCCTAATATGCAACAAAGTTAAAGGTTATCATCTGCTGCAGATTTAATGGATTGCATTAGAATTACAACAAATGACCCTTGCAGCTCCTTTAAACTTGATCGATCACAATATAATTGTCAAGGCGGGCTAGCAATTAATTTTCATTAGTCAGGGAAGTCATTAATGCTTGCTGTTAGGGAAAATGACTATTAGATTGGAATGGAAGGGATTCAATCCATTTTTTACAATTAAAAAAGGTTGGCCTAATTTGCTGGTTCCATATGTGCAGAAGAATCATTGAAGTTCCTGCTGTGATGCACTGGTTCCAGCAAAGAGTGGAATACGTTCCTTTTCATACCAAGAGGAGAGGCATTTATTACCAGATTTCTACTGGGAATATTATTTTTAAAGAATGCTCCATCAATATTTTTTTTCCTTTTGCCTTTAAAGACAGGTTGGAATTTAATGCTATGGTGAAAGGCCTGCTTCCTCAAGTCAAAATGCTATTTGCTTTTCCTTTGACATTTGGGGTTTTTTTACTGAATAAGACAGAGGAGTTGAAAGATTCCAGGACCATTCAGCTGCCTTGGTAAATAGTAAATTGCTTGGTAATGACAATTAGCTGTGATACAGCCGTCCAACATCACGGATGATAGAACAATGCTCTTCATTCATGGAGTACAATTCATCTGAGAACTTAAAAATATTTTTCAAACTCTACCTTCATTAAGTCCTAGTCGAAAGTGGAAGTCAAATTGAAACAGAACATCAAACACCTTAAACTACAAGATGAAATTTTTGTAAATGCTTAGTCTTGTCCAATTTAATTTTAATTAATTGGTTCTGCTTTGCCATATTCTTGATGTCAGGAAGCAACTTGTGAAGTAGTTTTTCTTATTCTAAAAGCACTATGTTTTTCAAAGCATCGTTTTAATACCGCTGTAAATGTATTTGCTGGAGCATTCTTTTAAAGAATTTGAGTAGCAGAAAAACAAAGCTATGTAGGCTTCATGCAGTCCCTCTGAGACTAAATTCCACCTACATCTTATGTACCTAAAGAATGGCTCTTTTTTTAGTACATACTGCTGTTCTTTGTAAAATAAATGCTAGAAAGCAGGGGTATTTGAATGTTTTCATAAAATTGCCTATCCCAGTTTAGGTCAATAAATTAGGTGAACATGATGTAGCTCTAAAGGCTTTCAAAAACACTTTATGCTTTTCCTTGACTAAAGGAATTTAGGCATTGCAATGAGTAACTCACTTAAAATTTATGTGCTTAAAACCTGCAAAATTTGAGTAAATTGGCTCTTATCATGATGACTAAAACATATTGAAGAAGATATATTAATATTACTTATTATACTGAGAAGGACTTAGAAAATTTAAAGCCAAGCATGGAAGTGTAATATTCTTAAATGTACCTAAGGGAACATGCATAGGGGTAAGACTAGGCTTTTAGCCTTCAGAGGTTCTGTAAGTTTTCGGAAAGCTACTGAGTAACTAAAATTCCACTGATTTCAGACATGGACAAGTTGACTTTGATAGCACTTTATTTTTTGTGTGTAAAGGATGTGAATGGGAATTAAGTACTTAGCTTCTTTCATAAATGCCTCTGAGAACCTTATTTTCACCTTTAGCAATCTAGAACAGGTTTCAGATAATTTAATTCAATGTATAAGTTTTCCTATAGTCAGAGAAGGCAAGGAGATATGCAGGAGTTCATCTGGAATTCACCTGATCTCTTTTGATGTCAATGCCACACAGAGGTAAGTGGCATCCTAACATCATCCTGTCATTTCTCAGATAATTTGAAGGGAAACTGGAATGACTATCACAAACCTAGATGTCTATATTACAAGTGTTTAAACATATACTAAGAGCCCCTCTACTGCTGTTTTTAAATCTGACCTTTCCTGATTCAGGAGCCTGAAACAATTTCAAAAGCTACCAAACACAAAGGTGCTTAAAAGTTCTTGAAGTGATTTATTTGATTCGAGCTTCGAAGTCACTTTTGAAAATGGTCCCCTTTGCTATAAAATATTTGCTTTCTCACTTGGAAGATTTTCAATAGCACTTTCATTGCACAGAGTATATTGTTCTGCAGTTTGATGAATTGCCTCTTTTATAAAACAAAAATATGTTCAAGATGTGATAGTGTAATCCTGTTTCTTTAGGTACATGGCAATCTAGGTGCTCCTCTTTTAGAGGAATATTTTCAAAGTTGGGATGTAAATCAAAGTCCTTTCTAGTGTGCAATGATGGCCAACATTTAGCCTTTCCCTTACACCATGAAGTTCAGCAGTTCTGAACGTTAAATATTTGGGAAACTGAGGCTCCTTATGTCTTAAATACTCTACTCATACATTATATGACTAGACATTTAACTTACTTTAAGAAAGGACACTTCTACTCTTTTAGCTGGTGCTTTACTGGAAGCTACCAAATAGTAATTGGTACAGCCTAATGGTTAAGAAAAAGAAAATCATTAAGATGAGTGTGACTGTATTCTTTGGAATTGATGGAGTGTTCAGATGGACTCAAGTTCCTCACTCAGTTACATCCTTCGGTTTGAATATGTTTCTGTTACCAGATTGATTACTGTAAGTCAGACTTCCTCCTAGCATTTATCTGTCACTCAAAAATGAATTCTCAAGTCATTATGCACATTTTACTTTAAACATTTGTGGTTTCTAAAGAAAAAATCAGGGAATGAAATCTGGCATTTCATTCAATGTATTATATGGTACACATTAATGGTAAGGCAGTACGTTGTAATCAAAAGATTCTGTGGGAGATGGTGTGGGCAGACTTTTTGACTGGATAAATCCTTTTCTATTATTTTACTTTTTTTCATGAGATGAAACACATATAAGCTGCCATAAATCATATTTCATAGTATTAAAAAAAGGAGTAAGACCTTTGCCGTCTCACTTTTTTTTACTTTTATTGTTTTTAACTTATTTCTGTTTAAAAACTTTATTCTTGCACTACTTAACTATTTAACTGTCTTTACAGAACCACCATCAAAACCCCAGGTCTTTGTTATTGTTTTTTATCTGATTAAAAGTTTAATTCTTGCTTATTAATTCTCTTTAAGCAGTGATATTATTTGAAATTAAAAGCCACAAGCTATAGGTCCTTGGAAACCTGTTACAGAAAATCCTGAAGAGAGACCCTACTCGTTGCTCTTTTCCATTTTCCAAAGATAGGAAAAGCTTAGGGCTAGAACTAGGACTAAGACCTTGGTGTTTTTCAGAAGCAGAGTGTTACACAGTCCTGGGTTAGACACAAAGGTAGAGACACAAGCTGGGGATCAGCCATAAGAGGCAGAACAGTCTTGTGAGCTTGATGGTTAACCTCACCAAATCTCATGTTAAATGAGCAGAAAATTAACTCCCAAAACCTGTAGTACTCTTCTGTTAGATGAGTGTATAAATGTACAGAAGCACCTAAAACAAAAGTCTGTCTTTTCAGGTATTGGTAAAGTCTTTGGAGCACCTAGAAAGTCTTTTGGCACCTAGAAAACCATGGATTCTTTTCCTCATTAATTCTCAAAATCCTTAAGCTTCAAGGTTGCATTCAGATATTCCTACACTGGCAAAAGAAGCCCAAAAAATGAATGAATGTAATAAATCTATATTATCATTACTAGGGTTAGTCTAAATTTTCAAATTCTTTAGCTCACTATTTGGCACTATTTAATCTGTTTTAAATAGACAGTTTCATAAAGCTGTAGAATCATAGAGTGGTTTGGGTTAAAAGGGACCTTCAAAGTCCAACTCCTTTGCCATGGATGGGGACATCATTCCTTAGATCAGGCTGTTCAAAGCGCCATCTAACCTGACCTTGAACACTTCCAGGGATGGAACATCCACAGCTTCTTTGGGAAACCTGTTCCAGAGTCTCATAACCCTCATTGTAAAAAAATTTCTTTCTTATATCCCATCTAAATGTACCTTCCTCAGTTTAAAACAGTTGTTCCTTGTCCTGTGACTATAGGGCAGGAATTGAGTTATTGACTATTTCATACTAAATCATTTGCATGACTTTTTCTTCAGTGATTCAGTCCAGAAAATAAAAGACATAACAATCAAGTAATACAAAGAAGTGGCTTCTCTCTTCTGGCCTACCTTCACATAATTTCCATCAATTATATGTTACATAAAATCAAGATGTTAAAGCTTTGATCAGGTGCATCTCTTCATTTGACATCTATCAAATACATTTGGGCCATTCTGAATTAATACCAGAGGGCAAGAAAATTATAAACCTTGAATTCAGAACAGAACAGGTTATTTCTGGATCATTAACTCTTCCTCCTTTGTCACAAGAAGCCACCCTTCTCATTTTCCATTCTTGTTGAAAACCTAGGAATAGGAGGGATGTAGGGAGGATTGTAATTACCTCCGTTTACATTGAAAATACTTAAATATTCCTTTCACTGCTGTATGGATGTGGATATTTAGTTTCCATAGAGATTCAAAGAAAGTTAAAGAAGATACTATTGAAAATAGAGCATTAATGAGAAACTTTGAGGCAGTCTCATTTCATCTTAAAAAAATCTCCACTCCCCAATAATTCTTTTTGCTATTCAGATCTTCTAAAGAAGGGATATTGACAGTCTAGTTTACATCTTATTGTAGACATCCGTTTCTTCACAGATCTGCTCTACTTATATTTTCTTCAAGTGGCCTCTATTCCTAGTGTGGTCTGCTACTGCTGAAACTTAGGATTTTCTCTTTTGTGTACCCAGAAACATTATTAAAACAAAACTGTGTAAAGTCAAACAGTTGCAAAGCAGAATAGGATGTCTTTATGACTTTGATTTGGTCCCTGTTTTGCATAGGAAGTGTTACAGTCTTTGATTGCATGGTTACCTAATATTTTTCCGTATAACTCTGAGCCATGATCCTTAATTAAAATCTGTACTGTAACTATTTTTTCTTCATTATCTTCACTTCTCGCTACCAAAGGCACACAGCTTTTTCCAGGGATTCATGTATGATACTTATTTCCATCATTTTTTAATGCTTCACAAACATTTATTGTCTTTGAGAATCTTTGAGCCAAGAGAATGATGTTTTGCACATGTTTAGATCAGAAAGGCGAGGATGGAGAGATTAAAGGTCAAAAAAATTTTCTAACATATAATGAAGAATTTGAGATGTACATGGCCTAATTTTTCCAAATATATGACAGCAAGGAATTAAAAATTTAAATCTCCTCAATTTACATTGCAATTTTGAAGCTTAGTACTTCTTCAAATCCTACTCAAATACTACTTCTGAAAGACAAGAGTCTTTCAGAAAATGGAGAATATGGTGCTAGTGAGCACCAGCTGTAAGTCTGAGTTGAAGTATTTACTTACACATACTTTCGTGGCAGAAAAAAAGATGCAATTATAGGGGGTGGTATCCAGCTCCCTTTTCCTCTCGGCCTGCTCTCTCTTTGTATATGTGAGTGCATTCATGATTTACCAGAGTCAAGCACATTCCTTTACTAGACTAAATGTGCTAAACCTATCTACATGATGAGAAGGATTTTCAGACTCTTCCTGGAGAAGCTTAGGTATATTACTTTGTTTAGACAGATAAATAGATAGAGTTAATATTTATGTTGTTGAAAGCAGATTCAAGAAATTAATTTTACCCATAGGATTGAAAGCTGTGAATAAGAGACAGAAGAGAAAAAGCAGGGAAGGTGCTGAACTGCTAAACCCCTCATGTCTCGTATGAGTTCAGACCACAGCCTGAAACACCCCCTAAACACCTGTTCCCTGCTGCATGGAGAGATTACCTGGGAGCCCAATTTCATATTTGGTGTCATTCCATAAAAGGTCTATGACTCTAGGTCACATAAGTTCCTGTAAATTAAGGCTGTAGGAACTCTTTTCTTCAGATAGAAACAGGTTTGTTTCCCTTGCAAAATTCTCTTCCTTCTATCTTGGCAGAAGAGTGGTTATACAATAGAATAACTTAGGCTGAAGGTCATCTAGTCCAAGCCCTTACTCTGAGCAGGGTTAAGATCCCAGTTAAGCAGGTCACTCCTGCCCTCATTCAGCAGAGTTCTGAGTACCTCCAAAGGGGAGATTCCGTAGATCTTTTGGGCAGTTTGTACAGTCTTCACAGATCAATTTAAATAGTGTCTTTTTTAAGAAGGAAATGCCTTGAGTTTTACACAAACTGATTTCAATTGCAGATGAAATGTATACAACTATTTACAGCAATGAAAATTTAGTAAACAAGAGATTATTTCCTTCTTCTAATTTGTTTTCAGGAGAAAGGAAAAAATGTCCCTTTCAAAGTACATTAAAAAAACCCCACTAAAATACTTTCTCTTTGTTTAAAGCTCCTAGCACAGACTTGAATATGTGTAGTGTAGTGAATGTTTTGAAACCCCCAAGACAGTGAGCTAAGGTTTTTAAAGGATTAAGTTTGAGTAGAGGCTGGCGCTATGAAGGAATGTCATCCAGATGCTTTGTTTCATATTCACTGTGTGCAGACCCATTCTTTGATGCATCAGATGTTAGGTTTGCCACATAGATCTGAAAATGTTATTTTTTTCTTCTTTTTCAAATATTACTGGTCATAATTTGCATTTGAATACCTTTCCTGATTGGCCAAAGCATTTGTGAAAATGATCTTATTTAGAAATTGGTTTCTGTTTTCAACATGTGCTTTTATAAAGTGTTTATGCAACATATCTCCCAAGTAGATATCCCCAAAATGTTGTCAAAACAACTTAGCTTGGCAGCTAGTTTCCCATAGTTGTCTACATCTCATGGTTTCATTTATTTCTTAGACCATGAAGCAACTTGTCCTCACAGTCTGCCCAGCTTGTCCTCATGTCCAATGATAGATACTTGTGCATTAGTAGCTTCTAGTTGCTATTTATATTTAGACACAATTTCTTTCAAACAAGGCACTAGAAAATTATAGCTACTTGCTGCATATTTAGTGCATTAAAAGTTAAAAGAGCTGTGCAAAAGGACTTTGCTTGAGGATTAATCACATCTGTGACCCAGGGGATAAGGGAACCTCACCTGTCAATAAGGCTTATTACTACTTATATCAGCTGAGCCAGAGTGTTTAAGTACCTTCCTGTGAAAGTGACTTTTACCTAGTAGGAGCTGAAATGAGGATTTCTCTGGCCCTTAAAGTTATATTTTACAATGAAGATTGCATAGAGAATGACAATTTTCTTACTCTTTTCACCTGTTAAATCACATTTTATGTAAAAATGAAGTAGAATCCCCTGTAAAGCTATTTTTCAGCATGAACTACTGCTGTCATTGCAACTGTAGTACTGCAGGATGATGAATGAGACAGGGAATTGATTCATGTAGCTGTAACTGGGAGGGAACACAGGCCTGTGGTCCACAAACCAATTTTTCTATTAAAGTCTCATCTATTCTAGAGCTGGAGGTTCAGTTCATTGCATAAATCAGAGATTCCTTGTATCATTTCCCCTCAACTCACTTTCCATTTTGAACTATAGGGCACTGCAAATTCCCTTTAGCTTTCAAGGATACTTTCTTTCTTCCCCATTTCCATCCATTTTCTCTCTTCTTTAATAAGTCAGAGTTGCCTTTCACACTTGCATTGGTACATGACTTAATTCCCACCTAGAAGAGGGCTCTGGGAGCACTTGGGAGCTCCCCAAGACTTCACACTATCTTTACACATACCTGAGTCCCCTGCCTGCTTCCTTGGAAAAGCACCAGGAGTTGCTGCTAGCACATTCCTTGGCCTGGATGCAGCTGGGGTGATGGAGGCAGAGGAATGCCCACCCCACAGGTGGAAGAGAGAGAACACCTCTCTTGCAGCCCATAGCTCTAACCTGTCTCTGAGACATGAGGTTTTGAGGTTGCCATCACTTTCAAACTATTTAGGGAGGATTCACAGTATGAATTAATGACCATAATCAAGTTGTTGTGTGTTAGAATGCAAAATCACAGAGGCAGTAGCAGCTGCTGGTACTGCTAACCAGACTAAAAACCTTTGTATTCTTCTAATTTTTGTCTGGTTTTCTCAAAAATTGAAAGATAACATTAAAGAAATGCTACTTTAAATGTGAACCATTGCTTCTCTTAGTGTCCTCTCAATAGACATCTTTTATTCTTTTTGTTAAAACCACTGGGTGCTCTGCACTCACAGGTTAGCAGAGCAGTAACCTTAGAGATCTTTCAGACTGACATTGTGTAACTTGTTCTGTCTCCTCAAACAATGGAAAAACATACGTTAATGCTCTCAAAGGAGGTTATTTATTATTCATGTGGTGTAAATGAGGGCAGGATTTGGCCCACAAGCAATAAAAGAGGAGTGGAGCATGTAATTCTTCACGCCATTGTGAGGAAAACTCTGTCCAGCAACAGTAAATTATCTGAAATTCTTTCAGGATATATGAATGAGTCCATAGTCAGAGAAAGCTTGTGAGGTTTAAAGCAAAAAAATGGCAACTATAAATAAAAATGGAAACCCCTCATCCCCACTGAAATGGAAAAAACATAACATTCCCAGGGCACCGGTGTCTTTGGAAAATGCATTGCCTGGCTGACTAGAGGAAAGGGAGGGAGGAAAGCAAACCCATCATCCTACTTAAGGCTTTGTCTTCCCAAAGTAAAGTTTAATGTTCTTGCATAGAAGGACAGTTTTCTCTGGGAAGATCCATCCTACAAGGATGTGAGTTTATTGAGTTTGTAAAACCTTCAATCAACAAATACATGCATATGTATTTTAACAACTAAGTTTACCCAAGTATTTAACAAATGGGCAATATACAGAGAATATCTATATCCTTTACTCTGTAGGGTGCCAAGTGGGAACAAAGAACTGTGAGCATTTTCACAGCAATGCATGGGATGCATACAGTTTATTCTGGGAGTGCTAATCGTTCTAGAAAAATACCTGCTGTAGTCTGGGCATTTTCATTATTTTAATAACATTATCCTAGTTGCTTTTATGTTAATATTACTCCACTTCACTGGCATAGTAATGCCCACTGTAGATAACGAGATAGTTTCTCAAAATATGTGTCTTGGAAAGGAAAAATCTGCAATCCCTGTTTTGATTTGACGTATTCCAAAAGCTTTGGCACCATTGCAACAACAATTTAGAGGATGGAATCAAAATCCATAAACACTGTAAACAGTTCCATAATCTTAACATGCAGACTAATTCTGTGTTGAGTTTAAATGCATTATGATGCCATGGATATGCCACTTCTTGCCATCTCATTATGCCAGAATGAAATTCTAACTTTTCAACAAAGTACACTTGAGTTCAAGTTAATCATGGGGAAGAATTTTGTCAGTGATTTCTTGTTGTTACAGTAATAGAAGTGACATGTTAGCTTTTAAATCAAACCAATCAAAGTCACAAAAAAAAAAAAAAAAAGGTTAAGAACACTGAAGAGTGAGATCATTTTTGTAGATGGACAATAATCAGACACAGACTCCCAGTGAAACTTAGTCTGTCTATCTCGTTTGGTCACAGATGGTCTAAGCTGACTCCATAGTCACTCTGCAATCGATAGCAGGGTTCTGTGTTCAGCACCTCATGGAAATGGGCAACTTGCTTGATTTAAAACTTTGAACCATAGATGTTCACACGCCATGCCAGCACAACTTTTGACTCCTTACAAAACCACTGACTACGGTCCACTGAGCCTATGATGGCCCGCGATGAGAGCTACTGTGATGAAGGTCAGATGTTAAGGAACTCATAAAATGACACAGCAGGTTCACATTAGTCTAGTCCCTACTTCAGCATACATAATTTTTCAACTATTTGTCATGTACTTAATCTCAGTATTGAGATTGTATAAAACTGTGCTTCTTCCTTACTAAAATATTGTCTTTGTGTATAGATTCCTTTTACCATAACATATCCATAAACATATGTATGAACCTATCAGAGAAAATATTTTAGATGTAAGAGGTAATGTTGTTCTATAGGAGTGTTTTTAAAACTGAGTATAACTGCATTAGTATTCAGAGTTTAGCCTCAAATGATAGACTGACTATAATAAGAATAAATTATTTTACTCAGATTTGGGGGTTTTTATGCTTTCCTCTTCTTAACTGATCATTGTATAAATATGATTCAAGAGTAGAAAACAGCAGGAAATATCAATTGTTTTCTGTCTGACACCTGAAAATTTTACTACAGGTGTCTCTTTTTCTTCTTCTTCTTTGTTCTACTCCCCAACATAAAACTCTCTTCTTTCCTGAGAAAGGCAATATTTTGAAAAGTAAAAAATGAATTCAAGTGTTAGCTTAAACATATTGATTAAAAGATACTGCATGAAAATTAGTGACAGTTTCATACAGTGTGAGTACATTTTTATATTAAATATCTTTTGATCTAGACTTCAGGAAACTGCTGGAAGGCACTGTCATTATACTAACATGCTGATGTTTTGATCTTTTCAGAAAACAAGTATAACACAGAGAAGCAGTATATGATACACCAGCTATAAGTAACATGCTTTTAATTATGTGTTATTATTTTAGAAGGTCTTCCAAACACAGAGGGTCCCTGTGGGATTTTTATTACTGTTTAAGACATCCCACTTGGTTCCTTTTCTTTACAGAAAGGCATTGGCTGAGAATTCCAAGTGGCAGTGCGTTTTCCTCTCAGCTGCACTACTGAGTAGTTTTATGCATCAGTCTTTGTAATACGTGCATATAATTCAGATATAATTTTCACCACCATATCATACTGAGATTACTGTTTAGCTAGTGCACATGATATTCTTTAAATACTGAAATTTCTGGAGAAATCTGTTTAACCAGGGCAAATCAAAATTATCAGTATTGTAAATCTTTCTCTTAAAACTGAATGCAAGATAGCAATATAATGCAGTGGAATTATTGTAATGCTGAAGTCCTTTTTTATTTATATCAAAGATAACATTTCTGACTGAATTTTTTGGATAATATTTTAGATGAAGACTTATGTTGGCCAAATAATTAGCTTATCACACTAAATTTCTTATTAAAACAGACCAGCTCTTTTGATTCATCTAGTATAAATACTGTGGCTAAAACTATGGGGGTCATCAGCTTGAATATTAGAACAACTTCTAATTTTGTATGCCTCTTAATTTATTTTATAATGTAAATACAGAATAAATACAATAAAGAATTTCTAATTTCAATATTATGCCAAGAATAATTTTGGAACTGGTTGCTAGTACAGAAATAAAAACTATAATAAACTTATCACTTAAAGGATAAAAATTTCAAAAGGTAAGTTTCATTTATGTGAAAAAAATTATGTATAAAATTTACTTTTGTAAAATTGTATATGATGGGGAAAAATATAATAATAAAATTAATAAAATACATTAAATATGGAAATATATCTAGAAATACATATAATATATAATAATATGATCTATTTTTGTCTCTTAGATGGAGACAATTGCTGTGTTGAAAAATTTATAAATTAATTAGGTAAGAAGCTGAAGAAAGAAAATACTGTCTTCTGTTTCTGGACACAGAACAAGGGAAAATGAAAACTGAGTGCAAGATTTCCAGGTGCATACACAGAACACAGATTAGGAAATCAATAGGGAATTGCATTTACCCAGGTAGTTTGTCAAATCCCACGTGACTTTTCAGTGACAGTATATCTACAAATGAAAGCAATTTGCTTAACTTCCTACAGAAATCTATGTCAGAGGCAGGCACTTTGCTCCAGCTACCAGAATGGGATGCTGGTGCCTTTCTAGGACAAGTATACACTATGTATACATGATTCCACAGAAAAATGATTTCTCTGCTATGAACACTCTGGTTTACGATGAAGGTTAAATTTTGTAGATGGATAAAAGTATCAGAACAGTCCATAAGCATATTAATCATGGAATCAGACCTTCAAATAGTGATACTTGTGCATATGCAGGGAACGAACCTGCCCCCCTACAAATTTCTTGTGGGTATTGACTGATAATATGATATCTCTGGTCTCACATGCTATGATTAGACAGGCTTTCCTCTTTAAGCACTTTAACTTCAGAAGCTTAGTGCATTATCTGCAAAAGCTATTTTGAAATAGACCTAATTTAAAAGGATAGGTTTTAGGAAGGAAATAGGAAGGAGGTGTCTTCAGAAGGAGGTCTGAATCCTTGACTTCAGAGCCAAGCATTAACTTACTTTTTTAAATGCATCATTGTTCTTGAAGACCCTATATCAAATAAAGAGTCTTCCACACTGCTGCCGAAGTTTATGGCTCAAAAGAAACCATCCCCAGGCTGTAACACAGTCCATATGGCTGGCTGTTTGAAGTGTGCTTAGTGCTCCATTAGGGATTCTCGATTTGTACTTCTCAATCTGATTTCGATAAGACACAGGTTTCCTTTAGTGGCTTGACCTGGTGCAAACACATAATAGATTAATTCTGTAATAAATTATGGTGGCAGTAAAGCTTTCTGGACCATTTTGCCTTTTAAGTAACAATTTTTTTTATGTACTCTTATAAAGCTGAACTAATGTTTCATTTGTAGCTCACTTTATGTATATACAGAACTACTTGAACCTGAGGAATGTAATTTTGTGCTGTGTGCATTACCTCTGAGTGTATTCCATTTTATTGTATTTCTGGAGCTACTGACATGTTGAGGAATACTAAGAGCTTTATGAAACAACATTATGCCTAGAAATGTGTTGAACTGCTTTTCAGGAAGTGCCAGCTGGTTTCTATCCTAACAGTGGCATAACTAGACTATTTCTATATGCAAAACTCCATTTCCATAAAGTCCATTATTATCTTCTACTTGTATGTATTGTTTTTACATGATACTGTTATTTTCAACCACCAAGTTTATTTTAGATTTATTATATACTTAGCACTTTCCATAGTTCTGCTGCCATTTCTAAATTCTCTGGTACAGAAAGAGCAAACTATGTTATTTTAGGCATTGCTGCTAGTCAGAGTTGAGGACCCCAGTGTGCTTGCCGTCCTGTAAACCTAAAGCCCAGATCTTGCAGAGGAAAAGCAAAAGATGAGAGATGTGAGTGAAAAACAATGAAGTACAAAAAGTAAATGACACCAAATACCTTAATAAGGGTGGCAGCCCACTGAGAATCGAGTATAATTTAATAATACATATTTTTAAAGGACAGTATTAAGGGGAGCTGCAGGAGCCTGCTAGTTATCTCCAGGGAAGGCTCCCAGAGATAAGGGACAGCATGAGAGGAAAGTGCTATAGTGCTTTTAAATATCTTGCCAACGGGTGACAAAGGGTGCTAATCTGTCAGCTTTTATCACCCTTCCTTTTCCGGCTCATGAGCTCCATGATAACTGTCCTCTTATAGACACCCAGAATCACCTCCTTACTTTACCTCAGACCTTCTCAAAATTTATTATGATGTCAAGGTAGGAAAGGAAGAGACTGGGAAGTCTTTGCAAGTGACTAAATGGTGGCTCTTAACCAGAACTAACACACAAAATATGCAACAACTCACAGAGTTTTGGTGTTCTTTTTTCTGTTTCTTTTAGGTCACATACCCTGGAAGACACACCTGTGAAGGTGCTGTGTGATAAGACAATTCCACAAAAACCCCCAAAAACACCAGTTACAAAGACAAAAATCCCACTCACCCATAGTGTTCTTGGTAGCAAGAAAATGCTGAGATGACCATCTGTTGTTTCATCAGCTGTCTGCCAAGACTTATCTGCACACATCAGAGAGATTCATCTACACCTTACATGTAAGGATGCAAGAAGAGGAAAAAGCATGGAATGAATGAAAGGGAGACGTGAACATTTTGGGTTCTGTGGAAGGATGTAGAAAATGTAGATGTAGAGGAAGCTGAGATGGAACCTGAAGAAAAAGGAGAATGGTCTCAACTACAGGCAGAGTACTTCAGGTTCACATAACATGAAACTTTAGGCTCCTGTAAGCAAGGAGAAAAGTAGAGAATAAGGATAAAAAAAAGATCCATAAATAAGAAAAAGAAGGAAAGAAAATACATAGGATATTAAAATCAGAAAATTAAAGAAAAAAAATATACAGAAGAATAAAGGAATAAAATCTACCAAAGCAAAGGATCCAGCAGAATTAATTGGAAAAGACTGATGTCACATATTAAATATATTAGTTTACTTATAATGAGCATGAAAGACAGAGGCACATAAGCTTTTTATTATTAGAGAGGAATAAAATGACATAAATCCAAATACATAACTTACCATTTTCCAAAGAAAATTCATAAAGAGAAGCAAAATGTTGCTGCATTAAAGACAATTAGCATTTTAAATTAATTTAACCTTAATACCAAGATCAAGTTAATCTTTTAATAATCAGCTGAAATTATCTTTTTCCCAGATGGAAATGCTTTTTTTGTATTGCCCAATGGCTTTCAGAAAACTTTGTCTTTCTTATTAAGTAATATGCTTTTTCTTATTTGATCTTTTAAGAAGTCTCAGTTATCATTACAAACAAAAGGACACTGGCCGGCAGTAACAGGGAAGGATTTTTGTAAATCACTTAGTAAACCCATGCAGGTAAAGGAAGGCTGAGAACATTCATTGCCAAGTCCTCATCTTACAAAATGTCATTTCGTGCATGAGCAGTCAAAATGAACCCATGGTGTTTATCCCTGTACGAAGATTTGTGCAGAGGCAAAAAAAAAATGCTTGCACAACTCTTTTAAAATTTCCACTATATAAAAAAACCCTCAAAACCCAACCCAGAAAGTGCTACTCTACACATCATCTCCAACATAGAGTGATATCATTACTTGCACTGATTAGATTAAATTGGTTTACTTTTCAAAGCAACTAAATATATATTTATAGTACTAAATAGATATAACTGCATAGATCCTTTTCCCAAGTTTCATGAACTTAGACATACTTTGTCAATTAATTCCAAACTTCAGCAGAGCTGCCTGATGATTCAGCATCTACTGTGGAAAATTACTTTTCATCATCCAGATTCTCAGCTTTGTTCATAGCCACTCTCTTTGAGATGACTTTGCCTTGTGCCTGGAAAGTCATCAAGTGAAAGAAAAGAATAATCCATTGAACAGGATAGTGAAAAATAGAAGTTCTTTCATTATTTTGATTTTTGGATGTCAGATATTGAGATGGGGAAAGCTTGTAAGTACTTTCAAAAATCTAATTTCCTTTTCTTGAAAGTATGAGATCAAGGAAACACAGTAAGAAACTTTTAACTAAAATAAAGATCCATTTACCTGTGTGGGGTAGTTAAACACTATATTAGCTAAGTATTTTTACCACTGGAAACAGTCAAAATTATCATTACAATGGACTTCCTGACATGGAACACGGGACAGGGGAATTTGTGAAATAGTTCTCACCTCCTACATAGAAGTTAATTATTTCTGTATATTGAAGACATCACAGCCTGATTCAATCCTGCCTAAAATGAGCAGCTAGTGAAGTCATAAAATAGGACATTAGTGATTCAGGCTCTCCATGGGAAGGGAGTGACTGCCTCCCCTGGCCCTTCTGGGGACCTGGGGCAGATGAGGCAGCTGTCTCAAAGCTTCTCACCTTTGACCAGGTATATCTGACAAGGCCTAAAATTGTTGCCATAATTCCAGACCAGTTTCATCTTGAAGTACAGAAGAAATCATGTCTTGAACATTTGTGTTACTAGGTTTGTTTTCATTTTTCACTTCTATGGAGTGGACTTTTAAAAAAAAAGCACATTTCAATTCAAAGAGGTCCTGAACTGAAAATGCCTTACAGTTCATATATATTGTCAAAACTGAGGTCTTGATTTTCTCCTTGTTTCAGCTTGGGTTCACAAATACACATTAACTGAATGAAACCTTCATGAAACCTTCTACTGTTAAATTATTTCCTCTAAGGGATTCCAGATAATAATTGCAATGATTGGGCATGGGTGTTTAATTTTTAAGCACAAAAATTTAGGTCACTTAAATCTTCCTAGGTGATGTCATATTAGTTCCTTCTATCTTTTAATATGTGTGTCAACACTCTATTTTTGCACACAGTTGGTTCTAGAATTTCCTTGCTGGCTCATAGAGAAGTGAGATAAAGAGTGGCTGAAGTAGGATAATTTTGATTATCTCAATATCAGAAGATGCATCAGAGAATGCATCTGCAAGCTAAAACATTTTTAAGGTCCTTTCTTCTCTGAAGCTGTTTTATTTGGAACTGATTTAAATTCACCAACAGTTCTTCCTGGGTGACAAGATATCCATGGGACCTTTGTAGGGACAAGGCTTCTGATTGGAACCACCATCTGTGACGACTTCTTCCCTTGGGAACAATGGAGGAAACTCGCCTAACAGGCAAGTTTTGAACCATAACTCTCATTATGGATCAGGTTTAAAGATTGTCCTTATCTCTCAGCTGGCTCCAGACCAGCTCAGAAATAGATTCACTAATCAGAAGTAGTATGTGTCTTAGAAAGCCAAAGTTATTACAGTGAACTTTGCTGAGTCTACAACTGGGGATAGCAATGTCACATAGGACAGAGCATCTTCAGCTTGCTGACTGAATAAATGGGTATAAAAAACGGCTATATATTCCTGGAGTTTCCTTGGACAAGAAAATTAAAATTAATTATTGTTCCTTCATAATTATTCATATTTGTTACCATGTTTCTAGAGAATTTACTAGTAATTAAAATTTTAAACAGGATAAACGTGTCCCTTTTTAATGTCTAGGTTTATAAATCTTTATGGGTTTTTAAACCCAGGATTATTCAAGCAGTTTTCCATTAAAAAGCAGGTGAAATACAAATTTGTAAGTGACTTGAGGAAGGAGGAAATGTGGAGTAAAATTTCCATGTATGCAGAAACCTGGTCTCAGGTATAGTTCTTAAAATTATTTCTTTCACAATCAACATAAAACTTATCCATCCATTTGCATTGAACTGTGTTGAAATGTGAAGTTTTCCTGAAATCATTGCTATGATACTATCATTATATTAATTGGCCAAAATTTTGGTCTGTTTTATATCCAAGTTGAGACAAGCAGAAATACTACAGGCTTGTAATAGTATTATATAGGGCAGAGTTTATGCTAATCTGTTTTGGTTCTTTACTCCTAAACTGCATTTGGCATCACTAGGTAATAACGAAAAAATCTGGAAAATTACTTTTGCATTTTGGTGATTATTTATGCAATTTATGCAATTTTGCTGGAGCTCAGAATTCTTTGTTTAAACAAAATGCCAATGAATTGCTGAGCAGATTAAGTATTTAATATATGTTTTGCAAGGAAGCTCTGAAAAGTGAACATTTAAAAAAATTGTTGAATAGTGAAGACTAACTTTAGTGAAAATTAATAGAACTGGTATCTTAGACCAGCCTCTCCCTGCTAAATCAAGTCACCTACTTGGAGAACTCCTAAGTTCCCACAGCAGTGACTGACTTCAGTAACACTTGTGGGTTCTACAGACTTTTTCAAAATCAAGAGCACAAACACTTTAGACCTGGAGCTAAAAGTCTTAAAATCCAACCTAGGTTTCTCAAAGACAAAAATAAACATTCTGCAGAGATACCTTTGTCTGATATTTATAGAATCCTGTCCTTGATTACCCTCACAAAAGCAAGTGATCACAAAATTTAGTCAGGTATAAAAATATGAAGAATTTTTATGCTTTTTCCTGCAAATCATGATCCTAATCTAAACAGAAAATAAAAAGAAAGAAAGAAAACTAACCAGAAAAAAAATGGGAATATATTACTAATGAATCTATGAAATTAAAGTTCAAAAATTTCAACTTTAATCATGATATAGGAGGAGGAAGCCTTTCAAGATGTAAGTACAAGTTAAATCAGCTTAGATTATAAGTCTAGCTAGGCCAGTACTACCTTCATTAATGGCTAATTCACAGAAGAATACAGTATTTCTCCAGAATAGTCACACAGCTTTAAGCAAGTTTTTTATCAGGGACTTCTTTAGCCAGCAATTGTCTTATGTGAAAAGCCATTTTATGTACATTTTAGTATAATGAACAGTGACTCCAGAATTTCCTCATCCTTTTTTCTATATATTTCTGGGTTTTGTCTTACTGCTTGTGTTTTACTTTATTTAATTCTTCTTTCTAGCAAATGTTCTCCTAATCTTTCCAGTTTTTCTGTCTTTCCAGGAAGAGGGAACTTGAGCATTACCTAGACTTATATTCAGGATTTCTCTTTGGTTATTCTGTATCTCTTTCCTAATAACTTCAATATTTTTTGCCTATTCTGATCACTGACACCTTATTTTCATAAAAATACATATCATACTTCTAAGATCTTGCCCCTGGGGGACAAGAGACCATTACTTTATTAGCAAGGTCAGAATTGTTTTTCATATGTGCACCACTAATGAATTGGTGCATCCATCTGCAATGGATTTTGTCTGCCATTCTATTGTTCAGTCACTTTCTCTAGTAAGGGTCTCATGCAATTCTGCTCCACAGACTTTTGTCTTTACTACCCTGAATAATTTAGTGCCATCAGTAAACTTTATCATCTCAGCAGTTGCTTCTTTCTACACATAGTTTCTGAATATAGGCCAGAAAGAAAGGCACAAACTTTCACAGAGAAATCAACCTGTAATTTTCATTCATTATGAAAACCGATCCTTCACTCTCCTTTGTATTTTAATTATTACAGAGCTATGTGAGACTCTTCCATTTTATATTATTTTAGCTTTATATCCTGTACAAATTTTGCTGAAGTGCTTTGGGTTTTTTTAAGTTTCTGAAATCCATGTAACACATAGAGCAAATAGGTTTTGCTGTTGCAACTAGTAATTGCCAAGGAAATGGAAAATTTGGCCAAACTTTGTCAGCTCATAAAAAAAAATGTATAACAAATTTTTTTGGTTGTCAAACCTTTTTTATGGTCTGGCATTCAGAAATCCCCTGATAATTAGATCCTGGAAAAGAGATAGAAGCACCTAATCTAATGGAGACAAGAAGAAAATTTGCCAAGAGCATAATCTCTTGAGACTGTATAATGAGAATAGGGAAGTTCTGGGAAGGTCATCAAAGTCAATAATGAGTTAACAATGAAAGAGTTGCTTCAAGAATGCTACAGAGGTCACAACAAATTTTTCTCAGACAGCAAAAAAGTAAATTTGAGAGCTAGCAAAATATTTTTAGTGGAGCAAGCAAAGACCAGAATTACATTGGTGAAAAAACAAAAAAGGTAAAAAATAACATGTGGGAATGCAGTAAAGGAAGCTGTTAAATGCAGAAGAAGGACAGGGACTTGGCATTAGAAGATATAGCACAGTGGGTTGAAGAAAATAGGCAACTAAGAAATTTATTAGGGAATAAATGAATAACTGTGAGGGCAATCAGCTCTGCAACAAGTAAGGTAATTAAACATTAAACAAGCAAGAGTGGTAATTTAAAGTATTTGAAATCAATTACACAATTAAGCAGTTGATAATGAGGCAATTTAGGGAAAATAGAGCTAGGGACTATGGAAATAGCTGGTTCTATCAGACAGTTACTTATACTGGAATCCAAGAGGAGCAAGACACTTACCAGGTAATAGTCTCTAAAGGAGAATAGGGAATGAAGTCTATATATGGGGCCTATACCCTCAGGGCTGTACAGCCCTATAAAGGGTGAGCCCCAGAAGAGGGCAGTGGTGCTCCATAGAGACCATAAAATGGTGGTGGCCAAGGGTTTTAGAGACTGGTCTGGTGCTCTTCCTGAACAAGAACTTGCCTACATAGGACTGGAGTGAGGAACAAGGTGGTGCACAGTCATATCTGAACATTAGTTCTCATGGAGGTGCAAGGCTCTTCTCTTGCATAGAAACTAAAATATTTCACCTTTCTGTCCTTTGAGATATCTTTGTTTTTGAGGGGTGGCACTTTGAAATGTGGTGAGCACTGGATATCCATACCATGTTAGTGCTTATCTCATTTCTCCAGGTTCTTGTCTAAAAAGACTAGATACAAAATGATTTGCAGTGTTGGCCTTCATGGGAGAAATGGTTCACTGAGATTCCTGGGGTCCCATTATAAGTTATAGCAGCTGTAATTTCAGCCACTTTATGGAGCAGTCCATTTATGTCTGCTCTAGTTCCTAATGCTACCAGCCAGTCTGTAAAATGATCCTAATCTATTACATTTAAGTCATTTGAGTGATCTTTTTGAAGATTTTTGAGTGCAGAGATACCCATAAGGAAACAATGTAAGTTTTCCATATACCACATATGTTATATGTCTGGTGAAATGTACTGCACACATTTAAAAAAGTGACAGTATTAAAAAACTGACAACTTTTCATGACCTTTTGTATTATAATGTATTTTAAACATATGGTAGGATTCTGTTCTTCTTGTGGATGTGTCAGATACAGTATGAATATTTCATGAATTGTATGTGCATGTGAAAAAAAATGTAAAAAACCAAGAAATTCAAGAAAACACAGTAGCCTTTTTACATTTAAAGTGGGGAAAATAGCTACTGGTTAAATATATTATACTGAATATTTATAGAGAAACAGTGACTATTTATTGAGAAGCAGTGAAAATCAAGAGGAAAACAGTAAAACCAAAATTGTGACATATTGACGTTCTTTACTTTTTGCTCTAGTTTTAAAATACAAGCTCTTTAAATCTTGACTTAGGTACCTTGATCTTCATACCTATCAATTACCATACTCAATGACATTTAAGAGTAGTTGCAATTAGATGTTTCTCATACCTCAAAGAATTTTTTGTGTATCCTAGGGGATTCCCTCTACTAGACATAGAGCACCAAAAAGTTAGAATAAGTGTTGTTGTACAGAACCTATTTCCTACATTTTTCTCTTCCAGCTACATATTAGGCAATGCCCAATAAGTTTTAGTTAGGCTGCTTGTATTGAAACGAGAGAAGCAGAATGCAGATTTGTACACTAAAGAGTACTGATGTCTAAAGTCAACTGTGCTTCTGATTAATATGCAAATAATTTGACTGCGTTTTTGGAGTAAGTGTTACTGCAGAATTTATGATGTAGGAAGCACCCATAAGAGAACTAGGATGTCAGTGTTTTTCATGTTTCTTTTGAAGCATTTTTTCTCAGATACTCTAAAAGGTAGTTTTGATACATTGCTTGATTTCTCTTACTAATCTAGAAAATAGAAGATGTCTGTGTTTTTCATTGAAAAATGTAAGCAACTGTTTTGACAGTCAAGAGTGTTTTGAGATTCATGGGACAATGTCAATTTGTGTTGGATTTGCATGGCACGGTCTGGTGGGGTGGGATGGGGGACTACAGGGGTGGCTTCTGTGAGAAGGTGCCAGAAGCTTTCCCCATGTTTGAGTGAGCCAATGCCAGAGGGCTCAAGGCAGATTTGCTGCTGGCCAAGGCCAAGCCCACCAGCAATGAAGATAGAACCCCTGGGACAACTTAAGAAGGGGGGAAAAAAAGCCCAAATAGCAACACAGCAGTTACAACCAGAGAGAGGAGACAGAATATGTGAGAGAAATAGCCCTGCAGACCCAGGTCAGTGCAGAATGTGGGCGAGGAGATGCTTGAGGAGAGATTCCCCTGCAGGTGGTGAATGAGTGAGCTACCAGGGTAAGAGAAGGCTAATGGGGGCTGTATTCATTTGGTTCAAGTAACAGCAAAAGTCCAGTTGGATTCAGTGAGCAGAAAGTCATCCGTGCCAGAGAAAATCTAAACTCAACTGGATGAGGGTGGGAGTCACCGGATCCTATTGGGATGTTAACCCTCTTCTGGAGGGCTGGAGTCGATGATTTCCAGAGCTTCCTCAGCCCCAGCTCTTGCTGTGGTTCCAGGGCTCTGTGAGGTTATATCCCAATGCAAAAACTTTTATTTCTATAATTTCTCTCCCTTGGTGTCTGAAAGCATGTGGATGGAAACATAGATAAACTGATGCAGGCTTACAGAGAGCAAGATATAAAGTGTTGTAAGTATGGTATTCATACTGGGTGGAATTTTCTTTAAAGATAATCATAAAAAAGTGTCAAAGCAATTTAGTCATTTCAAACTTTAATAATGCATTAACTGTGGATAACAAAAAGAAATAATTCTTTTTAGTCCAAGAGGTGTAGTTATTGATTCCAGATGGGTTCTTTTCAAATTTCTTAACACCTAAAACATTTAATGGACAAATCACTCTTGACAGTCCATGTTTGGCTATAAAATGTCTAAAAAGCCCTGCAAACCCTAGTAGTAAATTCTCAGTGTTTACAAACAATGAAACTTTGAACATATTACATTTTTATATTTATTCTTCTACTTCTAGTGCCTGTAGCTTGTGTGTGTTTTCAGGAAACGTGCCATGTTTGGAAGTTCTAAAATAGAAGACATAAATTATAATCCTTGAAAACTTCTACTTTTTAAAAAGCATTTTACTTGGTTTAACTCCTGCAGTATAGATGTATGTTACCTCTTATCTTGATAGTTCAAACAGCAAGATGACCTTTGCTGCTAATTAGATGTAAATCACATTGATAATTCTTTTGGAATTTATTTTCCAGTTGTAATTGCAATATAACTTCTATTAGCTTTATGCTCTTCGTGACTAGCCTTTCACTTCAGCTTCTGTGTTATGGCAGTCTTTCATTTTTTCAAGTTTAATCAGTGTTCCATTACTATTTTAATTACTGTAATACAGTAAGAATGTGCCAGAGACTATAGATGTATTTTGCTAATCAGAGCAGGCTTTTAAATAATGGTTCTTAGTGACTAGCTGCATTTGAATTTCTCACAAGATGTGTTTTTTATAGAGAATATTTGCAAAGTCTGGCTATTTCAGTTATGCAAATTTTCCAACTCTGTGTTATTTAAGGCTCTATCCTGAACGATTCTTTGGTAATTTTTTAATTTGTGGGATATAAACCAAGCAGTGTTATTGAAATACATCCATATATGCAGAAAGTTTAAGGCCTTATAAAACTGGATAGAGAATGGAAGAGCTCATAGAGAGCTTGTGGAACATGTCTGAGAAGTACTTGGAAATCACAGACTGAAAGAAACAATAGAAAACAATATCTCCAAGGTAGTCACAAAACTCCTATTAGTACTGATGAGGTAAACATATGGATAACACAGCTGTGGTATGAAAGAAAAAGATAAATGCCTTGATTAAATACTGCTGATTTGCTTACCCAGAGCGAATCATAGGGATTGGGAAGCCACAGAAATGCGTCACAAGTAAAACTCCAGGAGAACATCAGTTAAATTGCTGAGACCTTCTCTGATTCACCACAGAGGAGCGAAGAGGTTTTGTCCTGGTTTTGTCTGAGATAGAGTTAATCTTCTTCCCAGTAGCTGGCACAGTGCTGTGGTTTGGCTTCAGGGTGAGAATAATGCTGATACCATACTGATGTTTTGGCTGTTGCTGAGCAGAGCTTACAATAGGTCAAGGACTTTTCAGCTTCTCATGGCTGCCCTGCAGGGTTTTTTTCTCTCAGGTTTTTCCCTTCCAGAACACAGTATTTAGAATGCCATCAACTGCAGAGGAAGATACCTGAGGGAAGCTAAATTTAAGCTCTAAAAAGAGAAGCAGAGAGAAGCAGAAAATATTTTTAAAAAATATTTCTCTTCCAATGGCTACAGTTTTTCTAAAATAATCATAAATTTAAGTAATTTCAATAGAATAGTGATTAAAATAATCGAAAAACCAAAATAGCTTATATACAAATTGCTTTCAATGGTTTTCACAGGAGACACTCTTGGCAAGGAATAGAAGAAAGCAGTATTCAGGGGAGCAGTTCAGAAAATTCCTCCCTTATCCTACTTAGACATCTGAGATATTTGTCTTCCTTGATCTGAACAACCATTTGCTCATCCCATCCCATGTTCAGTCAGGCCATATCCCAGTACCTAACTCAGTGTAGCAGCCCAGCCTTCTATGTGAGTTCTGAGTAACCCTTGGGAGATCCATGCACACCCTGCAGAGCAGGAGCAGGCACAGTAACTTTTCAATTTCCTCAGTAATATCTCAACTTCCTTTAGACCTGGGTAATATCTCAAACTTCCTTTGGTCTATTCAGTGCAAACTTGCAAGTTCATTGTTACCCCTTTCTTAATTCAGGGTTACCATTGTGGGGGGAATTACCTCATGTTATGAACATCTCTTTTTAATCTCTTCTCAGAGTGTGCATGGGAATGAAGCTATGTAATCCTTTCGCTGGAACTTTGAAAAGTGTTTTTGGCTCATTTTATTGCAAATCCATTAAATACAAGGAATAACCATAACACTAAAATATAAGTTACTAAGGCAAATTTCAACTTTGTGTATGCAGTGCATATCCATTTTTAAGAATATAGAAATATGAATAGTTTAAGCATGGAAACATGGGAAAGATGGGGGAAGTAGAATTTTGCCCACTTGGCAGCAAGAAGACAAGGGATTAATCCAGCTATATAATCTAACTGTACACTGCAATCCACTGTTCTGTTGCATGTTTCTGTGCTTGGACTGCCCTGGACATAGGTAATGCTTCTGAAGGGTTATAATTAGCACACAAAGGTCTGCAAAGACTTTACCCAATGAGCTAAGGTTGGACTGAAGATTAAATAAAACAGAGCTCCACACCTGAGGAGATTCAGGCATTTCTATCGTTTCTATATTTATATAACTGAATATTCTGGTCAGAACAAATGAAATACAACTGTTCTTTATTATTTTATTTTCTTCAAACTAAGTATTTATCCTTTTTAAAATAGTGAGCTTTAGTTTAAAAGGACACTGGTTTTCTTGGGGTATTTTGCCAATCTTAATGCTTTTGATAGTGTTAAAATTTTACAGATTGAGTGCAAGTTACTTATCCTAAGAAATAGTAGGGACATTTTTTTTGTTTCTTTCTTCATTTATCATGAAATAAGTATTCATGCTTTGTCTAAGGTCCTTTATCAGAAAACATACTGAAAATATTTTTATCTTGTTTTAAAGTTTTGATCATTTTAGAACACTTGAAGAGTGAATTATTTCTTTATGAATCAAAAGTATCCTACAATCTTCAAAAAGAATTAGACAGTTATAACATACAGGGGCAGTCCACGATCAGTGATGCTCAGTTCCCAAAAGCAAAGACAGTATCAAACCACTGCAGTGGAACTTTGAACCTCAGGAGGATGATTGAGGATCTTGGCAGGTGTCATTTACTGTATCATTCACCTTGAAGTTTCCCTGGGCAGACATGTGGTTACTTTACTAGCAAATTTCAGACTGCCAGGGTAGACAAATGTTCTGTCTCTCCAGCTCACTCAGCACATACATCCAAATTTATACTTGCCCCCTTGGGCGAAAGTCAGTGCTATTATCCATCTGTCCTGTATTTTCTCCTTGACCTCTTCATGCTCACTTCCTGCTCCAATGGGATAGTTTAACAACCTGTGCAATTTCCTTTTATCAGCCTTAGAAATCTTACATGTACTTTCCAAATTCAGAAAAGCAAGATACTGGAATCAGATCTACTAGACGATAAATAATTCTGCAGTTAATGGCATGTTTCACATGAAGCATAAAGGACTTTACTTTTAAAGTTATATAGGCCTTAATTCAAAAAAGTATATAGTTATATATAATGCATGTAAAAGTAAAATCTATAGTTACACACAGCTATAATCTTAAAGCAAACTGCCAGTGTTTGCCAAAAAAAAAGCTAACAGAGACGGTACACTGCTTTGTGTTAAACTCACACCAATTATATAAGTTCTTTTACTCACAGAATTACATTATTCTTTTTTGAAGAGCATAGCATAAAGAGCTGTAGCTCATATGAGACCTGCCCTTATTTCCTTTTGGTGTGCAGGACTTCAGTGAATCTGTTATGATCACCATTTCCTATTGAACTGTCATGACGAACTTGGAGAGATACCATCCAGGATGCAGGTGTTCAGGGTCAAAGGAGAGAGAAGGAAGTTCAAAGGCATTCCCTCCCACTATTCCTGATGCTGTAATGCCAGCACACTGTGTCACGGGAAGTCTCTGAAACACCCATGCAAGGATGTACTCACCCACTGAAACAGACATATTTCATTGCAGATGAAAGAAAAAAAAAAAGAAAAAAAAAAGCATAGATTTTTTTTGGTAACTGAAAGAAAGCAATTTGTTCAAATATACTGGGAAGGTATCCTCAATGATAAGAGTCTTATACTTTGTCTTCTATAAGATAGTCAACTTCATCATCCTATACAGATTTTCTCTGTAAATTGCAATAAAAGGTGTTATTCAATAAGCTTGTCATCCTGGCTTTTATCTGATTGCATATAATAGCTGGAAAACTCTTGAAACTCCTTATGTCCCTGCTGTTATCAAGAAAGCTAAAATTCTTTAAGATCTCCTGAGGAAAAGAGGGTTGGAATTAATTCTTCCTCCCTCTTCTCCCTGGAGACACACATAACTTGTGCGGCTTTAATGAAATTTGCTAAGATTTCTCTACGTGTCATTAAGCAACTCTGTGAAACAATTACCACGTTGTGCTGGTTGGTGTACAGCTATCAGTCAAGGCCAAACAAGCAGGCAGCTTCTCAGTTCACATCAGCAGGTGATCTGTGCAAAGAAGCCCTGCTCTGTGGAGGACTGTTTGGACTGCAGGGTAATAGAGATGTCAGGCGTTGTTGGGATGTCAGTTTAAATGAAAGCCATTATGTCACCTAATAACAATCTCTATTGAGGCCACAGGCACTGGTGGTAATATTAGCACGTGGGTAGTAACTACATGTAGCATGAGAAAGCATGAAAAGCAGCACTAGAACAAAGTAAGTGCAATAAATAACTTTTATGTAAGTAATCTTTTACAGATACTGAACCCAGAGGGAAGGTGATGTTTACCTTAAACAGTAGGATTTATTAAAAAAAAAAAGAAACCATTTTTACCAAATATTTTGTCAAAACATTTTCTGTGCTGTGAAATAGCAAAAAAAAAATCATATTAAGTCTTAAATGTTGTAGAGAGACATCACTTCTCTTTGTTAAAACTGTGCCTAGTACAGGTTTTTAAGGTACTCTTTTCTTGTGACCGTGTGATCGTGCATTTTATGTTCAATTTCCAAAGCAGCACCTTAATGACCACTGCCCAAGACTGTTGGCTTTCTCTAAATGTTCCCTGGAGTAACGTTTCACTTATAAGCATCATTTTAAATGTAGCCTTCTGTAGCACTTTCCTTGTGATCCTCAACCTCTGCAAAGAGGTTATGCTTTAAAAACATGTGGCAAATGCTGGCCACCTGTTAAGAGCTAATGATGCTGAAAGAAAGCCTGTTATGTCAGGACATTTTCTTAGGGAAGGTAATAAAAAAGACAGAAATCCTTCAAGCTGGAGCAGCATTAACTTTAACCCATTTTGGACTCCGCCCTTATAAAAGCTACTTCAAAGGTAGACATAATCCTCTTGAAAGAATTGGAAGAGGGTAAAAATGGGGAGGTTTTGGCATAATAATTGCAAATGTGCAATTTTCTGTGCAAGTTTTACACTCCTATCTAGAAGGGAGATTTATTTAATCTTCCTTTTCCTCTAGAGAGTACTGGACAATAAAAAGATCTATAGACAGATTAAGATTAATCTGTTCAGTAACCATGGGTCTGTACACTTGGCATACAACACCATCAGCAAAACAGAATGGACAGTTTCCAAATCCACTTGAAAATGATACCACTCTGGTGACAGAGATATCTTTAAATTAGCAGACAAGAAAGACAGATTTACATTTGCAGAACTAAATAAATGGATAAGACATTATAAATAAGGATTAAAATAAAAGAGAAAAATCACTCCCATTTTCCACTGTCTCCCCCTTCAAGATTAAACTTTTGTAAGAGTATCAAACAGATACTGAAATAGTGTCTGCTTTAACTTAATAAATATACAGGATAAGATTTTCTTTTGATGAATTTAAATTTAAGTATGCAATCAGTAGGTTTTAAGAGGAAAAAAGAGGTGGGGTTAGGTAGAATTACATATTGCTGAAGAAACTGGAGCCATAATATTATAAATTTGGCTTCAAAATGCATTTTTTCCTTGTCTCCACATGCCACTAGCAAAATGGATAGTTTTGATCCACAAAGAGAAGAAAGGGTGTATTTGTGCCAACATGTGTTTGACATCCTTATTTTTGTTTGGCACCTTGGAGAACCAGTGCTTCTCATGGGACTCAAAGTTCAAAGTTAGGTGCCATTTCTGTAATTACATACAGATGCATAGGTAGGATTACAGCAGGCAAATGAAGGGCTCTTTTACATAACAAGGTGGATTTGTCTGTATTTCTTAATAATGTTACAGGGATCACCATTGTTTTAAGCACAAGAAGAAATTAAAATGTCAAAGAATGTCTTGGCCGGTAACCTTTTGGAAACTTTTTTTTTTTAGTAATCAGCTAAATAACATCCATTTATGTAAAGGGTCCTTTTTCTTTCTTGGAGAATTTATGTCTGGATGTAGGTTGTCTCATTCTCTCATTTGTATTCATGCAAAGTAATACTTTCTTCCATGACAGTCCAAGTGACATTAGCAATGTAGTGAGGCCAGTTAGATTATGATTGATAAATGCTTCTCCTCAAACTTCATGAATAATTCAGAATATAAACATGAATATACAGCAAATTCTTGCTTGTATAAAATAAAGCTAGTTCAAAGAATTTTCCTTTCTTCAATGACCTTCATTTTCATACAGTTCAAAGAATTCTGTTTTTATTTTATTAATATCATATTCAGTTTCAAACAGAAAATAAAGGCATCACATATGGCATTAGTATAATCCATAGAAATGCTGCCCTTTGAAGCTCTAAGAGTTCTGCAAGTACTTTCAATGGAAGTATATATTCATAACCATAGGTACTTGGGCTTGGAAGTAAAGAACAGTAGCATTTTAAAATTACATTCTAAAATTACACCTACTGAAACATAAGCAAAGATGTATTATTACAGCACCAGCAAAGAAACATTATAATTACTATTTTTAGCAGAAAATGTGACACTTAAGCCCACAATTGTATCTTGACTGCAGCATTGTTCATTGCATTGAAATGTTACTCATTAAATTGGAACTCATTAAAAAGTTTTACATTGCAGTACTTTGAAAACTGAAGTGCTAAAAAAAAAGATACAAGAAAGTTGGTCTTTTAAAAACAAATTATTTGTTCAACGTGTTTATGAACTACTTCAGCTAATAATTTGCAAATTTCTACCTTATTTTTCTACTAACCTCTTTTCTCAACTGAGTTTCAAGATGTTTTATATGTGTCATTTCAGTAAATTTTATCTATTTTCTGTGGACAAGAACAGTGAGTCTGGAAAGTTCTGTAGCCTCAACACATGAACTCAAATGTTCCTGCTTCTCTGGAACCAACACTGACAGAGGAGAGGAGGCTGCATGTTTGTCCTCTGCACTGGGTGTTGTCAAAATTGGCAGCTCCAGCAGAGGGAACACTGAGTCCCGTCTGAACAAAAAATCGAGTGGGGAGAACTTTACCATCAGCAATTTTGTCAAAATGTTTTTAACAGGAGAACTATACATACATATATAAAACAAATACAATATATAATACTGCATGCATATATGCATGCAGAAAGCCCTGAATTTTTAGCTAAAATAGGTGTTGAATGCAAAACAGGTTTTACCTAAATGTATAGGACTTGACTTTGTCTGTAAGGACATAATTCTCCATTTACTGTTGAATTCTGCCATAAGCAGTGTATTAAATTTTCCTCTGAAGTTATCTAGAAGTCTGAAGTCTGTCTATTATGTTGAAGTAGCAATTTAATAATGTAAAATTCTGTAAGAACATCAGCAATAACTCTGAATGAAGGTGAAATTCCTGTCTCAGTCCAGCAAAAGAATGCTGCTTCTGTTAAATATTATTTTAAAATCAATGGAAGTACTATAAAAAGAACAAGCAATCATCTGATACTAAATTCTAGACAACTGAGATGCTTCAGAGTCTAAATTTCACTTGAGCAGAATTTTAGACCATCTAAAATGCAAATATATAAATGTTACAATGTGATTTCCAAAAATCCTCCTCCAAGTTTCCTATCTACGTATGCTTACATATTTTCTGTAAGGTTACTCTTTCCAGTAAGGGGAAAGGATGTAACATGTTCTAAAAGCATTAAATGTCTTCTAAAAGCATATAATTGTCTCAATGTTCAGAACACTTAGGCCTCTGTCTGATTATCCATGGACCAGGTGTCCAAGTATAATTCATTTCTGTGTTCAAAGGCTTAATACCTAACTTGCTAGGTAAATCCGGGAATATATTCTGGACCTTTGTAGTGGCCTTTCAGCAGTTCTAGTTTTATCATGTGCATATGTTAGTGACTGAAAATTACAGTGAAAATCTATAACCATAGTAACTATTTCATGCTTTCAACCACCTTACATAAACATTTCCCTAAGATATCTGCCTCGCTTCATTTTGTGCTAAAATTTTTAAAAACATAGCATTTTCCCTGCAATATTCTGTAACTAAGGAATGCACATTTTATTGGTGATGTAATAAATCAGATCAGCATTTCTGCTGGGAAGTAATATTTCATGGGAACAGTAGCATAGAGACCCATGGTAAAGTTCAGCCTTGTAACTCTTTCTCTCCTTGGTCTTTTTTGTTTAACAAAACAGGTGTCATTGACATTTGGAGCCAACATTCATGCCTGAACAGCTACTTTCTAAGCACATTTAAACAAAAGACAAAAGCAGTCATTACTTTGGAGTTTCTTTTTATTTATGGATTCGTACCTTCTGGGGACAAGAGATAAATGAAGGTAAGACGAAACCTTTAGATGTTGTCCTCATCAACGTTGACACTCTTCCTTGGGGGCTGACAGCTGCTAATGAATTAATTTTAAACATGACACACAAGAAGAACAAAAATGCTGTGTTAGTTTTGCTTCATTCTTGTAAAAAGAATAATAGCAAGTAGCATTGATCATAACGTGAAAGCTGATCTGTACTAATTTGTGATCAAATAAAAACATGAACAGATTCATAAAGAAATCTTCATATTTTTCCAACAAATGAAATTAAGTTGGGGTTTTTAATTGAATTTGGACATTCTTCCTGTTCATGTGAAAGTGTTGTAGCTATAATCAAACCAGGGATACAGGCAGAATTTCAAATTTAGTGAACTGATTGACCAGAACTCAGGTATCTGCTGTATTTCATTCACTTAACAAAGTCCTTTTATTTGGTTCTATTCTCCATCACTAAATTTGTCTTTTTTTTTTTTTAACATTGATATTAATTAAACTTCTCTTAACACTACTTTTATATTGAGAATTTTACTTCTGATATAAGGAAAAAATTATAAAGTTTTTGCTTTTCAACAGAATTTGAATTCTTTGTTGAAAACACAGTGGTCCACATCCATAACTATTCAGGTTTGTCACTGAAATTCTCTCATAAATATAATTTCAAATAAAAAGTAACTTGGTCTTGTAAATTAGTCCAGTTTGTCCCTGTCAGCTGAGTGTGACTGTTGCCATGAACCTAAGGTCTGACTCTGGCCCACTGACCTACTCTTATTGGTAACATCTGTATGTTTAACTGTACACAGTTATTTAGTTAAATGAAGGACATATCATGATATATTCATGAGGAGAATTGTTCATGGCTTTTGATTGCATTACCACAATATGCTTAATGGCCAGTACTGATTCCAGTCTTGTGTTCAAAACCCTTTTCAGAAGGCATTTGTAATACACAAATATTTCACACAGTCAAAGGATGTGTAAATAGAAGGGATTTTTATAAGCTGAACATATATAAAGGTATAAAGTAATAATTTCATGGATTATGAACTGAAAGCATTCACAAAGCTCTTTCTGTATCATTCCCATATAAAGATGCATGGAGTTAATAAAGACTGTATATACCAATTGTCCTCTGGAAAAGATCCTTGAATATTAGAGGCAAGGTTGACAGGTAGGGTAAGTGTGACCTAAGGAAGAAGCCTATGCTATGTTTTATCTGCACAATAAATTGAAGAACACAATGATGCCATGTCAACATTACTGTACTCTGGAGAGCGGGGAAGATCTTGGTAGATCTGGTAGATCTTGTGAGGAGAAACAAACCCAACTCTGGTTTTCATCACTAATACTTCAGTGATTCCATTCATACCCAGGGACTAATTTATTTAAGGAGAAGACAGACATGTAAATATAATGTAGTATGTTTTTCTGAAGGTGTAACATACTCGACTAGATTTTGGCTGATATGGGTAAAACATCTTCAGAAATAAAGTTACTCTAAATTTTGTTGCAAAGAAATATGAGTCAGGTGGATACAGCTGCAACTCAGATCCAGGTAACTACAGAAGAACCTTTGGCTTTTTAAAAAAATGCCTGTGTATAAATATGTTTTTCATACAACTAGTGGAGGGAACACATGGAATAAATATTTTCTGCTTTTCTCTAATTAACCTGTCCATTGGTTAGTCAGAACTCAATTTCATTTACACACTGTTAAATTGAGAACCAGCTTGTAAAGTTCAGGCTGTTGTAGGTATATTTAAGTCTTCAAGTCTTAATGGTGATTTAGATATAAAGGAGGTATAAAGTTGAAATACCATCAATAAAAGGGATGTTAGTATGTTTCAATTTAAGAAAAGTCAGAGTAGTGAATTTAGACTAATAAATGATACATCCAGAAATTAAGCAGACAGCATAATTTTCCAAAGTTATATTAAGTTTTCTAAAAATGCATATATATGCAAGTATATATTTTATATATAAATACTATATGTAATTGAGACACCAACATAGAATAAAATCTGCTGCAATTTTGTGTAATCCCATATTGTTTTCTAAAAATATTTCATTTGAAAGCATGAACCTAGGTTCCTTGCTCTTCCCTTTCAGGTGGGGTTGAATTTGAAAGAGAAAAACAAGATCAAAATTTTCCATGTTAGTTTTCCCCTCATGCCACATTTCTATATGTACAATTTTTCTTTCTATTCTTTGCTTTTTAATGAAATTCAGGAAGAAAAGAATGAGATAAACCCTTGAGAAAAATTAATCCTGCTGACAGAAATTGTTCATAATTTACTTAAATGTCTTTCTTTTTTTCTGCAATGTAAATGCACCCAGCAAAGGAAAAAAGAATGTTTTCAGGTTCCTATCCTTTTCTGAAACAAATATAGTTTGTGGGTAGTTATTTGTGGAGTCTATTTCAAAAAGGGTCCTGCCTCTTTCTGATACTCTCCTGTTGACAGCAGATCCTGCAGCAAATTTGATTCACAAAGGTGCCATTTAAACAAAAAAATGTTTCATAGGGATATCTTTATATATATTTCTGGTTTTTGTAGAATGCCATTTCTATGTGCATATACTGACTTTTACAAGTCTATTATTTTCTTATTCTCAGCTCTGATCTACATCCAGTGTTCCTGCAACTTTTTGCCATCATTGGAAGGTAGTTGCAATCTTTTTTTAAGCAGGCACATTTGATGTAAAAAGCTGTGTGCTGGACTTGCTCATTTGAAGGAGATTATTTTGTGCCACTTTTTATTGCCAACAGAGATTTAAAGTAATAGCAGCCATTATTAGAGAGAATGGAACATAAAATAAACTTTTTATTGCTCTAGAAACAGTTTGTGATTCTTACCTTTCCATAGTGATACACGAGATTTCTGCAGGCTTTGGCAACAGATATCCTATAAAACATTGATTTTTTTTCAAACATCAGGGAAGTATATGCCCTTTCGTGCTTATATCTGCAAGAAAGAATTGTATACAGTTTAAAAACTAAGCAGTCAGGCAGCATTTAACTGTTTAAACCAGCAGTTCTATCCTTTTCAAAACAGCTGTACGCTTGTCAGCTGCAGGAATATTTACTACTAGAGAAAAGTGTCAGGCGTCACATCTATTGCTGTAAAGCTTCATATAAATGAGATCACACCTTCTGATCTCTTCCTAGCAATAGTGCCAGTGCTTAACACTTTGTTCAGAAGTTGTGACAGGACAGAGTATGATTTTAAAGTCACACAAGCAATACTATAATCTCTCCCCTTCTGGATAAAAAATCATGAAAATGTAGATTGTTCACAGACACAGCTGTACTGAGTGAAGGAGGAATGTTACTCCCAAAAAAAAAGGAAGTCAATGAAATTTTGATCAGGAGACACAGAATGTTAGCCCTCCCCTTGCACATTTTGGGATTGAGCCTTTAGTATTGAATAGATCTGATGCAGAAAAATTACTCCTAATTTCTTGCCTTCAGCATTGAGTTATAACATTGACTGTATATTCATCTTCTTTTCTGCATTGTGTGCTTCAAAACCCAGAGCCTCAAAAATACAAACTCTCTAAGATCAGTCAAACAATGCCTTTTTTTTCCCCTCCTTTTTTTTCCTCTCCAAACCTTACATTTTCATCCAATGTTACTCTCACTCTTCACACTCTTTCTGCACAATGAACTGAGATTCAGATTTTGAAAAATAGCTCCTTTTGTTGTTATGTCCAATGCTTCTGGTTTTTAAGAGCCCCAAGGTAATATTTTTCAAGCACGTAAGAGAGAGTCCTTTTCTCAAAAATTGAAAGAATGTATAGTCTAAAAGACAGCAATAATGAAACAGTAGGACATGGAAAGATAGTGGCAGCAAACAGAAGGTGTTGTTGGTCCTTTCCCTTTCTCTTTCTCTTTCCCTTTCCCTTTCCTTCCAATACTTTGGGATTGTAAGGACCAGTTTAGCTATGAAGTCAGGGAGAAGAACATATAATGCATAAAGCAAGCTGGTGTTCAAAAGTCTTTTCATCAACTGCTGCAGCTGCTCTGCAGAGTTTAACTTCCATTTAACTTGTGACTGCTACTTCCAGAGTTTTGCCAGCTGGGAACAAACTGTTCCACTGTTTGATGTTGGGACTTCAGGTACCACAGAGCATCCTGCATGATCCTGGGCACACAGCACCAGAGAAGATACTTCTGTTGGATCCCGTTTTTCTCCTTCCTCTCTCCCATTACTATTTACTCAATTAATTTTCTAACTGTACTGTGCAGGCTCAGTTTCTGAGTGCTACATTTTATTTTATCTCTAAGCCTATGCTTTAATATCATTTTTTAAGGACTTAATAAAAGGCAGAGGCTTACTTTCCATTGAAGAGAAACTGGAGGAGGGAAATGTGTCAGGAAATATCTATGTGGCATCAGTCCTTTCCATTTTATAAATAGCACACATCCTTAGTGAAATAAAGCATTTACGCCCTCAGAAAGAAATCTGATCACTCATGGATTAAAAAGGAGACATCTCCTAAACTTGCCAGAAAGTGGTTGATGAAAAAAAAAAAAAAGTTTTGGGGTAGAGATAGAAGTTCATTCTTAGGTTAGATACCAAATGCTGTGTAAGACCCTGGAAAGCATTTTGCATTTATCTTTCATAGCTGGGAAAATGTTCTTGCTGCCTGTATAAATCTTTAGTCTTGAAGACTGTAATTCCCTCTTCCACACAGATCTTGTCATTAGTTGTTTTTAGCCCAGTGACTTGTGTGTTTAACATTGCCTTTTTATAGAAAAATGAGACTCACAGTTATCTTATTTAAACTGAGAAACAAGTCAGGGACAATTCTACTTAAATCAGTGCAAGTAAGACAGTAAAAGACATAAATGAAAAAACCTCCTGGATTTTAATGTTGAAAATGCACCTTCAGTAGTGTTACCAAATAAGAAATAAGATACATGGGTGACACTAAAAAAAGAGGACCTCATGCTTATAATGGTGTTACAATTTAGATTTTCAGAATACTTTAAGGGAATTTCATGTGAGATTATTTCTGCCAGAGGATGTCAAATTGCAAAAGGCCAGCGAGACAGCAACTTGTGTTCTGTGCCCAGGGGCATGACAATTTATGCTAAAGTGCTTAATGATTTTAAAATCTTGTGTGATTTCCTCTGGTTTATTGCTGGTAAGAGAAAGCCTATGTACATTAAAGAGCAGTTTTGGTACAGTTATCCAAAAGAATCTCTTCTGTTTTAATTGGGCAGTTTGGTCGTGGGTGAGTGGTCAAGACAAATTCAGGTCCTTTTGCAATTTCATTTTTTACTTCATCTGTGATCTTGGGCCTTTATGCTGCTGTGTGATAGTAGGTAAAGATGATATTGATGTTCTGTGCTTCACCGTCACAGACATCAATGCTCAGACCTAATGACTTGCAGACCTTTGCCTCAGTGAATGGAGGAACAACTCAATCCTCACTTCCTAAAGAAGTGGAATGAGACCTCTCACATATATTTAGCAAGTAGACTTAATAGGTAGGTAAAGATAATGCAAAAACAGGCTATAAAACTCTAGCACAGTGTTATCTAGTGCTTTCTACAGCATAAACTTGTGTAAATCTCAGTTAATCCTCCTACAGTCCCATTAAAGTCAAAGAAGAGATACACAACAGACAGAATTTGATTCTTCTGGCCTGATCTACACATTTATATTGGGATTGGATGAACTTCTCTTTGGAGTCAGTCTTTTATCTCCACTTACTGTGAAAGGGACATAGGATCCCTAGCTTACACACTTCAGCATTTAATTTTTAGATACCTAAGATATAACACATACGTTTCTTCCATTATCTCTACTGCTGGCATAAAACTGTTGGGTTTTATTGCTTCATCATCATTCTTTGAATATTTGTCATTTTTACATTGTTGTTATAACCTTTTCTTTCACTAACATATGGAATTCTCCAGTAATGACCTGAATCTACAGGGAGACATGCTAATAAATGCAATTTGCTGCAATATTTTAGTGGAATATTGTCATTATAAAATTCATGTTTAACAGCTTTTACTCAATACTTTCACTGCTAATTTCAGTAGTCAGCAAAGGTTTTCTGTGCTCAAATCAAACCTGAAACACTCTCTTGACCTATTTGTCATTGGAATCCAGTGAATTTACAGACCACCAATTAAAAATCATTTAAGTGCAGTGGTTTATTTTGCTTTGTGGTTTTTTTTGTGTGTTTTTGCACAGTCACAGTCTTTAACACATGTGGTTTTGTAATTGCAATATGCTGGGAAAGTTCAGAGTGCTCATTGGCCTTTTAGCTCCCACTTCCTCCTGTGTTCTCATACATTCAGTGTTAATAACTTGGGCTGTGAGTCACACCAAATAGCTGGCTGGAAGCTTGCACTTGCATTTCATTTGAATTTGCATCATGTGAAATCTTTTCTTCAGTTTCTAGGACCCAATAATATAATATCAGACAAAGTGAAGAACTACTAGAAATTGTCCTCTCAGACTGATGTTTACTCTTTGATTCTATTTTTTTCCTCTTTGTGTAAATTATCCACTCCTTCAAGCAGAATCCCATGATGTGTTTGCGTCCTGGTTAACACGTTGAAGGCCTGCTTTTCATAAGGGACTTTAAATTTAGACTAACGGTAATAAACAGCCATAACTATTTTCCAAGTTTAATAGATTATCCTTGATTAACCAAACAATAATTATTCATCTAGTTTTGAAGACAGAAATAGAAGTGTGCCAATGAGTCATGGGTCAGCATATGTACTTGGGATGTGTGAGACCAGAGTGTAGACATATCCTTCAAATCAGAGAGAGAAGGGTTGTGTGTGCTTGCATAGCATACACTAGATAGATTTTTATTTCTTTCTCTAATCAGATATGGGACTGAAACATTCTTCTTTTCATTTGATTGTCAGTACCAACTGTATTCATAAAAATGCAATTTAATCTGTGCCCAGATGACTGTTTCTGCCTGCTTTTCTTCCTTATTAAAGTGAAATAATGCAATTCCAGAAAAATTGAATGCTGTTTTGTTTCAATATTCCAAAGCATGGGATTCCTAAAGACCAAACACAGATACTGTATAAATGCTGTTTTAAAACATTAAGATACATATTGGATAAAGCATGTACATATAGAATTTTATCCCTCACTAGATAAAGTCTCTGGAAAATCAGTTCATCTGACCCGTTTCCTTTTAACCCAGCTTACCCTAGTTCTTAATAAAGACATTCTCACTACACGTGCACTGACCAATTTCTTAGTCCCTAGATATTTTGTAGTAAAATTCAGTTTTCCATCAGCAAGCTGTTAGAATGTCCACCTGCTTTTCTGTGGTCCTGTAAAAGTTGCCTTGACTGAAGACTTTATTCTTCACAATCTCTCTTCCAACTGCTTGCTTTTAACCCTCTATCCTGAACACACTTGGTATAGCAGTGTCACGTGGGATGTGTTTTCCCTCTGTAAGTATTCAATAAAACTACTTTTCAGGGTATTTTTAGTGCAAAACTAATTATTGGTTCCTGTTTTTTTTCACAGTTTTACCTGTGTCATGATTACTGTTTTTGATAGTGGTTTGATTACATTAGATAGTTCTGCATTTTTTCAAAAAGAATTAATGAAGCCTTTCAGGAACCAAATCAACTCAAACTTTGCAAAAGGATGTAAGGAGGGTACCTGTACACTGAAGCACAAAAGTGCTTTAAATGCCAGGGATCACATAATCTTTGCCATGACCACACTTCATTATTGAAATTACTTTGTACATATTCTGTAGTAGTTGATTTTCTGTAACATTGAAGTACCTATAAAAAAAATCCATGAAGATAAAGTTGAAATGGAAAACTTTTAATCCAAATGAAGGTTACAAAAAACCAAATTTTGAAGCTATAGCAATATTAGGTATTAGTAAATGAAATTAAATAACATGCAAGAGTAGGACACTAAAGAAAAAGATCTTATGACATGCAGAAACGTGCATAATGCAGACATACTCTAGGCAGCCAGATTTTTATCAGTTTGTGTATCTCATTCTGTGAGTATACTTAATCCAAAGGCAAAAGCTGTATGCAAAACCCTGAAAGGCTTTTGTCCCATAATTGTGGCTTCTGTATCTTCCTTCCAGCTTTGACAATGTCAATAGTTTACTAATTATATACAAGGAAAACATATACAAAAATTTACCAACAATGTGTAGTTTTAGAAGTGTATCTGATTTGGAAATCAAATTACTTAACTTTCATTCATTAATATTATTTAAGAAACCAAAGCAGGAAAAATAAGTCTGTCCGAAACTTCAAAGTATTTCATTCCTCCTTTCCCAGTGAACTATATTCCTCATTAACTCAGATCAGTTCAGTATTGTTTGAGCCTGTTAAAATGTGGAAACTGAAATTCTAATCTTAATTGCCTTTCTGTTGCTGCTTTTTAGATAAGACTGTAATTTATCCTCCCTTTTTGGAGCTGAATTAAGTGCATTGTGAGAGAGACTGTACTACTTAGTGAAAAAAGTGCTGGACCAGACTTAGGGAGTTCCTATTCCCAGCCTTGGCATTAGAGCGAGTGGAAAACCTACAGATTTTTTAACTCTTAAATTAAAAATTCTTTCTCACCTGTCAGTTTTAGTTTTGTAATTTTGATTTGCATAGATCATTTGTCACAATATAAAAACAGAAGCCTAAGGAAACACCTGCCTCATAGGCACTCATTGCTCCCGATTAAGTTACTGTTTCCCCCAGGGTATTCCAGTTTAGCTGTTCGTGGTGGATTTTGAGGATGACAACGGTGTCTGGCCTTCTAGATGATTAATGAAGAAATATTACTGATATTCTCATTCTGCTCAGTTTTTGACATCTCCCTTCCTTTAATAAACAACTTATCCCTGCGAGGAGCTCGTGAGTGGTCAGATCTGCTCTGCTCTGCACACTAACTGTGTAATGGATACACTTTCCTCTAACCTGTCAGCATACAGGACTCAAACCTGATTCAGACCTGCCTTATTGTTCAGTAAAGCAGGAGTAGCTCCTTTGAAGTCAGTGAAATTCTTCTGGTTTCATGTATGGGAAAATGAGAAAAGAACAAGGCCTTTTGTCTGTTTCCAGGGCAGCCATGCTGCTTAATAAATCATTATATCAGCAGTTGTTTTTCACTGGGGAACAGCACAATAATTGATGCCACTGTCCAGAAATGCACAGAAGCTATTGCTCAGACCAGCTTGTTAGTACTACTGTAAACCTATGGCACAGGACTGGAACAAATAGTACTGGAAAAATGAGAATATACTCACACAGTCACTTGCAAAGTGTATTTTACGCCAATGTTTCAAAAAGAATTGAATTACCACTTCTTTTTGTATTTTCTATGCTGTTCCTGTAAATATATCTCTTTACTCACAGAGGCGACCACAGCCAAAGTTAACATTTCTGCTTACAAACAAGAGACCCCCTAAACATTTTATTCTGTTTACTTATTGGGAAGATTAAAAATTTAGACCTGAGTGATCAAGTACATACTATGCAATTAAAAAAATAAGAGGAACATGGATCATGAGACTGTCATCCTTTAAAAACAACGTCTAGGGGAAGTTCCTGACCTGAAAAGAACAGTTTTTAAATTAAGTCATATTTTCACAGGCTTTTCATTTGGAATTCATCTGAACTGGTTTGTAATAAAGTTTATAAATAAAAGTTAAACAGAGCATGTAAATTCTCTTGAATCCTATCTATCCAACATTCTAATCTCTTTAAGACTAGACACTTTCAAGATTTTCTTTTACATTTCTAAAAACAGAGTATCGAAATAACTGCTACTCTTTAGTGAGATATAAAAGATAAGCTAGTCAGTCACTGATCAATGATATTATAAGAGAATTTTTGACTATAAAAAAATTTAGTGTGTGTAACATATATACTTAGTAAAACCAGAGAGTAAGTAATAAAGTGTTTAGTGGTAGTAGTAGTAGTAGTAGTGTGTTTAGAAGAGAGTTGTGACTTTTTGATGACATAGTTTCATTAGAAAGATCTGACATGGCAGCAATGAAAATGAAATTAGGCAAAAGAGGATTCCTTCAATAGTATGGAAAAATCATATGTATTCTTTCTATAGTCCAGCATTTAAACCACTTCTCTAGAAAGTGTCCTGTTTGCCCAACGAGGATGTGGATGTGACTTTCTGTCCCATATATGTGATTCAGGTGTCAACCTTTTGCTACTTTGCGGGAAACTATAATTTTGATTCATTCTATCCCATTCCAATAATTTTTTAAAAATTAATTTTATTCTAAATGTAAGCAGATATAAAAATCATAAGTTTTAAAATAAAATTTAACATTCATTTCTCACTTAACCATAGAAAATGAAGCAGAAAATATCTACCATGAAATTTATGGCCTGGAAATCACTGTTTTCACTTGTGCAGTAGAGAAGGGGGTAATATAGGTCAGGAGGAAAAAAATGCTCATTAGCCAAACATTATCATTGACCATCCTGGAGAAGAGATTTATTCATTTTTTAAATTGTTATTCTGAAACACAAGCCAGAAGATAGTCCTTGCTTGATTCTGTCTCCTTATTATGGAGCTGTCTGTGACAATTTATGAAGCAACACCTGCACCGATAACTCGCTGTCCTCCCACTTCCTTCCTCCTTTTGGCTGTTTGCTCACCTGTTACTTGGTATCTGACTCCCCATTTAGAGATCTCAGAGACTATGGTTTATTTTTGTTCATTTTAATGAGAGACTACAGTTTATTTTTGTTCATTTTAATGAGACTCTAAATAGGAGACTTTTAAACAGGACTTCCAAGGACTATTGCAAGAAATACAACATTTCTATTTCTTCAGCAGCAGAAATAAATGTTATAATTAAGGATAAAAATTCAGAAAACCTAGTCAAGGAATTCATTTAGTAAAAAAAGAGGAATGGACAGTAATCATAACTCCAGTTTTCCTAGTATTTTGATATATAGCACACCTGCAAGCAAGAAAATCAATGGAAATAATAGCAATTACTGGGAAAAAACTTTTTTGGGTGCTACAAGGAAAAAAGCATTTATATTCACTCTCTCTGTGAATTCACTGCCTAGACCAGTGTGTTGTATGAACAAACAGTTCTCTGTATCCTCACTGAGTTTTAGTGCATTCTGACAGTTCATGTTCTTGATTGTAATGGAGTTGAGTAGCTTTTTGCAGCTGTTTGTTCAGCAGACCCAAAGCTCTCCTCCCAGAGTCATTACTAATTCAAACAAGCCACACTCAAAACCAATTACATGTCTGCACCTTGGAACAACACAGACCTAATTGTAGACCTACGTGCCTTCTAGGCTGAGGGAAAGAAAAATCTAAACCATGTCAATATGGACTATCCCTGTTCCATATGAAACCCTGGGCTGTTTTTACTGTGTATCCCAGAGGTTGCACCAAGTGGATACAGAATTCTTAATGGGAGAAAGAGGTGGAGCAGGTGATTTGGAATTTCATGTGTTTGGAGCTGCCTCACATCCAGCTGCACTGGAAAAGTGGTCTGTGTGTGCTCCCTGGAGATGCTGAACACACAAAAATACTTGGTCTTCTTATGGATCGACAATGAGACTCCTCACAAAATAATTAATGGCCAAGGTACCCATTTCTGACAGCTCACATTAAAATTGCAGACAGCTGGCACGGCTGGCATGTCTGGGCAGAGGGGATAAAATAGATATGGCCTGCCAGAAGAGTGGTAAAAGGATCACAGTGCTGAAACTGTGTTTGTGCTACAAGGATAGTAAAAAATACAGTTGGAAATAAAACTCAGTAATAAACCTCACTCTAAAGATGGTTTTGTGATAAATTTCATAGAAGAGTGAACTGTAGGAAAAAAAGAATAAGAGTACTCTAGTTAGCAGCGTAATGTGGTATATGAATTAATCAGTAGTCTTAGCACCTAACTTATGCTATCCTCCCACTTCTGTTATGTAGAAAAAATAAAATTTGTGATCATATTGTTTGTTGTTCTTTTTTATTTTCTAAAAAGAATGAAAATATAATGGAGTAGTCAGAATGGAATTACTTGCTTATCCATTAGTACACAGATGTCCATCACAGTCAGTGTCCACAGTTTTTCAGGTTTATACATTTACTTTAATTTTCATAGAACTTGTGAGGAACATACATTGTTACAAGCCAGAATGTCTCTGAATCTGGGCTGTTTGGAAGACAGAATTTTATTCTTTTCACTTCTGTCTCTGGTTTGGTTTTTCACTTTATCACAAACTCTGTGGTAGCATTTTACCTCTTGTTTTTTTTACCTGAAATTCCTTTTGTCCCAGTTACTGATAGAGTTTGGTGAAGCTTTACAGAAAGATTTCAGGGTATTCCAAAAGCGGTTTTTTTGGCCTAAAAGTGTGCTTTTTCTATACTCATACTGGCCATAAAATATCTGTGCAGGTATCCTGAGGTTTTCCATCCTGGTTTTCTACCTAGCCCACTGCAAATGAGACAGTTTTGAGGGCAATACAGAGTTGATGCCTGCAAATAAAATATGTGCTATTACAGAGTCACAGGAGTCACACCCAACACACAACATGTTGTGCATGGACAGGACTGACAAAAGTGCAGACTAGCATAACTACAGAAGAGTGGTAATTAGAGCACTTGCCTCCACAGCAAAGTGCAAACATAAGTTTGCAAATGACCAAAGGATGAACTCTCTTTAGAAATGCAGAGAAATATTTCACCATCATTTGCTGCTGGTTTGGAGAGAATGCTACCAAGATAGATAAACTTGTCAAGCATGTTAAGTTCCTTTGATCTTGTGCCATGGCATAAGCGTACATCTTAGTGATTAACTCTTTCTTCTTATTAGTCATTTTATTACCTTTCTTCCTTTCATATCCTGCTTTGTAAACTTTCTCTCAAAATTTATTGAAAGTGAGCTTACTGAAACAGTGCTCAGTTCTTGAACTGTTCAAAGATTAAGATTCTAAATTTGGACTAGAGGAAAATCACTGGAGAAAGGACAGCTGTCCTGAAACAGAAGACAAAAAGCTAGGAGAGGATTGGTCCTCTAAGAGTTGTTTCTCCATGATCTCTTCCAGAATGTTTTTCTGATGTACCACATTAGATCTAATATTGAGTTCACAATGATATCTCAGTTGTGGATCAATTTTTACCCAGTGTACTGATCAAGCCCCTCATAATAATTCATTTTCTACAAAAGCTACAGAAGCTTTGTAGTCAGTTGGATGAAGTGTTAGAAGAACCTCTGTAAATTAACTTTATTTCTTTTGCCTGCATAATAACACTTTTCTGTTTCAGGGAGAAAGAAAGTGGTCTGGCATCAACATCTCTGGTTTATACAAGAACACTGCTCCATGTTTACATTTTTCACAAAATGTCTCCTAACTTGTAGACTAGTTGACGTACATGGTTACTCACATTCAATTTTCCAAACCAAATTTATTTCAAGCTAGCACAGAACGTGGAAACTCAACTGTTCTTGTCAGCTTTTCCTTCAGCAATGGTCTAGACAGTTAAGGGAAACAAAAGCTGTTCCAAATTTGTATTTGTTGGTATGTGAAATAGAATGACACTGAGGGATGACATGGAATTCAAAACTGGTGCATAACAAATATAAAATAGAAATAAAAAGTTAAATCCCTTCATCTTAAAAACAATGAGAATTTACAGTTATGCATAAGAATTGGATAAGAAGGTATACTAACCGTAATACAGGGCTTCATTTGGATTGTGATTTAACAGTGCAAGGAAGTTCAGTTTCAATTTTGGCCTGTTTCTATAAGAACTTTGAGTGGGTTTGCTGATATTAAATATGCCGGTCTTGCCAGTTTATGTATATATGATAAACCTGATTATATTGAAACTAAGTCTTCAATTGCATTGATTGATTCAAGATTCTTGAATATTCAGTGAACATTGAATTTTCTCTTACCAGGTCTGATCTTTAATCTGTTGTAATTCAATACGTTAGAGACAGTAACAATCTTTAATCAGATTCAGAGTATGAGGGGAACAACTGTTGTATCACCACAGAGAATAATAAATCCTAATTTCTCTTAATTTTTGTACTTACATGGTCTATGAAGCAGTTTATTTGTCAGGGCATTTAATTAAATAATTGTTTTATCACTGACAAAAAATATGTGGTTGGATTTTTAAAATTTAGAGAGTTCAATGTAGACAAACTATGAAAGAGTTTTATCTGATGAGTTAAATCAAATTAAATGCAATTCAGAAGTATCTATTAGTTTCGTTTAATTTAAACTTCTTAAATTGGCAACTTAAACGTGGTGACCACCTACTTTTTTAAAAGTTTGGCCAACATCCTAGTAGGTATCTCTGTTTCTTTCAATAGCTTCTGAAGTCATCTGTATGGCAAATAACATCAGCATCTGGGAAACGGCAGAATGGTGTGCTAACTTCTCCCAGCAGTAAGAAAACAGAACATATTTAAGAGGTGGTAAAGTGGGGAAAAGAAACCAGAGTAGAAAGAAGGAAGGGCAAAATGTGGATAAGAGAATATGAGAAAACAGTCTGACTTGAAAGAGATAAATTTCATCATACATTTCAGCTTGTTCTTTGGATTACACGCAGGTTCTTTTAGTAGGTTTGTACTAGAGAAAGACTCATTTTGGTATCTCATAGAAAAAGCTCCATCTTGGTAGCGGGTAGTTTGTAACATAATTTGAAGAATCAGAAGACTCAGTTTTTCAGAGTGCTCAATTCCCAGTGAAAATAAAAGGAAATAAGAAACTTCAGCATAAAAAAGGGGTCTGGGATCCTGGAGAAGAGTCCCAGAAACCTGAAATCCACATGCTTCTATTTCATAAAGCAATATCATAAAACTTTAAAGAGATTACTCACAAATTAACACACTTGTAATCAATGAGGGGACTGTCTTCACCCTTACTCCTTTTGGAAGGACACATATTTCGTCCCATCCTCTCCTTGCTTGTATACCACAATTGTAAGCAGTCATCTCTTGAGTATTCTGTGCAAGAATAAACCAACATTATCACTTCCCTTTCCATGACCAAGAACTACTATCACATTATGGACATGCTAAGCCCATGTGTTAATACTTTGCCACCTTACTCTGCAGAGAAAAGGTAAAGCAGATTTTAGGGCAAATGTGAAATGGGGGACAAGAGGAGATAATTAATAAAATCTTCCTTATGAAGGCAGAAATGGGACCTTTATTGGGGTAAAACTGTGAAGAAAATTTTTTCTGTGGGGATGTGTAAAGGGTGGAGCTATTAATGATGGTGTCTCAGTTCTACTTCATAATAGTAATAGAAATGGGCTTCATAATACTAAAATATGTGAAACATTAGGTTTAAAATGGATGTGTGTGTATACATATACTTATAAATCTACACATGAGTGTGCTGTGTATCCTTGTTCCCCAATCCCGTTCACTGAGATATCTTCAACCCTTTCACCACAATTGTATGTATCCCCTTTTCAGACATATAAAACAGGAGAACACACTTGGGGGAAAGAGGAATTTCTTCAGACTCCCCTAATGTTTCACAGATTGGATTTCTGTGGCTTTTTCCTGACTTCCTTTTCTGGGAAACAAGGTACCAAGTAAATGGGATGTTTTAACTCCGCATTTATCTGACAAGAATCTAACCTGCATGGCAAATTGTTAATGTCTAATAGGAGTTTGTTCCAAGATGTTTTATGTCAGTTCTACTATACTGGAGCAGGAGAGGCATTGTGACATTAACATTGCAGTGTTTTAGGCCCCTCCTTGCACAGGATCAGATTAAGTTCACGGCATAATTCATGGTTGTGCGTTCCATGATTGCCATGTAAGAGTGGATCTTTTGGTTCACCTCCACCTCAGTTTGTTATATCAAACAAGTCATATTTGCTTTTGAATTGCAAGGGAAAACTGAGTGAACAGGAATGCAGAAATACTTTCTGGGGACCTTTTATTCTTTAAAAGGAAGCATGAAATCAGAGTTTTGATTGCTCAAGTGTTGTTTACAATTTCATCTATCTTGATAGTGCAGTAATTTAAGAGTTCTCAACATCTTGCTTCAGATACTTAAAGACTTTGAGTATTTGTGTCCCAGCTGAACTTTTTAACTCATGCAAGTGGGACATGAAAACAGTGACCTACCTCTGAAATTATCATTTTAAATCAGGAAAATATTCACTGTATGAGAGGAAAGAGCATTTTCTGAGCATCAAAATGGGAATTATGAATCAAAGCTCATGGTCTCCAGTTTCCTTTAAATGAGTAAGCAATTGGATGTGACAGGATGTGCATCAGCTGGGCAGTGTTTGTAAAATTTGGGTGCAGGGTTGTGCCTTAATTTAACATGTTGTGTGCGTATATTGGATGATAAATATAGTCCATGGACTTAGCTTATAAAATATTTTATTGTTGGAGAGGAAAAAACTATATGTAAATTTAAAAAACAATGTTTAAAAACTTGCTTTAGAAATAAGCAGATTGAGCTCTAAGGAGGAGTGTTAAGGAAATTGCAAAGTTACTTCTATCTACAGTGAAAACTTATGCACACTGTTTTTCCCTAGTCCCTCTAAACCAGCTTCAGATTCAAGTTAGTTACATCGTTTTTCCTTCCAGTTTAGTTCTGCCTCTCACCTCCCAGTTACAGGGAAATGAGCACTGTTGGAGCAGATTTTTAAATGCAAAATTTGTGTCTCCATAAAAACACTGAGGAATAAGCAGGAGGGTTAGACTAGATGATCTCCAGAGGATTTTCCAATGTAAATGGTTCTGTGATTCCCTGAAAACAATAAACTCCTTGCTTGGAGGTAGACTACATCTCCACACACCTCTGACCTGTAGGAATGCACACCTAATTTACCATCACCTTCCCTGTTCCACAAACACCCACCACAGTAGTTTATCCATTAAAAATGGGCAAACTCCACACAGTTCTTAACCTAACAATGTGTTAAAAACTAATAATGTAAAAAAATAGGGCTACTAAAGGGTTATTAATATTCAGATAAATAGTGGTTTCAGCTGCTGATTTAAATTATTGATTAAGAAACAGATGCAGCCAAAAGCTTCCGATCTGCTGAAATCAGACCTATGCATATGATTCTATTTCCCTTCTTGCATAGATTTTTCAGTACTTTATTTTTCAACACCTAACAAAACTATTCTTGGGAGAAAAATTAAATTTAAGGTTACAATTTTGCATGTGAATAAAGCTACTTTAGATTGCATTTAGTCATCTTTGAGTATTCCTTCTCTTCAGGTGTAAATAACTGATGGTTTTCATGTGGACTTGACACAGTTGCTCTAAGGAGTTCTGCAGATCTTAATTTCTCTATTACCTTATACATGTTGATATTATCACCTAATTTAAATTATCACTGCAAAGGTATTACCTATAAAAATCTACTTTTCACAATAATAGCTGACAAGAAAACTGATAGGCAAATGCAGTAATGCTAGTAATGTAGAAATTACATTAATTGTGATAATTTCATCAATGAAGGGTATCTCTAACTGTAATTACATATGAAAAAATTACGATAATTATACAGATAAAACCCCCCTGCAATCTAAGATTTTTCTAGATCATTCCAGCTCAATACAGACAATAAGTCACTGCTCCTGCTTTTAACATAGTTCACCTAGATAAGAGACATATGGTCAGTTGAAACATCCTAAACCTGTTGATTGTCCTCATTGTAACTCCATGTATTTAAAGTTTTAATGATATATCTACCATAAAAAGAGGTTATATTTCTGTCACGTGAAAAACTGGGAAACCCTATCCAACAATGTTTCTAAATATTTAAGACTTTTTAGGCACTTAAACACAAAGAAATTCCAGACTTCAGAGCACCTGGTCAATCCTCATTCTTCTCCCTACTGCAAAGGCTGCAGGCATCCTGATTTGAGGTCTCTTGTTATGTCTTTATTTCCTCATGAGATCTATCATCCTCCACAATCATAAAATGGCAAAAAAAAGCTATTTACCTTGCAGAGAAATTATAAATAGTCTCCTGTCTCCAAATATTTGTAAGTTATTAATTTTGAACTTAATTTTAGTTTCCAGAGAAAGACAGAAAATCCATAACATATTGTCATCTGTTGAGCTGGCACAAATTCAGATTAAGTTCACTAAAATCAGTGAAGTTTCTGTGAATTTTCATCACGATTTTCAAGGAAGATCCTCAGAGAAATCAGGGGAGATACACCACTTTATATCAGCTGAAGGTTTAGTCTGCTCACTATCTGTGCAACAGGACAGTTTAAAAACTGTGTAATATGTAGAGATAGACAATCAATATTAGACACTCAATGGCACATTCCTGTTATTGCTGGGCTAACAAAATCCACAGTGGGGAATTCTCTCTTAATAAATAGCTTCTTGTTGAATACAAGCCAGTTAGCAGATTGACTACAAAGATGCCATCAATTTGAATCTAGAGGATGCTTTTACAAGTTGCAAATGTCTTCTGACTTATTTCTGACTCATTTAAGTTTTTATGAATCTTGCCAGATGTTTAAGGCCTCAGGGAAAATCAAATGTATGTGGAAAGATGACAAAAGAAAAATAGGTAGAAAGAAATACTGCGAGTTATGTTGAGTGGAAGCTGGCTTACGTTGTGCAATTTTCAAGAAGGGCAAGAACAAGGACCCCTGTCAGTCTCACTGAGTGCCCAGTAAAATCATGGACAAGATTATTCTGGGAGGTATTGAAAAACACGTGGTAGACAACAATATGTCCAACGAAACTGATTAACCATTATCCCTTCAAAATTGATCTAAGCACATTTTATCCCAGATTTTAGTGAGATTCCTTTGAAATGTATATTATTTCTGTGTTCATAATCTATTTCTACAGCAGCACTGCAGTGGCAATCATGGATGCAATGCAGTAGTCAACTCTTTATGTTTAATTCTGCTGCTGCCACAGAGCACAGAACAGTCCTACTAAGCTTGAAATGCAAAATGAGTTGGCAGTTCAGAGCTTATGTTAGGAATAGTGGTCTCCTGATTTTTGTAGACAGACTGTATTTTCAAGTCAATTAATCTCAGCAGTGTTGCCACAGCAGAGGGGCACCCGCCAGGCTCAGAGGAGTGCGGGTGGCAGCACAGCCTGCAGTAACACGCGGAAGGTGTTTGACGCCAAAGAGATGGGCTCACGCTAAGGCTGTGGCAATGAATCTCCCTTCCTACAGCTCAAGAGCAGAGAGCCAAAATACTCTGGCTCCAGACTCCAGTAGAATTCAACATTTCCTCTTAAATGATCCATAAAGAGCCAGGAAAACTCTCACCAGCGCAAGCCAAAAAAGAATTGGATGAATTAAAGGATAAAGAAAAAGAGTTTCTGCAGTGCTACAGTGGATATTAATACTTCCATGCTAGGCACAGTTTTGAATTTACTACAGTAGCTTGATTACTTTCCATCTCAGCTAAATCCAGTCAGAATTGTAATAAAACCCGTTAGTCAAAGAAAAGAGGTTTAATAACATGTCTGTTGCAGCTGACAAAAACCTATGTTGGAGCAGCTCCTTCCAGTGAGGAGGAATGGGATTAGACACTAGTAGAAAACACGTCCCTAAAGACGATCTATAAGACCACAACTCTGAACTGACGAATGCTGCATTCCAATAGGATATTTTACACTAAATAATTAATATATAGCAATACAATGTGATAGAAATGCAATAATTACATTTCTTAGAAGCATGTTCATTTTTGTAAAATATTCTAGGTCCAATATGGGCTGTACTAAACATACATGTCAAATATTAAAAAAATTTCAATCTGATTTTCACATAGGAAGTCTTGTGTTAGATTTTTGTGTGTTTCTTCCTATATATAGCCCTCTCTAATCTGGTATTCTGAGAGAATTCTATTTACTAAGAATGATATTTTAAATAAACCACCCAATACTATGGACAGCATGGGGTAGAAAACGGAATTAAACTGAAATGAGGATCTACTTCAATCATCTTTATCAACCAGTATAGAAACAGAAGGCAACAGCTCATATAATTTGCTTCATATGTACAGAACTCTCAACAAAAAGAATTAAATTTATTAGAACAGAGTACTGGATAATTATTTCAACTATTGGAAAATCTTGGCGTCATAAGTTGTAACTGGAACTATGAAAAGCAAAACTTTTGATTGTTGAGAAAAAAAAATATGAAAAAAGGTCATATGGTAAAAATAGTTACACAGACAGAGTGGGAGAGACATAATTACACTCCCACCATTGTCTGGGTGTGAATACTTTATGGCATTAATTACTAAACATATGTAAATCTGTTTTCATGACTACTTTAGTTGAGAGCATTAAAACCAAACCCACTATACAGCATTTATGTGCTGTTTTCCCCCTGAAATCTTATTTATGGCAGTTTTTAGGAGTTTTATTTATTTTTTTATTTTGAGGGTTAAAGAGTTGACTAGAGGCCTTGCAAAGTTTTTCAGCTTTAAAACTGCATTATCGAATACTCTTTTGCCTTTAGATTCATCCACCTCATCAGTCACTGTTTGTCCAATTGTATGTTTGAATTCCTTTTCTAGCTTCTCTTCTCCCTATATTCCCTCAGTCCAACATGCCTGGGTGAGATTTTAAGCTGTAATGCTAAATGAAACAGAGTTTCCAGGTCTGGAAGTGCAAAGACTACAATGGCTTTTTGCCTTTACTATCCCTTTCTGTTCCAGGGATATTTCCAAAGTAAACAGTAACTCCAGCTTCAATTTAAGCAGAGCTGAGGACTCATTTGCACTGTAGCAGTCTCCTTAGGCTTTCCATATTACGGTCACTCCAGCAGAGCAGGTTTTTTTGACAACATATTCACAGTATCCAGGTTTCCCTTGATCTGCTCTGTTCTTTTTCTTTTTTCTTGAGGGGATGGAAAGGGTCTCACCCTTCAGCTTCTGACTCTCTTTCCTAGACCAAAATTATAATTGCAATTACAGCACCAAAGTATTTTGCCTCACATAGGAGGGTCATTACCATCAAAGCAGTGGTAAGGAAGTGTCTCATTCCCTTAGAGGTGGAACAGATTTTGGGGGTCTGCTTAGATTTCCTTCAGGTTAATTTTGACTTTGGGGCTTTCCGGAGCCAGACAAAATAGAAATTATTAGAATGATTCCAAGATTAGTTCTATGCTTTAGTCATTTTTGTCAACCAGTGCCAGGTTTTATTACACAGTTTTATATCAGATTACTGGAATAATTGAAAATTTCAACCCTCCACACCCCTACTTCTCTTACCCTTGCCTCCTTCTGCCCTGATACATGAGGTTGTGTCTGGGTAGAGATACACTGAACAGATTCCTGTGAGTCATTCATTCGGGATAGAAAACAACAGGGCATCCCTGGGAGTTTCTGGGAGTAAATTCAGCTTCTGATGACACCAAAGGAATTTCTGAAACAAAGTCTGGGGAAATCTCTGCAGCCTAACAGCCACTTATATGCATACCTAAATCTCTTCCTTTGCTGATCACTTGTGCAGGCATTTTAACAAGTGATGTACTCTTGCCAGATTTTCAGGATGCATGTTTAAACAAGTTGGTAAAGCAGAAATTTGCTGAGGGACAGGCTTCTCTTCAGAAGTCCAAGGAATCATTCTTTGTTTAATAAGGATGAATGAGCAGGAAACTTTTTAGGCTCAAGCAGGTGTCAAAGCTGTCTCACAATTGCCCTGCACAGTTCCAAAGCTACAGATGGTACTGGAGGAGTATAAATAAGATTTAGATGCATAAAATAACAGGAAAAAGAGGTCTGTGAACTATTTTGGAGAATAAAATGTAGTTTTTCTTCTAAAGTTCTATGTTGTTTTATTGTTTCATTGTACAACTGCACAGTGTTTTTGTATGCACCTAGGTATGCACTGCAGTACTACTTTATTTTTTTTTTCAAATATATTTGCCTGAATACTGAAGGAGCACATTTTGGTGTTTTACCTTTAATTCTTAATGTGACCTTTATTTCAATTTTATTTTGCATTCTATGTATTTTGATAAACTATAGTAGGCAAAAGAGGATGCTGAATACCCACATAATTAGACATTTATTTCATTAAAAAGTAATGTATCTTAAAATATCATTCATTTAGAGGCTGCTACTTTTTATTTCTCTTATGGGAACATTTTCAAGTTGGAGTCCTTTCAGTCTTCATACTTACAAAAATGTGGATTCTCTGTCCCAGAAACTAAATTTAAATAGATATAAAAGGCAAATCTATTAACCATCATTTTGCATATGAGAAATTGAGACTGAGAAGTGAAAAGGTACTTGTCTAACATCACAGAAGAACTAAGGGTAACTTTTCCTTTGATGAAAACCTGGTGTATAAATGGTGAAAGGGACACTAAAACCAGCCAGAAAAGCCAAAAAAGACCTTTTTGTTTCAGTTTATAAACGATAATTCAGGTTTTCCACTCCTTGTAGAATCACACAGTAGTCTGGATTGGAAGGGACCTTTGAAGTTCATCTAGCCCAACCCCCCTGCAATAAGCAGGGCCACCTTCCACTAGACCAGGCTTCCCAGATCCCAGTCCAGCCTGACCTTGAATGCTGCCAGTGATGGGGCATCCACCACCTCTCTGGAAAACCAATTCCAGTGTTTCACCACCTCATTGTAAAAAAAAAAATAAATCTTTCTTTATCTTAGCTGAATCAACCCTTCTTTAGTTTAAAATCATCACTCCTTGTCCTATCACAACAAGCCCTGCTAAAAGTCTGTCCCCATCTTTCTTGTAATAGGGTCTCTCTGGAATCTTATCTTCTCCCGGCTGAAAAATACAAATTCTCTCAGCCTTTCCTCATAAGAGAGGTACTCCAGCCCTATGATCCACTTGTTGGCCTCCTCTGGACTTGTTCCAACAGGTTAACATCCTTCCTGTGCTGAGGACACCAGAACGAGACACAGAACTCCAGGGGTCTCACCAGAGTTGAGTAGAGTGGCAGAGTCACCTCCCTTTGACCTCTTATTCTTCTTGTGATGCAGCCCAGGATAGAAGCGGCTTCCTCCTATTCTGTTTAAAAAGCAGATATGAAATGGCAGAGATAACTGAGTTACCATGAAGCTCTGCAAGTACTGTGGTCTAAAGTAGCCTATAAGAATCTTTGGGATTGAAATATTTTATTCCATTCTTTATTTCTTTATTCTCCTACAGTAGCCACACCAAGCAAAGAATTTCTGTGATATTTTTTTTAAATTCCTCTTTCACTTGAGTTGATTCTGGTGACAGAAATCTTATCCTTGAAAGAAAAGATTCTGGTTTATAAAAAGTGTGTCATCAGAAAGTACAGAGCATACAGAGCAAAATGTCTAAGAAATCCATTATTTTGAAACAAAGACACTAATATCTAGCTCAGTAAACACTTTTGTATTAATAACATCTTGTGAAAAATGAGATAGTCCTAACTAAGGAAGAGCTCCAGAAATCTAGTTTTGGGAATGAGCATATATACTTCATCTCAACTGAAGATTACTTTTGTTTCCAAATTGGAATTCCTAGATTTATTGCAAAATAATCTGGAACAAATCTCTAAATACTATAGCAAGGTAATGTTTAACAAAATGTTACTTTATTATTCATCCATTGCTATGTATGAGGCTTCTGTCTGTCTCTGAAAATTGTTCTAAGAACAAACAGCTTCTAAGCAAATCCTTCTGTTGACTTCTAATTTCCTAGTAGTGTTCACTTTAAAGCACTGTTTATATCAGAATCCAAGGCACTGATTCTCCGCTTAGTTACTCTAATGTAAAACATACTTACAAAAGATTGTATAACTCCCATTGGTAAATAATGGTGGGTTTATTTTGTCCTGGGAAGACTTTGTATCTGGAAGGTTTGCTTGGTAATTTTTTTCCTGATCCAATAAATACTTTAAAAAAACATTTTAAAGTCTAAAAATGAGATAATTTTTCACTTACAGTAGATATTTCCATTATATTCTACTCTAATAGATATAAGCTTTGTAGCCAATAGCTATCAGAGAAAATAAGTGAGGTTTTACAGTTGTTTTTACAAGGGTCCTAGGACTTGAACCTTGCAGAAGGTCCTGCAGCAAATATTGCCTAGTTTTGTTTTAGGGATTTTAAACCACAGGTATTATTTAACATTTACACCCAATATTTATTCATCTGAGATAAAAATATCATCATAGAAGCTTCCAGTGGGATTCCTGGTCCCATGAAGGGCTGGTATTTGGTGTCTGATGTGGATTCAGAGGGTTTAGAACCATCCTTCCCAAATGGAGGTTCCCATGCTGAGCTTTGTCACTCACAAAGTAAATACAGTTTCCCAGAAAACTGATAGCCTCACTTCTTCATCCACCTACTGAAACCAGACTATTGCAGATAATAATCTTTTAGATATCATGCTTAACTAATTTCCTGCCAGTTTGGGTTTAATTGTCCTAACTATGATTTCCTGTGATGCAGTGCTATTGTAACACCTAGATCGAAAGGATGATGACAAACATGTTTTTGGTATTTTCAGTGGGTGTGCTACTGAAAAAATAACCGGAACACATATTTTAGCAGGTGTGTTAGTCTTGGCTATTCCTCTAATCTGTATTTCCTGATGGCTTTTTCTGTTCCCACATCTCATCTCATCTCCCACCCTGGATGTGCAGTGTAAGAAAGGGCAAGCCATTCAGGGAGGAGTATGCCTGCTCTGACCTTTAGAAGGTTTAGTAAATGAAAAGGGACATGCGAAATCGAATGAGGGATTTATAGTGTTTCTGGCATTGCAGGTTAAACAAATACTGAACAAACTCAAAACAGAGCTGCACAGTTTAACACTTCAGCCCTGCAGAGCGACTCAAGGGAGGCTGTTGGAGGGGTATTTGCTTATTCTGGTTTGAACTACGAATTGAGTGAAGTGATACCAGAGATTGAAAGGCTGTTTAAGTGCGCTTGTAATGAGCCTCCCTTTGCAAGTCCAGGTCAGGCTCCATGCTCTGACACTGACATTCAGCCTGTCACATGCAACCATTTCACATCCTTAGCCAACAGTGTTGCCTTCAGCAAAACAAAGGTACAGGAAAAAGAGTAGGGACCACTCCATGTCATTACTTTTGCTGAAACAAGCAAAAAAACCCCAAAAAACGTATCTCTGTAGTTAGGCATGGGAAAGAGGCTGTATTTAATGGTGCATTTGAACACAATTAATTTTTTATTTATGCCTGGGTCAAAATAAGTGTGTTATTGTGTTTGTGCTCTAGGGAATTTTTTGAAAGCTATCAACCCAAAATCTATTTTTTGAAATAGATATACCTCAAAACAAGCTTCTGTCAGAGCACTTTCAACACACTTCGTAACATTAATCCAAATTAGGACTTGAGCATTCTTCAGGTTTGATTGCAATTTCAAATTATGACTGTGAATTTGTTTAAGGTCTTTGGAACTCAATACAAACTGTACTGAAAATGTGTGTGTCCTTAGGTTACATCTCAGGATCAAATAATTTAAAAGCTCTTAGTGAACTTTGTAGCACCAGAGAGTTTCTATAAACAGTATTCAGTATTCAGAATGGAATTTCACGATAGCAGAGAGTAAAAGTTTAGAGAATGAGTAATCCTTTCACTTGTGAACTTTGTAGGGTGATTTTAGACAGTAGAATATAACTTTCCAAAAGGAAAAATGGGTAACAACACATGGAAGAATGTTTTATCATTGAATATTATAATAGATCTTTACTGTGCTCAAGAGGAGGCTTTATTATTTTCCCAGCAAGATAAACCAAATGAAATTCCCTAGTGTAACAGAGAACTGTAATCTCATCTATTCTTACAGATGTAAACTCTCAGGAATAGAGGAAAAAACAAACAAACTTAGGCTAAATAAACTAGTGCATACAATGTACAAGTGCAAACAGACCATTCCCTAATGATAAAAAAGTTCAGGGCATGAAACTCTTGCTTTTATTACTCAAGATCCCAGAAGGACTGAAGTGTTTGCATATTATTCTGCTGATGCTATCAATCTATTCACATGTGCTCATCCTTTTGTGGCAATGGCAAACTTATCTTGAGGTTAAAACCAGAGTTTCTGACAGAAGAGCCACATTATTTGAGCTTTCCTTTGTTCTGTGTCATCCCCTTGGCAAACTGTAATTTTATCTGTCATGGTAGGAAGCACCATTAGGTTTCAATAAAATTTCCAGTTCAGTCATTCAAGCACATCGAATACTCACATTTAGGAGCCCTGGCTTTAAGTTATGAGTTGAACAGACCTGTGGGAAGGTTGCTATGTCAGTACATACCTGACCCAAGAGTGCATCTGAGAGATGTTACCTCTGAGAGACACATTCAAGGCACATTTCTACTACACCTTTCTTCAGATTGGGTTAGAATGACAAGTTAGTGATGATGCACTGTTCTGCACTTTTCTCCCAGCTGCGAAAGAAGACAGAATATTCCAGATATTCATGCAGCCCTCTTACTTTCTCTTAAATAGAAGACAAACATGTACATTTATATTTTCTGGAAAACACTGGATAATTGTTCTGGAAATATGTCAAAGGAGAGTGAGTTTTCAATGTTCTTAGAAATATTTTATTTAGATTGAAGTTTTTCAAATATTCACACAGATTTGGTTTAATATATACAGTGGCAGATTTTTGCTTAATTGTCTACTACCCAACAACTGGAGTTCTGTTATTTACCTTAGGGCTAAACTGGGGAATTTTTTTAATAAAGAAGTTGAAGTGGCTAAGTTAGTGGTGTATTTCTCATCGATTCTCTGTCCACTCTTGGGTTTTTGACATGCTACTGTACTATATGTCACAAAGGAGTTGTTTATTATTTTCATTGGTTCCCATTTATTACCAGTAAGTTTGACCTGTAAATTTTCTAAAGTTTGCTCTCTTTTCATGTCAGGCAGGTTGTAAGAATAATCAAGCTTCAGTATTGTTTTCCTCTATTTTCAAGAGACATGAGTTATAGATATTGAGCTACCTGAAAGTAATAAAATAAATATTTCTGGCCTTTCTGAAGAGACTTAGATAGGGTTGTTAAATTTCTTTTGAAGATTCTGTTAAAATGCCTGAAATTCTTGTTGTAACACTCAGCAAATAAAGAATATCACAAAGGATAATCAGCAAACCAACTGACTGAGATTTATGTTCTACTAAAGACTTTGAAGGTAACATCTGAGCATTTTGTTGACAGTCTCCTGCTTTCATTTCCAAAACCTTTGGCCAGCCTTTAAAACTAAATCCAATGAAAAATTGCACAGTTAGGTATAATCCTTTGGACAGAGCCTATTTGATGAGCCAGTTCAATAATGGATTATTGGATAAGTCTATAATTAAATGCTGGCCTTCAAGAAATTGTCTTTCTTGTTTTTATGTTTCAAGCTCTCTGAAACATAATCCAGCAATGAGTAAAACATAAATCTCATAATATACCTGTAATCCTGTTGAGGCAATTTTATCTGCTTGCTGTATTAAAGACAGAATGCTCTCTTCTTATAGGGCCATAATATAAAGGTGTATAATAAGTTTTAAATGGCAATCAAGTCCTTTCTCCCAGTTGGTCATGGTTTATCCTCAAGATACAGATACTTTTTATCTAAATTCTTCAATCTAACATCTTTGCTGATTTATCAGAGTTAAGGTATTGCAGCATTGTTGGCTTCACTGTGCTTTAGGAATCCATTGCTCTCTGAATCATGTAGGAATGTGCAATGCAGCAGCCCTGGAGACTGATGGAAGGAAAGCAGCTGGCAGAGGTCAGCCCAATTTTATAATTTGGCTTTTGACTCAAAATCTGAAAAATATTCCCAGTCTTATTAAAAACTTCCTATGTACTCTTGAGCATATCACCTAATGCAGGGCTTATCACATTAGGTCTTTGCAGACAAAATACTGTGTAAGACACTTAATTAGATTCTTTACATAGTCTGGAAAGAAGTATCTGCAGGACACAATCCATCTCACCTAATCCAGATCCTTCATTCAGTCTCCCAGTTAATAGATTTTTTGAGGGTCTTAGATTACCTTAGCAAAATTAAAACTCAGCAGTGGTAAAAATAATTTTGAAATTTCACAGCTTGTCAGCAGATGTTCCCAAAATGAATTTACTGATTTTTGTTTGATTTTTTTTTTTTTTTTTTTGTAAATCCTACCATTAGTTCTACAAGATATATCTGCATTCAGATTTGGAGTTGGATACAGCAATTCTTGTGAGTCCCTTCCAGCTCAGGATATTCTATGATTCCATGATTCTGATCACAGCAGAGTTTGTGGGGAGGACATGCAGGACATCATCTCTAGATGGGATTTTGAAGATAGGTCCACCTGGTCACACCGTTGCTCAGCATGCTGAATTGGGAACCACTTCGTTTTTCCTCCTTCCTGCATTAATTCCACTCTTCAGTCTTGTCACAGGCTGAGAAATGGTAGTCCCAAAGGGAAAATAGTGGGGTGGGAGGACGAAAGGGTGCTTAAACATTAATTCACAAGGAAATGCTAGTGATGCTGAAAAGTGTGGCTTCCTGCTTTGCAGCTCAGCTCCTTTCAGCTTGTTTCAGCCACTCCAAATTTGGCAGGAGTGGTGATGCACAGCAGAGAAAATCAGTGAGGAATATGATGGTGGCCGAAATAACCCACTGAGTCTCCATATAGATTTTAAACTTGTTTGTACATTTCATTTCTATTAGTTTCAGTAAAATTGAATATTGAGTTAAACACATTGACTCACATTTTGTCTTTTTTATTTTCAAAATTGTTACTTTAATGTATTTTCATCAACAAAAGAGTCCCTTTACCTTACTAGGTGAGCTGCTAGGATTTCAGCCTAAGTTTTCAGTTCTGGAAAAACAAACAGATTGTGAATTGGAGCAAAAGTTCTTAAATTACCATGAAATAAAACAATTTGACTGAAATCAAAGTAACATTTCATTTTAACTGTGACATTTTTCTTACATTGTTAAAACTTTTATCTTTTTATATCTGTAAATTTTAGACACACTTTTTGTGATATCAATGTTTAACAATATAGAATATAGAGTTAAGCGTATTCACTTTATCAAACCTTTGTCATCGACAGTGGCATATTCTTGGATAGTATTCTTTTCTTGGTTGGAAAATACCCTCATGCATTTTTAAGCAGTTTTAATTAGTTTCTCTAAACTAGGAAAATAATCCTACAAGCAAGGATGGACATTTTGGAGATTGGTATTCAATTAAAAAATTGTATCAATGGCTCTCCCACAGACTTTGAGCAAATTATTTATTTGCCCCATATTTGAGTTCCTCTTCTTTAAAATAGGATTTATGCAAAATAGATACTCAAGTATGGTATTCAGATGCTCAAGGTAAATAGTTGAACACGTTTTTACTTGGAAATTTTCAAATTTATATGTTCTGATGAACTGTTCATAGATATCCATATAGACAAAGAAATAAACAATTTAAATTAGTAGCATGAAAATGTAGCTTTTCACCTTCAGTCACTACTCCAGTTCAGTCATTAGTGACTGAAAATTGTTCCCATGTGTACACTGAGCAGTACAGTGTTTTGGTGGTCTTATTCTATTTCTTAATGGACAGATGTCTGTATCATTAAAAATAACTTTCACAATTAGCACTAATTGGCATCCATATTGGAAAATTACCTAGGCTGTGAGACCAA